>NC_141244.1:21757807-22357807 GCF_054856555.1 Leptonotus elevatus | reverse complement strand
GGAGGCTCCGTAGATTAACGTCATGAAAACTGCACTTAAAGTCATGAAGAAATGTTTGTATTTAAGAATGCGTTAATATAAAACTCTAGAAAATAACGTGTGAATCTACTATACCGGTGAATAAGAGGGGACAGCAAGTAAGAACTTGCTACATTACGACGACCCCCCTCTCTCTGTTGCTCGTTGGTACGCTCCGCCATTGTGACGTTTGAAAAATTCAGCAGGCTCACTTGGCTCTTGGCACTTCGAGAGGAAGAAAAGCCGTTGTTGTGGGAAGGAAGACGGACAGCCTCGAAGCCCGGAAAAGGACGCCTGCCACCGGCACCAACACTCATCGAATCTCATTTCTATTATTTTGACGTCCCATTTTCCCACCGAAAATGGCCTGTGGGGCGACGCTAAAGCGCTCGATGGAGTTCGAGGCCCTCCTCAGTCCCCAGTCTCCCAAGCGGAGACGGTGCAACCCCCTACCGGGGACTCCCGGCACTCCGTCCCCGCAAAGATGCAACAACCTCCGCGCCGCCGTCGACGGCCCGACTCACTCCATGTCGCCGCAGAGCGTCGCGGGCGAGAACAGACTCACGCCAGGTACGATTGAATCAGATCGGATTGCTTTTTTGTTGTTGCATGGGTGTCATTGTGGGGAGGAAGGGGGGGATTTGGGTGGAGTGGTTAGCTTGAATGGGGGTTGGAAGCTAACGCTTAGCTCGCTAAGCTAACATGCGCGAGGGGAATGTCGTCGTTGTGTTATTATGCGTTGATTTATGACCTATATATCCTCATGTGTTCATTCAAACCGATCATTAATGGCCTCCACTCAAAGAAAATGCGTCATTTTGAAATCAAAATCGTTCGGTTCTCTTTAAAATGCTGAATTCGAAGTTAACGATTTAACTTGTTAACGTGTACATCACGTCTTGCTTCCGTAGCCGTGATGTTTTGCTCATGTGTCGTCATATAAGAGGTTTCAAAATGGAAGGGAAAGGTTGTAGATATGATAGCAGGCTAATCAGTATTGCAGGCTGCTAATGAGAAGCTGGCACAATCCTCATGGATTGAGGTGGTGAGGGAGGGAGGGTTGGTGCCATTATTCCTTTCCTCCTGAGGGTGGGAGGGCATTGTTCATTTCCTTGATGCATTTGCTTCACCCTCCCGTATAAACGGAAGTGCAGAAGTAGGAATTAAAGCTGCAAACGGCAGGAGAAATGGACCCATCATCGCCACAGCGAATCCTCAAAATGGTCGACCAACTTTGATGCCATGCTCTGCCCGTGGGCAATGGCGTAGGTGAAGGAAAGTCGCATTGTCCCATCTGTCGAGGATACCTGCTTTTGATTGACGCATTTGTGTGAAATCCGGAGGAGTTCGCTCCAAAATGGCGGACTTTGTGTTAAATTTTTGGTGTAGGCCATTTATAGCACCGTAACAACATTTCCCCAAAATGACAGCTTGTCAAAATGACAAGTCTATTTGGAATGGCCAACCTGAGTACAAAACAAAAGTATGAAGAATTTAGAAAAACAGACAATGTCTTCCGGAGATATTGATTTTGTGTGTGTTGGAATAAATTTTATTTTTGGTGAACGTTTTTGTGTTACGTTATCTCTTTCGTTTTGGATGTTACTCAGAGAAACCCCATATCCGATTTACTTGCAAATATTTTGTGCATTCTATTTTATTAGACAAGTTCACAAGGTTTTTATGTGCGGCGTTTACAGTTAGGCACTCGGATCACCTTTTCACGGTGACACGCCCATATTGGATGATGATGCTAATAATAATATGTTTCTGTTTATTGACCTGCTTTGGTTTGGGGCTCATTTGGGTGAATTCTTGATTCGTCAAAGTACAAGCAATAGAATTTGCACTTAAATGCTTCAAACCGGACTGACCAACTACCGATTAAATTTCTGTCGTGGGACCTTTAGACTTTTTTTTTTGCGCACTCTTGTTATAATAAACATGTCAGTCAGGGTAAGCGTTGCTTTGGGTCCTCGCGCCCCGTCGACGTTTTTCCGCCATGCTTCACCATCCCTCGACTGGCAAAGGCAACAATTGAGTGAATTCCCTCCTGGAAGTTGGTCGAAATAACAGCAGCGGGATTCGCCCTAACTTCCATTACGTCTCTTCACAATGAGACCCGATGCCGGCCCATTGTCACATTATCGTCGTCAGCCATTTTGTACCTCGCGGCCAGGGCAAAGATGTTCAACTTCCTGTTTTGCCCGGTGACCCCGTTTCTCTAGCAACATCATGACGACAAAAAGCCAAAAAAAAAAGCCACAAGCTTGATGTAGAACTGGTTGAGCACGTGGCCGTAGGCCGACACGGGGAGCGGCGCTTATCTATACCACCGCATGCTCGTCGAGCTTGATGGAACGCACGTGCGCTCACACAGCCGTGTTCTGACAAATACATCATGTACTTGTGCTCGGAGACAAGTGTGCCATTCCAGTTAGACGTTTGGTTTTCTCCCCCTGGGAGGATTTACTTCTTTTTTCTTTCTTTTTTTTTGCATTTACAAAATGGTTGACATTGTTTGATAATGGTCGATAAGATAATAACACATTCTCTTTACAGTTTATGTAGAATTGTAGACAGTTGTTTACAGTTGAGGTTTGAGCTCGGATTTTTTGTGTGTGTGTGCTTATGTACGCTTTCTGGGTTCTCATCCCATATTCAGTTTGACGCTTAATCGAGGACTCAAAATCTGCTCACTGAAATCGAAAGTCTGCATTAAAACACCCACACTGCTTGATGTTTTATTGATCTGACTTTCTCGTGTGATTTTCCAATACATAAATAGCTGTCAGATATTTTCGCTCATCCTCAGTAAAAAAAAAAAAATCAAGGAAAAAAAACCTTAAAAGCTTCATCTTGATCACAGCATTGAGCAGATGTTTTTTTGCACATTTGAAATGATGGCTTCTCCCTGTGGCACAGATGGAAATGGATATTGTTTTTTTTGCTCCTATGCTGAATTATTATAAATCATCAGGATTATCAGATATCCATACTGTCGAACATCCAATTGCACATGGTCTTCAGTTGACAAGTTACCAGCTAGTGCCACCCAGTTTTAAATTTAACTCATTCACTGCCATTGACGGCTGTAGACGGCAAAAATTCATTTGAACAATTTTTATTAGTTTAACATTTATTTCCACTTTTGTTAACAAGAGTAAGAAATAAATATTATACATTTAGATCAGATATAATTTTTTGATTAATCATGAGTTAACTATGCGATTAATTACAATAAAAAAAATAATCGCCTGATGCCCTAATTTAAAATTTTCTTAAAAAAAATAAAAATGAAAAGAAAAGATTATTAGAAATTAGGTCGTCAGGCACTTAAAATTTTCATTGTAATTAATCACATAACTTCAATAGTTAACTCACGATTAATCACAAATTTTATATCTGTTCTAAATGTAAAATAACTTTTTTCTAGGTTTTCATACTCTTGTTTAAAGTGGGAAAAAATGTTAAACAGAAATAGTTCAAATTAATTTTTGACGTCTAAAGCCGTCAATGGCAGTGAATGAGTTAATTATTGTTAATTATTGTTGATTATGCCATCGATTACTCAAATAATTGATTTTAAGAAGGTTCGTTTGTGGCAGGAGTGGGCAACCACTTGATCAGTCTACTTATCCCAATTATTATTATTTTTTAAGGGGAAGTCGACCTTAATTTTGTTTGACTAGTCTAAACATGACACTCTGATTAATAACATATTTGTGGAATATGAGTTATGACGCAAAATCTTGCCACTTGCTGTCGTTCGAAGAGGACATCATGTTGCTCAGGGCTCAGGCAACGACCAATCACAGCTCACCTGTTTTCTGAAGCTGCACCGTGATTGGTTGTTACCTGAGAAATGTAAGGCGCTTGTAAGGTGGATATACAAATGAAGTACAATTTACCATCACTAACCTATGCAGTAGTACATTTAGAATTACAATCAATACATGTATGAAGACCACTTGCAGGCCATCCAGATAAAACAATCAAATCAATCCCTTCCCCTCCCAAAAATGGCCCCAGCCTCTCTCTTTGTAACATCATAAATTCTTCATTTTTCTTAACGGTTTGGCCTTGGGGGAGGTCATTCCACAACCCTCCACTTGTCTGACTTCATTATAGACATGGAATGTAATAATAAAATGTATTGTGCAGCATCTGTTTTGAGTGTCAAAACACATTTAAAATGTCCTTCCCGAGACCGCTCTAAAATAATATTTGTGTTGCCCTATCATGTTATTTGTCATTTTATTTTCCTGCGCCCCGAGGGTAATTTCCTCCAGCGGACGTCAAATCTACACGTCTATGACGTGCAAAATTATCAATTTGTCCCACCTTTGTTGCCCGCTTGCTTTTTTTTCAACTCACGGCAATGCGTCGGGCCCACGTGGGCGTCGCCTTGGCCTCACTTGCTAGCGAGGCGTAACTCTCACCTGCTCCGCGTTATTAATATCTCGCCCTGACATTCTGATTAATATTACATGTACAGAATATGAGTCATGAAGCAAAAAACAGCCGTTTTTATCCATGTCAGGGGGCGGCCATTTTGCTACTTGCTGTCGACCGAAGATGACATCACAGTTGCTCAGGCAACAACCAATCAGAGCTCACCTGTTTTCTGAAGCTGCGCTGTGATGGGTTGCTACCTGAGCAACATTGATGTCATCTTCAGTTCACAGCAAGTGGCAAAATGGCTGCCCCCTGGCATGGATAAAAACAGCTGAATTTTGCTGCTTAACTCATATTCCACTAACATAATATTAACCAGAATGCAATATTTAGACTATTTGGGGCTACATAGAATATATTATTCCCCCCCCCCCCCAAAAAATAAAATTGGTTTGACTTCCCCTTTAGTCTTATTATTCCCCAAAATGGCTGACTCATTGGTCCTTGGCTTTTTCATGGGTGCTATTATGATATACAAGTCTGCCCGATTTCATGTCCATTGTTGGAATCCCCACCACCGGCTGTCTGAATTACAGCACAGCAGCTGCAGGTATCGGGCTCACCACGATGGCCCTCATGGGAGTTTGGGGGTAACAAGCCAGGCCCGTCTAACGGAGTTTTTGTCGAAGAATCTTTTTATGTTGAGCTAAATGTCAGCTGTCGTGAAACTCCATCCACTCGCCGACAATTAGTCAGACAGTCGTGCTGCATTCAAAGTCTTTTTCTTTTTTGCAACGTTGCACATTATCTGATGCAAAAATGTCCGAGTTTGCTGTAAAGGTAACGGTGGCGGCTAGCTGGTAGCATAATGCTAATGTCTAGTGTGAAAATGACCAGACGCGAGCAAACAAACGGCACGATTTTAGCTGGCAAGCAAAACGAACAGCCGTTCTATTGCACTTTTTCTGATGCCGAAATGTCCGTTTTCAGGAATGCTAACAATAGCATGTAGCCCAGCGCTCAATGCAAATGACTATTAGCTGCATTTTTCCCAATAAAACATTACAAACAACACTGCACTCCGTTGCCTTATTTCTGACGGAGGTTTGCTATTTTCCTGGCAAGCTAACGATAGCATGTAGCCCATAGAGCTAATGTTTAGCGTGAAAATGACTCTAGGCATGAGCCGACAAATGGCAAAATTTTACAAAAGCACTGTTCACTTTTTCATTGACATGGAATGCAGCATTGGTACAAAAACTGCAGCCCTTGAAGCGTAGCCTTTTGTTGGTTTACTGTAACTTAAACTGAGCCATCATACGCCTCAGTGAACCCCCCCCTTCCCCCCCCTTTATACACACACTGGGTTTTCTCACAACCCAGGCCACCCGCCCACGTCCAATCTATGCGCTCCATCTCGTGTCTACTTCATTGTTTGGTCAGCGTCTGAGCCTTTTTTTTTTTTTTTGCCCGGTACCTTTCGCCATGTTTCCCCCAAACTCCCGGAAGGAAGTGTCTGTGATTGATTGCTCAGCCTGGCCATTGTTACCGAGCAACCCCCCCCTGGAGTTGGGTTGCTACTACTGATGAGGATGCAGTCTAATGTGCATGGACACATCTTTTTTTTTTTCTTTCTTCTTCTTCTTCTTTTTTTTCTTTTTTTTCTTTTTAAATCCTCACGTATACCACAATAGGAGCCAGTCACGTGACTTCTTGTAGTAAACATTACTCCCACAAACGTTTCCCCTGCCTGGCAGCTGCTGATGGGTAGCTTTTGGACCCCCGCCCAAGATAAATGAGGGGTTACTGTTTTCTCTTGACATCGCTCACTTGAACGCAGAGAGCCTTCTAAAATAAGGTTCGAGGTCCAGCAAAACAAAAAAAGAAAAAAAAGTTTTTGGGGGACATTTTAACTGTAATTTTTTTCCCATTGTATCTGGAAACAACCTTCTTTTTTTTTTTGTTTTACGTTTTATCTGAAACATTTAAAGTTTAACAGACATCCTGCAAACTAGAAATGTTTTACACTGCTATCCTGCAACATTGAAAGCATTCCACACTTAACACAAAGATCCTGCAAAATTAAAACGGATAAACATGGATCCTGCAAAATCAGCGGGGAAAAAGGTCTGGATAAATTAAAACCGTTTTACACAGGGGTGCTACTAAAACTCAAAGGTTTTACACGGATCCAGCATTTAGTTTTTAGTTTCAACTCTTAAGTAAAATTACGAGGGTCCTGCATAATTCAAATTACTTTTGGATGCTGCAACATCGATTTTTCCATTACACATAATTTTTTGTTTTCTACAAAGATTCCTTATACTAAAACTTGCTTACCCAGTAATTCAGCAAATTTAAAAAACAAACATTTCATTGTACAGAAGTCCAGATAATTTCAAAGATTTTTCACAGAGCTCTTCAAAATTGTGGGGGAATATTTTCACAGACCCTACAAAAAAACAACTTCAAAATACTGTAATTACAGACATCCTTGTAACATGGCAAAAACACAACAAACACAATGTACACAGCCAGGCCAGTGTTCTCATTCGCTTATCAGCTACTTTGTTTTCACAGGATCTTTTCCTGAACATTGAACTTTTTTTAAAGTTTACTGTGAAGTACCGCACGAAATTAGCATGTTATCACTGGTATGCAAATCTGCAGCTGCATATATAATACAATAAAATATAATAGGCCATCAAGAATAACATGGCTGTCTGATGTTATATGTGACCTCACTTGTCTAAACATGACGTTCTGATTAATATTCGATTTTTGGAATATGTCCAGCCGTGTTTATCCATCTCAGGTGGCGGCCATTTTGCCACTTGCTGCCAACTGAAGATGACATCACAGTTGCTTGGGCAACGACCAACCAGGGCTCACCTGTTTTCTGAAGCTGCGTTATGATTGGTTGCTACCTGAGCAACATTGATGTCCTCTTCAGTGCCACGGCAAGTGGCAAAATGGCCGCCCCCTGGGATGGATAAAAACAGCTGGATTTTGCTGCTTAACTCATATTCCACTAATCCAATATCAACCAGAATGCCATATTTAGACTAGTGGGGCTGCATAGAACATATTATTTTCCCAAAAGAAAAAAAATGGCTCGACTTCCCTTTTTAGTCTTATTATTCTTGTAAATGGCTTCTGATGATGTCAGCGGCTCAGCAGATGCTCCCCTCAAAAGACGACAATGACAAAAATGCTTCCAAGTCATCATCCGTCATGTGTGTTAGAACTGACATCAGTTTTTGTTTGTGGTTCTACAGAGCAGATCTTCCAAAACCTGCGCCAGGAGTACAGCAGGATCCAGAGGAGGCGGCAGCTGGAGGGGGCCTTCAACCAGACGGAGGCCTGCGGACCCTCTGACGTCCCCAGCCCGTCTTCATCCCTGCACGCCCCCAGCTCACCACCAGGTAGGCGAAGACGCCCGCCCGGCACTGCATGCTTATTGGATTGGATCCGTTTCAATCAGTCAAGCTTTTTCTTTGTATCGTTCCTCACCGCCATTCCGCGGTCCCGGTGCCGCTGGTGTGATTATTGGGAATAGCAGAAGCTAGCGACGTGAGGCAAGCTAACTCGCACTAAATTCGCCAGGATGGAGTGAATTTGTGGGATTAGTTGATTGTGAGTTGGTAGAGGGACTAAATAGCAAAAACTATTACATAAATCAAGCTTTTGTTTTTGTTTTTGTTTTGTCAGGCGCCTCCAGACGGGACCAGCCCTCGTTCACGCTGAAGCAGGTGAGCTACCTGTGCGAGCGCTTGCTCAAAGACCACGAGGAGAAGATCCGAGAGGAGTATGAACAAATCCTCAACTCAAAACTGTCAGGTAACTATGGCAATTATATTCTCGGATAGACGTTGTACACTAGAAATCAGGTGCAGCCCATGGCACCAGTGATTGGTCAATCGAGATGAACGCATTTGGTCTTGTTTTTGTTTTCTCCACAGAACAATACGAATCATTTGTGAAATTCACACAAGATCAGATCATGCGAAGATACGGCGCCCGGCCTGCTAGTTGTAAGTACACCCAGTCCTATTTAGGAACGTATATCCCCCCCCCCCCCCTTGTGTGTTATTGTTCACGTTTTTTTTTTATTCTTTTTTTTGGGGGGGGGGGGTCATTTTTCTTAAAGTTCACATTTCAGTCTTTTTAAGGGGAGGGGAGTAATTTTAGATTTTAATATTTTTACATATTTTCTCATTTTCTAAATATTTTAAGTGCATATATTTGTTTTGATAGATTATTTAAAATGTTGTAAAAATGTGTCTTCCAACGTGCCAACTCACTGCCCTTCGCTTCTTTTCAGATGTCTCCTGAACGAACCACCACAAGATCCCACCTTCTTCCCTTCACACACACAAAATGGCCGCTCTTCTAAGGCCCTCTACCACTTGATTTTTCATTTTTACCCCCACGCACACACACACACACACATACGCGCACACACACACCCACACACAGTGCCATGGTTTAACTGCTTTTTATCCAAAACTGTTGCTGCTGGCCAAAACCTAGAAATCTTGAGAGACGACCTTTGTCCTATCCTGTCCTGACAACCCCCCCCCCCCCCCCCCCCCATGTTATTTGTCTTTATTTTATTTTTCTAGTTTCCCGTCTCTGCTCTCGCTGTCTGGCTCTATCTGAAAATGTGGACTGAAACCGATCCCCGTGTGTCCAATCTCTGGCCTGGCGCTGTAGACTACAAAGCTTATTATTCTTTTTGGCTCATGTGATAGAAGCTCATTGGAGTGAGCAGCTGTATTTAACGCCTCTCATGTCGTCCCTCCTCGCTCACTTTCTCTCGTCTAATATGAGAATGTGCTTTTTTTTCTCCCTTTTGGAAAAAATAAAAGTTCTGTGATTTAAAATCTGCCAGAGAAATTCTTTCTATAATTCTAAATGAATACCGTTTTTTTTTCTCCATTGTATGATGTGGACTACTGAACTGAATTTACCTGAAGGTTATTGATTTTGGTTGCAACACTATTAAGGCATGGAAGAAACCCATGTGGGTGTCAGAATGGATGACAAACTTTATATCTCACACAATTGGAACCAAATGATTACGATTTAGGTTGTAAGAGGTAGAAATATTTACTTTATAAAAATTTATGGTTTTCATTGGACAGTAACGGTGTATTGCTATTTCTTTTGTAATTAACTGGTTAAAATATTTGTTAATAACTGATGAATATTAAACTCTTGTTACTTTAAATGTAGAAATTAAGAACCAAATGATTACGATTTAGGTTGTAAGAGGTAGAAATATTTACTTTATAAAAATTTATGGTTTTCATTGGACAGTAACGGTGTATTGCTATTTCTTTTGTAATTAACTGGTTAAAATATTTGTTAATAACTGATGAATATTAAACTCTTGTTACTTTAAATGTAGAAATTAAGAACCAAATGATTATGATTTAGGTTGTAAGAGGTAGAAATATTTACTTTATAAAAATTTATGGTTTTCATTGGACAGTAACGGTGTATTGCTATTTCTTTTGTAATTAACTGGTTAAAATATTTGTTAATAACTGATGAATATTAAACTCTTGTTACTTTAAATGTAGAAATTAAGAACCAAATGATTATGATTTAGGTTGTAAGAGGTAGAAATATTTACTTTATAAAAATTTATGGTTTTCATTGGACAGTAACGGTGTATTGCTATTTCTTTTGTAATTAACTGGTTAAAATATTTGTTAATAACTGATGAATATTAAACTCTTGTTACTTTAAATGTAGAAATTAAACTATTTTAAAAATAAAACAATACAAATAAAATGATCTAAAAGCAATTGCAAAATGAAATAGAAATTTGGTAGAATTTTTGTGTTTTTACAAGAAAAATGCAGTTTAAACTTTTTCTTGAAACAATTTTTCTGTTGCAGTTTTATTTTGAGAGCTTGATTAAAAAAGTAAGAAAAAATATATACAATTGAAAATATGTAATACAATGTACAGTAGCCTATTTTAGTAAGATATTTGCAATTATGCAAATTAATAAATTATTCAAAATAAACTAGTACAATATTTATTTTCTAATCTTACAGTATGTTCAAACGAAGATTACATTATATGGACTCTAGCGCCACAGTGTGGCACATTAGCGTACCAACACGTTCCTTTCTTCCCTTGTTCTGAATTTGTGTACTGTACATCCATAACAATCACGTTGGATTCACATGACCTCGTGATCTTAATAATTTCCTGGTTGTGTCGCTCGAGTTTGTTGTTCATGTTCTGGCTGATAAGGTATGCAAATCGAGCCTACCCGTTGCGTCCCAGGCTCGCAGTTTACGGGCGTGGCAGGGAAGGTGGAGGCGGGAGCTAACAGACAGGTAGAGTCAGGTAGCTAACAGGAGCTAACAGGTAAAGTCAAGTCAAGTAGCCGCCCTGCGCCTCATCCTCTTGGCTAGCTCGGAACTCTGGAGCAGGACGGTCAAATATTCCGAATTACGCGCGGCTTGTTTGTTTAGTCGCTGGGAGGAAGGAAGGGGAAAAAACTCAGGGGACTATAATTATCTTCGAGCCATTTTTCTGCCTTCCTCCTGCTCCAATTTTCATTCGAGACGAGAGCCGACGACGCAACATCGAGGCTCGCTACTACTGAACAAAACAAAAGCAAAAAACGGAACTAACTCATCCAAGGACGATTGAAGCTGTCATTCATTGATACAAACCAAGTACAGTATCGAGTCGATATTGTGGTTTGGGTCGCTTCCAGTTGAAGTTTAAGGTGAGTTTTGTCTACTAAATTACACTATTTTTTCGTCATTTAAAATATATAGTTACAGGGTTATTTTAAATGCGTTTTTTTGCTGTTTTGATAACACAAAATATTTGCAGGTGTGTGGTAAACAACGTTTGTAATGTACCAGGACTCTGCTTTGTTTACCCTGAGGGCAACGACATGCATCTAAACTGCCTGCCTCAATTTGTTTTCATTATATAATTTTTTAGATACAAAAACGAATGTAATATATATTCCAGGAATGGATTAAAAAATAATCTAAATTTAAATTTGTATTGATTTTAAAAATAATAAAGTTTTTTAAAGGAAAAATAAAAATATTTGTTTTTAAAAGTAAAAATCACACAATATTACAATTAGTATTTTATTTATCCCCTCCAAAAAGTATTTTCTCTGTGATGTTTGGAAAATAAATAAAAAATAAAAATAAAATAAAAAAATAAATATCTTAATTACAATGTCCGTTAATCAAAATAACACATTGTTTTTTTTTATTTCAAAACTTCACCACGTATCTGAAATTGTACCAACACAATTTTTTTCCCCACAGAAAAAAAAGGGGGTTTCAGAATGAAATGATTTTTTGTGAATATTTGTTTTTATTCTCCAAAACTTTTTTAAACAATTCCCACATTTTATTACTTTAAATAAAAAAACAATGTTTTCTTATTTTTAATTAAAAAGCGTATATATTATTATTATTGTTTTTTTTTTTTTCCCTTCCCCAAAAATTGGAGTATTTTTTTGTGGGGAGAGTTTGTATTATGTTGTATTGTGGTAAAAAAAAAAACTAACCTCAAAAAACCCAGCCAATTAAAAAATTTAATATCAGCCCCTAATTAACATATGTTTTTCCGTCACAAAAGTACGCAGCGACGATGGGTGACGTGGACCTGGAGCAGCAGGAGCCGTTCCCCGTGGAGCGACAAGTTGAGAAGCGTGACCCCCAGGTTGGAGAGGACCTCCCCGACGGGAGGCGGAAATTGGGATGCTGCGAGAAGTTCCAGCAGAGCGTCTCCAGGTGGATGCTTCCGGAAGATGCCCGCAGCACCTACCTGCAAAGGGCCAACTGCTGCCCGCCGCCCGTCTTCATCATCATCATCAGTGTTGTCGAGGTAAGAGATCTGGAACGATGAGTTGCCTTAAACACGAGCACAGATTTTTTGCTTCAAGCGTCATTTCCTTCCTCCTTTGTGGCTTATGATTCATCACAAGAGCTCAAAAGGAGAACAGGAACCTCCCAAAAAGCACGTTGCCACCAAATAGGTCCACTTGAATTACGGTTGTGAAGGGTAAGTCCTTGCGGGATGGTGAGCGCTTTAAGTATAAATATCGTGACATCATACTGTGCCAACACCCAATTTTAAGGCACGGGGAAAAAGCGTTCTATCATGAAAATGAATTAAAAAAATGAATAGAAAAGTGGTATTACAAAACAATGCCAAACAAAGCATGTTATCTCTGACTACAATCTGGATTTGTGATGACTATTGCATATGTTTAATCAGTCATACAGGAAGCATTAAAAAAAAAAATTTAATCTCCCGCGGACAAAATGGCCGCAATGAGATCAACACATGCTAAATGTACAGGATGTGTTTTGTCTCCAGCTGTCCATGTTCATCTACTATGCCGTGTGGAAGCCCCAGAAGCAGTGGGTGACTCTGGAGGAAGGCATCTGGAACAGCCGCCTGACTTACCGGCCCGAGTACAGGCAGGAAGCGTGGCGCTTTCTGTCCTACATGTTTGTCCACGCCGGGTAAGTGCAGCCAAACGGACGTGGGAAAGAGAACGGGAAGGAAAACAAATAACACGTGTGTTGTCTTGACCTCTATACAAGCGGCTTTAGCTTTGAAGTCTCAAACGTAGCCTATCACGGTGTATAATAAGAAAAAAAATAAAGCAAAACAATATCATCATTTTCCTATGGAAAATAGATGTAAGGATGGATATATACCTATAAATAGAATATCATAGATTCCCCCCCAGAGTTGTACATACTGTAATGTATTTTCTGGAAAAAAAGTTTTTTTTTGCTGTTGAAGCTCTTAGTAATAATTATTGACAGCATATTCGATATTTTATTTTAAAAAATTGCACCTCAATTTGTTTCAGTCAATTCATTCAAATTTTACTTGTGCTCTACTTTTGTTTTTTTGTCATGAAAACAAATAAAATACAATAATGATAATAAAGACATACTATATGATAATATATGCAGTACTTCCTAACAGATTTCTTTTTTTTTTAATTTAAATGCAAAGAAATAAGGACATCCAATTAGTCCAGCGTTTGTTTTTTTCCCCTCAAAATGTTTGTCAATATTTTAAAATATTTGTAATGATGAATGGTTGCTAACTGCTTGTCAGAATTTATGGAGCGCAAACTTTTATGCCCTCTGTGGTCCCAATTAAAAAAATAAAAATATGCCAATTAATTGACTGAACTTCATATCAAAATGAAAGAAAAATCTACAATATGTATCCACTGCACGTCATCGTCGTTTCCTCGGCAACAGGAGCCTCACATAGCAGATGAAGGACTAGGAAGGTCGGCACTAACTACGGTACTAACGGTGCGTTGATTCCATTAAGTGTGGAGCACATCGTGGGCAACCTGTTCATGCAGCTGCTGCTCGGTATTCCCTTGGAGCTGGTTCACAAAGGCTTCGAAGTGGGAATGATTTACATGGCCGGAGTCTTGGCGGGTGAGGAACGCTTTCGGCAGATTTGTGACACATTTTGATTATGTTGATGATAAAGTATCATTTTCGAGACGTCTGCCTCGTGTACGTCCCACTCAGGCTCACTGGCAAGCTCCATCTTTGATCCCCTCAGTGCCCTGGTGGGGGCTTCTGGGGGAGTTTACGCCCTCATCGGAGGCTACTTCATGAACGCTATAGTGGTGAGCATCTGAAAATCTTCATTTTGCAAGAAAAAAAAAAAAGAGTAAAATCTTTCAAGTCAATTGACTGTCTTGTTGCAGAATTTCCGAGAGATGATCCCACTGCTCGGTGTGTTTCGCATCCTTGTCATCGTGATTATCGGTAGGCAGACATCTTGTATCTTCATTTTTTTTTACACTCGTTTTTCATTTCTATTCGGTTGAAATGCATGTTATGTGTTGCAGTGGGCGTGGACTTCGGCTTCGCCTTCTACAGAAGATTTGCCGGCGACGAGGACGGTATGAAGGTACGTGCGGCTGCTTGCTGTGTTTTCCACAAATCCAACTTACTTGCCTCCAGCGTGTCGCATATTCTTGCTCCAAAATGGCTGATGTGCTCCATTAGTTTTTTTTGTCGTGGTACATCAGCAGATCATGTTACAACACGCTTCTTGTACCTTCTTATCTATCAATCCCGTGAAATGCATTTTGTCTTCCATATTAACAAACGTTTACAAAATGTTTGGCATGCTGACTCCGAGTATCTGACTTGCTAACTACTACTGACAAGTAGAACGCTCACAAACTAAGTAACAAATTATTAGCGATCTAAAGTAGTTGAACTAGATTACTTATTAACCCCATAGCAAACTTAGTAGCTTGTTAACTGAGAAACTAGTAGTGAAATGAATCGTAGTAGCTCGATTATAGCCCACCTAGCAGCTCGCTACCATGTAGCTTACATACATCAGCTTTACAAATTAGTAGAATGGTAACCATAATACAACTAATTAATTAGCTTTAATATTACTCATGAACTACTAATGTTTGTTCATGCTTACTAAATACCAATAAATTAAAAATGATCTAATGTACTAACAGCAGGCTAGCTAACAGACATACTAATGAACTAACGTCTAGCTAACAAACTAGTAACCAACTAACCTGGCAGTGAACCCCTAACAGACATTATAATGAACTGGTTACTAACTAACCAACCCAGTAACTGACTGGCTAAATAATTGGCTGTGGCTTATGAACAACTGTTACTAACTAGATGCTAACTAACATGCTAACTCAGTAATGAACCAACTTACTAATGAAATAACAGCCAACTAGTTGACTAAAAAAAGTAGCCAACTAGCTAGCTAGCTATTCCAGTAACAAACAATTGTTATAATTACCGCACAGGTGGCTAGGCTACTAAATAATCAGAAAGTAATTAACTTACTGGCTTACTAACCATTTAATAAACTAAATTGCAGACTAACTACCAACTAGCTAACAGTCTGTAAAATAGCTAACCTTACCGATTAATTGTTAGCCAGCTCACTAACTGAGTAATGTGCTAACAGTGATTTAGCTGAGTCTCATTAAGGAAGTTTAACCCAGAGTTTCCTGTGGTGACCAGGTATCGTTCGTGGCTCATTTCGGGGGAATCGTGGCGGGCATGACGGTGGGCTACGTGTTCTTTAGTGACTACAACAAGAAGCTGCTGAAGGACCCTCGCTTCTGGATGTGTATCGTGGGTTACCTGGTCTTCTTCCTCTTTGCCGTGATCTTCAACATTTTCATCTCGCCCGCGGCGTCCTAACATAGCCACTCAATACGTTAGGTTGAATACGTTTAAAGTTTTACACTAAGTGCCTTAAGGTTCTATTGTTACTTTACATATTGTATTTTACTGTCTTTTAATACATGTTCTCATATTAAAAAAGTGTCCATTTTCAATCTTGTTTGGTCACTATGACTTCATTTTAGTTTTGTGAAGTTCAGATGGGCACGTTCACCGGTTCTTTTATATCGATTGCTCGCTATACTAATAATAGCAACCAGGAGACTGCATATTCTCAGTTGAACTATTTACTGGATGCCAGAAAGATCGAGTACACAGCTGTGGAGCTTTTTCTGCTGAATGCGGAACAAGGTCTAATCTAATCTACTCTTATACCGTCTTGGCCGCCCACCCACACGGGGGGACGGCAGCCTTGCCCATATGAAAATGTGTGACCTGATGGTCTTAACCCCTATTTTGCTTCCGCCTCAAGTAGCAAAAACGTTTTAATATACACAGTGCAGGTTGTTGTCACACATCAAGGAATTGTTCAATTCTAACGTAAAACATTGCCTTAACAGATACTGTGGGTTAGCTAACTATTATAAACGAGCTAACTTCAAGATTAACAGTCGTATTTGCTAACAAGTAGATAGCCTAGCAAAGTAACTAACAGCTAACTATGTTTACAAAGCAAATTGAAAAGTGAACATTTCACTAGCTTGTGAATGAACGAGCGGTGAGATGTTTGTTATGCTAGTTAGCCTGCTGTTAATTAGCTAGCTTAAAAGGCAAGTTGTAAAGTGAATGAGTTGAGATTTTAGCGAGTGGCCATCAAGTTACTGTATTTGGGACCTGTTACTGTGTTAGTTGGCTAGCAACAGATACGTTGGTTAATAATTAGTAACTAACCAAAACTACAAGTTGAAAAGCAAATGTTTGACTTAATCATTCAGTGTTGAGATAGTAGCATGTGAAATGATCATAGATTTGTTCTCAACATGTTCTTATGGGTTTGAAACGCCATCGATCACTTTCAGCATAGCAGCGCGCTCTAGATTGAACCCGGCATGTGTGGACCATAACATATCGATAAGGGCACTCGCAATCACTTTTTCCTCATTTGACAAACGTACTGTGTTAACAGTCATGTTATTTACATACACGTGTACTTCATAGAACGAATGTGATCGTACATCGCGTTGTCGTGTTTGTCTGACGCGCACACATTCTGCTTGATGATGCATGATTTGATGTTTCCAAACAATCCCTGCAGGTCAATAAAGCTGTGACCTAAATGTACATTTCATGGATTTCCTGTGGAGTTGATGCCGCTGGCACACGTCCCTCATCCCATCAGCGTGGCCACTTCGGCTCAACGAGCGATGCGGATCACTCGGGAGGCGAGGTGACGCCAACCAATTTATTTGTTAACTTGTTTCGCTAGACTGTTTTTGTGGGGAGGACCGCATGACCCACGGAGATTTAAGTCACCATCGGCAGTCTGTCCACGCCGCAAGGTAAACAACATAAACTATTAATACCAGGCAAATGTTCAAGTTTGCTTTTTTTATTTTTATTTAAAATGTTCCGTAAAATTAAAGCTAAATGGAATGTTAATTAATGTGACTGAAAATGTTGAATTTCTATTAACCTATTAACTAGCAATGTAATAGCTGACTATCTAGTAGCTATTTATGTCAGCTACTACTAAGTCTTACTATTTTACTAATTGCGTAACACAGGGGTGTCGAATTTATTTCAAATTTGATCTCAAGTGGGCCAGATTATTATGCCTCATAAACTATAAATAATAATGACAGGTGAAAATTATTTTTCCTTTGATTTTGGGTGCAAATAATTACACATACATTCTGAAAATATTCCCAATTATTTTCATTATATTGCAGAGTAATTTCTTAACAAAAATGAGTATCAAATCATGAGTAAGACCCAAATGTCAGAATGTCCTTTAAGTGGTTGTCAGTGCGACCTCCAGTGGACAAAATTAGCAACAACAGTTGATTTTCCTGAAAAACTGAAGTTTGTGTTCTGTCTTCACGGGCCAAATTAGACCCATTGATGGGCCTGTTCTGGCCCATGGGCCGTATGTTTCACATTCCTTAATAATTATATTATTTTGTTTACAAAGTAGCTGTCTTACTCGTTACTAGCATTCTAGCTGCTAAATAGTAGCTATTTAAGTCTGCTACTGCTAAGTAAGTCTGACTATTTGATTGTCTGACATGTCTTAACATAAACTTGATATCAAAATAAGCTAATGTGAAGGTAACAATAGCATTTTAATTTATTAGTTACAATGCACCATAAAGTTTTTTTTTTTTGTGTGCAGTCACAATGGCAAGATGGACGACTGGAACGTTTTTGGCGGCATCTTGGAGGAGGTGCATGCGCACTCCACAATTGTGGGAAAAATGTGGCTGACGCTGCTGCTGGTGTTCCGCATGCTGGTGCTGGGCGTGGCGGCCGAGGACGTGTGGACGGACGAGCAGGACCACTTCGCGTGCAACACTCAGCAGCCGGGCTGCCGCAACGCCTGCTACGACCTGGCCTTCCCCGTCTCCCCCGTGCGCTTCTGGGTGCTGCAGGTGGTCTCCGTGGCGTCCCCCTCGCTGGTCTACGCCGGCCACGCCCTCTACAGGCTTCGAACTCTGGAGAAAGCGCGGCGCCTTACAAAGGTCTCGCTCAGGAGGCAGCTGGAGGAAGCAGAGTCGGATGAATCCAAGCAGCGAATTGAGCAGGATCTGAAGCGGCTAGAACGTGGGAGGTGTGCCAAAGCGCCCCTCAGGGGGGCGCTGCTGCGCACCTACGTAGCCCACGTGCTCACCCGCTCCGCCGTGGAGGTGGGCTTCATGGCCGGCCAGTACCTCCTCTATGGCATGTGGTTGTACCCGCTGTTCAAATGCCAGTGTTATCCTTGCCCCGACACCGTCGACTGCTACGTGTCGAAACCTACGGAGAAGAGCATCTTCATGGTCTTCATGCAGTTCATGGCCGCCTTGTCCCTCATCCTCAACGTCCTGGAGATCTTAAACCTGGCCTACAAGGTCGTGAGGAGGGGAGTCCTTCAGGTCTACATGGACGAGGATTTCCACGGAGCGTCGACACCGGGAGACTTCAATCTTGTCACGGAGAGGCCGGAAGGAAGCAGTTTGGCCATGATGGAGGTCTTGTCATCTTGATTTGATCATTTCGAGACCTGGCCTTCAGTTTTTCAAAAGAGCGTTTACATAAAACGAAGCCTCACAAAGTCATTTTCACATAACCGGTGCATAACACTAAATATAGCGGTGCCTTAAGATACGAGTTAATTCGTATCACAAATCATCTTTCACCATTGAAATGAATGGAAATGCTATTAATCCGTTCCAGGCTTAATTCACTGCCATTGACTGCTATAGATGTCAAAAATTAATTGGAACTATTTCTGTTAAATTTTTTTTTCCATTTTTGTTAAGTTTGAAAACCTAGAATTTTTTTACTGTACATTTTGAACAGATATAAACATTTAGATTAATCCTGAGTTAACTAGTGAAGTCATGCGGTTCAATTACGATGACAATTTTTAATCGCCTGACGCCCCTAATTTTTAATAATCTTTTCTTTTTTTAAATGGCGTCAGGCGTTTTCATTTTTTAATTGTAATTAATTGCATGACTTCAATAGTTAACTCACGATTAATCACAAATGTTATATCTGTTCTAAATGTACAATATTTTTTTCTAGGTTTTCATACTCTTGTTAAGAAAAGTGGGGAAAAAAATGTTAAATGGAAATAGTTCAAATGAATTTTTGACGTTTATAGCAGTCAATGGCAGTGAATGAGTTAAGGAGAAAAATAGCACCCTATAATATTGTACTAATGACATAATGATATGAAATGTTGACATTTTCTTTCATCAATTCAATGGACATTGTGCTGCTGCTCCCGGTATGGTCACCGTAAGCTGCATGGTCATTCTCGGCAGAGGATAAAGAAAATGTGCATGTGAGTATTGTTTTATCTATGTTGAGCCACTGTCTTGAAATCAGTTGTTTTAAGGACACCGATGCTATTCAATACCGTGTCTACGCAATTTTGTTTCTTAGCATTTCGTAGCTTTCCTAAATCAATATAGTTTTTCAAATACACGCCACTGTTTACTGTCACCCTTGTGCTCCTATCTCCAATTTGCTTTGAAGTTAAAAGCAAAAAAATGATCTGTCACTCATATCTCAAAGCACCACTACGTCCAATTTTTATTTAGTTTGGCCTTGGTGATACTGCATTCAAATTTTTATTTTGACACAAGCAGCAACCCTGCAGTTATATGGAAAATTTTCATTTTTACATAATCTAGCATGCAAAACTATAAATAAAAAATGTGCAGCAACCCTCCAGTTTGTTGGAAATTTGCCATTTTCACATAATTAGATGGTTAAACTAAACACAAAACAATCCATGATTTATGAAAAATGTTCATTTGCACGTGAACCAGCATATATAAAAAATAAAATAAAAAAACAGCCATCTCCTGTCTAGCTTTATGCAAGTTATTTATTTTATTTGTTGTTGTATTTGTTTTAAATAAAGTAAACCACTGGGTAGCATCATGTGCAAAACATGTTTTAATCATTCAGATTATCTCTCAGAATGTGAGAAAATGTTACCTCTACTTTTGTGTCTATGTAAATCAAACAACAAAAATATACAAGATTTACTGTATTTATACAAGTATTATAGTCATATATGCAACTTACTTTTGTTTTGACATTTCCTTTGCAGTGCTTTGCTTAAATTCTGGTTGCAATTCATTTCAAAGTGATAAGATTTAAGTGCACATGTGATGCTACAACCTGAAAAAAAAAACACCTGAGTATATCAATAGTTTTTAGCAATTATCATCATATAAATAAAAATAATTACAAGTTGTGACATGTGTGCTACTCATTACTTCATATTTTCCTAAGGTGTCGTCTTCATAATATGAATTCTTGCGACACTGGCGATAGAGAAAGGCACTTTTTTTTAAAAGAAAACATCAAAACTAAAGCAGTTGTTGAGTTGTTCTGGAGTCTATTCCACAATGGCGACATCCTCAGGCGGCTCGTGGCGCTGCAGCTGGAAGAAAGGGAGATCATGTTAACTACTGAAAAATAGAACCCAAAAAGATGACGTGACATATGGTGCAATTGAAATGTATCATGTCAGACTTGGAACGGTATCTCAGTGAGGTAAATACATAAAAATCTCTATTTGGGAACTTTATTAACTCAAAAATTCATTTGAACTATCGCTATTAGTTTCACATTTTTTCCCACTTTTGTTAACAAGAGTATGAAAATCTAGGATTTTTTTTTAACATTTAGATATAAAATTTGTGGTTAATTTTAAGTTAACTATTGAAGTAATGCGATTAATTACAATTTTAAAAAATTAATCGTCTGACGCCCTTATTTTTTTAATTTTTATGTGTTCTTTTTCTTGTTTAATTAGGGGCATCAGGTGATTAATTATTTTTTTATTGTAATTAATCACAACATCACTAGTTAACTCGAGTAATCACACATTTTATATCTGTTCTAAATGTACAATAAAAATGTTTTCTAGGTTTTCATACTCTTAACAAAAGTGGGGAAATATTTGAAACTAATAGAAATAGTTCAAATGAATTTAGTAAGTTTGCAAATGGAATGGAAATGACCGATAACTTTTTTTTTGGGGGGGGGGTGCTTTTAAAATTTGTGACACTCACTTTGGCTTTGAGTTCTAGGTTCTCCTCCTCCAGACGAGCACACCTCTGCCTCAGGTCCACCACTTCCTGCTGCAGAGCCTCCGTGTCGGCGTCTGTCAGGCCAGGCGTGCCGAGGTGCTGCTTGACAAATCTGGACGGCTCGGGTTAAAGGCATCTAACGACATCATTGGCCTTTATACCGAACAAAAAAAAAAAAACGCGCTTAGCAGTGAGGATACTCCAGAGCGTTGGTAGGCTTCTCTGGTTGTTCATACAGCGCTACTAAAACTGAAAAAGAGACACGTGGATGGCATGCAACATGACTCATATACTGACTGTTGTACTTTTTTTTTTCCAGTGTCAAATCATGTTTTTATTATTTTTCCCCACACACAACCATTAAAATAATATATTGTCAGAGTGCAATGAACGTTTTTTAAAAACTAAATTACATACTACATACTCTTACTAGTAGCTACTTTACTAATCCCCAGTTAACTGTGTTAAACTACTAACTAGCTAATTAATTTATTGGTAGTAACAAATTAGCTAACTAGAAGCTAATTAACAAGAAAGAAGCTAACTACTTATCTTACGAACATCTACAACTCAATTGGCTCGCTAACCAACAAACTACCATAGTAGCTGTTTGCTTAGATTTGTAACCAATGTCTGTTTTGCAAATTAACTAAGTAGTAGCCAACTATTACGTAGCTATAGTAGCCTTTTTTTTTCTTAATCCGAGAATTTAAATTTTTATACATTCTTTTTTTTATTTTAAGAAATTGATTTAAACTTGAAATAATTTAGGGTCCTTGTCCCAATAAATGAGAAAAATAAACCTATTTATTATTATTTTATTAAAGATAATATCCATCCATGAGTTTTATTATAAATATTATTTCCAAATATTTGACCCCCCCCCCCCCAACTCCGTATACTGTAAAAAAAGAAGAAGAAGAAAAAAAGGGAGTAGTAGTCACTTGTTGCTGGGTAGGCTGCTCTGAAATCAGGCATGCACTGTATTGTATTAAATAAATAAATGACGATTATTTATATTTTAAACCAGTGGTGTCCAAACTCGGCCCTCGGGGGTCAGAGTCCTGCAGGTTTTTGGATGTTTCCCCTTCTCCAACATCACACACCTGAAGCTCATTAGCAAGCTCCGGCCCTCGAGGACCGAGTTTGGACACCACGGTTTAAAAAAAAAAATCATCATCTTACCACTGGTCAGACTGTCAACAACACCAGCTTTCTCCAAGTATCTCCGAAACTGCTCTCTCTTGTGGTCTGGGGCCTATTGGGGTGTTGACAAAAACGGTTTCATAAATAAATCAATGAATGAAGATAGAAATGTTGAAAACGAAACAAAGATGTGGGTTTCGCCATAAATCAAAACTTAAACGTTCTTCATAAAATTGAAACACTATAATTTAACGACTGGTTAAATTCGTTGTCGTCAAACGAAGGTAATCACATTATTTTTTTTTTGCAACAAAGTGCAGGTGCGCGACTGACTCTTAATTGCAACAACATTAAACCGTCCGATACTTGCTTTCGTATTAATAACTCCGCGTCAATTGTTTAACTCAAATAAATTAAACTTACCTTATAATGCGACATGTTGACTCACTGTCGAACTTTATTACTTCAAATTATATAGTGTCTGACAGCACTGTTGTGTTTAGTACGTCCTAGGTAACGAAGCAGTACGCCGTAGTTTACGCTCGTGACGACTACCTGATGACAACCTCCGACTCAGACCGGAAATAGATTTATTTTAATTTTATCCCCCCCCTCCTCCCCTGTTGCTTAATTTTACTCCTTGTTGGTTTGTGTTATGTTATTCGATATAGTATTACAATGATTAAAAACAATCTAAACATAATCCAACCTATACACTTGTAGCGTCGTACTGGTGACGTCACTGGTATTCGACTCGATTGTCACTTTGAAACGCTGCTGTATCGTACTAATCAGCTTTACCAACAAATATAAATAGCGTGCATTGTTTTAAGTCTTTACGATTATTTGGCTATAAAAACGAATAAGCAACGATGACATAAACAATGCCTTACGTCAGATCCTACTGCCACACTTCCAACTGAGTCGTTTATAATCTACGCGCAATTTTTTATCTTAAAAAAACCCCCGTATTTAATCTATTTGTAATGGTCACCCAACTATTCTGTTTTGAATTTTAAAATATTTTTTATTTTACTGTGAATTTACTTGTTACTTTTTCCTTGCTGTTCGGGGTAATTTCCAATATTTTTGTGAGACCTTGAACGTCTCAAGTATGTTGTCGCCATCTGTCGGTGCCACTCCACTCGGTGGTGTGCATTGTTTTAAGTCTTTACGAATGTTTTGCTATAAAAACGAATAAGTAACGACGACACAAACAATGCCTTACGCCAGAGCCTATTCCTGACGTTCTGCCACTCTTCCTACTGAGTCGTTTCGCAACTTTTTATTTTTTAACCGTATTTAATCTGTTTGTAACGGTAACCTAAATATTGTGTTTTGAATTTTAGAATATCTATATTTTATTATGAATTTACTTTTTACTTTTTACTTGCTGATCGGGGTCATTTTCAATATTTTTGTGAGACCTTGAACGTCTCAAGTGTGTTGTCGCCATCTGTCGGTGCTACTCTACATTGCCTACTATTTTATCGTTTGTTTAGTTTTAGAACACAATTGTTCCTTGTGTACGATGGTGAAATAATAAACCTTATTTAATGTAAGAAAATGACAAAATAGCGTGTAAGAATGCTTCTTTTGGAGGCTGCTTGGCAAGTCACGAAACAAGTCAGGTGACAGCGACTATCACTCACTGGAGTGACAAGTGCTTTAAACCAATCGCATTTCGCAATGCACGCGAGGGCCAATTGCATTTCGCATTGGAGGCCGCCCATCCAATCAGAACCGAGAAGGGCGGGATTAAATGCATTATTTTATTTTTTCTCCCCCCCCAATGGAAAGGAAATCCGAAGGTAACGTGTGAGCTGGAGCACCACTGTTCACCAGTCAAATGGAGCATTGACGGCCCAGTAGTCGCACTTTTTTTGCGGCTACACTTGAGGTGAATCCCGTGGATGAAAACACGGGCGTGGTGGCCGACAAGTGAAGGTTGGCGCGGGGCCCGGGAGGAGGAGGAGGAGGGGGGATACCAGGGGGGGATACCACCCGGGGATAAGGCGACTGTCGCTTTTGGCCCAAAATGTCGATCCAATACGAAGTGGAGCAACTTGCGGGTAGCTACGGGGTGGCCGACTCGTTCCCCAAAGACTTCGGCTACGGGGAGGAAGAAGCGGACATCGAGGACAGCCCGGCGCCGTCCGACAGCAAGCCGAGGATCCTGCTCATGGGGCTGAGGAGAAGTGGCAAGTCATCGATACAGAAGGTGTGCTAGCCGACAGCTAGCTTCGTCATAGCATGTAGCTACAAATATCACATGCCGTAATAGAAGTACAGTACGATGAGCTAACAGCTAGCCTCGACGCTAAGCTAAATACTGTCTACTTGTGGAAGTGAGGCTATAAATCATTAACCAGTCGGCCAGAGGCTCTCAGTGCATCTCCCTGATTATGTGGACATAACGTCATGTGACTTTTAAAGGCTATCGAACAGTGTCCACACTGGCCTGGGCATAGCAAAACAACCAGATCTCTTTCCTAGTGGTTCTCAAAGTTTTCGAGAGGTTAGGTTTTGACACCAAGTACTACCTTTAAAAAAAAAAAAAAACATACTTCTCGTTCCAAGTGCTGCCAAATCACATTAAACTACAGTAGCGTAGTATGCCCAAGTGTTCATCCGAGTGTTTGTTATTGTGACTCACATGCTGCACAGTTTGAACTTTATCACTGTGCTTAAACATAGGTAACTAAAAAAATATATATATTAAAATAGTGATTCAATGAAAACGTATTGAACTTGAATAAAAAAAATATCAAAATAAATGTTTGAAAACATTTCTATAAGATTAAATGCTAATGTCCTTTTATATAACTGAACAGATTCAACAAATCAATGTACCATGCTGGATTAAGAAAGTTTTAGCCACTGATTAGTTTGAGCGGCTAATTCAGTAATTCTGTCACGTACCACTAGATGGCGCTTCCATATTAGTACAAGGCTGCGCTGTGTCCCGTTGCATGGCAAGGTGGGCGTTCGACGATTTGGTGCCGCTGTTTTTTCAGATCAGCATACCTCGTCAGATCAGCATACGCGTATACTAAACTCTGTAAATCTGTAGCCTCACCCTAAACTCTGAACCAAACACCCAACCCGTCCCCTACAGCGCATGCGCAGCAGTGCAATGTATGCGACTCTGACTTGTACGCTGTTTTTGTCGAGACACCACGTCTCAAATTGAACAATTTTCAAGTTTGGATTGGCGAAGTGTTTTCAGATCGCTAACAGGAATGTGCCCGCTTTCTATTAAAGCAAAAGCTGACAATGTGGCACGACGTATCTTATATTAGATATTACTATTTGAGGAAATGTAAATCTATTTACCGGTAAGTGATACTTTTTCTCTGGTGGTCAAATTCATCCCCCGTTGTGGAGGGCATACAGTTTCTTTGCGGTAATCAGCTTTGAGTAGGCCCGGCAAACATGTGATGTGGCTTTTTTGCTGCTTCACCGCTCCTCTGACTTGAAGAGCTCACGCAGCGCTGCACACACAAGCTCTTTTTTTTTTTTTTTCTGGATGTGAGCTGACAATGCTAATTGTAGTAACTTATTTGTTGTTTGCCCCGCACTCTTCCCTTGTTATGTGCATGTGACATCTGGCTGAGTGCTTCTGAAACTGCCCCACAATATGAAAGTACCGGTATACGATAGAAGGTGGCTTTTATTGGATTACTTTCATCACAAAACCAGAAGTGCGAACATGGATGCTAACTACCTGTTTGATTAGGGTTTCAAAGTAGGTTTCCGAATCAGCGTTGGGAGTTTCAAGGTTAGGGTTTCAACTTCAAGCCTGGGTTAGGGTCTTAAACAAAGGACAGGGCTTAAAGCCAGGGTTGGGATTTCAAAAATGGGATTCATGCCTTGGTTGAGGTTTTAACGCAGGAATTCAAGTCTGGATCAGGGTTTTTCCACAAAGGTAATAGTTTCAAATTAGGATTCAAAATTTGGATTATGGAGTGAAAAGGAAGTTGAAGTTAGGGATTTGAACAAAATTAGGGTTTCAAGATAGATTTCAAGGCCAGGTTAGGGGTTTAAACCAATATTAGTGTTTCAAGATCAGATTAGGGTTTCAAAATAGGTTTTCAAGGCCTGGCTTTTAAATTTGGGTTGGTTTTCAAAGTAGGATTTGTAGTCTTGAGTTACGGGTTTCAAATGAAAGTTTTTCTTTTTATGCTTCAGTCGAGAGACACGCTTTTTTTTGGTGACATGTATTCCAAAATCAAACCGTGTCAATATGGAGCGTTCATTGAACAACATCAGTAACGAGTGAAAAGCAAGTTCATCCACGAAATGTTGAAATGTCGCGGTTTGTTATGTGTTTTTCCAGGTGGTGTTCCACAAGATGTCACCTAACGAGACCTTGTTCCTGGAGAGCACCAACAAAATCTACAAGGACGACATCTCCAGCAGCTCTTTTGTCAACTTCCAGATCTGGGACTTCCCGGGCCAGGTGGACTTCTTCGACCCCACCTTCGACTACGAGATGATCTTCAGGGGCACCGGAGCCCTCATTTTTGTCATCGACGCTCAGGTGAAGCGCGCGGCCGCATGGCATGCTATATGAATTATATGCATTGATGTATTATTATTTTTTTTTTGTGTGTGTTAATTTTCAGGACGACTACGTGGAGGCCCTGGGCCGACTCCACCTGACTGTGTCGCGGGCGTATCGGGTCAACCCGGAGATCAACTTCGAAGTGTTCATCCACAAGGTGGACGGCCTCTCGGACGACCACAAGATCGAGACCCAGCGGGACATCCACCAGAGGGCCAACGACGACCTGGCCGACGCCAGCCTGGAGAAGCTCCATCTCAGGTACGACGCATTTCAACTCCTTCACAGCTATAGACGTCCAAAATTCATTTGGACTATTTTTATGAGTGTAACATTTTTTTCTATTATTGTGAACAAGAGTATGAAAATGTAGAATTTTTTGAATATAATTTTTTTGTACATTTAGAACAGATATACAATTTGTGTTTAATCGTGAGTTAACTAGTAAACTAGTAGACTAGTAAAGTCATGCGATTAATTCCGATTACAAATTTGCCCCTGATGCCCCTAATTTTTAATAACCTTTTCTTTAAAAAAACAAACACAAAACTTATTTATTTATTTATTTATTTGAATATATATATATATATTTTTAAGAAAAGATTATAAAAAATTAGGGGCGTCTGGCAATATATATTTTTTAAACGCAATTATTAGTTCATTAGTTAACTCACGATTAATCACAAATTTTATATCTGTTCTAATACAAAAACAAATCTATGTTTTCATACTTTTGTTAACAAAAGTGGGAAAAAATGTTAAACTAATAGAAATAGTTCAAATGAATTTTTGACGTCTATAGCCGTCAATGGCAGTGAATGAGTTGATGTACAACTGAGTGGGGTAGGATGCATCGTCAAACCCGGAAGCTAACTTTGTTAGTTGATGCTAATCTGCGCGTCCAACAGAACCCAAGGCATCGTGGGATGCGGGTGTTTCTGCATGATAGATGATATAGTGTAGTCAGCTTGAAAGTGGCTCTGGATCTTCCCTTGGCCCACCTGAAGATCTCAAGTGCAGTGAAAATTGATGTGGGACGTGTAAAACTGATGACTCAAAGAATTACAGTGAACCCCCGCTATTCACGCTGATTTGGGGCCGACCCCTGCCACAAATTGTGAAAATATAATTGTATTTGCTTTCAGTTTGCTTTATTTTATTTATTTATTTTAAATATGTTGTTTGGTGCCAAATGAGAATGTGTTCTCAATAGATAAAAGTTAAATATTTTTTTATTTTTTCCCCTAAACTGATGCTCCCCCAAAAGGGTTTTGTAGTTGCGTATATATGCCACAAGATGGCAGCAAAGCACTTAAAGCAGAGAGGATCATAAAACACCAACACCATGCAACTAGCATGTACGCATTCATGAACCAACGTTTCATGAACTGTATTCTGTAGTTAAATTATGCAACACAAACAAAAACAAATGCCTTCCCATGAAGCTCCTCAATAGCATTAGCTAGCATCCTAGCCCAAATAACACGCTAGCACAAACTGACGTGACATCACTTGTGGCCAACCGTGCCGCAGATCCTCGTTAGCTTCGCAGTTTGATGCGTCACTGTCACATTCCACTTGTTTCTTCTAATGGAAAAACAACTCGATGCTAGCGGCCGTCACAGCTATCTTTGAGTATGACGTATGCAGCAAACCCTGCTGACTTGCTAATCAATTTTTTGGGCCTTATCATGAGCATTGATTGGCGCTACAATCACGAGATGGCGGCGGGGAACTTCACTACACCAAAATTGTTTTTTTTTTAAATTTAAAAAAAGCATGTATGCGTGTCAAGCTGGTTATTGCCACTCTATGTTAAAGAATTAAATGTGTATTTAACCAAAGCACATTAACTTTGCCATACAAAAGTTTTAAAACGTTTTAAAAGTTTGGGTTTATAGTTTGTGGTATATTGCTAATTTAAACTATACTAAGGCCATTTTTTGGGGGGGGGGGTGGGATGTCCAGTTTTAACACATCTTTACTGCCGGCAATTACATCAGAGCCTGTCAACTTTTCTCCGTCTGAATCAGCTTCCGTCTCCTCACGCCGTCGCCATGTGACCGCCAGCTTATCGTTTATTTTCAGGAAGTCAGCAAGCGTGATCTACTTCCTCACTTCCTCTTTTTTTTTTTTTTTTGTGGCTTAGCTTTTACTTGACGAGCATCTACGACCACTCCATCTTCGAGGCCTTCAGCAAGGTGGTGCAGAAGCTCATCCCGCAGCTGCCCACGCTGGAGAACCTTCTCAACATCTTCATTTCTGTGAGGAAGCGTTTGTGATGTCACTTCCTGTTTGTCGCCGCCGCGCTGGAATTTCCGTTTTTTTGGCGGGGGGGGGCTTTCAGAATTCAGGGATCGAAAAGGCCTTCCTGTTCGACGTGGTGAGCAAGATCTACATCGCTACCGACAGCTCCCCCGTGGACATGCAGTCGTACGAGCTGTGCTGCGACATGATCGACGTGGTCATCGACGTTTCCTGTATCTACGGGTAAGCGCAATTCTCGGGTCTGGCCACAATTAATCCATTTTTTTGTCTTAGGAGTTTACGTTGTTCAAAGTACACTCTAATGCTCTGAGATGGGCTTTTTGTTTGTTTGTTTTTTTAACCAAAAAGTATGTAGTGGATAGAAAAAGTCTACACACCCCTCTTCAAATGCCAGGTGTTTGCGTTGTGACCAAATCAGAGCCATATGAAATGCTTGTGCTGAAAAATGTGAGAGATATGTCAAGAAAAGCCTACTAGAACATCTGAACTCTATTAGGGATTCATTTGAATCATTTCATTTGCCATTACTTTTATATTCTTTGTGTTGAAAAAAAAAAGACTGAAATCTTTAGTGTAATATTTTCAGCTCCAGTTTGACTAATCCAATTTTTTCCCGACGGCGGTCTAGCCTGAGGGAGGACGGCAGCGGCAGCGCTTACGACAAGGAGTCCATGGCCATCATCAAGCTCAACAACACCACCGTGCTCTACCTGAAGGAGGTCACCAAGTTCTTGGCGCTCGTATGCATCCTCAGAGAAGAAAGCTTTGAGCGCAAAGGTGAAAGAGTTGCAGGGTGAATTGTGGACCTCAGAGGTTAAGTGAGTTCAAGTGCGAACCTCAATTGAGGCTCAGTGCTCGAAACCGCTGTTATTAAGTTTGCTAGATGTGGAGAGCTTAAGTGCATAAAACGCGCACAGAGTTTAAATAAACAACATCAAATGGGTTCAATAGAAGTCTTTTTAAAAAGGGATTAAAATTAGATCAATTTTTTAAATCAAACCATTTGTTTTGACTTCTGCTTTATCACTTTTTAGTTTATAATATATTTTCAAATGAATTTTTACAAATTATTATATACATTGATATAATTCATTCTTTAAAGACAAGAGATTAAATTAACAATTATTTGTCCACATTGATGTGATTTGTTTTGTATTTATTTATTTATTTTTGGGCCCAACTGATTCTTGTTGATATATGGCAGAGTAAAATTCTGATAACCGTTTAATTGGCTGATTACTTAAAATAAAAATATATACACTATATAATTAATAAATACAACAATAAAGATATGGATTACAGGTAGAACAACAGATAGAACATTTATCAAAATTAGTTATGTGTTCGGGAAAAAAAAGTTGTTTTAATTTTTTTGCAGAATTTAAGACGTCTATTATTGGCCGATTACTCGGTTGGAGCCTAATTTTTGGAAATAATTATTTCTTAATTTTTCAATGCATTTATAATAAGTTGATTAAAATAATAATTCGATAGGAATTAAGATGAAGTTTGATATATTAATCGCTCTAGTATTTATTTCAAGTGTTATTCAAGTTTTATTACTTTGAACATAAATAGAATAGATTAAAACATCTTAACTTAAATAAACAAATTATGAAGTCAAATATTTAATTTGTTATTATTTTAGCAAATGTTTCATTCACTTAAAATTAAATGTACAAACTTTTTTTTTTTAAATTTTCATTCCAATTTAAATTCGCAAATTAAATATGAAAATACTGTTATTTATTTTAAAATGAATGCACTGTATGAAATGAAAACATTGTTGAAATCAACTTCAAATTCAGTACAAATATATTTAAAAAAACAGTACATAAAATGTAATGCATATATATGGCTTTAATTAGAACATTCTCTGATTCCAAATTCCATTTTTAAATCCTAAATGTTCCAATTTTAATCCAATCCACCGCCTCTCTGTTGTCAGGCTTGATCGACTACAACTTCCACTGTTTCCGCAAGGCCATCCACGAAGTGTTCGAGGTGGGCGTGTCGGCGCAGCGTCCGCTCGGGGCGCTGCCCGTGGGCTCGCCGGCACGCAGCAAGGCCGTGGCGCTCAACGGCACGCCACGCAACACCGTCTAAAACTCTTTACACATGCAAAAGACGGTAAGGACCAGCCAATAAAGCGGCCAAAGGAAGGGGCGGGGTCACAGGGTCAGCCAGGCCTCAAATGGCTTCTCGGAGCGGACAAGGACTCTTACTTTGGCGTTTGAAGACGACCGATGGGCGGGACCAATGGTCGCCGCGTTGGCAGGATTGTGATGCACCCACTCGGCCACCTGTAAAAGAAATTAGAAAATACTATTGAAGGTAAGGCACCAAAGCAGCACGAAGCACCTCGCATCCGAGTCGCACCTCACCCCCCCCCCCCCCAATGCTGCTGGGACGCCACTTCCTGTGATCGCACGTGTCGAGAGCGCACTCGAAAGGGATTGTATGCGTGTGTGTGTGTGTATGTGTGTGAATGCACGTGTGAATGTGTGGTCGCGTGTCGGGTTGAGCCGGTGAGACTTTGTGTGTTCTTCTCAATAAAGTCAACTAATTAAACACTCAGAATCAAGAGTGATTGCCATTAGCGTTTTTTTTTTTCACGCTATCCCAAGCTTTTTAATCAAAACATGCTTCAGCACGCAATTATTATAATGGTTGCAGCTCGAATTGAGATGCCAATTGGTCGTTAAACGCGAATTTTCGGATTTGAGTGAAGGAAAAAAATGAAGACGATCGTCGCGTCTGCTTGTGTCACAGGAATATTTGAAGGGTAACGTGTGACGCGGAGGAGCTGAAGGAGTTTCCAACCTTAACTCATTCACTGCCATTGACGGCTATAGACGTCAAAAATTAATTTGAGTATGAAAACCTAGATTATTTTTTGTACATTTAGAACAGATATAAAATGTGTGAGTTAACTAGTGAAGTCATGCGATTAATTACGATTACAAATTTTGAATCGCCTGATGCCCCTAACTTTTTCTTTAAAATTTTTATTTTTAAATTTTTTATGTTTTTTTAAGAGTATGAAAACCAAGAAAAATTTACATTTAGAACCGATATAAAATGTGATTAGTTATGAGTTAACTATTGAAGTCATGCGATTAATTACAATAAAAAAATAATCGTCTGACGCCTCTAATTTTTTAATATTTTCTTTTTTGTTTAATTACTTAATTATTTAAACTCAAGATTAATCACACATTTTATATCTGTTCTAAATGTATAATAAATTTTTTTTCTAGGTTTTCATACTTTTGTTAGCAAAAGTGAAACGAATAGAAATAGTTCAATACATTTTTGACGTCTATAGCCGTCAATGGCAGTGAATGAGTTAAGATTGGACTGGAGAGATGCATCCGCCTAGATTAGCTTAGCACAAGCTAGCTGGTATGACTTAAAAAAAAAAAAAAAAAAAGACCAGAGGTTCGATTATTGGCCAGGATACAACAGGGGATCTTGGTGGTTGAAGTAAGCTCTTTAAAACTAAAAAGGAAAATATTTCCATTGGTTGTAGCGGCTGATAAAGCACATTAACCTTTTTGAACAACTTCGGTTTTTCAGTTGTTTGACGGACATATTTTTCATCAAAAGTACGAATAACCCATTCAAGTTAATTCGGAACTTCTTTGTTAATGTCAACACAAATAGCGAAATGAGCTTGGTTTTTTTCTCTCTACAAAATGTATGACTTTAGCTTCCTGAAACATGTTTTTTTTTCTTGAGGAAAAAAAAGATTAATTTCCTGGGGAGAAATGGTTGTCTTTGTTTCTTAAAATAATACAACTACAAAAACAAAACTAATCGTTTCTCAAAAAGTAAACTTTTTTTTTTTTAAGATGAATTTTTTTCTTGTGGGGAAAAAATATCACAGATTTATTTGGTGGGGTGGGGGTGGGGGATTCTGGAGCAAAATAGTTCTCTAATTTTCATTATATTTCTATTTCCTATAGATAAATACATTTAATTAGGGCAAATATCACACTCCACAATTACAAAATCGGCATAAACATAAATAAAACATTATTAATACTAATTAAGAGTTGTTTAAATTTATATATTTGCACCTTTTTTATTTTAAAATAACTAATTTAAATAAAAGATTTATTAAATTGTCCTTTTAATCCAAAATAATTCTCGTGTTTCAAAGAAATGCATGTCTTAATATTTTTTTTTTACATGTTTAAACATTTTCTTGTTTTTTACCAAAAAACTAATGATTGTTCTAATCGTGATTTTAATTATTACCAAATAAATCATGATGAATATTTTCTTCATATTGGAGCAGCCCTATGCTCAATCCCAGCTGATTTTTTGTGTTAGGGTTGGGTCCAAATATCTAAAAACCTCAGAACTATGTGGCATTCATGCTAACCACTAAATGTAACTACATTTACTTCTTTATATATATATATATTTTTTTTTGGGGGGGGGGGGGGGGATAAAATTAAATTTAAATTTTTGTGTGGATGTTTACCTAATGAAGTGTTCTAAAACCACTAGATGGCGTTGTAGGACTGTTTTAAGTGTTGCAGCTTCACTTCGGTTTATTAACGTGTATTATTTATGCTGGGGGGAAATAAATAGCATGTAGAAACATCCATATCTATATTAGCCATAATTGAATGACTCACTACACCTTCAAAATGTAGCCTTAATGTTGCATAGTGATTCAAAGAACATTAAATGATCATATTACAGACCGAATGAGTCCTTTTTATACGAGTCTCTTGCTTGAAACTACAATATTGATGTTTAGTGCGCATAAAAGCAACAAGTGCAAAAGTTGAGGTTAATAATCCTCCCAGTCTTTTCTTTAGAAAAATACACCATCGCATTAATCCCTCTTGCATTGTCGCTTTCCTTGGCTTGAATGCTCACTCAAACGGCCGCTAATTTCAACTCAATTATGCATCCGCATGCGGCCAGGCCATGCGGGAGGATGGAGAGAGTGACACTTAGAGGAGGGATGGAGAATTAAGGCAAAGGGAGAAACACTAACATGATGATGACATTTCGAATATGCGATTTGAAGGTCACGCACGCCATATTCGCACAAGGTCACTTTTTTTTTTAAAAATGTAAACAATCTGACATTGAGTACAAGAATTTCCCTTTTGATCGATTTGATTCATGTAAAAGTTATTATTATTGTGATAATAATATTATTGTGAGCGGCATCGGGTCAGACACCGGTATACCGAGAAGTGTACCTGATAATTTGGTGACCTCATTGAGCTCGGTAGCAAGGGGAAGTGTGATGGTTCGCCCTGTTCTTTCTCTGGGGGAAAACAGGAGGAAAAGTAAAAAAGAAAAGAAAAAAAAGTAAAATAAACGACAGCAATAATAAAAAATGACATATTTGAACGCATCTGCAAGCCTTTTATTTCATTTATGTAAAAATAATGATGTAAGTAGATTGGATTGATGGTTATTTAAATTGTATAGGCATATATAGGGCACTACAGTGTTGTTGTGGTTTATTGTGTAAACATTGGATGGTATCCTTATTTGTATTTTTCTGAAAAAAAGAGAAAAGAATAAGAACAGCTATAGCAAAAAATAAAAAGTCTGCCAGTAGCAAAATAACCCCTCAAAATTTCCCCCCAAAATGCAGTATTAAAAGTCCTGTAAATCTCAAATAATTCACTTTTGAATAATTTTTACCTTATGTTAACAAAGTCATAAAAAGTCCAGTCCTTCTCTTAAAGAATGGGGAAAAAGATGACTAAAGTAAAAAATATATATATATATATATGTAATGCACTCCAATAATAAAACACTAATACATTTTCAATGTTGCATAAAAAAAAAGAAGAGACAATTATTGAATAATTAGTCTCCAATAATTATTAATATGGAGGGGAACATTCCAATAAAAAGTCATGCAGCCCTAATGTATGTCAATAATTAAACAAAATGGATCCCTTAACAATGTGTGTCTTTAAAAAAATAATAAAAAATACATCTGGGTAGTGTGTTGTACATAATCCAACCACTAGATGAGGCTGTTTTGTACACTTTCTCACTTTTGTCTTTTATTTTTATTTTTTTTACTTGCTTCAAGAGCCCACTAACAACATGTGACTTTCTTCCTCCCAAGAGAAACAATGAACTCAGTCACAGTAAAAGTCACTCCACGATGTATAATAAAAGCACGGCTGCCTCCTCACTCTATCTAATAATAAACGCAGCTATAACAGTGATGACGTCAAGCTCGAAAAGCCTACTTTGAAAAGATTTTTCATGCCACTGGGCCCACTGTTCATCTTGGTTATCATTACAACCATTAGGCTCTTAATAAAACGCCGCCGTTATCAGCCATCTTTTATTAGCTGCGGTGGAATGAGGGCCGCAAAATGAATTTTACAGCCCAATACAAAATGTGGGACTTCATCTGTTGGATTGTCAGGCAAATTATTCACAAGTACAGTGAATCTCGGCTTTGTCGCGTTTTTTTTGTTTTTGTATTTGCATATTTGCAGATTATTATGATTATAATTTTTTTTAGGGGATGGATTTATTGTTTATTATTTACTGTTATTTGCTGAAAATGTCATATATTGACTGTTTTTGTTATCAGAAGAACCAAAGTAATAAAATATTACCAATACTTTGTCGCCATCTGGTGGAATCTTAGTTTTGTTTGAATTCTTGCTAGTGTTTTTTTCGTCTTCATTTGAGATATCCTATGTTGGTTTTCTTTTGTTATAGGCCTACCAAGTGCTCAGTCAAAAGTGAATGTGAAATTTATAGTCTGTGTAGGCTATTTTATTTTGTAAACGGCAAAAGTAGGTTTAACATAGCTACATGCGAGTGAGAATATTTGTATTTACATGTATGATGTCATGTCAGTTTGTGCTAGCTAAAACTATTGATGAGCATCAAGTGAAGAGAGTTTGTTTATGTTGAATCATTTAAAGGCATACTTTACATTTAGCCATTTTCAGCAGTAACATTTTTATTTTTGTCGATAATTCTTATTCTTATTATCATTATTACTATTTTTAAATCTATGAATACGTAATTGTTTATTTTATTTTGCGTCTAATCACGCTGGAAGCTGGATCTTTCAATCGCTACGTAGCCCCCCGCCTCTTCCAATCATCTTCCCTCCGCCTGCTTTCCGAGCTCTGCGATTGGCTGGCCGGAGCGGGAGGCAGTAGATGTGCACGGGGAACCTCCTGAAGTAGCTGCTGACTGAGCCCCTGATGCTAGCTCGCTAGCTCCCTAAAAGGTAAACAAGCACCGTGGGAGCTAGCTAGCTAGCTAGCACCTGGGGCTAAACCCAAACTGTGGCAGAGTTTTTACTTTCTGGAACTTGATTTGCCACCTATGAACACCTGTGATGTCATTTTCAGTTGACAGCAAGTGGCAAAATGTGTTTTGAAGTAAGTTGTTCATTTAATTATAGACAAAATATTAACTTTTTATTGCTGAAAATGTCTAATTGAGTCAAGTTTGCTTTTAACTAGTGAATGGCAATTTTAAAGATAATAGTGCTCAGTGAGGCATTCATGTGTTTCCTATGGCGGTGGCGCGAGGATTTTGTTTTGTGTTTTCGTGTCAGTTTGAAAACTATTTGACACACTTCTTATTTGCGAATGAAGCTTATTAGATGTAACGAGGGCATGCCATTAATTCAATGGCGTCTCCTTGTTGACAATTTGAAAACATCAGCCAAATGGGCTTTAAAAAGAAAATTCTAGGATGTTTTTTTGCTCCTACACGTTGATTATAAGGCGGATGTGCTAAATAGGCCCCCGGATTTTGTTTTGCCCATGTTTTCCGCACAGTCAGAAGATCTGCGTTTGAAGGTGTGAATGGTGTTTTTCTGGCGCTCTCAAGTCAACCAGGCTAGACTCCATATATCCGTGACCCTATGATAAACTTTTTAGAATATGGATGGATATTTTTCCAAGCAGGCTACATTCTGTTTGGTGCACAATGATTCCTACAGTATTCATGTTTAAAAGTTTTTATAGAGAAGGTTTCATTCACACCAACTTGCAAAAAAATGACTCAAAACACTGTAATACGCATGCCAGGCTACTAGTTGGCGATGTCTTCACGATGTCCTCCTAGAATGTGACACATCTAATACCATTTTTACAAACCTAAGAAAGTAAAAACCGTGCCACAGTTTGGCTTTAGCCCCAGGTGCTAGCTAGCTTCCTAGTTAGCTCCCATGGTGCTTGTTTACCTGTTAGGGAGCTAGCTAGCTAGCATCAAGCAAACGGTGGCACGGTTTTTACTTTCTGGACCTGGATTTGCCACCTCTGTGGTTAACTACTGTATCGCCTTTATATCAGATTGATTCCAAATCTTGCAGGATCAGACTTAGCTCATTACTGACGAATCAACATTAATTATTAAAAATATCTGTATCGGCGATACTAGCCCTGTATTTACTTGGTATAGGATCAATACCAAATATCGCAGTCATAAAATATTAATATACCTTTAGTTAGTATGGAATCAATAAAAAAATCTTGCAGTATTAGATTTCTCAATTGGATTTTACATTATGAAAGTATAATATCAGTATCAGCGATACCGGCCCCGTATTGACTTAATAATCGATTGATACGAAACCTTGCAGTATTGCACACTACTAGTGTGTATGTGTGAGAGGTGGCTTATCGAGCCAAAATGGCGTCCGTCGCGCGTGCATTTTCATCCATATCGTCGACATGTCTTCGCCTTGTTACATCAAGACAGACGGATCAGTCAGCCGGCGCTTCGATGCTTCCAGTGCACGCGGCCTCGGTGAACATGCACATTGCGTTTTTTTTTTTTCAGGGCCCAATTTTTTGAGGGCGCGGGGGTGTTTGGGCGCCCTCGTTAAAATAGGCGCCGCTCAGCCGAGGATGTTCGGGTCATTTGCAGGAAGCGAAAAAAAAAAAAAAAGATCGGCAAGAGGGAGCATATGAAGCGGAAGCTTTGTGCGACCACGCGGTTATCGACAGCTTGACAGCAGCCTGCAGCCATTTGTTGAGTTTTTGGAGCTTTGAGAAAGGAAGAAGAAAAAAAAAGATGAAAAAAGATATTTAAAAAATTTAATAAAAGGCTGTTGTGATGTTGTGTCCTGCTGTGTCGTCTTCTTCGACTACTTCCTGCTGGATAGCAGACTTCCAACAGAAGAAGAAAAAAGAAGAAGGAAATTCCTCTTTAATTTTATTCCAGTGTGTGTTTAAAACAAATCAACTGCTGAGAAGCATTTGGAAGCAATATGGCAGCTTTAAAACAAAACAAAACAAATGCTGACAAAGCTTCCCCAAAGTGTGATTGTTAACAAGTCTTCCCAGCAACTTTACTTAAAAAAGTTTTCTGGGATAACACATTTGGTTCTTAGATGATGTATTACTGTTAGAATAATCCAAAAGACATCCTAAAATTAATTTCTTTATATTTCACATAGACTACTTTTCATTCTGTTTTCTTCCTTTAAAAGTAGGGCAAAAGTCCATTAGTGAGTAAATAGCACGGAAAACAACTTTTATGTACGGCATTAATTGTATCTTTAAGACACAATATGGTAAGATTTTTAACTTTTTAGTTTTTAAATGAGTGAAAATAGTCGATTTTTTTTTAAAGTGACGTTTTATTCAGAGCAGATATGAAACGCGCAGGCAACCATTTTAAAAGCCCATGCTTGACAGAGGGGGAAATCCAATAATAATGATTACAAATACTTGTATTAATTAACATTAAATCATGATTAACCTTTTGTATTTTATTTAGAAGTTACATAATGACTAACTCTGTTTTCTTTTTTTTACCTGTTTATAGCAAAAAAAATAAACATTCCGACAGCTTCTACATATGATCACCCCCATTTACTTCCGTAACGTGGTTCAGTCCACTTAAAATCAGGTGCGTAGGCCTCTGTTTTTGACCAGCTTGCATGCGTGAAGATAATGTGTTCCCTCTCAAAATGTCCCTTTTCCACGCCAAAAAAAGGAAGTATTTCATTCGTGAGGTTAAAAAAAGAGAAGGGAAGGGGTCATGTAAATCAAACAGGGGTAAGTGTTGTCACTTGTAAGCCACCAAATACCATGATTTTTTTTTATTTTTTATCACTAACAACTGACACGTGCATAAAATAAAAATGGAGTCATACTTGTTTCCTCATTACCAGTAAAGACCTCCTCGTCCCTGTGGACCATCTGAAAAAAGGTAAGCAACTTACAATTGTGTTTTTGATTAATAGCCTACTACTGTATGCTAGCTTCATTGCAGGGGGCTATGATTGGAGTTTTCAATTAAACATAAACAGCCACTAGTGTAAATATGTTGAAGCTGTTACATGAAAATATTACTTTTCAGGTCTGATGAATTATAATTCATTATTGGCTATATAATCTAAAAGTGGATTGTTCTGGCGGCTGTTTGTGCGCCAACATTTTGAATCCGCATCATATAATGTCCGAGCTGCGTTAAATGATCGATCACAGTATCACTGCTTTCATTCATCTGTGAAATATGCATTCTTGATTTGTTTGTTTTTTAAATAAATACATATTTTTGGGTTGAAGCAGTTGGTTAGGATTTGAACTTTCAAGCTACACCAGGGATGTCCAGACTTTTTCCACTTAGTTTTTTTTCCACTTTTATTGCCGATAATGCATACATTTATCCATATTATTCTAATAACAATATTTAAAAATGGCTTTGAACAAACAACTCAAATGTATTTACAATTAAAAAAATGTCAATATTTTTTTGCAAACTTTCACTAAACGTGTTACATGAAAAAAAAAAAAGGATTAGATCTGTACCGTTAAATATATATTTTTTTAAATATACACTTTATTAATTGACATGACACATCTGCCATCATGTCAAAACCAAAAGGTAAGCAGAGCTGTAGTGAATTTTGTTGGCGGTGTTGGTGTTAGCTAGCAGCATTAGCATCCGACAAGTGGTGCTACTTGATTTCTCTGTGAAATTGTCAACGAGGTGTTGAGTGTTAGTAGTAATTTTTTTTTTAAATTCTGTATGGGTGATCGTATTTTTTCCCATTGATTTTTAAAATTATTCTTTTTTATCCGTTAGCTTCACCTCAGTTGCCACGCTAACAAATCCAGGACTGCCCATTGGCCCAGCATTATGTAGGGCGGGGTGTTGTTTTGCTTACGTGCATGAGGCCCGGCCGCCTCCTCGAAAGCACAAAAATGAAAAAAAACAACAACATACATATATCTTCTTTAATGCATCACACAACGTGTTGGATCATAGCCTGTGCTGTAGCCTCTTGCTAAATCTGCATTTCATCCCTGCTCTTATGCTGTGATGTGCAACTGACTGTGTTTTGTATTCGCGCACACACACACGCGCGCACACACGGCAGGAGTTAGGCCTGCAGCCCTCCTGGGTGTTTTGTGGGTCGGATTCACACCGCTGAATCCTTTGACTGCGCCATTGTTATTTAAATGTGCGAGGGCGATCAGCGGCGGGCATTAATGGCATCCGCAACACACACACACACTCACACGCACACACGCTTGAGCGTCAGCCTTGTGGATGCACCTTGAGGGGCCGCATGAATAACAAATAGCAGGCGACGATTTCCAGCGTTTTTGCCGCATTAGTCAGCAGTCTTTGTTTTTTTTGGGGGGGTGTGTGTGTGTGTGTGGGGGGGGGGGGTTTTAATGGCAACGCTTCCTCGCCGACATACACTTTTAAGCTAGGTATATTATTTAACTCCGGAGTTGCCACTGATTAAAGTTGGACCAAGTGGGACGGGAGGGAACTGATGTTTTTTGTTCTGTCAAGGCCAATCAGAGCTTGGACGGCGCATATGAGGTGACTGTATTGTTTTAACACCGGTGAAGACCAACCCCGCCCCTACTCACCAAAATTGGATTAGACAGGCACCTCTGGCCATAAAAAAAAAAAAAGTAGTTGGAATTGCTGGACCTGCTGCATCTCAACTTAGTATAACTGATACAATTAGAGTAGGTTTATTGATCGAGGCCAAACAATCAAATTCCTCATTGGACTGGTTAGGGTTAGAGGGGGTTAGGCGGATTAAGTGTCAGGGGTTGGTATGTTTTTATTTTTTTAATGATTAATCATTGATCCATGTTTGTGCATGTATGCAGTGTTAGGGGTGTTTGGCCTCGGGGTTAGGGTTTGAGGGATAGGGTTAGATCTTGATTCTTTGACCTTTGATTGTGCGTGACCTCAGTGTACAATCTAAAAGCCAGAAGAGAAAAAAAAAGCCCCTGAGAGAATTGTCTGTTTTTAATAGCGTGCTAATGCTAATTGCGATTACTAACCGTTTCGCATAGGCTAATTTTGTTGTTTAATAATGTTCGTGCACATAATTAGTAGGGGTGGGAATCTTTGAATGTCTCATGATTCAATTCCGATTTTTGGGTGTGCGATTCGAATCAGAATCGATTTTTGATTAAGAAAGATTTTTGATTGACAATGATTTGATTGACAATGATTTTTTGCTTCAATGGATAGATGTTCAAGGAATCGTAATGATCTACTCCAGTCTGACTCGCTAATGCTAATTAGCGCGCTACTCGCGGCACTTTAATCACTCAAAAGAACGGCTCCACGCTGCAAAAAAAAAAAACTTTTATTGGAATAATGATCGTGACTTTTTCCTTCTACTCTCTAATGTGGCTACAACTTAACAGTGTATCAGACGGCGTGGAACCACACTGCCCCTAAGTGGCCAAATCGGGTACAACGTGAACAGCGCTCCCAATAAAGGCACACACAAACAAAGGGAAGACAGTATGAAATAATTTAAATAGAATCGATTTTGGGACGTTTAAAATAAATTCTGAATCGTACTAAATGAGAATCGGGATTCTTATGAGAATCGATTTTTTTGGGCACACCCCTAATAATTAGTAGTTATATCCATATCCACTCAGTTCAACTCATGTAGATACGCTTGTACAGTATGTGTGAACTAAATGGTGGTTACTGTTTGTTTACCATAAATGGTAATCGCTAGAGAGCTAATGCTAATCGCGATTGCTAATGCTAATCGCGATTGCTAACCATTTAGCATAGGCAAATTTTTGGGGTATTTAATAATGCATATGTACATAAGATAATTAATGAGTAGTTATAGCCACTGAATTCAACTCAGGTTCAACCTTAGATTAAGAGAAAAATAAAATAAAATAAAATAAATACAAATTAAAAATAAATCATAGGCGATCATTCAATGGAATTATCGATAAGATAATCGATTTAAAAAAGATTTGACAGTGGCAGCCCTAGAAATAATTGAGTATTAGCACAGACTACTAGCCACACTGTGGGTACGCAAGTTAGCCGATTGGCAGCATGTCGTGAGTGCGGCTGCTGCAGTCTTTGTTTGTTCGTTTACCAAAATTGAATTAGACAGACACCTCGAGCCATTGGGGAAAAAGCACTACTGCCGGAATTGCCGGAATTGCTGGACTTGTTGCCTGTGAATCTGGTGTCCTGATACAATTAAATTAGGGTTATTGATCAAGGCCAAACAATCAAATTCCTCATTGAACTGAGCCCCACCCGGCATCTAATAACATCGTTTGGGCTGCAAATCAACTCCCGTGTAAAGACTTGTAAAGACCGGGGGGCTCGGATTAGGAGGATAAGGGTTAGGTGAGCTTTGATGAGGTTAAGGTAGATGTTTGCAGTTAGTTGAAAAAATATATATTTTTACAGTTACCTACTTTGAATGCATGAAGGTGTGTGGACTTGCACCCTCTTTCAATTCGTCATTAACTAATTCACTAATGGGCCACCTACACTATATATTCGTTATTAGGGATGAGCGAGTACATCGCTATCTGTTCTAAATGATCTGCATGCGTATTTGGAGGGGTGTGGCCTAAACAGGAAGTGGGCGTAACCCACACCAAAATGGGCGTGGTTAGAACAGAAATAAGTGGGGCTTACATCAATTCGGTAAATATTTTTTCAATTTCACACTTAAAATCTTGGTAAAATAAAGTGTGAAATTGATGTCGATTGATCAAAAGTTGCTATAATTTTTTATTTATTTGAGAACTATTACCAAAACAGCCCAATTGCTATTCAAATCAGTGCTTTTGATCACAAAAGTGAGAACTATTTTTCAAATGTTTTTATTTTATTTTATTTTTTAAGAAACTGTATGTGTATCATTATGCCCAATTTTTTTTTTATGGGTAGGCATGGAAGAGGGGATCACCCGGAAAACGGTTGAAACTTTTTCTGGTGAGAACGAAGAGACTTTTTACAGAACACTTATTTTGTCAGTCAATGAGAGTTAATAAAAGTTTTTATGAAGCTCACAGTTTGACCCCAGAACTGATGATTTCCATTTCCATTTCTTCCTACGGGGAAAAAAAAAAAAAAGTATTTAATAGTGCAACAAATAGCTGCCTCACCATAAAACAAAGCCAACTAACGCTCAAGAGATGATGATACAAGCATTGTTCGCTTGCTGAGCTTTTTCGTGGGCCAACGTCTTCTCGCTCTTTTTGTCGTTTCTTTTTTGCCTGGGACTTTGTGTGTTTGTGTGTGCGTGCGCTTCACAGTGTTGTCACAAGTGATCCCATTTTCATTACTCACCGCCTCAAAGGAGGAGGTGAGGCCCTGGCTAGCTCGCCACAGTGATAAATGCATTACGCCAATAAACCCTGTCGCCACTGAGGTGCTGAATGCTGACACGCGCACGCGTGCACGCGCACGCACGCACACACGCCCCAAGTGAGAAAAGAAGAAAGAGGCTGCCAGCGACGAGAGCGATGGATAGATAAAGGGAGTAAAGAGACAAGCAAATGGGAAGAGAAAGACAGTGACAGCCCACAGGAGATGAGAAAGAGGAGATGGAGGGCGAGAAAGAAAATAAACAGAGATGCGAGAGCGGGGAGTAGGGGTCTTGGAGAGGTGTGGTGGTGGTGGTGGGGGGGGGGGGGGGTGAAAAGAAAAGTGACAGGTGCTGAAGAGCGACAGCAAGGCGTGAAGAAGGACAGGAAGTAGAAAGGAAGAGGTGGGAGGTAATAGGTCGAGGCCTTGCGGGGGTCGCTAATGACCATGTGGAGCAAAAGAGAGAGTGATGGGGTTCGAGGTGAAGGATGTCCAGTTTAGCCTGTTAAGAAAAGTCAGCATTGGTCGGGAACTTTTTGTCATCCGTCACTTGTTTACTTACAGAGGGTCCTTGGTTTACAACGGAATTCCGTTCTTATTGTGGCTACGTATTGCAAATTTGTAGTCGGCTGATTTCGAACTTACGCTGAAGAAGTACAAAAGTCAGAATTAGTTCAAACAATATTGAGGCCATAAAACAGTAATTACAGCGAACTCATATTTGTCACCTTTACCACTTGCAATATGTGAAAAACACAATATAGAGACACCATATTGAAACTTTTTGTCCCTCCTACACTTTTACCCCAGGGTGTTGTAGCGGCTTTTCATTGTCAACCACGAGTGTGCGCCAGGTATCGTTATTGCCCATCCCCAATTAAAGCACACTTAAACATATTAAAACACATGCTTTTATATTATTCATGATCACTTTGATCACTTTCACTGTCACAAGCAATACAATCACTTTGAGGTACACAGTTTTCCAAACGAGGCTTCGTTTACTTCATTTTGTCTCAAAAACGATGCAATGCGCTTGTCCTCATGGGAAATGTGGTCTTCCTTCAGGCATAACATTACCGCTTTTGTCCATATGGTGCCGCCATAATCAACGTAAACTGAAAGTTCCTTAGTGTTGCTTTAAAATAAAATAAAAAATAAGATGCTATACTTACCCAGCTTTTCGTCTTTGTGGCCATAATGTAGAAAAAATAAGGCGAAAAAGCCAAAGATACTTATGGTGTACAAACACAGACAAGCGCTAGCACTAGCTAAGCAGAAATACCAGGGACAAAACGGCGGATGAGGCGCGGCTGCTGTAAAGTCGAAACGTCGTAGGTGGAGTGCGTTGTAACTCGAGGACTCGCTGTCGTAATGAAATTCAGCTAGCTTAATGCTAACATGTATTGTGAAATGCATTGATAAGCTCACAGAAGTTAGCGTCGATGTTACGGTACAACTGCTACTGCCACATACATGAAGCAGCAACAACTACCAACAACACGTGTGTGTGTATACAGTACCTCAGAATCTGTGCACCTAACGACTGATTTCCATCGGAAAAAATCTGGAACCGTTGTTTTATGTACCCCAAATTGTGTCTCTGGAACCACGCAGTGTACATCCAGCCTGTATACGCAGCGTAGTGTATCTCTGTATGCCCTCCCTCCTATCTCCCACTCCCCACCTCGCTCAGCTCTCCACCTCTGGTAATGAGGTGAAGGTGGATCAGAACCCTTAGCGTGAGCAGGGTCTCGGTCCCGGCCGGGCCTTTCTCTCATTAGCCTGCCATCACAGGTTCGCCCCAGCCACAACACAACCATCAGAACCCAGGGAGTTGATGGAGAAAAGTGGGCTTTTGAAATAAATGTCTTTTGGGATGTTCTGGGTGGGGGTGGGGGGGTGACCAGGGGATTGTGGGGTACAGGGAGAGCTTGAGAGGGGTAGAGAGCAGCATACAATAAAAATAAAAAAAAGAAGGTGGGGGTGGGTGTGACCTCGTAATATGAACTGAGTGGGTTTGGAGGGCAGGAAGAGGGTGGGGGGTACGTGCGCCACATAATGAACGGTTGAACTTTTGGGGGCGTCTGGGTCGGCATACCAAATCAAGTCACCTTCTAGGAGTGCAGGGAGAAAAGGAGGGGAAAGAAACAAGAGGCGAGCGACCCGGACGACTTGAGGCGAGGCACAGACTTTAACGAGGGACCGGGGAGAGAGGAAAGGGGCCGAGGCGGGCCGCGCTTGCCTAATAGGCGGCGGGCATGGCAAGGGAGGGACGGCGAGAGAGAGAGAGAGAGAGAGAGAGAGAGCGAGGGAGGTAGGGAGACACCCCCCCGCCTCCTCCTTGTGGCTGCCACGGGGGCCTGAGTGACAGAAATTAATAATTAGTGACAATGATTGACAGCGCTCCCTCCATCTGCGGCTCCTCGCCACGCCGGCCTCCGCCAGCGACCGCGGGCACAATGAGCTCCAGAGGGATTGTGGGAGATGCACATGATTGACATCTGCCTCCTGGAGAGACAAGGGAAGGGGCGGGGGACAGAGGAGAGTTTTTAAGGAGGGGGGGCGGTGAGCATAGATGGTCCTCTCCGTCCAACACCCCCCCCCCCCCCAACCCCTCCATCACGCCTCCTCGGACTGCTCATCTCGCCATCCCATTTTCCGGCGCGCCACGCCACGCCATTATGCAAAAAGTGACAAATTGACCACAGGAGGGAAGAGAAGCGCAGGGATAAATAAAGAGGAGAAAATGAGAAAGAAGGGGCTTAAGGTCCGGCCTATTCTGTAGCGAGAAGTTGGGGAAATAGCCTGTAGATAGCCATCAACGAGGGATTTGTCACTTGTCTCCTCTCCTGTCCCATCCTTCCGTCCTCTTAGGCCATCCTTGAGTGGCGGTCTCTCTCCGACGTCAGGAGTGACATCATCGCGCCGGGGTGGGCTAAACGTCCTTGATCGCAAATTGGTGGCATAAAAATATTGTTTTCGCTGCGGATTGGATTTGTTAAAAATGTCAGCAAGCTCATCTTTTAAGCTTGGATTGTCCAATTTCCAAAAGTCATTAAACACCTAGATTACGTTTTCCAGAATAGTTTTTTTTGAGTGACCATATTTACTGTACCACTGGGTTGGGTTTGCATCCACCCATTCTTATTAGAATTTTCAAGAAACGCGAAAATAAAACGAAACGGAAACGCTAGAAATTTGAAAATTTGTTTTTACGCTTAGATGATTTTGAAGCGTATCAGAAAAAGGAAAATGCAAATTTTGGCTATGGAAACGCTGACAAGACCGGATACACGTCGCACATGTTGACCAGTTATTACATCACACGTACATTTGTAGTCCCAAAGCAATGGCAGACGAAAAAGTAAGGTATGTTTGGGGGTACGACGAAACAGAAATGTTTTTGGAATTCATTAAAGAAGCGAACATTTATGCTATTTTAGATGGAAAACAGCAACGCGACAGTTGATCAAGAATTACAAAAGAAAACTCATACGCTTCCCGGTCATCTTCTTCTTTTAAATTACTGGTGGATCACATCGCTATAGTGTATACCGCCACCTATAGCGGCGGAGTCCCCTCTCAATATTTGCAAAAGAAGAACAGATGGAAACGGGCATAAGTCGCATGTCTGTTTTGCACATTTTCAGTAAATTCGCTGAAACAATTGGATGGAAATCTGACTACTGAAACTTATAAAATAATGAATTCCCACATGCCCAAAATGTCAGGAAACAACTCTGTGTAGAAACATGACATGATTTGCAACTGTCTGTCCAATGGAAGACAACTTCATATTTATTTTATAAAAAAGTTTTTGTGGAACTTTAGGAGCATGTTTTTTTTTGTGGTCATTAATATTGCAAAACTCCAAATAAAAACAATATGGAGATACATGCTTTTCATTAGAAAACTACAATAGTCAAACATTACATAACATTAAGTTTAGCTCAATCTTTACAATTTCCTATACTGCCATCTACAGGACTGGAGTGTCGACTCCTTTACATCTCCTCCTTCTTTTTTGAATGAACAGTGAAACAAAAAAAAAATCCAAATATATAGTAAAGTTAATTTAACGTTTATGTGATGTATTATATTAAAACTTCTAATTTTATGAGTTTTTGAGAATTTCAATGTACACATTGCAAAAATGATTAGTGCTGCATTCATAATAATAATAATAATAATAATAATACATTTTATTAGTAAAGCACTTTATATTTCAACAATCTGCTACAAAGTGCTACAGAGCCAAAAGGCTTTTGCACAAAGAAAAGTCCTAAGAGCCCATTAGCAATCACTAGTGCCACCCAGAGGACTGGAGTGGCTCTGTATCAACTCGAAGTAGACAAACGTTCTAAGGGTTGTTCACCCTTGGCGGAAGTCTCTCATTCCAGTTCCATCCATCTCAATTGTTACTCATCCCTGTCCTGCCCTCGGGTGTACCCCCGACTCTTCATTCGTCTTACACCCCCTTTCCCCTCACCAGGGCTGTTTCCGCCTGCCGTGACAAGGCCCAGCGCTAATGTGCTCCGGTACGGCTTAATCGGTGCGCCGGGTCTCCAAGGCTTACCGCGGCACACTGCTACAAAGTACACAGTTTACCTCGGGGCCACGAGAAAGAATAGGCTTTTCACAGGGAAGCCGGCAAACCCAGTGGGGAATCAGTTTCACATCACAACACATTATTGATTTTTTTTTCTTCTTTCTTTTCTTTTCTTTTCTTCCCCTCCCCAAAAGAGACATCGTTGCTCGAGTCTGGCTTTCCTATCTCAGCAGTGCTTGCTACAGAGGTAGCTAAGGAGCTCAGGATGAAGGTCGTACCCTCGAGCTAACCGCTGTAATGTGTCTTATTCCACCACCATAACTATCAATTATTTGGGTAACTAAGGCAGTTTTGCGCTGTCAGTAGCTATCTTACACGTTTTCTTCAAGCAGGCTACACGCGTACACCGATTATTGGGTCGAACTGGAGCATTACGCTACTAATCAAAGACAGCCAAGGCCCAATTATTAGATGTCTCAAATATTATTATTATTATTATTATTATTATATGCATGTAGAGGGGGGTACGTACTAGTCAGGCCATCAATCGTAAACATTAAACATGTTCAATATTTGCGATTGTAAATCCAATCGGCCAACTCTGTGATTTGTGATGTGCAACTGTGAAAGGAAAAAAAACAACCAAATGGAAAAAGTTGTTATGAATAATGTTGGTCATTCTTCTCGAATCAAAGGGCACAAAATCGATTACAATCGAAAATTGGGGGATGATAGATTTAATTAGCGCCATGTGCAAGGCCATGCCAGGAACATGCTGTAGATGTCCCTCATGTAAATGGAGTGATATTTTGAAGCTCGCATACTAATAAGGTCTGTCTAATAATGGCTTTCCTTGACGACACAACCCACATTTATGAGTCCTTTCAATGTCAAGAAAAAAAGAAAAAACGATTTTCCACAAAAGCCCACAATGTCATCCAAGCATCTAATTGATCTTTTTACATTGACATCAGCTTATTAGCGGCTAATTTAACCTCGCTAATTTGACCTACATCCATCAGTCAGGCAACTGTTCAGTAAAAATATCATTAAATTTTTGTCAATCATCTTTTGAAATTGTACACTTCATGCGGAAAAGACTATCAACATTTTAAAACTGTTCATTCCATTATTTGAAAAGCAATGGATTGTTAAATTAATTGATAATTGTTTTGATAATTGATTACTCATTGCTCGTGTAATTTCAGTCCCTCAACAGTAAATATCCAATTTCTGTCTTCCCTGAAAGCAGACTGATTATCCTTTTTTTTTCTTTTTCAAAATAAAACATTTGCAAATATCTGCTTTTACTTTGGAAAGCAATGATGAACATTTTTTTCGATTTTCTGACATTTTACGGACCAAACTCTTAACTGAATCATACTCAATTTATGTTTGTGTATTTTCTAAATGGGCAGTTTGAAATGTTTAGTTTTTGGATAAAGGGATATGTATTTTCATTTATTTTTTCATCCTATTTTAATCTCTTGATTAATCGACAAAATAATCGACTGATTAGTTGATTATTAAAATAATCGTTAGTTGCCGCCCTGAAGAACAATCATGAAATGCTTTGATGGGCCGCAAACTTAAAATATATTGCATTTAGTGTTAAAACACGGTCTGGTTTTTGCTTAAAAGGCGATTTGAAAGAGAGAGAGCCAATGTTCTTCTTTGAAGGTCCACCTTCATTTTCATCTGGCCCAACTGAAGTGTATAACTTTGCTTCAACCCTTTTAGCGCACACGCACACGCACACACGCACGCGCACGCTGAGCACAGCACAGACGGCTCAGTGTGCACGTGGAGTTGACAGCTGGTAACTGCGGGGCCCAGCAGGTGCAGGGTGTGTGTGCTCCCGGAGGGCCCCTGACTCACGGCCAGAGAGGCTAGAGGTGTGTGTGTGTGTGTGGGGTGGGGGTGGGGGGGTGTTTGTTTGCGTGTGTGTGCATGTAGTAGCGGTGGGACTAGCCTGGAGTGGAGTTCACTTCAGCTCTGGTGATTGATTAGAATTGGCCCGGACGTGGGCCGATGTGTTGCCTTTGGTCACGAGCTTTGACTACCTAAATTACATCAATACAGAACCACACCACCTCTCCCCCCCCCCCCCCTCCCTCCTCTTTGTATTGCCGTATGTGCTCTTGTAGCCATTTTGTCAATTTTGAGGAGATGACGTCATGTGGCCCACTTTCGCCGTGCCATAAACTCGTCGGGCCACGCATAAAAGGTTCGGACTTGGGAAGGCTGTACTCTGGATACTGTCTATTAGGACGAGGGATATCGTTTGAGGACTAAAAATGCAGGCCAGGGGATACAAAGTTAGCACTCGGAATGCTAGACAAGTAGACTGGATGATATATTCTAAAATTCCTATCACGGCATAAATTGAAGTCCTCCAGAGTAATGCTAAAGTATATTGTGATAGCATAAAAATGGTAACGGAGGTCCTTGGAAGGGGGTAAAATGCGCTTGAAGCCATTTTAGCTCTGAGGCAGATTACGTCATCGACGAGTGTAATTGCCATTGGTTTGGTAAAGTCACTCATTTTGATTAATTAATGACCGCCCCGTACTTGGAAAGCCAGTACTGGGGGACTTCCTGTCACAACGCAGCAGACACGTCCACGTCAAAATTGAGCAGTAATAATAATGCATATATTTGTGGAGACTTGGGCCAAGTTGTGTTTTACAATTTTTAATTTTACTTCATGTTAAAGATTAAATAGCTCTTAACATGAAAATAAAATGCACTGAGCTGTCACCAATGCCTTACAAACGCAATTATGCCATCTAGTGGCAGAAAAATGACCCCAAGACAAATCAATATCATACTTGTTTTTACAGTACAGTACACTTTTTTTTTTAAATTGAATTATGAAATTATTATGACTAATTTAATATGATTATCAATGACTAAAAGATGCAGCTATATTTCCATTAGTTTAACTTTTTCCACTTTTATGTTAACCAGAGTACGAACAATTATAAAATTTGTGATTAATTACGAGTTCATTATTGAAGTCATGCGATTAATTCGCCTGACACCCCTAATATATATACATGTAGGGATTGAAAATTAGGGCTAGGACTGTAGTACCAGAGATGGCTTGGAATCTATGACTCGGTTTGGACTAGAAAAGCAGAATTAGACACAACGTATTATTTGGAGAATCCAGTGTACAATAATAACTCTGCCACAATCATCTTGAATGTGAAACAGATGGGGCAGAAGTTTGTAGGATGTAGTTCACACTGGCAGAAGGAAGGAGAAAAAAAAAAACCCTTCTCACTTTCTTTCTCGCTTCTGGTCAGCACTTGACGGACCACCGCACTTCTTCCCCCCTCACCACCTCCTCCTCCTCCTGGAGCGTGCTGACATGTTGAAAGGCGCAGCGTCTGTGGCACACACCTGGCCCCGCCGGCTGCCTCTTTGGTGCGTCTCACCTTTTGTCAGCGCCGTGTTAATGAAGGCGCTGTCAATGTCCACCTATCGCACGCCGGGGCGCCTTTTAATGAGTGCGCTGTTTGATCACAACAGAGACACTGTGTTGCCTCGCTCGCTCGTCGTCTCTCTGGATGGTGCTCGTCCCCTCTTGCCTAAGGGCTGGTCAGCTGATTAGCGGATAATAAAAGAGGGGAATGGTGGTGGTCTTAAATAAATAATTGGACTAGAAAGGCAAGACCTGGGATAGAAGCATGGGGGCTAGGAATGCCAGACTCAGGATTGGTCAGGACTTGGAATGTATGAGGAGAGGAATATAGGTAGTTACGGAAAGGAATGCAGCGCTAGGGATCAAAGGTTAGAATTACTCATGTTGGCATCAGAGATGGGCACTTCCATCAATACGTTGGTCCATCATTTACAGATGTCTGCATTTTCGGCAGAGGTAGCATATCCAGGTCCAGAAAGTAAAAACCCTGCCACAGTTTGGCTTTAGGTGCTAGCTAGCTCCCTAGCTAGCTCCCATGGTGCTCGTTTACTTGCTAGGGACCTAGCTAGCTAGTTAGCATCAATGGCTAAAGCCACACTGTGGTAGGGTTTTTATTTTCTGGACCTGGATTTGTCACCTCTGATTTTTGGTGACTCAAATAAATACATGGACTGAGCACCGACTGAAGCAGGTTTACGTCCGTCGATCTGAGTCAGTACAGACAGCCATCTTCAGTCCGTGTATTTTTTTTCGAGGCCTCTCGTCATTAAGCACTCGCCGAAAATGCGGAAGCACTCGTCAGTGACTGGCCGACGTAACGACTGAAGTGCCCACCTCTGATTTGAATAGAAAATTAGGACTAGGGAAAGAAGATTAGGATTCGGAATGTCAGACTCAGGATACCTAAATTGAGGCTAAACTAGTAATGCAAGAGTTTGTATGAAATGTCAGTCTTAGGAATTCTAATAGGGCAAAATTAAGAAAATTAGGATGAGATATAGAAGGTTAGGACTAAGAATGGTATAAAATATTTGGATAAGCAATACAGGAAGAATAGCTAGAAGGTTAAAACTAGGAATTCCGCCGTTAGGAGAGAAGGTTAAGGCAAGGGAATGTTGGAATGAGGAACGCATGCGGACTAGGGAGGTAGGACTCGGGATAGAAGATTAGGGCTAGGATAGGTTTTTTGTAATGGATGCTAGCTTGCGCTACATGTGTGTACGTTTGTAAAACCTCAGTCCCCTGAACCTTTAAAAGAGGGACGAATCTAGTGCACGGGATGGTAGGATAGGACTAGGGATATATTGATATAAATGTAGGACTAGGAATGCAGATAAGTTAGGACTAGTCTTAGAAACAGAAAGTTAAGACAAGGAATGTCTGGTTAGAAATGCTACTTTAAAACTAAGAATATAAATTTAGTGCAGTACTATGACTAAATAAGGTTAGGACTAAAAGATTGGGGGAGGGCGGTTGTATTAAAAAAAAAAAAAAATCTTCCCCCCTCCCCCTGCTGCTGCTGTACCCAAGTGCGTCGCAGCGGAGATGAAAGCGGTCCGGGGCGAGGGGCTCCCAACAAAAAAAAAAAAAGTGCCAAGCGATCACAAACAAACCTTCAGATGAATCACATCAAAGGCGGCGGCCCAATTGTTGGCCCTCTCGTATCTGCGAGAAATTGGCTCATTAAGGCTGAAAAAAAAAGGGAGGGAAAAAATGACATTGTTTACATTAGCCGCAGCCCTGATTAGCGCCGGCCATGTTTGTTGTTGTGTCCGCTTACACCGAAAGGCCACTTGAACGGCGGCGATACACAATCGGCCCTTTGAAGGCTTTTAGAAAGCAGAGCAAAGAGAAGAAAACACACCCGGACGCCCACAATTTGTGTTCCCGTAACGCACACAATGGGACGCCACAGCGGCGTTTTTCTCTTTTTACTCCTCGCCTCATCAGCTCTTTAGAACTAATTAGGCCGCTTGCGGAAATGGAGGTGATAGGATCGGACGCCGTGGCCGTGTTTGTGTCGTAATTGCGCTGATAAAACGGCGAAAAGGATGCGCGACAATGAAAAGACCTCTACCTTTTGTAAGATGACGCCTGGTCTCATCTACCGGTTTTAGACGAGATGTTTTTGTTTTTGTTTTTTTGGTTTAAAAGTGCGTTTGATCCCCTGATCTGACGCGCGAGGTTCCTTCCACCGTCTCATTCGCCACTCGAGTTTCTTTCTTTTATTTTCCTGCTATCAGTTGGAGCGCATGTATAGTCTGTACAAGCAAAAAAGTCGGTGTTTAATCTCTCATTTCAGGTCAGGCACTGTTATTTGTCACATAGCCACAAAATTGCTGCCACAGGTCACGTTATGGTCTTTGATTTACATAAAAGTGCTAAAATACTAAAATTTTAAAACAAGATAAATAAATAAACAAAAAGACCGTATATTGAAATTGATTTAATAAATACTTAAAATATCCTAATCAGAGGTGAAGCATATTTTATAACCTGGCTTTGCAAGCATTTATACTCTGGTCTGGCTTCTCTTCTATTTGCCACTTAAACCATTTGCATGCAGCATAACGGCTAAATGCCTCTTCACCATGTTTGCTTTGAAACCTGGGATCCAAATCATGAAACTTGCCGGAAAGATAATCACATATAGCATTGTGGAGTGACTACACAACAGTCTACTCGATCACAAAATATGCCATCTCCACATGGGTGTTCTGCTGTTCTGGTTAGCAACAGTGTCCAATGATCAAATGATCAAATTATTTTTTGATTATTTTAATAATTGATTTGTTTTTCATTCTTTTGAGATTTGGACAATTTTAAATAAAACGGTCTAAATGATTAATTGATTATCAAAATATTTTTTTCAATTATATTGCTAATTGATTACTTTTTTTTAATTTTATGCTACATTTAATGGAAAAGTAACGTACTGTAGCCTATGTTTTAACCTGCTACATTTACCTCATGAGAACTTTGCCTTTTTGAGTTGGGACGCCCAACTTCTCCCTACAGACCGTCAATGAAACATTAAAATTCAAACGGCTACGTTTTATTTTATTTTTTATCCGTCTCTGCTCTGCCTGGTAGTGAAGAAGAGTGAGACTCTGGAAAAAAAAAAAAATCCTTGAGAACTCCAAGTGGCGGGTGAGCAGGTCACGGCGCGTCGCTAACGACAGCCGACGACCCGGCGGCCGCCCCGCATTAGCCTTCACCTTCCACCGCTCCCCCAGGCCGCCTCACCTTTGCCCCGCCGGTGAAATGGAGTCGTAATGATAATCGCTGAGATCGGGCCGCTCCCCCTCCTCCGTCCCCGCCAACGCTGGCCCCTGGACACTCAGCCCCGGCTGCCCCCCAGGTCAGCTGGCACATTATGAATCCTCTCTCCTCGTGAACTCTCTGACTCTGCATTTACATATTTTTTCCATGTACTTCCTGTCTTTCTTTTTGCTAGTTTGATACACTTTTTAGCATTATGACACTGCTTAGAAATTTCCCTCTTGACTTTTGGCAAGCTTTGTTTCCAGTGGAGATGGCACAAGGGAGGGTAACATAATTGAGAAAAAAAATACACGTTAGAATAAATATAAAATAATAAATTAAAATAATAAATTAAAATAGTAAATTAAAATAGTAAATTAAAATAGCAAATGTAATTACAAAATAAATGAAAAAATACACTTACTACAAAAATTTACACAATTATAAAATACTAAAATATTATTCCAAAATATTATAAAACTATAAAATTATTACATAAATAAACAAAAATAACATTAACCAAAATATGATGACTTTCTTCCCGCTGGCTGGATTTCTTTCTTTTTTCTTTTTTTTTAATAACCATGAAGACCGCGTTTGTCTTTTGTGTCTTGCTGCAGTGTACTTCATAATGAGCATTTCCAATGAAGCATCAACATCTCTGTGGGAGGGCGCGCACGTTTGCCAACACACGGCTGTTTGCTCGCTGTTTTGAATTTTTTTTCCCCCTTGACTTTTGACAACCTTTTTATTTCCAGGGGAGAAGGGGACGGGGCGGGCCGACTTCCATTTGTCTTTAAAGGACCCATATGGAAAACATCAATAGGTAGCAGCGGGGAAAGGGGCGAGGCCGCCGACATTCCCGGCGTCCATTTGAATTCATGAGGTAACGCTGCGCCTTTCCTTTCGTCTCGGAATCGAAGAAGAATTGTCACAGGAGGGGAGATACAAAAAAACCCACACATACACACACATCCAAATTCTCAATACTTAAGAAACAAAATGCATTTATGAACATTTGAGTTGATAAATTATGCAGTGTGACCAAACTGAAACAATGTAAAACTAGAGCCACTCTCCCCCAAAACTAAATTAATAAAATAAATAAAACATTTGTTAATCTGATCCAACTGATTACATCTGTGTAAAGTCTATTGTTAATGTTGTAATAAAGTACATTTTTATTTTTACTTTTCCAAATAGTGCCTATCTTCGAAGGTTACACTCAAACATTAAACAGAATTTATAATATATATATATATATAAAAAAACAAAACAAATTGTACCCTAACATGACATGCGGTTAGTTGACATCGCCATGTGCTTTGTAAGTCTCTCCCTATTAAACGACTTACATAATTCATCTCTTTTGAATTTTTCAATTAATTTCCCGTCGGCTGACTTTACAATTTAAATGATAATTTCATCCCTCGTTAGCGCCGGGAGTTCGCAGAAGTATTCACTTTCTGAGCCGTTCCCCTTGGAAAGCATCCCCAAATACTTGCTGGATTCAAACAGTGGATTGTCACATTGGGAGGGGTAGTGGTGGTGGTGGGGGGGGGGGTGTGGGGATAGTGAAAAGTAGTACCTATAAACATGAGAAAAGTATCACAAAAACAAAAATTAGACAAAAATGCTTAATTAAGAAAATTTGTTAACCTAAATATAATCATAATTTTCATGAAAATATTGTATACTTACAAATTATTTAATAAAAAATAACAAAATAGAATTAACTAAACATTTTAGAAAAATATTTGAAAACATTTAAAAATTATGAAAAAAATCTGATAAGAAATATAAAAATATGAAGAACCTAACATTTTTAATCTTAGTCTTCTGTCACTTGGGCAATTTTGAATTAAAAAATATATCTAAAAGATTCATTGATTATTAAAAAAAGAAACATTTAAATACTAATAATTATTGATTAATCTGCTAATCCATTAGTGGTCAATTAATCGTCCATTGATCTTGTTTATTGTAATATAAATAATTTTTTTTGCCATTATTAACTCCCGGCAGTTTTACTAGATTTTGACAGATTTTGCATGTTCCACAGAATATTCTGCTCTATTGCTATAAAAGCATGGAATTTACCAAAATAGTCTCTTCTTTCATCAGGAGAATTTTTTTTCTGTTTTGCAGCAATTAGCATAAGACTATAGCTAAGTTTCAACATTATTCACAAACCTGTTTAAAACACTGGGAAAAAGAGCTTGTTGCAACATGGCCCTGGTTGATCTCATACTCTGCTGCCACCTGCTGGCTGGTTTTTATTAATAATTATAACTACCATTGCTTTAAGTGACCTCTTCAGGTCACAGGCTGCATCAAAGCCTTCTGTATCCTCTAGCATTAAAAAAAAACCTCATAAAAACATATAAATACGTTTTTTGGGACCAACTCACAATTTAAACTAGCACGTTTTTAAATCGTAATCACAATTTCTAAGGAAAAGAAAATCGCAATTTGATTATTTTTCAAAATTGTTCCGCCCTAGTTAAAGGTGAGTCGCTGGGGGGGTTTCAGCGGCTGTTTGACTTCACGCGGACCACATTAGGAAGAGGTCGCGTCCGACTCGTGGGACACGGGGCCGAGCGCGACCTTGCGGATAATAACTGCCAGCAGGGTTCACTGTGAGCCTGGGAGGGGGTGCGAGAGACACTGATAAAAAGAGAGCGAGGGGGACAAAGCTCCATCCTATCCCTCGTCTCTTTTCCCGACGTGCCTCGCCGTGTCACCGCTATCAGGTTAAATGGAGCATTATGCAAAAACGAGGATGATTTTGGCTTCGGGGGGTCCGATTGGGAGAATTGTGAGGTCGGGGGAGAAAAGGAAAGAGAAGATGAAGATGGTTAAGGTGGGTGTGTGGGGGGTTGGAGGGGGGGGGGGGCGCAGTGTAAGAGGGTTAATAAAAGTGACAAGTGAGTGTTTCATTCTATCAGCCACCTTCCCTGGACAGGTAACTCACTTAGAGGATTTGCTGAGTGGGGGAGTCAGCCGCCAATTGTGTGTCTTTCTCAATATAAGCCACAGGCCACACAGGACACTCAGGTCTAGCCCTCCTCCTCCTCCCTTTTTATTTATTTATATATATATATATATAAAAGCCCACCTGAGGGACAGTGCAATAAAAGCCAATGTAATATGGCCACAAAGAGAATTTTCTTGATTTTGAGTGGGAAAAGAAATTGGAAGCTATTTGCAAACAGTAATTCCCCAAAATCACATACAGCAGGTTCACTTAGGAGAGTCGTTCATATCCCATCTACCGTCTAAATGGATTTGCTCTCACCTGACTCGATGGAAAAAGTTATTGGAAAACAGTCTGACTGTGGAGTGTGGAGGGAAGTGCACACTGTGAAGACCTCTGAGGAATTTGGCTGTTATTTTAAGTTTTGAATCATTTCAGACCATTTAAATTTGACTTTATAGAACTACTGTAAAGGTAAAATTAATTGTAGTATTGTTTAATGTTGATCATGACCCTGGTACTTGGAGAGTGACCCTAATTTCATGTCAAAAATAGGCCTCTTATATAAAGCATCCCCCCCTTAAAGAGCGTTTTTTTCTCTGCACTTGAGTATAATACGGTCCCCCGATTTGCTGGTATCCTTTAACTTGTTCTGCTCCACACTTAAATATTTTTATCAGTAGCTGAGTTTCCAGTAGACTACCCTCAAATATGCCCAAAATGCAAATTGCACAACAGTAAATTGTTAATGGCAACACAGAAATTTTGAAAAACCTTACAAATGTTGCAAAAAAGTTTTTAGAGTCTTTTCTTTCATTAGGGAAAAAAAAGTGTATCTGTTTCCGTTTTGCAGCAATTGGCATTAGAATATAACTTAAGTTTTCACCATTATTCACAAACGAAAAGAGCTTGTTGCAACATGGCCCTGACTGATCTCTTATACTCTGCTGCCACCTGCTGGTCGTATTTTGTAATAACTACCATCGCTTTAAGCGACCTCTTCATGTCAGAAGATGCATCAAAGCCTTCTGTATGTGCTAGCATAAAAACATAAAATGTATAATTATGTTTTTGGATTAAGTATGCCTTTTTACAACCTCTATGTAGCCTTCTGGTAAACGTCTATAAACAGGGCCAATTTTTTTAAATACATTTTTTTGGGGTTAAAAAAACTAATGAAAAACATTAATCATGGGAAATTACAATGTTATTTTTTTAGATGGCACTTACTGTGAAAAGTCGATCTAGACAATTATAAAATTTGGGGAGGCATCAACTACTCGTTTTTTGGTATTCAGGGCTCAGTTACCATCGAATGAAGATTTTTGGCATGTAAAACAATACAAGACTGATATCCAATCAGCAGGCTGTTACAATTTGGCCCCGCCCCCTTCTTTGGGCTGCGTGTATCACTATCTCAGAGGTTAATATTTTTTTTTCCTCCTTTGAAATGAGGGCCACTGACCCTGATATGAGGCGACTTAACACCCCCCTAATAAGACGATAATTGGCCAATGATGACTATCTTGCCCCCCCCCCCCCCCCCCACCCAACATTGACAGTTAATTGTAATAGATTACCTGCAAAGATGTAATTGTTGGTGCATGTGTGTGTCTGTGATCAAGAACTCCAAGTAATGAAAACGAAAAGCTCAAATGATTTTCGCCGTCTCTAAACGCCACACTGATGACTGTCATAATTGCGAGCTCGTGGGCTCAATTTCCCCCGAGGGGTCCCCCCCCAAATTAAAAGAAGTCATCCCACTCCGGCACACACACGCACACACACTTGTGTCATCGCGTTTATGTCGCACTCTAGGGATCCTCTGCTTATTTGAATGGAACGTTGTCTTTTTTTTTCTTTTTTCTTTTTTTTATATTCCCAATCCCTTCTTCCCGTTCAAGTCGTGTGTCACTAATGAATAAATAAAACACACACAAGCAGTGGATTGACTTTCATGCATGGCTGCGCCGACGTTGATGAGTACCACACACACGTACACACAATCTTCTGCACAAGCTGTTGAGTCACACTCGGCCCAGCTACTTCTAACCGTGCGCTCTGAATGCTGATGGCACACTCCTTAAGTTTTACAAGGCCCCCGCAAGGATCAAATAACACCATAAGACCAAGCCATTCAGGGGCAAGTGGGTAAGAAATCGACATGGCTCCTTAAGGCTTATATTACCTCCCCCAAGGCAAATTTTCATGGATGCGTGTTAGTGGACGAGATCACGGAAAGCGTACGAGCACGCATCGATTTTATTATTTTGTTGAAACAATTTTTCAAGTTCTAGTTGTCACGGGTAGTAACAAGGTCAAGGGTTACATTTTGGGAGTCGTCGGTAGCTTTTCCAGTGGTGTTAAAACAACATTCACAAAAAGTGTTAGGAAACTTGACACATTAGCCAAGCAAAAAGATAACCGAGGAAATGATTTCACGTGGCTTTGGGTTACTGCGCAATCAAAACGGAACTTTCCGTTCATCCCTTATGTCTTAGGTTGTTCTCCATAAATCAGAAAGTAGTCAGTAGAAACGGTAGTAGCAGAAACGGGTCTCTTAAATAATGTAAACATATAAATCTTATTTGAGGTCAGAGCATTGATCCTCTTCATTTTTATATACGATTAAAATGTTTTAAATGACTGGAGCAATGTCCGGATGCTTTTTTGGAATGGACTCATCGTCTGCACTTTTATGCAGCCTTGCGTATCGATCTTCATATCGAACTGAGCTCCCGAAACTTCCGTGTTGTTCTCTTGTTTGGCCTTGGCAGAGGTCTCTTCTCCACTAAGTGCTACTCTAGTTATTCCCCCCCCCGCCCATCTTTAGCAAGGTCCAAAACAGCATGCTAGTGCATGTCTAGCTTGCCCTTTTAACTGCCAAGGACTTGGCATGTTGAGCATGGCAGTGGGATGCTGGCACTAATTGGCCCATAATGGCATCATAAATTATGGCCAAATCGAGACCGTTTATCGGGCGGAGGTTTTAATGGAAAGTCCTACCGGGTCGAGGCCCATTGAGGTCTGCCAGGGTTGTCCATCACGTTGCAACCATCTGCACCGTGTTAGAGAAGCAATGTACAGCAAGTCATCATGGTGGTAGGTGAAGTCTAAAATCTAAAACTTCTTCCACATACACAATACCACCAGTCTAAATCTGTGATAGTGAGCACTTCTCTTTTGCCGATATAATCCATCCCACCTCACAGGTGTGCCGTGTCAAGATGCCCGATTAGACACCATGATTAGTGCACAGGTGTGCCTTAGACTGGTTTTCTGGGTCCCCAGATCCCCACCTCAATAAAAACAAAACTGCACTGAGATGGATTATCCCCGGCAAAGGAGAAATGCGCACTATCACAGCTTCAAACTGCTTTGTGAACAATATTTGAGAGAAATGGCGATATTGCGTATGTGGAAGAAGTTTTAGATCTTTGAGTTCATATCATAAAAAATGGGAGCAATTTTATATTTTTGTTGAGTATTTTTCGTCCTCTGAGAACAAAACATCATTATTACTGCAGCATGCCGAGTCATTTAGTTGTGAAACTCTTCTTTGCGTATTCTATACTGTATGTCTTTATTATACTTGCTCCTGATCCAAGGCGTGTATACTGGAACGGTGCTATTTATTATAAAAACATGACAGCATTTTTTTGGGTTGCATTTTTTTCATGGGTCTGGAAGTGATTAATGATATTTATTTTTATTTCAGTGGGGAAAGATGTTTAAAATGAGTGTTTTGAGACGCAAGCGCGGCCACACAACAAATTCAACTCGTGTGTCAAGGCGTCGCTGTAACGGTGTTTTCACACATCCCAATTATATGCAATTTTACAAGTAGCCCAGCGATTTAAAATATTCTAACCAGATTATTTCTCACCCGAGGCAAGAGATCTGTAGAAAATTCCCCCCGTTGCTCACGTATGGCGGTTAAATTTAGTCCAAGCGCCTGGATTTAGTCCCAACATTCCGAGGCCTTTATCAGACATTCACCCCAAAGTAGTTTGCGCGCGTGTCTGTTTATTTATTTGTGCAACGTGGGTGAACGCGGTGTGCGAAGCGGAGTTGTTTCCATTTGAGGATTGGTGATTGACGGCCAACTTTTCCCCGAGAGTGTCTCGACTCGTTTCCTGGCAGGGATCCACGGCGTCTTGTTCGCTGCCGGAGCGTTGGCACAGGGTGCGCGATTCACATGCCAGCGCACCGGTGCGTCAGCAATAATCTCTCAAAGCAAAAACAAGAGACGGGGAAAAGGGATCAGGGTTTTGTTAATAGAAATGCTTTTGATATCAATACCTCCTCCCGTCGTAACCACCCCCGCGCAAAAATCACTTTTGTGTTATTGGAATGTCTCCCTGTGATATGCTAATGCGCCCGCTAATCCTTTGTAGCAGGAATTCCCAAACTTTTCATCTTTGAACTTTGTCCACCCGCATGGATGTGTGATGGTGATGGCGAACGGTCAATATCACAATATTGAAATGACTTTGTTGCTATCACATTACGATATTTGATCATATGGATGAGCTGATCAAGAACAGTTGTCTTGTACGATAAGCATACAATCGACTTTGTACACGATGTAACAATAAAATGATGAAAGGCTACAGAAACTCCAATATATAAAAAAAAAACAACAATTACAAAAATCTTTTTTTTGTGCTGCAACTACAGTACTGCATTGCGATGTAATAAACGCGGTTGGGCGCGGACCTCCTCCAAGCTTAAAAGTGAAATCATTCTCAGTATCTTATCGTTTTCTTTGGGGAATCGCTCATAAAGTATATTTACACAAGAAGTAAAAAAAGAAGTAAAATGTGTGTCTTGCTCCTTAAGAGTTGGGAAATACTGCTCTTAGTAAATCTATGATAAAGATATACTTTTTTTTTTTTTTTTTACTTCATTGGTGTCCCCATTAAAATGAAACTAATTTCAATCAGTCTGGGCAGCACGGCTTGATAATTTATTATCTATTTGCACTTTGACAGCCTTGTCGGTTCTCCAATTGTATTCAGGAGTTCTAAATGAGCGTTGCTGCATCTAAAATGGTCTTCCTGACCTCAAACATAGCCTTACTTGTTTTGTTTTGCCTAATATGCCCTTGCATCAAACGTTACTACAATACCAACCTACATGGAGAGCGCACGCATTGCTCCTGATTATTCAATAATGTCGCTAGGTACCGCTACTCCTAGTGCACGAGAGGAAGGCCAAATTAGCCGAGTTGTATAAGCAATTATTGGGGCACACTGTGTACCTAAGCCCTCCTAATAGGTATGTAGAGAAGGCCTTATTCAATTAGACTGGCGACGAGGCAAGTGGCGCGGGCGACAGTGCCGGTGTCTTCTCCTTATGAAACAACCTATTTAAGCTAAATCAACTCCCACTTAAGAGCGGCGGTAATAAGCGCGCGGCGACGCTTGCCGGCCCGCGGGGGCCCATCCGTCATGCCGTAATGCGGGAGTCGGAATGAGCGATAACGCCGCGTCTTGCTACAGTGACTTAGCCGCCGTTTGCCGCCTGCCGCCGCAGGAGTGTCTCTTGCATGCAGAAGATAATAAACAGTGTGAACGCCGTTTATGTCGAGTAGTAAGTTTTGCGCTTTTGGACACTTTGCGAGGAAGGTTTGTTTGCTGTTAATTCGTCCTTATTCGTGTAAACAGGAATTCATGCGATATTGGGCAATTTGACGAATATCGGTATCGGCTTTTTTTTTTTTTCAAAATCTGACGGCCGATAAAAGGAAAAGCTAAAACCATTTTAATCTCAGGAAACATTTTCACTTAACCTTTTGTTTTTATTTGACATTAAAACAAAGAAATGTGAACGTTTAAGATTTATTTATTAATTTTTTTAGGAAAAAAACAGAGCTATTGTATTTACTTCTTTAAGTGTCCATTTAAGTTTAAGACGTACTTGGGAGCTCCCTGAACATTTTTTTCCCCAAAATTTAAATGAAGTCTAAGATAAAAAATAAATAAATAAAAATAATTTAATTTTAAAGAAGTCTGAAAATGTGTTCTATAAGCATTAATGCTTTAAGACATTGCAACAAAGTCAAGATTGACATTTGTATTAAAAAAAATATTTTTTTTTGGCTATTATTCCCCCTCCCCCTTTTTAGTGAAAATGAATATCGGCCTCAAATATCTGTTATCTGCCTCCTTGACTACTAATAATCAGCATCGGCCCTAAAAAAACAAACATATCGGTCAATCTCTATTTAAAATGCAAAGTTTACATTTTAAAATTCTTCAATGAACAAATGTGTATGCAATAAAATAAAAGCTATTTAATATGTATCGATCATTTAGGAAAGTGCAATATTTTCAAGGTTTGATGCCCGCTAGCCAGAAGCTGAGCTGCACTGTATTTGTTTACAAAGTATACATGTTGCAGAGATATTTTCTATGAAAAAAAAAGTTAACATTTGAATGTTTGTATCTATGCTAAATTACAGCAGTAACATACTTGAAAGTACCATAAAACCTCAGCAGCAAATGCAAACAAACAGGGGAAAAGATGTTGACTATTTTCCGCTCTTGAATCATGAATAGCTAAATGAACAGATGAAAACAACAACAAAACAGGGACAGAATTGTGGGAACGGATGAGGAGGGAAGGGAGGAGGAGGAGGAGGAGGAGGAGGAGGAGGAGGGTAGGGGAGAAAGGCAGTCAATGAGCGTCGCGTTTGCAACATTTGAGAAATTTCACGGCCATCTTTCTGTTTTTGTTGACGACATTTGTTTTCCGCCTCGCTCTCCTTCTCCGCATGGCTCATCAGTGTGACTGTTCATGGGTAATGACTCCCACTGTGGCAGGGCCCCTTTAAGGTTTAGGTACCCAATCCCCCCACCCTGGACACCCCCCTCCCCTCCTCATTCTCCCCCATACATTATTCATGGCTCACAATCAAATGAGGGAACAACGGTTGGTAGCACGAGACGCGGAGCATGGCTCTTCCTCTTCCAAAAGTCCCCTGAGGTGCCTCAGTCTGGTACCCACCATCAAGCCCCCCCAACCCACCCCAATCCACCACTCCCACCTCTCTTTGACAGTTTATTTGATGGGGTGTGGGGTCCAGACACATTGACTCCATCCCAGCCCTCCATGCTGCGTTGTCCACCAGTGACCTCCCCTTACCCTTTTGGGGTAGTCATCACTTCCTGTTCATCTCCACGGGCGAGACACCAAAATTGTCTGGCACATTTTTATTTATTTTTTTGGACAAGACGTTGCTTTGACATCAATGGCAAGCTGTTTTAGTACCAGCAGTCGACTTAAGTCTGTTGTTTAGAATAAATGTATTGATTGTACGTTGACATAACAACCTCTTCCGGGGTCTTCTATTGCATCACTGACTAACGGAAATGTGGTTTTGAATGCAATGTAACACTGCCATAAAAAATATAATGCTTTTTTCGACCAAATTCGCTCAATATATCTGCTTAAAGCAAAATGGGCGACTTCCTTTTCATTTCCGGGTGTCATGATGGAACGTGAGTGGATGAGGGATGGTGGACCCAAATGCAAGGAAAATGGAATGAAGTGCAATGTGTGGTACTTTTATTAACCATAGGGAGAAAGGTCAGCAGACAAACATGACTGGACGGGACGTGAGTGGACTGGTCGTCATGACTGGAACGAGCGTGACGTGACGGGACCTGATTTGCCTTGACTTTCTGTGGAATGTCTATGACTTGGCTGTGGCGATGACTTGGCTGTGGCGAGGGCTAGACACGCGAACTTCCACGCAACATAGACAATGCACCCACACCGACTGGACAAACACAACAGACTAAATACATCAACACTAATGAGAAACACCTGGGGAAGGGAAAACACACACAGGTGGACGTGGTTAGACATAACGAGACAAGGGAAGAAACCAGGAACACAAGACAAAAAAACACCAACCATAGACAAAAACAACAAAAACACCCATAAACAAAAACCCAACTCCTACAGAACCGAAACATGACACCGGGAATGGCACTTTTCTGTGTGTTTCGTTACGATGACCCATTGATCGGTGAAGGTGGTTAATTTTTTCAAACTTTCCGAGAATCCTCGAAATGATCGTCAAACATTGACGCCGTTCTTATCTTTGATGGTATAGCTTCACAATCGAGCATTGATCTGCCTAACGATTTTCAGTCTTCGACTAAAGACTGAAAGTCAGAAGGGAGTTTTAGTTTTACTGCAGTCACAGCGCACTCTCGTCATCTCGATGGTATAATGTAACGTGCTAATTTCAGCTGTTTTTGCTCGGTCTTTGTCTAATCTTGGTCTTACGAAAATGTAAAGCATGTTTGAAATTATTACAAATCTTTCATTATTTGCTGTGGTCAGAACAGCCCAGCTTGGTCGTTGTAGCCAAAAGTTCTTACTTTTCCATTTTGTAGGTTTCTACTATGACTAAAAACTCTATAACTGGTCTTTAAGATTAGTTTTCCAAGCCCCCCCCCCCAAATCTTCCCGAAGTCATCTGATGTGCAGGTAGCAAAAGCAATTGGGGCTCATTCAGATGACTTTCCTAGCTTGAGTCTTTCAAAGTACGAGTCTTTGAATTTGACCGAAAGGACCGCATCCAACCAAAATGGCCAACTTCCTGTTGTAATGTCATGAACTGGTCAATGAGACTTTATATGTCTCCCCGTTTTTGTGTCAATTGGTTAATCTGTTGTCGGGGACAATTTTTTTGAGAAATCTGTAATTAATCAGCAAACTTTAATGCAATGTTCCGTCCACAGCGTAGACAAACAACACCGCAGTTTGATGTCGCCCATCTGTTGAGGATACTTGAGGATAGGTTCAAATGGATAAAAAAAACAAAAAATCTATGTTTGGAAGAAAGAATTTAACGGTACAGTCATCTGAAAGCCACATAGACGTAATCCCTGCTGGTCCGAAGATCACCTCTGCCTCATCTCATCCATTCCCAGCCCAGAAATTTGCCATTATGCTCGTCTTATTATCCTCATTACTGTGGCGGCGGGAGCGGCGCTTGCGTCCATCACGGCCCTCTAATGCGGGGTCTAATGGTTCTGACCCGTGCGGGACACAGGTGGTCTCCAGAACCGCCTTTGATTGGCTCCATTTATTAAGCCACTCTGATGCTGGAGAGGGTCCTGGTGAGTGGTTAGTGTGTGGAGAAGGATCCGATCCCGAGGAGAGGAATCTTGGCACCGTAGCTGAAGCTTTGTTCTGTCCTAATGCCTCAATTAAAAAGTTAATTCAGAGCAGGACCCCCTCAAATTTGTCATTAGCACCGAGCGCTCGAACCGCATGGGCTGGGAATCACATTGGAACTCGCCACACGATATTATTATCCTATTTTGCCCGTTCTAAAGATATCTCACTCGAATTATGTAATATTTGAAATACTGGGAGAAAATATTAAATACACCCACATTTGAAACCCATTTTCTTGAAACCTTTCCTATGTCTTGAAAACCTGACTCTGGCTTTAAAAAATAATTTTCAACTCCAACGTGAAACCTTCTCATAAAGCCCTACTTTTGAAATCCTAACCCTCTCTTCAAATGCCTTTGCCCTGTAAACCCTAATTTTGAACCCTAACTTGAAATTCTAACCCTGGCATGAAACCTTGGATTTTTCTTGAACCCCCTAACTCAGGCTTAAAACCCAAGCTCGCTTGAACCCTGACCTACTCATTTGAAATGCAAACCGTGTCTTAAAACTTTTGTTTAAAATTTTTATTATTGAAACCCTACTTTGCAGCCCAGACACGCTAACCCTGTCTTGAAAACCTATCTTGGATCATAGACCTCTTTTGAAACCATATGTAACCCTAACTTCAAATCCTCACGCTGTCTTGAAACCTGTCTTAAAACTCAGTGTCATGAATGAGGGAACGTGAGTGGATGAGGGACGGTGGACCCAAATGCAGGGAAACGGGAATCAAGTGCGATGCGTGGTACTTTTATTAACGATAATGAGAAAGGTGAGCAGACAATCATGACTGGACTGGTCGCCATGACTGCAACAAGCGTGATGTGACAGGACCTGATTTCCCTTGACTTGACTTGTTGTGGAGTGACTTGACTTGGCTGGGGCCTATGGCTTCTTGGCTGTGACGATGACGACTTGGTCAACGGTGAGGATGACGACTTCGTTAGCTGTGACCTAGGATGACTTGGTTAGCCGTGAGATTGACGACTTGGTTGGCTGTGGCCAGGACTTTGCTGTGACGTAGACTTGATGCACGAACTTCCACACATAACATAGGCAATGCACCCACCCGACTGGACAAACACCACAGACTAAATACACCAACACTGATGAGACACACCTGGGGAAGGGAAGACATATTCAGGTGGACGTGGTTAGACATAACGAGACAAGGGAAGAAACCAGGAACACAAGACAAAAATCACCAACCACAGACACAAACAAGAACATCCATAACAAACAAAAACTCAACCCCACGGAACCGAGACACTAAGCCCGTCTTGAAAACCTCTTTTGAGACCCTAACTTTGTCTTGAAACCCCAACCCTAGTCCTAATTTGAAATCCTAACTCTGTTTTAAAACCCATACTTCTGTTTGGAAATCGTACTTTAAAAACCCAGTCTTGAAATACTGCTCTGCCCACCCTAATTTGAAACCCTCGTATCGATATCCAGCAATTAATCGTAATATTTTACTCGCACAAACTTCTTCCCCACTCATGCATGTACACACCGAAGCTGTTGCTTTTTGCATCCCCACCACACCACACAGCACACATTTATTATTCATGGCAATCAAATAAGTGAGCTGCTCGGAGAAAGTTACTCTCTCTCTCTCTCTCTCTCTCTCTTCTCCTTTCCCCACTCGCCACCTGCGCAGAATTGCTTTCTTGGCTGCAAACGCTCTGCGGCAAAGCCGTCGGCACCGGCAGCAGCAGCAGCAGCCGTCGTCGTCGTCGTCCCACCCGCCCGGCCGCCGCCGCCGCCGCCGTCCCGCCTGCCCTCCTCCCCCGTTTTGTGGAAATGAGCAATTCTCTCATTGTAATAATGCGCCTCTGTCATCTCCCCATTATCGGCGTGATAAAAGATGAAATATTCAGGGAGGCTGGCCTCCTAACCTGATCTGGGCGTGATATTGGGCCCGTGGAAAATGAGTTTTATCAGCTTTAATATACTCCTTGGCAGACTGACCCTTGAAATTAAACATTATTACAGAGCGGATATTTAAAAAAGCGGGGCCACAAATGACATCAAAATGAAAATATTAAGGAACATTACGGCTCCATCAAGTGGCGTTTCTCCCTCCTTCTCTTCTCTCCGTTTCCCCCCTTCAACCGACCGTGATGCTGTAAGTGTCACTGTTGTGTGTGCGTGCGTGTGTGCGCGCAGTGGGCTGGCAGCGGAATAATAACAAATTCCGCCTGTCCCGCCCGCTTCATACGTCTGAATAAACTAATTATGGCTTCACGCGCTCATCACCTGCTTTATTGAGAATGCAGGGCAGAGGAAAAGTGTGTGTGTGTGTGTGTGTCTGTGTTTGCATGCCAGGAAAATGGTAATAGTGCGCAATCAAACCGATGTTTGATGTGTACACGACACATTGCAAGTGATAGTCATGCCTGTGTATGCTGCACATACAGTACAGTCCGTATTATGAATTTAGGGTTATTTCCTATGAAATGGAAGTGCGCTGATTAGTAGAAATATATTTGAAAATATTATTCCTATGTATTTGATTTGATTGATGTTTGATTGAATATATTGACATCAATTTCTATTTGAAACTTTAAGCCTGGCGTCAAAGCCTGATTTAACACCTTAACTTTTGCTTGAGACCTTAACTCAGACTTGAAACCCTAACTCGGGCTTTGAACCTTTATTTGAAACCTGGCTTCAACGATCAGGATTTTGGAGCCCATCAGCAAGTAAAAAAACAAAAACAAACGATAACTGGTCATCAATCTGATCAGAAGATGGATCAATCCTTCCAATCTATTTAAAAAGTTATGATACTGTACAGTTAACCCCCGCTATTCGTGGGGGATCGGCCCGGCCCATGAATAGCCAAAAATTTTATGTAATTGATGTCCATTTGAAATGCATTGGGGGTAAAATAAATAAATAAAAATAGACATTTAAATCCTTAAAACACTCTAAAAAAAGATGATAATATAATAATAATAATAATAATAATAACAATAATAATAATAATATATATATATATATTTTTTTAAAGCTGAAAAAAAGTAATCAAAACAAAAAATATTGGTGTGACTGTTTATGCTGAGAAATCTTGGAGTGTTAAAGATGGCAACACAGAGAAGATGAACGGGATTATAATTCCTGACATGTTTTATTTTGTGTATCCAATCATTGACATCTGCAAATTATGACGATTTTGCATACATTTCCACAATATCTGCTGATCCAATGTGTCAAATCAAACCTTACTACCATCTCTAAACCCCTGAAACTTTGTAGCCTTAACCTTTTAGTCGGGTTTAAACCTCACTTCAACGCTACTTTAAAACCTGACGTTTAGTGAACTAGGTATGAACTATTTAGTAATCACTTTGCCATCATTCCACATAAACCTACACGCGCAAAGTAAAGTGTGTGTGTGTGTGTGTAGGTAAGGAAGTCAATTTGCCTAATCACTTTAAACCTCAAATCCAGTGTGTGTGGTTCCCGCTCAGATGTGGCGTTAGTTGTGTGAAGTGTGCGCTGATTTGTTACTTTGTGATGGGCTGCTGCTGCTCCTGCTGCTCCTGCTGCGCGTGTACGGGCAATGCAATAAAAGGCGGAGGAGAGATGTGATTTGAATAGATTTCCCAGGAAGCGCCTCCTCAGGGTGGGAGTTGGATGAGTAAGCAGTGTCCCCGAGGAACGAATTAAAACTTTACTTTTGGTCACGGCAAAGCCCCCCACACAGTGCCCCCTCCCCCCACACTTTACCTCCCTCCCTCCTCATAACGCTCGTTGGCTTATCGTCTAAATATACGTGTGTGTGTGTGTGTGTGTGTGCGTGTGTGCGTCCCACCAAGCAAATGAGGCAGACTCCCCCCGCACCCCGAGGTGATGGGGGGTACGCACGTACCTCCCACCGCCAGGCCCGGATGAGTATTCACAGCAGCATGTCCCTGTTCCTGAACCCAGCACTGGAGAGCTTTTCATATCCACACACAATATTTTGCAGCAATTATAATCTAAATTGATGTCCAGGAGTTTTGCACAAAATATTGCAATTTTGTTAGGTTTGTTGACTTAAAATGGTTGATATACTTTTTTTTAAGAAGGGTATGCTAAATATGTGTGCAGAATCTAATTAGGGTTAGGGTTTCAAACCCAAGGTTAGATTTTTTCATTAAACTTTTCAAGTAGGGTTACCAAAATTTTTTCAAATAAAGGTGAAGGTTTCAAGTAGGATTTTTTTTAGGACAGAGGAGAGAGTTTTAAATTAGAGTTGCAAGCTAGAGTTGGGGTTTAAAAGTAGGGCTTTAAGTCAAGGTTCGAGTCTCAAGCAAAAGTTAAGGTTTTACATGAGGGGGTTTCAAGACGGTATTAGCATTTCAAGTTTCAAATTAAGGCTTCAATTCAGAGTTCGCGTATAAATCCAAAGTTAGTCACTCATTAGCAAATCAGGTTCAAATAGAAGTTAAGATTTCAAGTGGTGTTTGGTGTACGGTTTCAGATTGGGTCTTCAATTCAGAAATAGGGTTTAAAAGTAGGATGTCTCATTTGCGACGGATGGGCAGTAACTGATACCAGGTATCGGTTAGCGCTTATTTTAAGGTATCGGGTACTCATTGAGGCTGCCGTTACCAGCCACTGATACTTAAGGTAAAAAAAAAAAAAAAATAAATCTTTTTGTTCACGTTTTTTTTGTCATTATGTTAAATGTTATATCTCAAAATTAGTAGAGGTAGCACTCGGGATCGGTGAGTACACAGAGGGAATACTCATAATAGTGTTGGTCTGGAAAAAAAAAGTTCCTAGTTTCAAGTTAATGTTTCAAATTAGGGGTTCGATCCAGAGTTAAGGTTTAAAAGTAAATGTTTGGTTGCAAATGAGTTAAAAAAAAAAAAAGGGGGACATTTTTTAGTTTTGTTTTAAAGAAAGGGATAAGGTTTTTAGTTAGTGTTCCACATTAGGGTTTCACCCCCCCCCCCCTCCCCCAAAAAATAAATGATAGAAAATCAGTTTCAAGGTAGGGGTTAGAGTTTAAGATAGGGATAATGTTTCAAAGTGGGGATTCAAATTAGGATTTCAAGTCTGGGTTCGTGTCTCAAGCAAAGGTTAAGGTTTGAAATCAGGCTTCCACTTCTCGTGTTATGGTTTCAAATTAGGGTTTTAATCCAGTTAAGGTTTTGAGACAAAATGAGGGTGACAAATAAGCAAATTAGTTTCAGATAAAGGTTTGGTTTCAAATTGGCATTTCAACCTAAAAGTACCGTTTAGAAGTAGGCTTTCAAGTCTGGGTTAGGGTCTCAATTTGACATCTTGCCATTGTTGAAGGGGTCTTGCAGGTCTGGGCTCCTGTCGAGACTTTTTGGCATGCTACGTGTAGAATTCTGAGAAGTTGAATGTATGCAATTTTGGAAAAAGGCTGTTACGTAACAAAACGTAGCGCTCTGGTACTCTTTGGATTCACTAAGGCCTGCAACGCGCATTGTGTCGGATGTGCAGGTGAGGAAAAGGTTTCCATGATGAATTCAAGCAAAGGCATAAAAGCCAGGATGAAAGCGGGGAAAAGAGGAGGAAAAATGGGAAAAGGGAAAATGCGGGATGAACACGGCGGGGGTTCGTCGCCACGAGGGGAGAAACACAGCAGAGGGATAATGGTTTTTCTCCATCCCTTCTCCCCCCCTCCCCGCTCCCTCTCTCTCTTTCCCTGCCACTTGATTCATTATGCTGATATACACACTATTTGCTTCCCGGGCCAGCCCCCACCCTCCCTTGGTCGAGCACACGTACAAATACACACACACATAGAAACACACGGCAAGGTGCCGGTGCGGCTGCCATAAATATCGCAAACGACACAGCCCGGCAGCTGAGCAAGGTCAGCCCGGGCCCGGGATGACAGTGCCGTGGGCGCTGCACCCAGCTCTTATTAGGAATGCGCACGGAAAGCTCATTAGGATGGACCCCTGAGCCCCACTCACCTCCAGCCCCACCCCCCGCTTTCCAAGCTCACACACATACAAACATTTACAAACATTGATCCATTTACTGTTTAACTGCAAAGCTGCCGTCCACGTTTACGCCACTTCCGCTTTATTTACGGCCTTGCGACGCCATTTTGTGTCTTTGAAGAGTTACCGAAAGCCAAAGAAAAAGCACAAGACGTATTTAGTCGGGCTGGGTATCGTTCAGTTCGATTCAAATTTCGATTTTTTTTTTTCTGAATCGAATCACTTCAGTTCAATCTGATATTGATTAATTATGGAAAATCGATTCGATGTCAATTATAATTATTATTATTTTTTAAATCCAGCCCTAGTATTCAGTGTACGCGTACAATGCTTCTTGGCTCATGCCCTGGACATGCCTGAGAGACCCTGTGAGTGTTTGCCCCCCCCCCCCCCCCCCCCCAAACTCCCCATACACACCCGCCATCAGACACACGCTGATACACGCACACATCTATGACCTATTCCTTCATTTCTCTTCTTCAATACATTTTTTATTTAATCATCAAGATACAATCTTGTAGTAGTTGATTCAATCTATCAATTCTATTCCCAACTCCCCTTCTGGGTCACAAACTTTATTGATCCCCGAGGGATTTTGGGGAGAAGTTGAAAAGCACCTTCGCCGCGTGCCACCGTTGCCCCTCTTTGCCACATAGAAAATGCATTGGATACTGATTGTCCCCCATGCCAACCAGCCTCCTCCTTCACTCCTCCCTCCCTGCCCAGCCTTGGGGGTGTGTGAGGTGGTGTCAGTCTGGCAGGCCCCAGGGCCCGTCAGGCGACTAGTGGGCTGTGACGGGCAGCAGCCCCGCGTCCCTCTCCCCGCAGTCTGGCGCCCGCTGAGCCCAGCTTGCCAAAGTGACCTCGCTCAAATTGTGAGTGGGTATTAGGAGCAAAAGAAATAATCAGAATGTGAACTAAAAATCATGCCGCATATAGCCAAAGTACTCCCGGGCCTGCTAAGTGGACAACGTGACGGACTCAAATGTGGTTCGCCCGCAGAGTACAGTCACGATTGGCGAATGCATCATTAATGGTTAGCGCAATGTCGCTGACTCACACTCATGCTAATAAGTAGCACAAATAACTTTGAACTATTTTGGATGTACAGTATTCTCACTGAAAGAAAATAAAAACTCAATTAAATTTTTACCTCTTTCAAGGACAGTGGTTGTTAGCTTATCATATGCCAGAACATATTTCCACCAAATTTTGTAAAAGGTTGCTACATGGATCTAAAAAGCACCCAGCACGTGTGTTTTTTTGGCTTTGGCTGAGGTTCATGTTCAGAGGTGGCAAATCCAGGTCCAGAAAGTAAAAACCCTGCAACAGTTTGGCTTAAGCCTCAGGTGCTAGTTAGCTAGCTCCCTTGTTAGCTCCCATGGTGTTGGTTTACCTGCTAGGGAGCTAGCTAGCTAGCTAGCACCAGGGGCTAAAGCCAAACTGTGACAGGGTTTTTACTTTCTGGACCTGGATTTGCCACCTCTGTTCATATTATACCAAGTTTAATGAAATTAAAGTGACAGTGTGTAATAAGTGACCACTAGATTTAAGTCAAGTCAAGTTTATTTATATAGCCCTTAATCACACAAGTGTCCAGACGGAAGCAAAGTTTCGTTCCTCAAACCAATCTCGTACACACAGAAGCATTTTAAGACTTGCGTGTGTGCAAATCTTTCCACTCTGGAGCCCGGTTTCAAAAGTGATCGGTTTCAAGCTCCAAAACGGCGCTATCGGCCTAAACGGTAAGAAACTTGTGAGGATACATTGAAACTGGCTTTCGTGTGGGGTCTCAAAGGGCTTCACTTGCCCTCAGTTGACAAATATCAATGACATCCCCTAATCGTACCACAAGAGGGCAAGGGGAAAAAAAATATATATATTTTTTTGGGGTAGGCATATTGTTGAAATCAATAGTGGGGTTTTAAATTGAATTATCAGTTTACCACTAGATGGCGATAAAGAAGACACACTTTTACTTTAACATGCCAATTTTTATTTATTTTTTGTTATCTTTTGTGTGTCGGTCAACCTTGAATTTATTTGGATTCAATCAATCCAATCATTCCAATCAATCAATCAATCTTTATTCATATAGAACCTTTCATACATTTAAATCCAACTCAAGGTAATGAACAATTAAAACATCCATAGTACAATAAAAAGAAACCTCACACCCCTACCCCCAACATCCCCATGAAATGAAAAAAAAAATACAAAAGGCAGAAAAACACTTTTTTTCAAGGATTAAACTGTCTCTTGTTAATAACAAGCATCCGTCAAGAAAATAGAAGCATTTTAACTTGTGGAACAAAAGTTGATGCAGCTCAAATTCTGAACTGCCTTCTCACAGGCACTTTTTCAAAAATAGTGCTTTAATTTAACACTTGATTAGTGGGGTGACATTTCAGATACATTTTTTATTTTTATTTGTATTAAAATAAGTACATTTGACATGTTCCCTTTAATGATACATTTTCTGTGCATGGTTGTATGACAAAAAGTACGGCAGTCGTCTCTTTTTGGAAATTCCTCTCCATCCTTAAGGAGTTCTGAGGCAAAGGAAGAGAGTCGTAAGACTAAAAATAATAATTAATGTGTCAGGAAAGAGCCCAGGTGTGCACTACACAATTTCCCCACCGCCGCCGCCATCTCGAGTGGCAAAAACATAACACCGCCCGTATACCCCAAACCCAAGCCCCCCCCCCCCCCCTCCCACTTTGCTGCATCCCTGAGAGGGTGATGCAGCGAGGTGACAACATTGAGGAGGAGAGCTGGCACTTTTGCGTTTCCGCTTTTTCCCGCAAGTTCTCCCGACTTCACATCCAGTTCAAGTACTCTTCACGCCCAAAGTGCGTGCGTATCCCTCGCAAGCCCCTATCTCCTCCCCCTCGCCGCTACCCCGCCCCCCTACCTCAGCCCCGCGGAGATGCGTCGGGGTCAGGGAATATGGGGAGAGGAACAGAGGGAGGCCGCACTCGACGACTTGAAAGGAATTCTAATGAGGCGGCGGCACAGTCGCTCGCTCTCGCTGCTGCTGCTGCCTATTCCCACGACAACAGGCCCCAAACAAATAGCTGCATTTGAAGTCCCCTCGTTTTCTGGCTTTGAAAATGTTGCCTGTGTGGATGCGCGCTCGTGTTGTTGTTGTTTTGTTGACTGTTGGTGTACGTGTTTGCCTACCTTCCTCTGGAAAAAAAAAAACGTCCCAGGACGGCTGATTGGCTTTAATGTCTATACTCTGAAAGGATGTAATTATTGTACGCTATGACCAGATTTTATTTAGTATTATTTAAAAAAAAAAAAGTTAGTAATGACCACAGTCCAGTCCTTATGAACAACATATGGAGAAGCTTGATGATTGGAGAAGATGCTTATTTAACGCCATAAGTAGAAATTGTTTCAATGTTTGCTGATGACTATCACATCTGTTCAACCCCCCCCCCCTCCCTCTTTATAAACGCTCCAATCTTTGTAGTTGTGGAAACACCATTTTACTTCAAAACGTCTGTAGTATCTCCAGCATTAGCACAATTTCTGTCAAGTTTACTCCATTTTTTTCAAAGAGGAATGCCTCACCGTGATGACATTTACAAATATAAGCATTGTATTTTCCTCCAAAACTTCAAAAGTCTCACTTTAGCATTGGTAGGAATTTAGGTAATTCGTTAAATTTTTTTGGGGTCTCAAATTATGGCCTTGCCTCAATTCAATGAATTGACAAACTGAATCTTTGTAGTCACGGAACTAGCATTTTCTCCTTAACTTTGTTTATTTATTTTATTTATTATTATTATTATTTTTTAAATAAAGGTCTGTTCATCATTACCAGGATTTAATTTCAATTTATTATTTAATTATTTAATTATTTAATTATTTAATTATTTAATTTAATTATTTTACTATTTAACTATTTTACTATTTTACTATTTTATTATTTTACTATTGTATTTCTAATAGGAATGACTTGCCTCAAGTAGACAAAGTGCAATTTCTGGAGAAAATGCGTGGGAATGCTGAATGCTACAAAACTAAACAATAAATAAGGTACATATGGATAAAGACTGATATTAAACTAAATAAGCATCATTCACAGTGTAAATGTAAAAGTAGTGGCGCCGCTTCCCTAATAAAATGTTGATCTATTGTATTCATCATTACTTATTATAATATCCAAATGATTATTAAATACTATTCTTGGCCACTATTTGAGGAAATATGGTATATAAAGTCACTTGAGTCAATTGACATGCGGCACACATTGGGGAGTGACTAACCTGGCCATATTTGGACAAGGGTCACTTTAAAGGAAAATAAGTGGCCGATTAAGAATGAGACCAGTGCATTAATATTCATATCCACGACCCGCCCAGCGAATCCCACCCTCTTCAGCCCCTTCTGTGCATGTGCATGCTTTTTGACAACCTCGGGATGCGTGTACGACAGACCCCCCCCTGAACCCAAATGTCTTTTATTAGTCAGTCCGCGGCGGCGGCCGCATATGCCCCCCCGTTCGGATGGCAGGCGGTGGCGGATGAGCTCGTCAAGGCCTCCCCTAGTTGCGGCGTGTAAACAGTAAATAATAAACAAGTGCGCTAATGCATTATTGAGGGAATCACTTTCAGCAAGTGGGACAGCATGAAAAGTCAAACTCATTTTCAAACTCATTATGGTTGGTGACGTGGCTCGCTTTCATATTGCAACCTTTTTTAACTTGAAAGGCACACGATGTCTTTTCTCACATGTTCCAAAATGTGTGGAGAAACAGTCGCAAAAAATGCTGTCCTGGGCTATCAAGACTTTTCTTAGAACGTATGTATTCAATTTTAAACAATGTCATTAAAAGTGCATGAATTAGGATACATCTGCCACATTGGGGGGATTTTTCCCAAGAAAGTATGAATTTTAATATACAGGGCTTTTTTTGTTACCAAAAATGCCAATAAAACTATTTTTTGCTGTTAAATAAGTTTACTCAAAATAAAAATAAAAATAAAAAGAGCAAATAAAAGGACACAAATGTGTATCGCCATTCAATTGACAGTCCCCAGCATTTTTGCATACCATAAACCAGTTAACAGCAAGCACGTCTTAAGTATTCTTTCTGTGCTGCCTGATATGATTTTTTTTTTTCCCGCCCAGTGGTTGGTGACCCCTGGTTTAGATTCTGTAACCGATAGAGGTTCTTGAAGTGTGATTGTTGGAAAACCTAGGGATTGAAAATGAAATTGTTGAATCACTTCAAAGCATCCTGGCTACCGTCAAAGTTCTTACCTAACATAGTTATGTTGAAAATTCTATTGAAATTCAATCAAAGCGCAAATATCCTTGCAATCGCTTTTATTAAAACCCCCCATTCACTCCCAGCCATTTTCACTGAAGCCAACCCCCTTCGCTCCCAGCTGGTTTACTGGATTTTGACTGATTTTGCAAGGCCCACAGAATATTGTGTTCTATTGCTATAAAAGTGTCTTCTTTCATTTCTATCGGTTTCTATTTTGCAGCACTTAGCATTAGAATATAGCTAAGTTTAATCATTATTCACAAATTTGTTTAAAACACTGGAGGAAAGAGTTTTTTTGCAACATGGCCCTGGTTGATCTCTTATACTCTGCTTCCACCTTCTGGCCGTTTTTTTTGTAATAACTACCATTGCTTCAAGCATTCTCTTAGTTCAGAGGCTGCATCAAAGCCTTCTGTATGCTCTTGCATAAAAACGTATAAATACGTCTTTGGGAGCATGGTAATATTTAGAAAAGAACGTATTGATATGATTTGGGGGAGAAAATTAGTTAATACTGGAATGCTATTCTGAGTTGACTCCATGCAATGCAGATGTGAAGCCGTTTTCTATTCTGAACATTCACATATTGAGAAGACGCCGCATTGCATACCAAATCAAAACCACAAAGAAAAAAAAATCTAATGTGTTATTGCTGTGAAGCCGGTGGACTTAATGCAATACAGATGAGAAGCAGTTGTCTGTATTCCATACACACAATTGCATTGGGAAGATTACCCATTCTATTCCAAATCAAAATGTGAAGACGAAATTTTCCGATTTGTTATTCTTATGACATCGGTGAGATTCATGCAACACAGATGTGAAGCAGTTGCATACACATGGATGTGTTGGCAACATGGCACATTGTATTCCAAATGAAAACATGAAGACAAATCAATCATGTGTGATGGACTCCATGCAACACAGACGTGAAGCATCTCTCTGTTCCACACACACACACATTTATTAGCAATAAAACTGTTCTGTAGTCCATACAACCAAAGTAATGTCAACATTGTACATTGTATTCCAAATGAAAACACTTGGACACATTGTTTGGATTTGTTATTCCTGTAAAGTTGAAACGCTTCTCGATTCCATGCACAAATATTAGGCTGTTCATGAAATGGCCATGTTTGCACACTTTCAAACAACTGCTTGACATCTTTTTTGCATGGCCAAGATCATTGACCTACGATTCCTTATGCTTTTCCTTTATTTTTTATTTTTATTTTAATGACACCCTTTCGTTTTCATTTCTAAAGAGTTCTCCACGTTCTTAAAAAAATAAATAAAATGATCGCATGCCGTTTCCCTTCTTGTCCCGCGCTACCATCAGACGTGTGTATAAAATTAGCCGCTAGCACGTAGCCTGTTACCGCGCAAACATAAAACAGCGGCAGCCCCGACCTGCTGCCGAGCGTGTAAACGGAATATCTTCCTCCAGTGGCTTATTGAGCAGCATAATTACGTCGCACATATTGAATTCCGCTAATGCGCCAAAGGTAGCTCTTATTTAATACGGCAAAGTCCCCGGAGTGCGCTCGGGGAGGGTGATTTGGAGCACACGCCTCCTCGCTTTGCAGCTGCGCGCCTTAGAAATATGTCACTTGTGAATGTGGCCAAAGCTTACCTGCGACCCGAGTCGTAATTCTGTGATGGTCCCCCGAACCAAATGTGATTATTTGGCCTTCAGCGTGCTATATATTCACACGGCGACTCCATTTCCAGGCATAAAGCATTCTGGCTTTTTGAGGGAAATTGATAAGAGATGCCAACGCTCCTCCGTTTCGCTGGGAGGCTTTCCGAAAATCTGTTCAGCTCCCGCGGACGTTACTTGCTGTCTAATAGATCCTCAACATTTACCGATAACAATGCACACTTTATTATCTGCCCGAGTTTCTGGTTGCATCTGGTGAAATTTATGAAGTAGTGTCCGAACGTGATACCTCACTTTATGTCTGAACATGCTGACAACCTGTTAGATGATGATATGAGATTGAAAATAACAGCACGGTTGCGTCACGTCAGAATCCGACCTCGTTACAATGCGAATCCAAGTCCGATACGAATCTGATATCTGCAAATTGTGAACTTAAATAGATCGGTGGTTCTCAAAATTTGGTGCCCTATTTCAGTTGTCTTTAACTTTAGTGCTGTCACAATAGGATATTCTTAGAATCGATGAATCTATCCATTATTCAATCGATTAATCGACTAATCTGATTCATTTTAAATTTTGCATTCAAGTGTATAAAATAATTCAATAATTCAAGTATTATAAAAGCATTTTTGTGTTTTTCGTACTTCGTATTCGTATGGTGATTTAAAAACTAGCTTCGGTCCTCGTTTTCCAAAGTAAAAACAGATGTTTGCAAATGTCTTATTTCGATTGAACACAGAAGATAATCAGTCTTCATTTTTGAAGGACTACAGAAATTGGTGAACAATTACTGTTGATATGCTGAAATCACAGGATTTGGACAATTGTAAAAAAAAAAAAAAAAAAATGGCTCCAACTGATTTCTCGATTTATTAGAATAGTTGTCGATTAATATGATAATCGATTACCTGTCGATTAATTTTGACAGCTCTATTGACCTTTTTAGTTCAGTACGTTTGTCAAGTCTTTACATTTAGGTACCATTTTTGTCTAACTTGTGTGAACTATAATTTGAAAAAAATGTGTTTTATTTCCCCAGTATTTGTGCACATTGTTCATTTTCACACTTGCTACAATGTTGCATGGCTGCCTCGTTTTTGATGACTACCGTATTATAACGTTAATCATGGCGATGGTGGCACTTGGAGAGAGCAAGTTGATTCATTAATATCCATCCTTTCATTAATTTGTACTGCTTTATCCTCAATTATTAATACTTAAGCAATAATTATCCACAGTGTGTGAGGAGATGCCAACTTGAATGAATCCCTTTTATAATTGTTCCGGAAAAAAATAACCCAAATATTTTTGCGGTAGTTATTGAACAAAGAAATTAGTTGGCAATGAAGATGATTTATTTTTCAAATCCGTCATTCGTGGATACTAAAAATGACACAATAAACCACATTGCTCTATTTTCTTAGGAAACCTTTTCAAGCAATGTGACAAATTTCTATCGATGGAAATGAGTGTAGGCATTGGAATACACTTGTGTATCTAAAAAAAGATAAACAATAACATAAACACTCTCAAGTAATTATTTGTAATTGTTTATTATAAATATGGCCCCAAAACAACAGCACATTGGTATTATTTGATACCTTCTCTTACTTGAAAAAAGGGCTGCTTTAAAATACAAATGTTTGGAGACAGTTGTCATTTGGACTCTTTTGGGACAAAGTCTTGATTGGTTGTGGCTTGTACAAATCATTGACTGAAATGAGAAGAGATTAAAGGGCGGCTATGTCTAATTTTCATGAAGGAACAATCACCATGTTTAGCCGGAGGGCTTGTTCTGTATATCATATGATGTGCCTCTGGAGGGTAATACTGACCTGCACCTGAAGATGGCAGCCAAAACCTAGTTAGTCGGGGAATCTGCTGCCCCCCCCCCACCACCCCCCACCCACTCCTCTCCTCTTCAAACCATATTCCTCCATAGGTCAAATGTGTTTTTGTATTTATTGTAGGATCAAGCTTCAAGCTGCCTCTGTGTTTGTTTCACTTAAGCACAGAAGCCAACATCGAAAAATGTACATTTAAGGCACGTCATGTTTAACCAGGATGCATTTTCAATCTGTTGTGTGTGAGCAAGCAAAGATGGATGACCTCCAAAAACGGACTCTAATTGTTGGACAATGTTTCTTTTTTCTTTTTCTTTTTCTTTTGGATTGATAGTGTGGAGCAGCTGAGACGCAAACGCCTAAAAATGTGTTAAAGTTCTGCAAATATTAGTGAACAAATGATAAATCACAGTTTGGGATTCAATATATTTGTAAAAAGTCACTTTTTCTGAACTGTTTGAAGACGAGAACCCAAAAAAATAGACTTTAATTACTGTTGTTGGTGTTTTTAAAATGATCATTTTTCTACCCTCCATAATCACTAATGTTTAATAATTATTATCAAAATTATGTTACGTGGGGTTAATTAAAGGAACAATCAGTCAATCTGGAAGCGAGCTGAATTTTTTTTTTTGAGTACTTGTGTTGTATTTCAGAGTACCTGCAACTTCTTTACACATTGAGCCACTTACAACAGTAAGAAAATCATGTTTTGTCTACAATTAATGTGATAACTTCATTATTTTTCATGAACAATTAATACCTTTCAAAACAAATGCCATCACCTGAGCCGTGATTGGTCGCCCGACTCGCCACCATCCGTTTTCCGAGTAGATCGCAGAGAGAGAAAAAAAATCCACTTTTAACGCACTCCAATCTAAAGCTGTTAAAATTAATTGATTCATTAACAAGCATTCGATTATCAAATTAATCAACAACTATTTTAGTAATCTAGTAATCATTTGGAGCCATTTTTTTATGACAAATTGTCCAAATCCTCTGATTTCAGCATATCAACAGTAATTGTTCACTGATTTCTGTCAGACATTTACAAAGATCTGTTTTTACTTTGGAAAACAATGACTGAACTGGTAACATAGTACAACATCAATCCCCCTTGTTTTTCTTACAATTAGGGATAGACCGATTATCGGCACCGATATTTGGCATTTTGACAAATATCAACATCGGCCATTTTGAAGAATGATACAACCGATAATAGATTCATTTTAAAAAGTGTTCAGGGAAGAAAAAAATAATTAATTAATTGTTTACACTTTCCTACATTACAGACCCTGAACTCTCTGCACCTTCTGTTTAAAAATAAATAAATAATTAAAACTATTAAGTACAACTGTAATACTTCAGATATTTTTACTGTAGAAAATCATAGAGAGCTATTTCCTTTAGTTTTTATTTAACTTCTGAAGACATGCTACTGCCCCTGGGAGATCCCTGAACTTTTTGTTAGATTTGTAAAACAAAGATAGTTTTTTTCCCCCATAAAACTCCTACATTTTGCTAACCCTAAAAGTTGTTCAATAAACATATGCTTAAAAATTAAGAGCTGGAGTTTGCATTTTTTTTCAAATTTTGATGCCAATAATTTTCCTGAAAAAATTTACATCGGCTCCAAATATCGGTTATCGGTATCCTTGACTAATAATTGTATTGGAATCGGCCCTAAAAAAACATATCTGTCTATCTCTAATGCGAATATAAAGTACAAAATAACCACCAATCACTGGTTAATAAACAGTGATCAGGGAAAAAATGCTTTTGTAACACACTTTAATTTAAAATTTAAATGGATCCGATTAATAGATAGATTAATCGATTCTAAAAATATTGGATATGAGAGCACTACTCCACTCCACAGGATCATCTTTGAGGGGGGGTGTGGGGGGGGGCGCTTACATTTTTGCAGATATGTTTGCGCACCGCTTTAGTGCCTCACATTATAAACAAGATTTTAAGAATCTTTGCATGTGTACGCCCCACTTCAAACAAAGGAGGTGGGAGGAAACAATGGGAGGTTTGGCTAGACGAGGAGTGGGAGGGGGTCAGGGGTGAGAGGGGAAAAAGGGGGCGGGGGGGGAGCCACCCTAACAGATGAGTGTTGGCGAGAGAGACGGAGAGGTCATACAGGGTGGCGATCTGGCGTTCTTTATCCGTGCGGGGAGTCTGGGTCATGTCTGCGCCGTCACGCTCCAGCGCACCATTATTGACTGCTCAAATTGATAGCCCAACAATGAGTACGGGCAGCGTGCGCATGTGTTGGGGTAGGTGTGTCAAGAAGAGGCAGGGATGCACAAAGTGTTGGTATTTTGGCGCTGAGGACACAATAGGGTGGGCAGGCAAAAGAGTGAGATGGAGGGAGGGGGGTGGGGGGGGGCGGAGTAAGGCTGGGGGTCCGAAGCCATGCAAGTATAACAGAATCGTTGCTCTCCAATATTCTTTTTATGCGCTGACACCTGTTGTCTCCATCCGGGTCAATCTAAAGCTGACGTTGGATCGTAGCCAAACATCGAAAGTCAAAAACAGAGGAACAGAATATTGTATTCTCTTGCTATAAAAAAATGGAAGAGTCTCTTCTTTTGTATATTTCCATCAAGTTTGTTCATTACTCACAAATCTGTTTAAAATTGTGGGGAAAACAGCTTTGTTTCAACATGGCCCTGGTTGATCTCTTGTACTCTGATGCCACCTGCTGGCCGTTTCTGTAACAACTACCATTACTTTAAGCGTTCTCTTCAGTTCAGATGCTGCATCAAAGCCTTCTGTATGCTATAGCATAAAAAAAAAACGTTTTGGGACAGTGGTAATATTTAAAATAGAACGTATTTATGCTTTTTTTTTGAGAGGGGATGAGTTGATAAAGTGTGTAATAAACCAATCCGACAAGAATTCAGCAGGTATTTGAGTGAGTAAATCATCCAACTTACTGCCGACTATAGCACAGCGAACTAGAGTCCCCTGTCCTAAGATGGCCGACCATTGGTTATGTTGCCGACTTCGCCTTATGACATCTCGTGTTATGTATATCTATGAGTTCGACAGACGCTTTTTTTCTTTTCTGAAGAAAATGTTCTTTCTTGAATTTAGAACCTTGTTCTTCTTGGTTCCTCTGTAATACTCAAATTTAAAATAAAAATGAATAAACAACAATGTTGTCAATGTGCGTCAGTTACGGTAATTCACCTTTTATATGGTATACATTGTCAAACATATGCGCATTGTGTTCCCTGCGTCATAACAAGACTTCCCACCACTACCCCCCCGCCCCCTCCTCCCCCATTTCAGGCGCACGTCTTCTGTTCTAGCCTCCTTTCATCTGCCCACGTGCCTTATTCGCCATCTTTTTACTGGCGGCTCGACAAGAAGAGAGCAATTAATATCAGTCATGCTAATTCGTCAGATAATGATCAAATGCCGCCTCTTTCTCTGTCTGTCTGTCTGTCTGTCTCTCTCTCTCTCTCTCTCTCTCTTTGTCTGTCTGTCTCTTTCTTTGACTATCTATCTATCTATCTCTTTTTGTCTCTCTCTCTTTCTGTTTGTCTGTTTCTCTCTCTCTCTCTCTCTCTCTCTCTCTCTCTCTCTCTCTCTCTCTCTCTCTCTCTCTCTCTCTCTCTCTCTCTCTCTCTCTCTCTCTCTCTCTCTCTCTCTATCGCTCCATTCCATCCATCCATGCATCCGAGCATTGTGTCAGAGTTTACTCATATTGAGGATTCCCGGAAAGATTGAATAAATTAAATTAGCCCGCGGTACCAGTTGGGCGACTCGACATGAATTTGGTTGGACGTGTGTCATAATAGGATGCACAAAAAAGTCCCAGGGTCAAACTTAAAAAGGAAGCTGGCTAATATGATTTGATTGAGAGTATTCCAAGTTCTTGCACTTGAACAAACTCCGACGAGGGAATCTTGTCAAATGAGCCCCAAGCCAACGCAGGTGTTCTAAACAAAATGTGGTACAAAGTTTGATCATTTTGATGATTCGCTTGAAAAACGGGCCCGTTCATTGCTTCTCTGCAGCTTTAATTATTATTATTGTTGTCATCATTATTATTATTTCACAGCCTGTTTAAAGATGTAACGCGGCCCACAAAGCAGCGCTTTTAATGACCAATTAACAGGAGCTCCTCGGAGCGCCGTGGCCTCGTGGAGGATTTGCTAGAGTAAACAGGGCTGCGGCGGCGGTATCGGGGTTGGGCGGGGGGGGGGTTTGGGTTATCTTGTTACACGCATACAGTATAAACGTCCATGCGTACACACACACAGACCAGCGAAAGTAAGCTTATTAGAGGAGCAGCGCTGTTTACCAAAACCTTGAGAGTTGGTCAAAAAAAGCGTGATGGAAACTCTGACGAAACGGCGTGGAAGAGCGAGTAAATGAGCGGAGGCCGCATCATTAGCATTGCTCAATAATGTAGCTGGGGGGTAGGACAGCAGCACTCAAGGCCACGGGGCTTTCCGAGAGGCTAATTTGGATCTCGTCTTGTTTACGCGCCCCCACCCTGAAGACCGACGACGAGCTCCCCGAACGAAACAAACGAGTGGAGGCTCCTGACGAAGTCATCCGTGAGTGATCGAGCGTACGACAAAACATGTTTGTGAGCAAGTCGCGGTCCTATCTTCTCGCCAAAAACGGTCCCATTTTGGAAAAAAAAATAATGCACTGTAATTAGTAGAAACATTTTTGGGATACTAGAAAACGTGCCACAAGTGCCATTTTCCCATTTTCCCATAACAATTTGATACAGATAAGAAAATCACTCTTTGGTTGAGATTCATAGAGTGATAATCGATATGAACCAAAATCTACATATCAGAAGAAAAGGCGGCGACATTTGGGTTTCCATCCACTCATTTTTAATAAAATTTTCAAGAAATGCAAAAATAACACGGAATGGAAACGCAAGAAATTAAAAAAAAAAGCCCAAAATTTGCAAAAAAGTTTTTACGCTTAGAGGGGGTAGATTTGGAAGCGTATTGAAAAAAATAAACATTTAATTTTTGGCTACGGAAACAAGTTTTGCAAATATCCGCTGACAAGACCGGATACACGTCACACGTTTTGACAGGATATTACGTCACACGTACGTTTGTAGTCATAAAGCAATGTCGGACGATAAAGTAAGGCATGCTTGGGGGGGGCGACGAAATTGGAATTAATTAAAGAAGCGAATATGAACGCGATTTTAGAAAACAGCAAAGAAACGCTACGGTTTATCAAGAATTACAAAAGAAAACTCATACGACGTCATCACACGATGCAGTCGCTTCCTGGTCTTCTTCTTTTAAATTCCTGGTGGATCACATATCTATGGTGTATACCGCCACCTACAGCGGAGGAGTTCCCTCTCAATATTCGCAAAAGAACAGATGGAAACCGGCATCTCCGTTTTGCGCATTTTTACAAAATTCGCTTTTTTGGGGGGGATGGAAACGACAATACATTCTTAACTGGATGTGTTATCTTTTAGCTTTGGTCCGCAACGTTACGTATTGGCTTCGATGACATAAAATAATTTATGGCTAACCTTTTTCGGTTCTGCAGTACAGTAAACAAATCCGTACCACTTTGTACCATCGTTCCTATAGCTCTTTAGCGTTTTGCTAATTGCTACACCGGCGTTGTTTTGTGTGCATATGCAAACCTGCGTTTACATTCTCGTCGCACTCAATCAGCACTCTGCAATACACATATACACACACCGACAGCATATTATCTTTCCGTCGAGGTATTCGGTTGGGGGGGGGGATCAGACAACCCCGGTTAATAAGACGTGTGCGTTGATTGTATTTGTTTTCCATTTGTCTCTCGTCTTTTGAAGACGCCCGGCGGTAATTACGCCGCTAAGTGAAAGTGAAACGGGTGAGTCGCGGGCCGAGCGTCGTACGAACAACAGATCGAGGATGACAAGAGGCTCAGTGGAACAATGCAGAGAAATGGTAATCCCCCACCGCCGCCGCCTTCACTACCCATCCATTAGGAATATCCCATTGTAATAGCAAGACAAAACCAGAATAGGAAGGGAATCATACATACGCGCCTGACTCATGCCAGCGTATTTAGCATAATGAAAGCATGACTTTTGCTGCTGATTCGCCGGTGTGTGTGTGTGTGTGTAAGTATTGTAAAACAAATGGAGGAAAGCTTAAAAGCTCCTTGGGAGGTTGTTAATGGAGTGAGGGAAAGACGAAGCACAGAAAATGCCAGGAAATATTTAACGTCACATGATCGTCAATTATATTTTGATTACTAAATGAGTAGTAGTGTATAGTGCAAGCGCCAACGTTTGTTCCATGATGTTGGTCCAGATGCTAACAATTTAGCTAACGCTAATGTGTAGCTTTGCTTTTCCCTGCGCCAAATCTAATTGAACCTTAACTCAGCCCACTTTACTTACTTTAAGGTACCGTATACTGTCGTTTGAAAGAGTCATCATAGTTTCCAAACTGTTAAACATCAGCATTATGAGCTGTTTGGCGGCAAAGTGAAACGACCCGGCCTTCCGGTGTTGCAATCGGGACGAAAATGCAATGAATGATTAACAATTAAACTCATTGACTAGCAAAAAAGAAGGCCAACCAACGGAGCTAATGTGCGATTATGTAAACACAGCTGGACCATGTTGCCGCCGTGCGTTTAATTAATTATCAAAGCGGTCAATGTTTTGCTGCCCAAGACGGAGCCATTAATGGCACCGTACGATAGCTTTTGATGAATGACCACTTAATTAATGAACATGTAGAGGGGACACATGGGTATACATGCTTGTATACTGAAAAGGAGTTCAATGTTATTGACGGTTCAGTATTTGCTATGGTAATTAGCAGGAAAAAGACAGACGTAGCGTGAGATATCAAATATGACACTTATGTAGACTGAAGGAGCAATGAAAAAAGATCTGTCTGCAGTGCCCGGGACCCAAGATATGCCCCCCAAAGAATCAAGACACTCGGGGAAACAAGATTGACCACAAGACAAGACAACAAAAAACTGGACTCCCAACAAACCAAGATACAAAGATTCCCAAGAGAACCAAGACAAGAAGAACCAATAAGAGAAGAACCGAAAAACTAGGACACCAAGAAGTTAGAACCAAGACAAGAAGACACCCAAGGACAAATATTCAACCAGGACGACCAAGAGATCCGTGAAACCAAGAGTACCATGGACAGTTCCTTTGGTTTCTTGGTAAACCAAGTCACTAAGAAACCAAAACTCAAGACAACCAAGGATAAAGACACTCAAGAGAAGCAATTAAAGTCACCCAGTAGACAAAAAATAAATAAATAACAACAAACCGAGATAAGTGAACAAAGACACGGCAGGTTAGACGCAACCTGCACCTGAAGCCCCCCCGTTCACTTCCTGGTTCTCCACCCATTGCCAGCCACTCACTCCACCAGAAAACTCCTAAATTTGGGAAATAGAACAATCAACAACCCAACATAAAACATCTGCAAACATCATCCCAGTTGGTCATAAGGACGGATAAAGCAGTTCTATTCTAGCTCAACTTTATATTTTTTCTTCTTCTTCTCGGGAGTATTCTGCAGTGTCTGTTTTTATTTGTATACTTAATAAAGCAGGGCTTCCTTGATTCCTAACATATGGACAGAGAATGGAGGCAGCTTGCAAATAAGGAGAAAGACCCTTTATCTCCGTCTCTCTCTTCCTGGTCATGCTAATTGCTCCCAAGGTCAGCATATTGGAATCCCCCAACCGTCAACCCCCAACACTGCCTGGCCTCCTGGCTTTGAATGGCATGTTTTGATCAGGCCTAATTTGATTGGTGGATGCCGTCTGCTGGGGTGGATAGGGATGGCGCTTTACAGCCCACTGCTTTTGATGTGTGTGTGTGTGTGTGTGTGTGATGCGTGTGCGCAAATGTGTGTGTGTGTGTGTCAGGGCGATGCATGTCAGGTTATGAAGTGTCGGCGGAGGAGAGTGTTACACGTCAGCGGGGAAGTGTTTTTTGAGCCGTGTCAGGAGTGTGTGTGTATAGCAGTGGGGGTGGGGGTGGGGGGAGTGTACGTGTTTGAAAGCGTGCTTGTTGTCATGAGTTTGTGTGCGCGGGTGTCACGGAGAGTTTTGATGCGTTTTTAAAATCGAACGCACGGCCTGACGTTTGAGGCCTGATGCGATCGGACGTGGCTGGAAATGCGACTTTGCAGATTGTTGTTGTCATCCTCATATCCATGAATGAACAACAAAAAAGTAGCAGATTTTCAAATGAAAATACTCTTCTTTTATCAAAACTATTGATATGTTTGGGTCTTGCTGTATGGGCATGATAATCTGTTAAAAATATAATAATATATATATATGTAAATAACTGATCATTTAGATTGGAAGACAGAAAAATATTGCTTCCAAATATTCGATTTTTATTTTTGCCCTTAAAAACATGTCAAATGGATCCACCCCCCAAAAAAAAAAAAAATTATTGTGACGTAAGTTACACTTCTGCTTATAATAAGAATTCTCATTATTAGCATTATTATCATCATCATTTGCTAAACATTGTGAGATGCCCTGTGATATCGTTGTGAATGATACATAAACCTAACTGACGTGATTCTATGAATATCTATGAAATTAATCAATGAAAAACACCTCTAAAAAGGGCACAAACCAAACTGCGGGTAGGTCCGAGCTCAACTGACTGCCGTTTAAGTTGATTCAGCTTGTCATTCCCTCGGTTTATGATTATACTCATTTTTGATTGGATATTCCAGCCCGTTGCAAGGAGAATTATTGGTTACGTTGTGACGCAAATAAAACGGTCTTTCGCATCAATTGTCCCATAAAATGTCTAAAAGTAGGCAAAGCTGTCATTAGCAATTGAGCTTGACGTGATAAATTATGCATCTTTATTTCAAGTATTTACATCTCAATGGGGAGGATGCAGCAGCATGACTGATTTCTTTCTCAACAATTATTTTAACATCTTTTAGGATGTCCAAAATAGAACGTGGACTGTCAAATTGAGGATGCAGCAATTTTACTTACTTCCATAATGATTTGAATTTGTTTGTCTGTTTTTTTTTTTCTCACCAACTGACGCTGTCCTGTTGACGACTGTTCTTTTATAAGTGATCACTTTGAAATTGCGCCTCACTCAAATGACTTAAAAGTGACATATTATACTTTTTTTTCCCCCTTCCGCAATTAAAACTGCTCTCAGGTGTTTCTGACATATTTCGGGCAGAAAACACAAAAGGATAAAGAATTCCATCAAACTGGAAATTCACTTGTAGCAATGGTTGAAATCACTCTGGATTTTGGAGGGCAGTTCTGACTGATGCAAATAAGTTATAACCGCTGTCTTTCTTTTGCCATAACACAATGGTGATGCTGTAGATCGTTTTTTTTTCCCGCCCCACCGTAGAGCCAGCAATTCATCACCAAGATGCCGAATTACACTTGTTAATTAGTGAAGCAGCTACGGAGCTGCTATGTGGCGCATACAGCAGACAAATTGCCAAACACAAATACTCTCCATCAAAAATATTTGCATTTCATACATACTGTAATTTATTGAAAAATTTATTGCAAATATTTAAAAAAATAAAATAATCCATTAATTGAAAAAGAAAATTTAGACCAATTTTGTATTCTATTTGTCAATTTTTTGTTGTTAAATTTTCGGGGTTTTTTTTTCTTTAAATGTCACACAGACAATAAATTATGCGGTGTTTATTGGAAAAACGCACGTCATCTAATGCTAATCCACGCTAACTCTGCAGCTCTGCTTATCTTTTGGCTTGAACACGATCATGCTTCCATTTAGTCGCTTGAAAAATGGCGGCTCTTCACCCAGCCTACTACATTACACTTGATCTGCCGAGTTATGCAAATGAGCCAGATTGTGACATCACAACTGGCCAATATTCACAAGGGCTTGCTCAGGGACACATTTTTCCCTAAATAGGCAAGATCTACTTGGTGGTTTAGGGTTCGAGTTCCCACCTCATAGGTGGTCAAGCACTTATTTGTGTACAGTACATATCAAACTGACCTTTGTCCAAAATATTCCTCCTTTACAAAGGTAAAAAAAATAAATAAAATCCTCTCCACGTATCAGGTCTAGCTAACAAGAACAGCCCCCTCGGGTGTCCTAGCCACCGTCCTGTCCCCCCTCTGCCCCCACCGGAGAGAAAGTGAACTATGTACAGTAGGAAGTCGGCTGGACGAGTTTGCGGCGTCTTGACAACGCCGCTGATCCGGCCCCCCTTATGAGTGAGATTGATAGGGCCTGTGATCAGGGACGCAGCGCTCGCTCCCACCGTCGCCGGCGAGATGGATCACATCACACCCGGCGTGTCCTCCGCTTCCAGGATAAATGAACAGGGGGGGAATCTATCACTCCCCGAGAGGGAGGTAGTCGGGGGGGGGGTTGTCAGAGGACGACTTTTCTGACGATGAAAGTAGCAAGGTAGAAAAGTCGAGGATGGCGAGGTAAAATAAGATGGAGGAACTGGCGACTACGTCCCCCCCTCACAGGTTAGGTGTTAGGATGGGGGGGCTTTTCTCATGTCGGGCTGTCAGCCTGCCATTTGTCACGGTGAGTGATCGGATGCGCTGCCGAAGCCATCACTCAACAGCTCTGCGGTTCGTGTGTGTGTGTTCACACAAAAAACATGTTTGGACAACAAGCTGTATTTGCGCACATACGGCAATGGACTGTATGTCGTCCCTTTAAATGGGAAGATGGCGGGCCTCAGTTAGTTGCCTGGCCACCTAAGACACTTCTGTGTTTTTTATGATGCCATCACCATAAAACAGGAAATGAAATTTACAGCGACATAGAAAATGACATAATTCATAATTCATGACTTTTTTTTTTTATGAAGTCAGTAAACTCTTCTCTCAAATAGACCCTTACACAAATTAAATCCGTTTATAGACGCTATTGTTCTCACGTGGATAGATAATTAAGTTTTGAGCCCATTTGAGTATGATTGCGAACCAAAACAGCAGCACTGAAGCAGCCTCAGTGGGGTTAATTGTTGGAGTATACAGCGCACACAACACTTGTCACTTGACGACACCGAGCGATTGTGGTTGCCAGAGTAGTCTTTTAAATAAGGGGAACAATTTTGAAGGAAAAAAAACAAAATCTGTTGAATTAGATTCTTATGATGATGAAAACTAAAATTGGCATGCTGATTACAAAATTGCAGTCATTTTAATTATCCTATTCTCCACATAAGCACAATTCTACTGAATAGCTGTAGTAAGACTTTATTAGGATTGGACTCATCTACATAATCGACCCTTAACCCTTGACAAGTGCAGTTCCAAATTGATCAGTACTATCAATATCTTCAATTGCAAAGCGAGCATAACCACCGGCATACGTTGTTCTGTTTCGTTTTATGTTATGTTATTTTAGTTTTCAAAGCTTGTAACGTTTTCATTTAGTCTATTTACTTACACACGCATTTAGTTTACATTTTTGAAGAAAAGAAAACGAGGATCCTATAACTCAATAACGCGAAACTGAGATCAGTTTTGGATTCCGCAGCGCAAAATGAGAGTCGAAATGAGCTGCCAGACTTAAATCAACCAAAATTGTGCTTCCCGGTGTAATTGTTAAGATGAGTGATTCTAAAAAGATGGATTAATGGCAGCCATAGAACACAAGATGAGAGCGGCTGGCTTGTTGAAGAGAAGAACTTCTGCTCATTACGACTACATTCAATGTAATGATGAATCGTACTGTATATTTACTCTTTCGTTTTTATGCTGTTCTGTCTTTATGTGGATCCTGCCCAGGGTGCAGTTTGGGGACCGATCTGTGTTGACTACCAAGAATCTTTAGTCGTTCAACCAATATCATCTTAAACGCAAATATTTTTTTTATGTAGTCTCACTGTATGTAAAACGAGTCCTTTAAAGTTTCAACTACAGAAAAAAAAAGAGTAATTCTCTATAGGTAGTATTCGCATGACGTCATGTGCCCCACATTGTGTGCCGCTCACGGGTCCATGGAATGTCAAATGGGATCGGACAAAGAAGTGTCCAGAATTGCAAAGATAAATCGAAAGGATTTTCAACTGACAAAGTCTACCAAAGTGTGTTCTGACCGTTTTGATTAAGGTAGGGGTCATTGTAAAATGGTAAAAAATGCTTTCGCCATAATGCGATTTTTGTGAGCCGCTAGCTCTGACTAAAAATAGATCTGGTGGTCAAGATGTTCAATTTTGAGATCATCTCCAAATACTCTCCCTTAAGGTCTCTTTTTTTAATTTTATTTTCACAGGAACATACTCCCACAATTAGAAGACCACCGTACAAAAATAAATAAATAAATAAAAATAAAAACAATAAATAAAAAAAAAATAAAAATAAAAAAATAAAAAAAACACCATACAGTGTTATATTTGCCATTTTCCATCCCACTTTCCAGTGGTCACAATCAGTGCCTCTGACCTCGAGACTCCCAATGTGTGCTGCTCATTTGGCTCGTCTCCAGATCTTGACTTGGTCACGGCTGACTGGCAAATGGCACCTTATTGCATTAGGCCACGGCTTATTAAGCCAACGCTCTTAAAATGCGCTTTGCTTAACTGGGCGACAGCTTCTCAATGAGCTCGTCTTGCGAGACACGTCCGAGATAATTGCTGAGCCGAGATGCTTTGACTGGGGGTTGTTTTTTTTTTTTTTTGGACTTAGTTGACACGTGTCACCGACGCCGTCCCCGCGCCAGTGAGCAGCAGCAGCACTGCGTGTTGTTATTGATGTGATTTCTGCATATTTCCAAGCTAATGTGTCCTTCTTCCTCTCTCACCACCAGACTTGTTGTTCCTCTCCGCGAAGAAGAGTGACAGCTTCAACGACTGATTGGTGAGTCCTTCACTTCCTCGGCCTCCTCTAGTAATCCCAACATGGCTCTCAACATGGCTCTGAAGTGCCCCCCCCCCCACCTCCCTCCACCACAATCCCTTCTCACGACGTGATTGCCCGACTTCAAAATAGCAGCGGCGGCGGCGGCGGCAATTTGCTGCGGCGAGCCAACAAAGGAATGTTGTAACAATTAATCACGGGGCGAGCGCTGAAGACGGCGATAATTACGTTCATTAAGTGGCGAGCGCCGAGGACAATTAACCGGCGTCGGCGAGGGTTGTCGCCGCGGATGCCGTAATAAGTCACCCTGCTCCGTTTGACACGGTCTAATGACTGGAGAGCGTGTGATACCACGTATGTATGGTCACGTGCTTGATGAGCCGTTTAAAGCCTTGTCTTTAATATCTTTCATTTCCTCGGCAGACTTAATTTCCCCAAGACGTTTATCTAATCAATGGAGTGACATAACATTTGGATTTGATTATTTATAAGGGCATTTTCCATCCAGTTAACGCCAAACCGTAAACAATAAACCATAAGCATTGTTTATGGTTTGGTGTAACAACTAAATACAATACAAAGGGATGGCATTTCTTTGTCTTTTTCTAGCACTATATACAGAAATATGGAAGAATATTATAGGGGCCTCTTTGACAGACAACGACTTACATGTATTAAGTCATTCACTCCCAGCCATTTTCACTGAAGCAACCCCCGTTGCTCCCGCTGTTTCACTGGATTTTGACTTATTTTTTGCAAGGTTCACAGAATATTTTGTTCTATTGCTATAGAAACATGAAGAAAGATGAGTCTCTTCTTTCTTTAGGAATAATAGGAAAAATACACTTATATCTGTTTCCATTTTGCAGCAATTAGCATTAGAATATAGCTAAGTTTCATCATTATTCACAAACCTGAAAACACTGTCAAAAAGAGCTTATTGCAAGATGGCCCTGGCTGATCTCTTATACTCTGCTTCCACCTGCTGCTTTGTAATAACTACCATTTCTTTAAGCGACCTCTTTATGTCAGAAGCTGTATCAAACCCTCCTGCATCGTCTAGCATTAAAAAAAAAAAAACATTAAAAAAAAAAGTCTAAATATGTTTTTAGGAGTGAAGGACAAAGTATTAAAAATGTATTTATAAGTTTTTGGGTTTCAATGAGTTAAAAAAATAAGATTATAATAATCTATAATGAATTTATAGATTATGATATATATATATATATATATATATATATATAGTTAAAAAAAACTAAAACTTAAAAGTGATTGAGGCCAGTAGTTTAGGATTTTTTTTTTTGGGGTGGGGGGGGGGGGGGTGATTTTGGGATGGTCCACAGCCCTGCATCCGAATAGATCCACACCTGCACTCAGCAATAAGTTTCCCCATTTTTCTCTTGCTTTTCATATTATTGAATGTTGACCATCAATTAAAAAAAAAAAATACAAATCATGTAAAACATTTTTGCTGCCACGTCATGGCCAGAGACACTCCCTGTAGGGGCGGGGTTATGTTAACAAGCCCCACTGTTACATCACAGTCTAACAAGATTCGGAACAACTCGCTCACTTACACATGTTCTGAAATAGGCAGAAAAATTATTTGCTTGGTTGTTTAATTTCACACTTGATGTCTCCAGAGACCCAACTATATGTATACAAACCATTTAAAAGTTACATTTACATATGTGCCTAAACACATCACCTGTGAATTTAATAGCAGATTTATGACAGCATATCAAGCAGATTTAATGATTTCCTGTGGGGAAAACTGGGTAAGTAAACGAAGCGTCAGTGTGTTCTTTACACAACAGACAGAAACTTCCAGTCACTCACAAAAAGCAAAGCTTGTCGGTACAAAAGTGGAAATACCATTGCTCTAATTAAGCGGATTGGCTGTGCTCGTCCTGCCAATCAAACGGCGCCGCCGTTTTCTGCGCCGTAACGCGAATCGACTTTACCGGCACCACCGGCGTGTGGTTGGACAAGAACTCTTGCAGCCTGTAGCTGTCAATCAATCAGTGCGGAGTTGAGTATTTGTGGACTTTTTCTCCCCTCTTCTATCTCCTCCTCCTCCTCCTCCTCCTCCTCCTTTTCCTCTTGAAAGCTGCCAGGCGTGAAAATAATAGATGCTTAGAACGCTGCTCTGTTTTTAATTTTAAATTTTTTATTTCTACAAAGCGGGAGGATCTTGGTTGTACACTCCTCTTTTGACATGAGAGAAAGAAAAAGGAACATCTCAAGGTATCTATGCTTTCGAGGAGAGACAAATAAACAGTGTGGGCTCTTTATCACCAAAGGAAACAGACAATGGCCACACAGGTCTTATTTTAGTGACTGCCAACCCCTTTTTCTCTTTTATTTCTTTTTCCTCGGGCGTCTTTCTTCCCTCGTTCTCTCTCAATCGCGAGCCTATTTGCAGCGTGTTTGTTTTCACACTTTCTCATCTACCGCCCCCCCCCCCCCCCCTCTCCTCGCACTGGGATGGATGCGAGGCATGTATAACCTCAGGTAAGCTCAAGTAAAAGCAGCCCGACTAGCCGTTTGTGTGTGTGTGTGTGTGTGTGTGTGTGTGTGTGTTTCTGTGGGAGGCTCTGGCTCATCTCTGCCTCTGCATCCCCGTAGCCTTAATCTGTGACAGACCATTTCATAATCACAGCCGAGGGCCCTTCTTCTTCTTCTTCTTCTTCTTCTTCTTCTTCTCTCCCCTCTTCCTGCGCTCCTCCTCAAACCCCCCCCCCCCAACCCCCCTTCGCACGCCGTCTCTCCCAAAGTGCAATAATTCACAGGCGTGCAGCACCCTCCCACAGGCGGATTAGCAGCCGGCGTGCTCGTCCTACATAATCTCGGCACAATGAGGCCCCATACGTGACGCCCGCAACAGTCACGCCATAGGGCGCCATGCATCTGCGCGCCTGAAAACTTGAGTTGAGGCCTTGCGACTTTTTTCTGGGGACATCAGAAATGAAGACGAACAGGGTGAAAAAATCTTGCTGCGCCCACAAGGCGTCAAAGTGTACAGCAGAGCTGTCAAAATGAATCGAGTCGTCGATGATCAATCGTTTGGAGCCATTTTTTTATTTATTTAAAGTTGTCCAAATCCTCTAATTTCAGCATATAAACAGTCATTGTTCACTGATTTCTGTAGTCCTTCATGAAAGAAGTTATCTTCTGTGTTCAATCAAAATAAGACAATAAGATTTTTACGAACCAGTAGCATAGTTGTTAAATCACTATACGAAATATGAAATAAACACCAATCACTGGTTAAAAATGATTTTGTAATACCCTTAATGCAAAATTAAAATTAATCGGATAAGTTGATTAATTGAATAATTAATAGATTAATCCATTCTAAAAATATTGAATAGTGAAAGCACTACAACAAAGTGACTTTGGGGAAGGCAGTGGTCAGGTGAAACAAAACTTAAGTTATTTGATATCAACTCCACTTTTTTTTTTTTTTTTAGAGGATAGAAAACATGTTTTTCACCATTCCACCATTCAAAAAGGCCCATGAGCAAAATAAACGTCATTCCCCATAAACACTGACGCTCCTTCAATTTTGATAAAATAACACGCCTGCTTAATTCTCAGCGTCTCGTGAAAATTCTGCCTTCGAATCACCAGCAGTTGATGACAGTGTGCAACATTAACATATTATTGAGAAAAAGCAAAGGGAGCGCTCATGCTATGATCCATATTTGTCGTTGCAATAACAGCTGAGCCGATTAGCAGCATTGTTGCCGAGACATCATTACGGTCCTCAATTTGGGAGAATCATCTCTTGTTGAGCTGATTCAAGGAACGAAAAAAAAAAAAATAAAGTCTGTTGATCGTTCCCGCTGCATCTATATATGTAATATTACATTTATGTATTAGCTTCAGAGGGCTTAAGTGTGAAGCTGTGCACAACTGCTCCGGTAACAGAATGTCAAATAGGATCCATCGCTCCATTCCGGTGCGTTCCATATAATGCCGTAATGAAAGGCGAGGATTTATACCGCATTAGCAACAAGCTCCATCAGATTTACACCCGTAAATCCATTCTGGAGCGGCCAAGTTTTCCTTCTTTAACGTTTTCCGGGGCGCTTAATTTAATTTGCCCTGCGAGTGCCAGGCTGTTCTCTGGTGTCAGGTGAATGAAATCATTTGCACATACTTTGAGCCTAAACTGTAGAAATTGCCCCGTGTATTTTCTCTTTAAAAAAAATACATAAAAAATTCTGTTTTTTGGGAAACGTGCATGCACCATTAGGTCTGCTAAGCCGCTGGATGCCGCGTGGATTACCCACGACGATCCCATTATATTTATAAAGCTTTACCTAAAACCAGCGCCACCTTGTTGCCTCTATTACGCCCACGCGCCGCCTTTTTCCATTAATTCCCCATCTCGCTATACCTTTAAACGGCACGCGCCGAATAGCGCCGGCGTGGGATCTGATTCCAATGCTGCCGGCGCCTCTGCCGTGTTAAACATTCAGCCCTTCTCCAGTCTCATCCTGCTCTTATTTTCGCCGCCTCAGCACAAGCCCACACTGGTAATCCCTCAGAAGTCGGGGCGAGAAACGAGCGACACCGGGCGGGTCGCCGCTGGAAAACGCGTGGCGTCGCATACGATATCCTGTTCAGTGGGGGACGCTCAGACCGACAATCGGGACGAATTTGAGTATTTTCTCCCCCTTGCGATTAAAGTCAACAATGAGCTGATTCTTGGTTGTATCTGAAAGATTATTTAGTGCGCTTATCCTACATTGTGGGCCGTGTTGAGGTTGTTGTATAATTGTGTGTGTGTGTGTGTGTGGTCAACGAGTTCACCTGAGCTGTGATTGTGACCTGAAAAACAATTGTGTGGAGATTTGTTAGTCATTTGGAGTACACCACACAGTTAAACCGTTTTCACCCTGCACTTATAAGGGCACACCAAGCCGTTGTCGTCAAGCCCATTGATTGTGTATCTGGCCGTGGAGCCTGATCCGAACCGACCACGGATCAATGATGATCCGTTGCATCACTACTTCTTACGTAGCGTTGCGAAACTCTAGCTCACAAACAAACTTAAAATGATCCAAGTTCCCACCGAGCCATTAGTAAATGATGCACTCTTCTTCCTCATTCTTAAAATGAGCGTAGCCAGGGCTTTCTTTTGCAACAATGAAAGATGCATCTTGTCTAAACTAGCAGCAAAAGTCTCCATCCTTATTTCCCGAAGTCAGCACTTCTTCCAAATATGGGCACGTTGTCTTTCCGCCCTGTTGTTGCAACCCTTTCACACTGAGCGAGTGCAGTGTGAAAAGGGCGTAGCAGCAGTAATCACGCATAAAAGCAACAAGTTCTCCTTTATTTTATTCTAAATTGGTTAAAAATTGATATGTGTACCCAAATGTCAGACATAATAAGAACAACTTGTGTTTAGAGATCTGGCGTGTCTTGTGGCGATGCTACACTTTGACTCGCCGGACTTTATTAAACACATCGTGAGATGAGGCTCGCCGCGTGTAATCTGAGCGCATGTTCACATCGCCCTTTTTCCTCTGGGCAACTCCAAAGAGGCTTGTTAATCCCCCCCCCCCCCTCCCCCCCGTTGCCTTCGATGTTGTCAGGTAAGTGCATGCATACTAATACTAACACCTGCTAGCATTAGCTTAGCTGGCACTGAACGCCGCAATGCTATACTCCACAGTCTCCACTTTACCACTTCAGTAGGTTTCTCAGAATTCTCACTTTAATCTCTGGATTCTGACTTTAAAGTAAAAATTCAGAGTTCACAGACTTTAAACTCAGAATTCTGAAAATAAAGTCAGAATCCTGACTAACTTTTTTTTTCTCTCTCTTCACTGGCCCTAATCATCTTCCCCGTAGGTTTTAATCTGATTTCACTCGTAGAGACAAAGACATAAAACATTTTTCACACAATTATCTATTAATTTATTGTAACATTAATTAAGCTAATCGAAAAAATTATCTTTAGGTAAAACATGATTTCAACTGACTGTAGTTGGGTTTCCATCCTTCCATTTTTATACGAATTTGCAAGAAATGCGAAAATAAAATGTAAATGGAAGAAATTTGAAAAAGGGCCCAAAAAGTTGCTTCCTGGTTGTCTTCTTCTTTTAAATTACTGGTAGATTACATCTCTATGGCGTATAGCGCCACCTGCTGCGGCAGAGTCCCCTCTCATTATCCGCAAAAGAAGAACAGATGGAAACGAGCACAAGTCGAATGTTGGTGTTGCGCATTTTCACAAAGTTCGCTTTTTTTTTGTGTTTTTTTATGGAAACGACAATACATTCTTAACAACAATAATAATGTTATCTTTTAGCTTTGGTCTGAAACGTTACGTATTGACTTTGATGACATAAAATAACATTTTCATAAAATTTGCTTAAAAAATTTGAAACAATTGGATGGAAACCTGACTTGTGTTAACCAGAACGACAAACATTTATGGGAATCAGCCATCTTTGTTGTTTACATTCTTTTTGAACGCGTTGTGGTCAGAACTGGGAGATTAGATTCCAAGTGGGATATATCCGATTTCCCACCTTCCTTGAATGCAGCATAGCACCTACCACTTCTTCCTCCTTAATTTAGACTTTGGCTGATTTAGGAAAAATAGTAAGCAAAAATGTATCCTAGAAAGGTTGTTTTTACTAAATGCTGCTCTTGTCCCCGCCTTCCTTTCTCTTCTCCTTGCCTCACTCTCTCGCCGTGTCACCGTAGCTGATTTATGGCTCTGTTTAAGCGAAGGCCGCACGTCTCTCCCGACGCCGCTATTTGTTTCAGCCCTACTTAAATTTTTTCTCTCCCCCCCAACTAGGAACCAACAAAAATTAACCCTTGCTTCCTTATGCACACTCAACCTGCTTCAGGGAGCGTTGACCGTCCGCCGTCTTTAGCTCGTCGCTGATGTGGAAAAATGACACGCCGCAAGGATGCCATTAATAATGCTCACGGGCAAGGTTTTCTTGACGTGGGAACACGGCAAGCCCTTTTTATCAGCCTAATTTCATAAGAGGATCTCGCGTCTGAGCGGGCCAGCGTGGCTATTTTTCCTCTTCTTTTATCTTGTAAACAGCCATTACTCGGAGAGTTGTACGCCCACGCCGCGGTAGTAAGTGAATATGAATTTCAAGAGCGAACCATCCTTTCACATCAGCCCGCCTTTCACAAATGCTTTGACATCACAGTGGCATCGGGCAGACTTTCCCGTGCTTGCGGCCGCAGCGTAATTCATCCGCATTGTCTCGACAATACTTCTCTGTTTTACGTTGTTGACACTGGGGATTAGATCTCGTAGATCTGTCTGAAGCCATTGTTTGGCTAAATCAAAAGCACAATTGCATATTGGGAATCTGTTTGTGTGGCCATTGATTGTAAATATCTAAAGCGCCTGAGCGGAATGCGTTTCTTTTTCCTCGGTGCACTATTGTGTACCACTTACTGTATTGTGGCAGCCTGGCACGGAGGAATCTGTTGTTTACCCTGCTAAGATGCCCCATTGTCTCTGCTGGGAATTCCCTTTGGGGAGATGCTAACCGTGGATCTGCTTAGCGTAGTGCGGGTAGCATCCGTTGGGATTCGGCGCGAAGACCATCCCCTGAGAATAGGAAGTCGAAATCGTGGACCATTGGGCCGACAATAGGGGGCGCTATGGACTTGAACTTGCAGCTATCTGATTTCAAATGTAAGGAAGACTTGACACTATATATATATATATATATATATATATATGTCTAAATTAAGAAGGAAGAAGTGGTAGGTGCTATGCTGCATTCAAGGAAGGTATATATATATATATATATATATATTAGGGGTGTAACAGTTCGTTTCCTTGACGTTTCTCTCCAAAACCTAAAACAAGAGTGAAGCCATGTCCAACAAATCCCACTCCTCCATGTCAAAGACATCATTTCCAAAACAAACCTGCGTGCCGTAGTATGACCTCATCCCCCCCGCCAGTCACGGCACACCCCCTGCAACAATCAGCAGCATTTCCACACCCGGCTATGCTGGGGGGCCTGATTACAAGGCGTGCCCAAGTTCAGGTGTGTTTTGTTGTGGACGCGGGGCACTGCCAACACGGGTTAGGCTCCCGGTTGGATGCGGCTTGACAGCGTGCGGCGAGGCTGGCTTGGCCCACCGGGCACTTTTGCCTATCGGTGGACCTGCAGGGGAGCGAACAACACTTGACTCACAACTCAAGTCCAGCAAGATGAGCTGTTGGTCAATCAGTGTCAGCTCCTATATGCTCTGCTGCTTTGCAATAGAACTGGCACTCTGTTGACTGTGGGTTGTGAGTTTGAAAGGAAAGTTTTATTTCAACCTTTTCCTGTGCAATGTTGCTGTACAATGACAGCCATAGTGTGTATACCTCACGTTTTTGCTTCATCCCAATATCAATGCATCCTCTGTACTGCTTATCACAATTCAAACTGTTTTAGACTTAGAAACTCATCTTTTGACGAAAGGCTGTTTATTTGCCGTTGTTATTCGTAGGCAGAATAACCGTAATTATCCTGATAACTGTCTCCATAGTGCCCAGTGGAATTTTTTTTGAAACTATCCCTTGATGTTGGTTTCACTTAACATGATAATTAAGTAGGCATGGCCATCATGAGAAATCATGGAAAAGTCTCAAGGGCGTTAAGCCCAAAGAGATACAGGATGTTGGATTTTTGTTTTTGAAGTGGACATTTCAGGGTCGTTTTCCAGGAATCATTCAAAAGCTAGCTTGTCCTTTTGAACTTTGTGTACTAGACAAGATAGCACCCCCCCAAAAAAAAAAAACCCACAGCAAAACAACAACAAAAAAACACTGTTAATTCCCCTGGAATTAAAAAGAAATTCAGCCCTTGAAACCAGTTTTTCTTAGCGACATGAAAATTGACACACGTGTCTCATGATTAGACAAAAAAAAAAAAAAGAAGAAGTCTCAAAACACATCCCTGAAAGACAAAAGAAGTCTGTCATTTTGATTTGAAACATCCATTTTAGGGCTAATTTAAGGGGTCCTTCAAAAGCTAGCTTATCCTTCAGATTTTGTTCAATTGCTATCAAATTTCAACTTTGTATACGAGATGGTCGATGCTAAATTGTGAAATATTTTTGTTTTTTGTCATTGCAGCCAAGTTCATCCTGATGAAAAGATACATTTAGTAGTGGTCATGGGCATCTTTTTTTTCTTCTTCTGGTAAGCATGTCTATCCAGAGGAGACCCATGAAAAAGTCTCAAGGAGCCATACCTGTATAGATTCAGGAAGTCTGTCCTTTGGGACTCAAACAGTCATTTTAGAGTCACTTCCAAGAAGCTAACTTGTCGGACAGATGTTGCCTAGAAATTCAGCTCATGAAGCCAGTTTTACTTCTGAGACATGATATATATTTGGGTTTTCGTCATTGCGTGTAGGTGTAGCATGTCGGCACATTTTGATGACTTGCTATAAAAAAATAAAATTGTAAGTCAACTTAACGGCTAATTTAGCCTTTTCAATAGTTAATCACTTCTCCCCGAAAATTACATACAATATCGTATTTTATATTACATTAAAACAAAATCACTCTGATTACCACTTGAAAGTGGAAAGTGGGTTATCCTTGGTCATGTACCGTATAACTTAAAAGGCAGTTGTTATTTTTTGGGTCGTCCATTTATCGACCAATTTGTCGTATTTCAACGCCGTCACAGCTTTTTGCATAGCGCGCCACTATTTAGTCGATGCGGTTGAAATGCCAAAAGTTTCGTTTAATGGAGGCGAGGAATGTAAAGTTCAGTGGGAAGAGGAGCCTAATGCCTTCTTAAGGTGAGCCATTTTGCTACCACGCGACCGCATTTGTATACGTCTGCGTATTTACCCGCGGAGGGAGTGGAGGTGACCTTTTCCGCGAGGAGATGGCGTCTTGCGCCGAGACGTTGCTCGCTGCATCCTAATGGTCACCCAGGGCCACCTTGCCTCTGTGGCCGTCCTGATATTTGCCTGAATGCGTGGATGGACACCCCTCCTTAACCCTTTTGGAGAGGTTTGCAAAGAATTTGTGTTGAGCAGAAATTGAACAAGAATTGAAGAGAGCTTTGAGGAATATGCGCAGTTTGTATCTCCAAAATACAGTTGTTGTTTGGCCAATTATTATTTTTCCTTGACTTGCAGGCAAAAATCTAAGTTTGGAAGACAGTCAACAATTCTTTATTACAAAAAAAAAGGTGCTTAAATCTGTTTAATGGCACGCCCATTTGACCTAGTGTTACTGTTTAAAACATCCACACAACTTTACCTCTCGTTAGCTTAATGCTAACAAACAATGCAAAATGAATGAATTGAATCAGTAGTAAAGATGCGAATACAGAATGTAATAAAAGAGATTATGATGGTTTTATCAAGTGTCATTTAACAAAGTCACGCAAACAAACACGGATTGCAGTATCTGTGTTAGCCTTTAGCCTTTAAAAGTTATAGTCTAGTGATCGACTCTAACTCCGGTTCAGGTTAGGCATTAACTACGCAGTTACTTCGGCGTTAGCGTCTGCTTCATATTCCTTGCAAATGTTTTCAGTTTGTATTTGACCATTCTCAGGTCATTTTTAAGCTATCCAGTTACTAGCTTGTGTCCAAAAAACAAAACAAAAAAACAGCATGTCCTGAAAACAACGCACTTCCAGACCATTATTGGCATTTTAAGCCTTTGGAAATGATGGTCAAAGGGACAAACCAGAACCCAACGGTGAGTAAAACAAAAATCCCAAAGTGTTTTTAGCACTGAGGGAACATCCACAGGTGCAGTTCATTTCTGGAAAAACTTTGCGGAATTGTCCGCTGGGAATATAGCCATCGCCTCCTGCTGCTGTGCAGATCATTAGGAAAATGAACGATTGTGCGTGTGCATGCGCGTGTGCGTGCGCGTGTGTGTGAGATGTTTGTGCCACCGGGCTACGGGCGGCATGATTACTCGGCTCTGTCTCCTACTTACCTGCCGGCCCACTGACTTACCGTCAGCATACTAACTTTCTCTCCCTCCCCCAACCTGAAGACACATGCAGGAAAGCAGGAGGCGCTCACAAATAAATTTATTTGTCTAGATTAATCGCTACAAAACTTGTGAATGAATCAAATCCCGACAGCCGATTCTAGGCCAGTAAATTTACTCCTCCGGGGATACGCTTTCCTTTGGGGAGGTCGCAAATCCCCCCCCCCCCACACTTGCTCCACCAACTCCACTAGTTGTTTTTCTTCTCTTGTTTTATGTGCACGTACCACGCTCGCAGGCAAATAGCGCAACATACATTTTAAAAGCGCATCAACGACTCGGGGGCAACCCCCCCCCCCCCCCCCAACCCGCCACAAAGGTCGGAAAAATTACAGGCGCATCGATTGATGTCGGCGGGGTGGGAACAAATCTCAGCACGGGGCTGGAGATTTTTCACTTGTGTGAGCTGTCCCCCATTAAGAAGCGCATGAGATAATGTCGGTGGGTGGACATACTGTGTATGTGCGTGTGTGAGTTGGTAACATAGCAAACGTGCTGAGCCTTACAAAACAAGGAGTGCTAATGCTAGTACTTTGTCTTCGCAGTAATACATCAGTGCAAAATATTGTTTGTGGGACCTGGATGGTAGAAAACAATCTGTCCGGGATGATTTCACACCCCCCCCCCCCCTCCCAGAGGAAGAGATGGAAATGGTCTGTTCCCGAGGCAAACCGTCACCGACATCAAGCAATTGAGTTACATAATTAATCTCGTGCGCAGACACAGCGATTAAACGTTTGCAGTGGTGCCTTGAGATTGATTGTTTTCTGTCACGCTCGTCTCTAATATCAAATTAGCTTTCCTGAGAAAGGACATTTTTGTACTAGGCATAAAAAACATTCCCCCCCCCCCAATATTTTTAAGCAGAAAAATTGCATTAAATTATTATTATTATCATTATTATTATTTTTATTATTATTGAACTTTATAAAAACATGAAGTAATGACATAATACAATAGAATGTCAGGAATGTGTAATCTTTTTTTTTGTTTTATGTTTAATTTGACAGTAAACTTCAACTGGGGTTGGCAATAAACAGCTTGAAGCCTTACTTTTTTTTTTTTTTTGAAGAAGAATTGTTCAATTCTTTCCAAACTGCTACTGCACAGCGCTCATAGCTAATTTTTTTTTTACTTATAAGTAAAAAACAAAAACAAAAAAAGGCAATCGAACAGCGGTTTTAGTCATAAAGGCCCTCTGAGGGAAACCATAACTACTGAGTTAGTAAAAAAAAAAAACGACATTGGTGGTTTAATTCCACATTGGATGAGTGGGCACGCACTCCAGAGACCCAACTACTCATATGCATGCAATTAAAAAGTCAATTTTCATAATATGTCCCCTTTAAAGTCCCACTCAATGTAAAAGTGCTCCTAAAATTCCTTTTTGATTGATTTACTTTATAGTACATCACGTCGGTAAGAATTTGATTTCTGTGGCGCATCCCTGACAGCCACTTTTCTTTTTCTTTTTTTTCTTCTTTCTAACCCATCAACATTTGAACCCGCAGCTCTGTACGGTTTGTTTCAAGATGTTCCAAGCACTTAAAGATAATTATTGAAGGAAAAAAACAGACAAATGACGCTCTAATGAGGAGCAAACAACTGTCCTGCCGTCTTTTGTGACCACCTTTTTAAAATCTTCCTTTTTTTTTGTTTTGTCCGTTTGACAGTGTCGAGCTCTCCCATATGGATGCGTGCCATAATAATTGGCCGAGCGCCGCGGATGCAAATTGCGGGTGGATTTATTAAAAGCACACCTTAAAGGGAGGGGATGAGAAAATGTCTGTCGAGCAAGTGAAATTACCATTTCACTTGCAGTCTTTTTTTTTTTTTTTTGTGCGTCAGCCTCTCTTAAACTTCCCTGCGAGAGGTCAGACGCGGGCCTTCGTTTGTGGAGGAGGATTTTCGTCATCCCCGTGCGGAAAATTGCAAGGCATTTAGAGCTATCGGAGAGGGTCAGGGACCTTTCCTTTAATTTCCCTTTATCTTCTCCTGCATGCTGCACGACCCCACGCGCATCGCCGTGCTCGTGTCTGGCCCGTCCGCATGCCCGCTGTTTACTTGTGTACTCCCGTTCAAACCCCCCCCCCCCTTCCCTCTCGAACTGGACATAACTTTTGGGACTCAACTTCAGGTGTGCACTTCAGAGAGATTGAATACGTGAAGCTTTTACAATATCAAAGCTCTGTTTGATTGACATCTTTTCAAGAGTCGGGTATTAACTCGGGATGGACAAATGCTGATAGATTTCAAGCCGAACCAAACTGTAATCATCAGTCTGTCATGTTATTTTAACCACGCTTCCGTCATTACTTTGTTACCACTATTTTAGGTCCAACAGACAGAGGTGTGGGCAGTCCGTGGTTCTGTCAGATCAGTATACCCGTAAAGTAAACTGTGTATCTGTAACCTCACCCGAAACTCAACCTAACACCCAACCCGTTCTTTATTTACTGTGCATGACCTGTTCCCTACAGCGCATGCACAGAAGTGCAAGGTATGCCACTATGTCAAAAGCGGGCGTCCGTTGGTGACGGACTGATGGACAGTTCGTCAGTACTGACAGAATGTCCACCTCTATTGTATGTAATTAAAAAATAATAATTTGGGTACTGTACTTTTACGCCAGTGCAGTAAATCTTCTCGCCACCTCTGCCGGGTAATCCGCGAGCAAGACGCACAAGCACAGGACCGGAACTAATGACGACAACTATTCAATTACCAGCTCAATTAATGCACGCGCCCCCCAGCCAGAGATCGCAGATGAGCCGAGCACTCTCGCCTCCGATGATGGCGACCACGACTGGAGGGCAAACGACACGTAACGTCTCCTCAATCCCCCCCCCCCCCCCCCGCCTCGGCAATTGCTTGTCGTCACTTCACGGCCTCGTGAGCGGAACCTCATATCTTTCGGACCCCTATTGAACTTTCTTCCCAAGATCAACTCCGTAATTGCTTCCTTCTCTCCTGTCAAGCTACGCTAACATGACCAAGCGCAACAAAAAAAAAACTCCAAATTATCCAGATTTTTTACCTTCCATCTTTGATTCCTTGTATCGATTTTATTGGACTTGTTATCTTTGCTTGTTTTTTGGGGGGATAAATCTGGGTTGTTTACAGCGTGCAATGACCCACGGGGGCTACCGAGATTATTCTTAACCCTCTGCTTCGCTGAGATTTTACCTTGTATCGATAGCGAGCCATGTTTGCTTATAATTAAGTCCCTGCCAAACCTCAGGTGGGACTCGCTTCAGACTCCTCTGTCCAATTAAAAAGCAGCCTTTCCGCCTCACTTCAGCCCGCTTTCTTACGCACGTGTAACTACCTTCATTTGGTACAGAAGTTAACGGCAATGTAGCGTTTGAATTGATGTGCGGCGCTTTCTTGCATCTTCGTATAAAGCCCCTTAAATGCCCAAAGGGAGGGACACACTGATTAAAGTTTTAGAGCCTCGACAACAGGAAGATAACGGCTTAATTATTCCCCTTTTAAAAGAAATTAAAAATGGCAAAGGCCACAGGGGAGTTGTGTCTAATTATTTCATTTATCTGTAAAAGGACTCATGAGGCTGTTTTATCTTGTCATTTTTCTTGGCCTAAGCAGTATTTGCCTTCTTGCGTCATGTTGCGATTTTGTTGTCATGTGCACATGTTTACTAGCTTGTGAGCTACTGATGGTATTAGTAAAGTTGACTGAGTTGGCTCGTTACCGGATTGTATGCCTAAAACTTCCTAAAAGGAAAGGAGACCATTTTTTACTCATCAGTTTCCACACCTGCATAAAACTGTGGGTAATAATTCCATTCAAGAAAAAAACAACACTGAAATACAGTACAATGGTCACTTCAGTCTTTTTATTGCCACTCCTATTTGGAGCTTATTCTCAAACGAGACAGTCCTAACCCGAACCCACCACAGAGGTCATTTTGAAATGTGCCAAATTACGACCAAGTTTAACGTATTGTAGTTTAGCGACCCCTACCGGCCATGTAAATGGCGAAAAAATTGATGTAAAGTGAACCACATTTGTCGTTATTGGGACGCGAACGCAGGTAATGTGGTCGGAAGACGAATGTCTAACCGACTGAGCTAACAGGCCCGTAATTATTTGTGTTGACTGTGTTTTGTGATGCTAACCGCACTACAACCTCACTGAGCCTCTTACTAACCCCAACCTTAAGTCCCAGTGATGACGAATTGTCATAAATGTCAACAATAACAAACACTAAAGTAATTAGAGGCCTGTTAGCTCAGTAGGATAGACGTTCGTCTTCCGACCAGACGACCCGGGTTCGAGTTTCATTAACTTCACTTATGGTTCACTTTACTCTTTTTTTCGCTATTTACATGGCCGATAGGGGTCGCTAAACTTAACACTTGGTTGTATTTTGGTGCATTGGTAAAACGACCAAAATGTCAAACTAAACATTAATCAAAGAGGATTACACGTTGTCGATTTAAAACAAGCATAATTTTGCCTTAAATTTAAGCTAGTTTATAATAGGAAAATCCTTAGTTGAGATAATGAATAGCAATGATGTCACGGTGTTATGACCCTTTAAACCAGTGGTCCACAACCACCAGGCTTTGGGCCACTTTGGACCGGGCCAGTTGAAACAATAAAAAAACGTACTGTATTTCCCGTTAATTGATTAAACGATTTTATTTTGACGAGTGACCGGATTCTCTCCGTTTATGACGGACTCTTGACGCATGTCAAAATGCTAATTATTGCAGTTTGCGAAGCGCTGATGCTAATCGACAAGTTAGCAAAATGAGTAAAAAGTTTCTTTGCAACGGAGAAAAAGCCTAGTGATGAGAAAACACTGGAGCCTATGACCAAGAAGACTATGCAACCATACTATTGTGTGTCAAGACAAATCATTTGTTTTGTGAATGTTTCTTCACTCAGTCACGAGAGAGTGGAGAATGGAGCCTATTGAGATATCCTTAGACCAAAAGAATGTCGACTATAGGGGCTCAATGCTCTTAAAGGTTGTACTGCCAACCTCAGCACTGAGAAAATAACCTAAAAACATTTCACCAGCGTATGGATGACAGGCGGTACAGTCACTCGGACACGCTGGCAGGGTGTCATATCGTCCCCTACGAACAAACTTATGACAGTACCCCGCCACAAATGTTTGCAACGGCTGCTTTCATTTCTCTTGAGTCGCTTGTACACCAAAAACATTGTAGAATATTATTAAACCATCATATGGTTGAACAAGTTGTCATGTGTACATTCTGACAGGGGTGTCACGTCATTACCTACCACCGATCGTATGTCTGTACTCTGCCAAAAAAATGTCAACCAGATGCTTTCTTTTGCTTTGCTCACTTCGACTGTACCCCAAGCACATTGGCGATTGCAGAGGATCATTAAACCAAAGCAGGATTGTCTCTTTTCCACTCCCGACTCTTGCGGCCTCCACCTCTCATCCCGTGTCATTTTTTTCCCCCCGCTGCCAAGTCCGTGGCGGAGTCCGCGGGAGCCCCATTTGCCGTGACATATTGTGAACAAGGCAGCCACTGCGAGCGAGTGGCCCTGTCTGGAGCTGTGACTTAGTGTCGTCCCTCAGTGCCACTGGCAGCACAGGGACAGAGGGGATGAAGGCGAAGCGGGCTGGGCCGAGGGGGGCCGAGGAGACCCGAAGACATAGGAAGGGTGGGAGCGGCCGAGGGGATTTCACGCTGGGGTTTTTGCCCGAGAGACACACTGGCAGTCCTAAGATTAGAGGGGTAATCAATCTCAGCATGGAGCCAGCCAATCTTACCGCCCCGCAGCCGGGTCCAACCTGGGCCCGCTTCAGGTGGGGGCAGGGCTGGGGGAGAGCAAGGTAGCACTGACATGCAGGCAAAAATATGGGCGGTGGGAGGTTGGGGAGGTTGTGGCTTGCCTGCAGTGTATTTACAGTCATTTGTCTGTAAACAAATCGTTGTCTCGGACAGGTGGTGAAGCATTGCGCCCTCAAACAAATATGATTTGCGCCATTAATAAAACGCCAAAGCTGGGGGACTCCCTTGATTATAAAGATGAGGCTCAGTTTGGAAGGACTCAGATTTGGGGGAGTGGTCATTGGTTTGGGTCTGGTGAAGGAATGTGGAGGTTGGCGTTGTACAATATAAATATGTACTTGCAAAAATACCTGGAAAATTCGAGTAACTGATATTTTTGTTTTTGTTTTCTTCTCCTTTCCATTCCAATGTATTTCTTTATATGTTTTCAAGTCACCCAAATCCAATTCCAGTAGTTTTTGAAGAGGCAAATCGACTCAATGACACAGAAGTCATCCATCCATCCATGATGGACAAACAAGGATTTACCCTCATTCACACCTTCAGACAATTACCAAACAAGCTTTTTTTTCTTTCCTTTTTTTTTATGTGGAAGGAACTCTCAAATATACCTATGCAAATCCGTGAGAACAACTTGAATCTATATAGGAAGGCCACGATTAAATACCATAATTTTAGGATAACGACGACACTAGCCAACTACCGTACCCAGACTGTGCCATTCTTAGACCTTAGCCTGTTTTCCATGTCTCCTTCAGTCAACACAGCTGAGGATCGTTATTAGGCTTCATGCAGAACTTGCTGACTAGCTTATCATTTGAAACACCTGTGTTGGCTGTGGGAGACATGGAAAACAGGTTGGATAGGTGTACTCGAGGACCGCGGTTGAGACAACCATCAGAAGTCCCTTTTTGAAGTTGTGTACCATGGACTGTCCACACCTGCCTGAAACCCATCCCTGACTCTTTGAGGCCTCCATCCTCTTATGACTCCCTGACCTTCATTCTTTTTCCATGTTTGACTCGGTCCGAATCGTGGGGAAGGAAATAAAATTTAAAAAGGAGAGGGGAAAAAAGCGTGGGTGAATCTGAGCAGAGAAACATCCTCTGGGTCTTTTTCTTTTTTTAAAAGAACTCCTCCAGATCTCATGTTTAATTCATGAAGGAGGGCTCAGGCGTGATACATCCTGGCATGACAAGCAGAGTCCATCTTTGTTTTTTTGTTTTTTTTGAGAGCGGGTGAAGATGTGGATTGGACCGGACCCGACCGAGGGGGTGATATGTCAGTCCCCCCCTCCGTCCATCAGGCCGGTCAACAGCTGGGAGCCAACGCAAGTCTTTTTCTTGGAACGGCAGCGTGGTTAATTAAACAAGTTCCCCTCGGTCAGAAAGCAGCTGGAGTGGGTTTACTCGCTGTGCCAGTCAATGCCAGGTTGACTGGAAGGCACACGCCGCCGCACAAAGGAAAGCTGCAACGCCGTTCCTGCAACGCCACGGATGTTGTTACTTTTCGGGAACATTTTCCGATTGAAAAAGATCCAGTCCGAGAAGACAGAGTGGGATGCGATGTTTCGTGTTTGGCTCACCCACGCGTGGCCGCGAGCGTCAATCGGCGCAACCCACACCCTTAAACCCACCGCCGCTTTATGCAAAAGCACGCGACGAACAAATTGCATTTTTGTTGTTTAAGGCCGGTCACATCCGCATCCTCGACAAACACGGCGACACGCGCAGGCAGCAAAAACAAGCTGTATCTTGTTGAGGGAAGATTAGGCAGCCGTGTCCGCCTTCGCAGACACCGTGGTCAAACCCGCGGCGATTTCACAGGGCGGTTGATATTCGATGGAGACACTTGAGAGAAACAAGATGTTTGCAGTGCTTAAATCCAAGGTTGGGCTTGCAAAGAGGGAAGAAGGAGAGCGTGTGGGGTGGTGGGAAGCTGGGTACAAAATGGCCAATTTCATAGCATGCGTGTGGATTAAGATTCCGCCTTTGAAAACGCTGCGGAATGCCCATGTTCCAATTACGCCCTGATGGTATGGGCGGTAGCTGTGGGGCCATGTTTTTGGATGCTCTTGCTCCGGCTTGCCAGATTGTCTGGGGGGCAGCGTTTGTGCCTTCTTTGATTCGGTGCCAGCGAGGCCCTCGCAGGCTCTTGGCAAACCCAGATGACTCCCCATCAATATGCTGGCACCGTACGGCAGTGGTATCAAAAATGACCCAATTAGAGGATGGCAATATGTTATGACAGGCAATACCTGCTTGGGCGGCGGTGTTTGGGCAAACGGACGTTTTGCATCAGAGGTTCTTTCTCCATCTGTTTATTTTGCCCTGAACTGTGGATTGTGTGTACTCTCATTTAGAACCTACGCAAATGTCCTTATTTATGAAACAGTAGTCCTGTCTAAATCTGTGAACTTGTAAAATAAAGAGCTCAATCGTACTTAAATTTTCACATTTTAGGCTTTATAATCGTTGAAAATTGAGTTGAAGAGATCCACATTTTCAAAGTGTGCAAAACAATAAAGCATTCCTATAGGGTTAGGGTTGTAAGGTGTAAATTTATCTGGTCTCAAGCTAAAGCCCAACATTGAAAACCCTAACCAATCCTAACCCTATAGACATAACCAAAAATCCCTCAAATCCCCGAATTTCCTCAAACCAAAACCCTAGACCCTTACCATACCTACATAACCCTCAAAGACCTGGTCCAAAGTTTTTCCGCTGCTGTTTGTAAAAACAACATTCAAAACTGACGCTCGACGGAGCAGCCAACTAGGAACAAGCGTGAAAGCAGCCCACCAATCAGGATTGCGCATTCGCACAGCCGAATTAGCATATGCCAACAAGACCAAGACACATGACTCAAACTCCTGACACGCCCGCGGAAGCAGTCCACCAGGAACGAGCGTGAAACCAGCTCACCAATCAGGAGTGCGCGTAAGAAAAAAAAAACAGAAAAAAAAAAAAAACATTTTGCATATCCTACTTGATGGTAGCTTGCCTCTGTGGCTTGGCTGGAAGGAAAACGTTTCGAGTTACGAGTCTCCGCCCAGAAACGTCCGGGACGGGACAAAACAAATCATTCGGACCATACCTTTAAACGCTAATCATAATTGCTTTAATCCCTGAAAACAGTCACCTACTACTTAATCACCTAACCCTAAAATCCAACCAAACACCATCTAACACCTAGTCCAAAATCCTAACCACAGTTTCCTAGCCCTAAATCACCAATGAGTTGTTGTTATTATTTTTTAAACTATTATTTCCAGAATTGGAGCAGGAGATTGACAGGCGGATCAGTGCAGCATCTGCAGTGATGCGGACTCTGTATCGGTCCGTTGTGGTTAAGAAGGAGCTGAGTCAAAAAAAAAAAGCACTCGATTTACCGGTCGATCTACGTTCCTACCCTCATCTATGGTCACGAGCTGTGGGTCGTGACCGAAAGAACAAGGTCCCGGATAAAAGCGGCCGAAATGAGTTTCCTCCGCAGGGTGTCCGGGCTCTCCCTTAGAGATAGGGTGAGAAGCTTGGTCATCTGGGAGGGACTCGGAGTAGAGCCGCTGCTCCTCCGCGTTGAGAGGAGCCTGTTGAGGTGGTTCGGGAATCTGGTTCGGATGCCTCCTGGGCGCCTCCCTGGAGAGGTGCTCCGGGCATGTCCCACCGGCGGGAGGCCCCGGCGACAACCCAGGACACGCTAGAGAGACTCATGTCTCATGGCTGGCCTGGGAACGCCTTGGGATCCCGCTGGAGGAGCTGGTTGAAGTGGCTGGGGAGAAGGAAGTCTAGGCTTCCCTGCTAAAGCTGCTGCCCCCGCAACCCGACCTCGGATAAGCGGCAGAAGATGGATAGATATTTCCAAAATATAATAATGAGATGATATTTGTCTTCCTTAATTAAACATGCCAATATATACAGTATGTCACAAAGTTTCTTTAAAATATAATGCTTTATGTACTGCAGACACAGTTGTCCTCTATAAGTGAATGAGAGGTCTTTAATTTGACTTTATTAACCCTGCCGGGACTCTGACTTACAAAACCCCCCCACAAAAAACGAGAAACACAAAAGCGCCATGTTTAATCTTAACAATTACATTCCTAAAAGCATTTGCGCTCATTTGTATTATGTCAGTGCTTATACTTTCATGTGCATATCCCGAATCAAATTTATTTCCTTCTCATTAGATTAAATGCCTCAGTGGCTCCGGCCGAGAGAGTGGCTGTGACGCTTTGGCAGCTGATAGCCCCAGGGCGCCGTACTGGTCGCCGGGGCTCAGGCCCCCTCTCGCCGGTCTCGACTGGCATGTTTAGAGCAAGCTGCCAACCCGGATGGGCAGTTGGCGCCAGGTCCATTACCAGCTGGTGAGGCTCCACGAGCCCTTCTCGACGCCATTAGGCTCACATCTGTCAAAAGCGCTACAATCTCGCCATCCTCCTCGTGTGTTTAACTGAAGTGACATGCCGCTGCTTTGACAAAGTGTGGTTGTCTTGTTTTAGAAAGCCGAGCCAGACTCAATTAAATACTTGGGCATTTATTACATACATAAGTGGTTCTCGAACTTTTTACACCAAGTACCACCTGAAATAAAACGTAGCTCTTCGAGTAGCGTAGTGGGCTAAGCGTTGAGGTAAATGTTCTTCAGAAAAAAAAAAAAATTCTTACAAGGATATTTGATATTATTCTAAGACACGGTAACACAATGCAAATCAAATATTTAAAAAAAAAATACTTAAATGATTCCATTAAAATATATTGCACATAAAAGTAAAAAATGGAAAAAAAGATTAAAGTCAAATAGAACAGAAATCTATTTAGGCAGTGATTCTTTTACATTCCACTAGAGGGTGTCTGTATCATAATTAGGGGTGTGCATCTCTCCACAAAAGACAAATCCATACGGTATTTGAAACGGGGAATGCAAACCGATTTTTATTTTTTTATAATGTTTAACTCAACACTAGATTGGATGTCATTTCCTTGATTTTCTATGGGGCAAAAATTATTTTTTAAAGCCAAACATATTGCGTATGCTTCAGCGTTCCAAATCAGTTACTCTTCAAAACGTGAACCAAACAGTGACCTCTGAACCAAGGTAGGTACCGAACCGTACATTTGTCGGTGTACCTAATACGGTTCAATCTTAAAACTAGCTAATTAGAAATGTAATCGTCATTTTTATTTTATTTAAATTGGCGTATAAATGGGGTGTTTTGTGTGAATATATTACATTGACTTTTTTGAAGTCATGCCCCTCTTCAACCCTCCCCTCAAGGTCTACGAGTACGTTCTTGTGTACGACATCCTGTGCTGCTGTGTGTGTGTGGCCTTATATCTTCTTCTACTGATTGATTGTGACCAAAGGTTAAACCATCAATGAAATATTTTCCAAGTATAGCATAACTATTTCATTTCTGTTTGTTTGCTCGGAGGATCTGACACGCTCCTGTAAATGCCTCCGCCCGAAGCTTTCTCTTTCCTCCTTTCTTTTTATCATACTTTTTCTCTGTCGACTGACGCTACGAGCAAGTGCGGTTTCCACGGCTAATTTGTACGACTGAGCGCTCCGCCAGAAACAAGGACCCGACTCCGGCCATTATCTTTTGATAGATAACTACTCTGCAGGTGCTCTCGGCGTGCCGCGGGGTGTGGTTTTCAAGATGGAGGACATGTTTTTGCCCGCTGACGTTGATACAATACGAGCCAGAAGCAAAGGTACTAATGTCTGTGTCGGGTCCACTCAATCCTGGTGGCTAGTCTCTTTTGTCCCCCGTCTACACCCCCCCCCCCCTGCTCTATTTTTTTTCCCATGGTCGTAGCCTGCAAGGCGCTATTACAGAGAGGGTGCTGCCACCTAGCATGAGTCATTAAAGTGAGTCTTTAGACGGGCCTCCAGGAGGATAACACACACTTTCGAAGGACCAAATCACCAACAGGCAATTCCGATGTTGTAATGGAAGGTCTTAAAGTTGTTTGTTTTTTTTGGTCATAATCTTACTTGGAATTAGCTTCATTTGTTACACATTTTTGTAACAGTAGTAGTTAAGCTTATCATTAGCCAAAACATGGTACCTTTCAGTATTTATGACTTGATTGTTATTATTGCCCAGTGATGCAATTTGACGCACGTGATGTTCGCCAGCCAGAGGCTGAGCTGCATTGTATTTGTTTGCGTAGTAGACCTAGGCCAGGGGTGCTCAAGTTCGGTCCTCGAGAACCCCTAGCAGCAAGGACTGTAAGAATATGACCATATAATAAATGAACAATTTTATTATTATTATTTTTTTAATAATCAAGAGTCTTTATTTGTTAAATTCACACGATGTATATCAGCAAACTGACCATGCATTTCTACTTCAACGAAAACGAACACGTGCCTGCAGAATGTTGTAATCCGGGCGAAATGTTTGGCTAAATGATCATCATCAAGAAGGCTAAAACTGGCATTTATCTTGCATAAGCATAGCAATTTGCGTACACTTTTTTGTTTTGGAGCAAGAGGAAAAGAAAAAAACAAAACACTTTGCAATTAATTGGAATAAATCCTTTTAGTGTAGTTTTTACTACATTTAAAAGCCTGAAACTTGACCATTAACCTCCAAATGGATGTGAAACTCGTCCCCGCCTTTCTCCAAAATGCGACGTGCCACAGAAAGGACGTTAAAATGAAATGATGAGTTTGAAAATGTTTTTTTTTTAAGGCAAACTCAATTAGCGGTTTTTTACCCCCCTTCTTCCTACCCGTCAAAGAGCCCCGCATTAGCACCAGGGCTGGTTATTATTTCCAGCGCGCACGTCTTAACAAATAATTTCCCAATGCCTTTCGACTGCCACTAACCTCCGAAAGTGCGCTCCCAATTATAAAAGCATTAAAACCGTTGGTGAGGGATTTAGGTACATTACACCACTCGATGGCATTCTGTTCGCTATTATGCTATTAGCGCTAGCGCTACGTGTTAAAAGGACCTTTAATTGAGAAAATGTCGGAAATACTTAAAAAAAAAAAAAAAAAAAAAGCAGCACTTTTACCCTTCCATTCTCGCTCATGGCTGGTTTACTATTTTGTTACATGAATTTTCGTTTTTTTTTTCACTTTTGTTATGGTAAAAAAAAAAGAAAAAAAAAGTGAATCGCTTCTACAATATGAGAGTTAACAGATGGCAGCCTGCGTGTCATCTGTCATTGCATTCAGGTCATTGTTTAGAGCTTAGCCGCGGCGTGACTGATTTGGCCGCGGCTTGACAAGTGTGTGCGTATGTGTGTGTGTGCGTCGCACTTAATGTCAGAAAGCATGATTCCTGTCCGCAGTCGTTGGGCAAGTGAGCAACTTGTTTCAAATAATGCATTGAAGCCCTTAAATGCATAGCGGTGCCTTGAGATCATACGATGAGTTTTTGGGAGGTACAAGCCATTGTTCGGCTATTTTTTTCTTTTCTTTTTTGCTCTGACTTGCAAGCAAAAAAATTGAGATGGGACTGAACCCAACTCACTTAACAAGCAGTAATTCAACAGAAAGCGCTTCACAAAAGTGGCTTTTGCCAACTTGTAGTTTACTGTCAAAGTAAACATCAAACAAAAGACATTTCCATGTTGTGTAGAAAAATCTTTTTAGCTTAATGCTAACACTACAAAATACCATTAATGGGCTAATACTCACAAGAATATATTCTTTATCCTTTGCAGAGTACGTTTACCGAGTTAGTTGTGAAAACTCCCCTGGGCAAAGCACGCTCATCAGGAGCAGCACAGTGTCCATTGAGTTAAGGCATAAAAAGAAAAAAAAATCAGATTTTTTGGGTTTCTATTTAACTCATTCACTCCCAGCCATTTTCACTGAAGCAACCCCCTTCGCTCCCATTTGGTTTACTGGATTTTGACTGATTCAACAAGGCCCACAGAATATTGTGTTATATTGCTCTAAAAACATTAGAGTCTCTTCTTTCATCAGACGTTTCATCATTATTCACAAATCTGTTGAAAACACTGGGGAAAAGAGCTTTTTTGCAACATGGCCCCGGTTGATCTCTTTTGCTCTGCTGCCACCTGTTGGCCGTTTTTGTAATAATTACCATTGCTTTAAGCGTCCCCTTCAGGTCAGAGGCTGCATCGACGCCTTCTGTATGCTCTTAGCATAAACAAAAAAACACACACATAAAAAAAACATAAATACGTTTTGGGGATCAAGACAATATTTTTGGAAGCAAATTAATCATCTCAACATGTTATTTGAAAGTATAAAAATTTAGAAGGTGCTCTTATTATTTAAAATCACATTACTTACCAATTGACGATCTCAAAATCAATTGAGTCAAAAAAAAAGAAGAAGGGATTTCTACTTCGACGTATTTCAAGCTATGCTGTCTGTCCATCCGTACATCCTTTCATTCATTCATCCAGTCATCTGCCCATCTACCCTTTCATCCATCTTTCCATCATTCCAGCCACGCACGCACGCACACACTCATTTGTCCGCACATCCATCTATCCGTCAACGCTTCCATTCATCCGTCATTCCAAGCGGACACCCAACTTTCCAACCGTTTACCCGTTCACCGCTCCAGCGATCAACCGGCCATCTATCAGTGCTTCTCTTGTTCCACCTCAGTCCATCTGCAGGCCGTCTGATGGGACGCGTCGTTATCGCCGGCTTTTAAGCGTTTAGGTTCCTCGCATGTCGTCCGTGGCCTCGCTCTGCACATGCTGGGTTGGGGGCGAGGTCGTGGCTACCTACCACAGGCTGCCAATTATGTGTGCACGTATGCACAAATCTCACGATAGGCGTTCCTGTGACGTCGCACGCCGCCTTCATGTTGTGTGCTCTGCGTTGCGCGTGACTTTTCGATTGGGGTTTTGACGGTTTTGAACAAAAAGAGGCTGCTTCACCTGAATTGCCCTCAGACACGACTAATCAACTAATTAATTTGGCACAAATGATCAGTTCTAGTATAGATGTGTTAATAATAATAAATAATAATAAATATATATAAATTAATAATATATATATTATATAAATATATATATATATATATATATATAATATATATATTATATAAATATATATATATATATATATATATATACATAAATATAATAATAATAATAATAAATAAAATTAAATACATATATAAATAAAAAATAATAAAATAAATACTAATAATTTGAATATAATATAAATATAAATAAATAAATAAAATAATGTAAATATATTAAATACACATACACAATCTTTGTCTGGCAGGCAAATTACAGTGGACCAGTTAACATTTGGTACGTTTAAGGACTCCCCGTAACTTTTTAGTACCTGTTCATGACCCACCTGTTTTAAATGTACCATTAAGCGTGTGGGTGTAAACATCACATTCACTTCCCTGTTTTTATTTTTTTTAAACCCGTCACATTTTGTGTTGTTTCCTCCCTCTCGCAGCTTCTCTTTCCCACTCCTCCTTCCCCTTCACACGTCTCGTCTGTCAATGAAAGACACGGTTTTGCCACGAGGCATTGTATGTTTAGCGGCGGTGCCAGCAACTGCCATTCGGCGGGAATCCCACCCCAATACCCCCTCCCGCCCCCTTTGAACCACTGCCAAGCCTCAGCTAGATTGCACCTTCTTTAATAACTTCTCCCTGAAGGCACTTCCTTCTTTTTTCACTCTCACTCCTTTTTCTTCAACCACGCAACCCCCCCAATCTCCCCTCTGACGCCACCGCTACTTTCTCCCATTCACTCCCGCCCTCCCCGCTCCTTGTGTGTGTGTTTTTTTCCCTCTCAAGTAACTGCTGTTTTCACGGGTGAAAAACCTGTGATGCTGATAAGAGAGGTAAGGCTGCTTTTAACTGACAGCCTGAAATCATATCACTGTGGGGAAGACGCACACACACACACACACACAGCGAAGTGAGATATTTTTTTTTTCTTTTAACATTTTTTGTCAGGTGCATTTAACATCAGCTTGACTTGTCAATGTGGGGTTTTTTTTGTATCTGAAGAATTTTTAAGATGGCTTTTAAAAAGTTGCTTTAGTCTTGTAGTGTATGCTAATCGGATGGTCACCTCTCTTCATTGGTGTTTTTATACCATAATAGCACTGCTACTGTTACAGTTTAACTTCTCTGCATAGTTTGTTTCCTAAAATAAAAATATTTTGTCTTCTTTTTAGGAAATATATTGTTTTTGGGAAAGTGAAATATCAATAGTTTGCCCTTTTTATAGCAAAGTGCAAAAAATCATCATTAGCAACATTAATCGTTTGTCTTCTTTTTAGGAACGTGCAACATCAGTCGTAATAATGTAATAACAGTATTTTTTTCAGGTTTTATAACAAAGTGTAATATCAACCATTTGTCTTCTTTTTAGAAAAGTACAATGCCAGTAATTATTTCTAGCAAAGCCAGCCGTTTGTCTTTGTTTTAAGAAAGTACAACATCTGTAGTTTCTTATTTTTAGCAAAGTGCAAAGACAGTAGTTTCTTTATTTTAGTGCAACCTCAATAGGTAGTGGTCTTTTTAGGAAAGTGTGACAGTTTTTCTTTTTAGAAATATGCAACATCAATAGTTTTTTAATTTTAGTGGCTAGTTTGTTTTCTTTTTTAGGAATGTGACGTCAGTGCATGCAAAATCAATCATTACTCTTTTAATAGGAAAGTGCAAAACCAATATATATATATATATTTTTTAGGCAAGCTCATCAATAGTTATTTTTAGCAAAGTCAGTCAATTGTCTTCATTTTAGGAAAGTGCAACATCAACAATGTCACATTTTTAGGAATGTCAGCTTTTTGTTTTTGTTTAAGGAACGTGCAACATCAACAGTTTGTCTTTTTTTTAAGGTACTAAAAGATTAATAGTTGTCTTTTTTTCAGGAAATAAATATATATTTATTTTTCATTTTAGGAAACCCCAACCTCAATGCTTTGCCTTCTTTTTAGGAAAGATCCATGGCCTACGGCGGCTGTTCCTTTTATAGTAAGTGTTGTCAATAAATAAAAGCCACAAAAAGCCAAAGAAAAAAAGCAAAATCCACAAGTGTCCAACACAACACTGCAGACAGGCATGCGGTGCGTTTACGAGCCCGCAGAGTCAGCGTGTGAACTCGCAATCTGTCAGTTGGCCTGTGCAGCACCGTGGCCCCGGGACAGGCAAGCTGTCGTGGGGGGGGGAAAAAAGGCCATAGCAAAGGTGTGTAATACACCGTGTCACCTCAATGGCGAATGGCCCATTACGGCGACATAACCTCAGAGATGCTGGCTTTTATTTTGTCACGAGGGATTATTGGAAACAAACCATTACTGTTTGGGAACGTATTGTATATTTACAAACGCCTCTCTTTAAATCCCTCCACTGTATGTGCATGTTTTATATATGTATGTACATGGTGTTGTGCTGTAGTAAAATGCAGAGGGAGGTTGGAGATGAGAATGTAAATACAGCCTCCTCCTCCTCCTCCCCTTCTTCCTCCTGCGTGAGGGGGTGACCTTGCCCAGTGTAATTAAAGTGAAACACCTTGACTTGTCACCATTGCCTGAGACAGCTTAAATCTCCCTAATGTAAATGGAGGCTGCTGACGTGCTGCCGAGGCGAGGCATGGCCGTGGAGGAGATACAAGCGTTGGTGATCCATCTCCCCGCACCTCACCCCAAGTACAGTACATACACAAGAACACAAACACATTTTCTATTTATTCCCCCCAATCGCTCATTCGCTTTCTGAGAAAACAAACGTAAACAACGTCTTTTTCCTCACTCTTTTATTGACCAACCCGAACTTCATCAGTAGGTTCGTAAGGGACAGGATGTTTACTGGCGCTTCAGCCAAACAGCTGAGCGGGTTTCTGCCGTGCAAAACTGTTCAATATCTTACTTTGTGTCTGTATTAGCAGATAAACAACCTTTTAAAATGTGGTCAATCCTAACCGGAGTCAATTCCCATGGCCGCGATTGGCCCGCTTCATTCCAGGCTCATTTGCAGGTTGACAAACTGAACAGAACAGAAGTAGGGCCAAAGGCACTTTTTGCCCCAAATAAAAAGCGCCTGACTGAATGCCACATGTGACGGAATGCAATGCTCCCTCCCTGTGCCAACTTCACCAGTCGCCTCTGCCCCGCGCCAGGCCTCTTTGCCCGACATGCTCCGCCTGGCCAGTGGGCAGCGTGACAGGAGGCAAGTCTCTGCGCTGGGCGTCCTGCCCTCTTGCTGTCTGGTATTTGTCTCTGATGCCAACAGCTGTGTAAGCCTGGCAATTAATTGAACTTCTCACGATCATAAAGGTCGATGAAACAATTGCGCGCCGATTTAAGGGTTGAGGGACAAACTCGGGACCTTCAGCTTTTGGTCTCCTCTTGGAGATAAGTAAACAGTAGGAGGAGCATAGCTCAGGTGGTAGTGTGGCAGTCTTCCAAACTGAAGGTCGTGAGTTCGTTCCTCAACCCTTGGGTAACTAAACATATCAATAATGTTCTATTTTAAATATTACCATGGTCCCAAAAACGTATTTATACATTTTTACTTTATTTTTTTTAATTTTTTTATGCTAGAGCATACAGAAGACTTTGATGCAGCCTCTGAACTGAAGAGGTCGCTTTAAGCAATGGTAGTTATTTAAAAAAAACGGCCAGCGGGTGGCATCAGAGTATAAAAGATCAACCAGGGTCATGTTGCAAAAAGCTCTTTTCCCCACCGTTTTTAATAGATGGGTGAATATTGATGAAACTTAGCTCTATTCTATTGCTGCAAAACGGAAACAGAAATATACTTTTTTTTTCCTGATGAAAGAAGAGACTCTATTTATTTTGGTAGGTTCCATGTTTTCATAGCAATGAAACACAATATTCTGTGGGCCTTGCAAAATCAGTCAAAATCCAGTAAAACAGCCGTGAGCGAAGCGGGTTGCTTCAGTGAAAATGGCTGGGAAAGTGAATGAGTTAACTGTCCCTTATTACTTATATCATGATTTTGTCATTTTAAATGTGACTTGACACACAAACAGTTGTGGCAATCTTCTGTTTTGTTGGGCTTGGTGTAAAAACCCACGCAGTTGATATGATAAGAAATCACAAACAAGTCAAAGTAGACAACAAACAAGCCCGCCGCTATGCTGACGGACAGCCTCCACTGCGAGGTTCGGTATGGCAACGTTTTCCCCGTGTGATGCAGCTACAACTGTCTCACAGCCGCGGTGGTCCCGCTTAAACATGAGTGTGCAAGAAACCAACGAGCATGAATGAATGAATCGACAATGAGCTCAGGTGCTGCTTTTGACATGTGCGTGCACTTCCTGCGTTTTTTCTGATGTTTGGCGGCGGAGGAGAGGAAGGTAGAAGTAGGAGGGCGGGGTGGGGTCGGGTTGGCTGACAAAAAAACAAGTGCAAGATGAAGGCCTTCCTGGAGGCTACAAAAGAATCGGCGCGCTGGGAAAAATAAGGCAGGGGGAGCCCTCAACGGCGCTGATGAGCACACAGACAAAACTTGGGAAGGAAGAAGGCAAGCCTCACAATGGTGAGCGGGGGGGCCCCATGCCCTGCTTCAAAGAAGCCAGTCAGAAATACAGAAAAGGGGATGTAAGATGGACCTGCTGGGAAGTCTAGCAATCACGGTAGTAAGCGGCGGGAGGAAGCGGTCTATGGGCCCTGGCTATTCATTTGAAAAGTAACTGTGCTGCAGCCAGGCGCCGTCAGAATGCATCAGTATGTGGAATGGATTCTCAATTGGTTCTCCTTAGGAGAGGGCCTAGCGCTGCTCCATGTGTGGTCTGATGCTAACATTGGTGCTACGGAGGGAGGGGGGGGGGGGGGTACGCTATTCGTCGAGGAAGAATCTGCTTGATCTTAATTAGGAAAATGTGGAATCCCTCAGTAGTTTACATTGCATATTTTCCCACCATATCAGACATATTCTGACAAAGCTGAAATAAGGGAAGTGTTGCCTGAAGCTCAGAGCTAAATCTCTTCCTATTGAAATGTATTAAAAACGTCATCTGCTATTAGCCCAACGATTGTCCAGCTAAAAAAACGCTTTTAATATATGACAGTATGCTCATTTTATCAGCATACGGAACCTCACTCCATTGACTTTCCACCACCCTGTTCTGTTAACAGTGTTCGCTAATTGACTAAAACCAAAGGGTGGGTGAGTGTCGCAGAGGAACTGACAATTTAATATTTGGCCATTATTTTGCCAACATCATGATTCAGTATTTCCTATGGCTCAGAGCTAAACTTCTTAATGTTGAAATGCATTAAAAAAAAATCCTGTTCTTAGCCTGGCAATAGTCCAACACTGCTCTGAATTTGAATTTTTTATTCGCTAACTTTACCAGCCTTGGGAATCTCGATCCCTTGACTTTCTTCTACTCTGTTAACCCTGTGTCGATAAAACACTACTGTACTGAAAGCTAAAGTGTCGGTGTCACAGAGTAACTGAAGATTTGATATTACCTACAATATGACTATCCAGTATTGACTGAGGCTCAGAGCTAAAATGCCTCATATTAAAATATCACAAAAAGCATTGATGAGCCTAGCAACAGCCCAGCTGAAAGTATTCCTCGTCTATTAGAGTGGATGGTGACTTATTGATGGGCCAACTTTACCAATCCAGGGAACCTTACTTCATTCTCTTTCCACCAATAAAAACAAAGACTACAATCTAAGGTGTGAGCAATGCAGGCATTTTTATGATGTACATTTGACGATGCTGTATTAATGTGAGTATGATTATGTGAACTGTAATATATGTTAGCTCAGAGCTAACTTTTATATTGAAATAATAAAATAAGCATTTTTGAAGAAACTAAATAAGCACATGATAAGATTAGCGTAGCCAAGTTGAAAACACTTCCTTTCTATTGGCAGACATTGACCATGTTGTTTAACCAAATGACTAAAAATTGGGTTCATATGATGATTTTGTAATACCAGAAGCTCAAAGCTAAACCTCTGTATTGAAAAGGGAAAATGTTATTGAGACTTATTAGTGAAGCAATAGTCTTCTAACAGCTGCATCTGTTAGAAGGGTTGCAGATAAATTAATGTGCTAACTTTACCAGCCTCGGGAACCTCTCTCTGATCATTTTCCACCTACCGGTTCTGTCAATAACTGAAAACTAGGATGTGAGCTTTGCAGAGTAACTGGCAATTTGATATGGCCGCAGTAGTTTGCCAACAGCAACATAATCCAGTATTTGCTGAGGCTCAGAGCTAAATCTCTGCATATTCAAAATAGTATTGTCACAAATTATCAGCGGAGTGTGCAGCCCTATTGATGCTCACACTTTACCAGCCTTGGGAACGTCACTCCATTAATTAAAAAATGGTGTATTTTATTATATTTGAAACAATACTATGAGCTATTTTAGCGGAATCAAGGTAAAATGTATAGCTTGTGCATCTTTGTGATGTGTCAGTGTCACGGTGAAAGACTTATCACAATCTGGCGCAGGGAAATAATGAGTGGCGGGAGTGAAAAGGGGTTAGCGCAGTTTTAATAAAAGTTACCTCAGCTCTGCTTCCACCTGCTGACATCCAGCCTGTGATATTCAAGGAGCGGCAGATTGCGGCAATAACATTTAACTTCACCAATTTCTTATTGCCTGTCACTCTCTCTAATTTGATCCGGCGTCGGACAGTTACGGTGTCGGACGGCCGAGTCGGACGGCATATTGCCGCGCAAGACTGGCAGCTAATAAAAGCCCCGCTTGGTATTTACTCCCTCCCCCCTTTTTTTTTATTTATAATATATCTCAATATTGTTATTATGAATATACTGTATATGCATTTAGGACTTGCCCGTCACTCTCCGTGGCCCCTCGGTTAATAATACGTTATTGATCTCCATATAGCACCGGCTGTATATCGGTTTAATTTCCAGGCCTTATCGCGTCCCCTCCTGTGATTTCACATGAACTCTTGCTTTATTTCCTGCTTTTTTCTTCCTACAGGCGTTATTAATTCAGTATAGGAGTGAAGATAACATGTTTTTTTACAGCGTGACAGGTTATTTTATATGGTAGAGACTCATTAGGATTCATTTTTCTTCTTTGAAAAGTCATGATCAAGGGCAGGTAGTAGAGAAAAGTGGAATTTATTGCCTGGTTGCCTTCTAAGTTTTAATTTAACAACAGTTTTTCTACATTGGAAAGAAATTTAAGTTTTGTAAACAGTTCTGGCTTTATAAAGGCTTGTTAACGGTACAATTTTTTTTTTTTTAAGTTCTTGTTAACTCATTCACTCGCAGCCATTTTTACTGAAGCAACCCCCTTCGCTCCCGGCTGTTTTACTGGATTTGGACTGATTCTGCAAGCCCCACCGAATATTATGTTTTATGCGTGGAACATACCAACATAAAGATTAGAGTCTCTTCTTTCATCAGGAAAACAAATGTATATTTGTATCTGTTTCCATTTTGCAGCAGTTAGCATTAGAATTTAGCTAAGTTTCATCATTATTCACAAACCTGTTGAAAACACTGGCAAAAAAAGCTTGTTGCAACATGGCCCTGGCTGATCTCTTATACTCTGTTTCCACCTGCTGGTCGTTTTTTGTAATAACTACCATTGCTTTAAGTGACCTTCAGGTCAGAAGCTGCATCAAAGTCTTCTGTATGCGTATACAGAAATGCAACCACTGGAGCGCAAAATTTAAATATAACAAAGTACTAACCCTGGATTATATAAATGACGTTTGGTCATTACTTTAAAAGGCAAATGTGAAAAAAATCGGGACGATTTGGCGACGTTGCAAATTAGTGCAACAGCGGCAACTACCGCAGGAAGTGTCTGATATCGTATGTATTTTCTTTCTCGTACATCTCAAGTGGAATTGGTGGCGTGTACGTATGTAGCATTACTGCTCTAGCCGACTTAGTTGTAAATCTAAAAGTCATAAATAAGTCATCCTGATTCCCGACTTGATATTTTCTTCTACACTTTCCTCTCTAAAGAGGACACGAGGGACTTGCCCTCTCGCTAACTGGCCGGCCAGCGAGACCTCTGGGGGGCTCCTCCCTCAGCCTCTGCATTCCCTCGGCCCCTTCATTCCCGACCCGGTGGAATGATAAAGGGAAGGAGGGATGAGGAGGGAAGGCGCGTCGGCGATGAGAACGAGGCGTAAGCAGCGCGTGTATGCGAAAATATTATGCGCCATCAGCAGGAAAAAGGGGCCTGAGTCAGCCCGTTTGCCCGGGCCTCGCCGCATGCTAAAACACATAGAGGCAAAGCCCATTAAAAATGGATGCTACGCGATAATCACATTCGCACTTAAAATTTAATGTTGCTACGCGGCGGCTGACAAAGGGAAAGCGGCGTAGGGCACTGTGATTATGACCGTGTCGTCTGCACTCAGCGTCCTTTTACCTGGAGGGGACGACTTCATGTGATCTCTGGAGGGCATGCAAGATGAGTGCAGGGTGCTTCATGACACCTAATTGTTGCATTTAACCCGCATGCCCCGACAAATATACATTGCGGGGAGTTCACTTTTGGATGGTTTTGATAATACATTTGAATGAATTTCTTGTGATTGTCCATATTTGATTGCCATAAGGCAGGCCGGAGAGAGGCAGAGACACCCCCCCCCCCCCCCCCAACCAATTCGCGGATCGGGAGTGATGCAAATCGTGGGGCCTGTTCTGAATCGACCATGGATCAATGATGATCCATTGCACCACTAAACGTAACGTATGGTGTTCCACAGGGTTCAATTCATGGACCTCTGCTGTTGTCATTGCATCTGCCGATTTAAGGTTTTCATCGTAAAAAAACAGCGGGTCTTTGTTTTAAAAGTGCTCTGTAAATATAGAGTCAACGTCCTAAGTTACTGCATGATTTGCAATGCCAAATTCATAAATTCTAGTATTTATCTAACAAAACACTTAAGATGCATGGGCACAGGAAATGTAAGAACACAACGCTCGCTGTTCATTTTGTTCACCAGTAAAACCCTACAATATGTCTTAATTAAAAAATAAATAATAATCAATAAAGAAGGATTCAGCGACTGTGCATAGGCAACTGGTGGTATATATTGTTTGTTGAAACACTACCATGATGAATGATTGTGATTAATCATGTTTACAATATTAATCAAAGTCCTGACTAGCATATTGGTCATAATCGTACAGCCCTAAGCCCAAACACAATATTTACTGTATTAATAAACATTTTTGTACTTGTTCATCCTCTCCACTTGACCTCCTGTCCTTGCTCCTCCTCCTGAAGGTCAAATAGGAGTTCTTCAAAGACTGTCATTTTCCCTCTTGCCATTCGGGCAAAAAGGTATCTCTCTTTTAACCTTCTCCACCCCCCGTCTCTCTATACCGCCTTGGAATTTAGAAGGAGAAAAAGCCTCGGCATCTTCTCGGGACAATGACGGGTCCTTGGAAGGAGAGGGCCGAGATGAATGAGAGCCGCGCCGTCGCATTTGTGGCCACAGCGTGCAAAGAAAAGCAACGCAATCAAGGGGAAGCGGAGGTCGGACTGCTTGGTATTCATCCGCCTCAATTATGCGTGGCCATTTTTCAACCGCTTCCTCAAATCGTTGTCTCCATTTCGAGACAAAGGGGTTTGATAGGCCATGTATGTCCCCACATCGCGACTAACGGTTATTTTAATAATATATCTAACATCTAATCATTTTTTAAGTTGAACTGAATCCAGCTTTAATCATCTGTACAATCAACTTCAATCTTCTGCGATGTAAATATTGTCACGAAGCAGACATTTCTTGATTTGTGGCCACTGGAGCAGTAAAATGAACGGACGAGTGTCAAAGTTGGTTGAAGGCAGTAGCACTACCTGAGATTGAAGTCGCCCCCCCCCCCCCACCCCCTATCCGTATCTAGGTCACAATATGTGGAGCAATTTCAACAGATGGGCTGCAGAGTAGTCCCCAGGCGAACAGAAGTTACTTTCTCTTTTTCTTACTGTCACCACCCCTTGCACCCCTGTCCTCTGCCGCTAAGCCTTACATCATCAGCGAGCTTACTTAAGGGAAGACTGGTGTGCACGCCAGGCGCATTCTACAAATATAATACATAGCTGCGCTTCCCGTAGGTGCTTAAAATACTTGAGAAATGAAAACGCTCCAGTGCGGAACTGTTTTCTGGTATCTTTTAGGTTTGCAAAAATGCTTCCATTTTTAAACCCTAAATCAGTAATAAGTGTTTTTATATGTCCTGTTTAGTTTTAAGGGCACATTCAAATTCAACGACTTTTGCAGTATTAATGACACATTTAATTTGCATATTTCAATGCAAAAATGAAAACATTAGCTTGGGGTTAAATATGAAGGGACAAAAACGTGTTGGTTAATTTGATCAGATGTTTTTAAATATCGTCTCAATTTCAGTTCAGTTTCGATCACGCTTGTTAGTTTTTATCATAGTTAGTCAACCTCATCCTGTTTTTATTTCGTTATCTTTTAGTCTACTATAAATACAGCATTTTAGTCATTATTTTAGTCTATGAAAACATAATTTTACCCATCTAGTTTTAGTCAGGACAGTCATTTTACCCCTGTATATTTTTTTCAGCAGATAATGTTGTACTTTTCGGATCTAAAACTTTTTCGCATCAAATTTTTGCTCGTCTTTTTGATGAAAAACTTCACACACAATTACAGTGGCTACTATAGCTCCATGCTACGAGTTACTAAGTTAGCTAGCATTAGTTAGTGTCAGATTAACATTATTGTCAGAACGTTTAAGCCATTGAATTGCTTTTTTTAATTGATTTTTTATTTATTTTTTACTTTCACCGTGAATCCACCTCCTGTCTGTCCCGAGCTGCAGATTTGAAAGGGGGCGTGTCACTGCGTATCACATGACAGTGTCACAGGGACAGAGTTACAGACAGGATTTTACAAGATCATATAATTTTCGTGTCATCCTTGTTCATGAACTAAAATGTCCATCGATGTCCAGTTTTTATTAAGTGAAGTACATTTTCGTCTCGTCTTCATTAGTCCACAAAAATGCATACTGATTTAGTCACAGTTATTGTTTAGTAATGAGGATTTTAGTCTAGTTTTCGTTCGGTGACAAAAATATTTTTGTTTAGTTTTCAATAACAAAATCAACACTAGTGTTAACAATTTTTTGGGGTAAAGATTGAAAGTAAGACCGACATGGACAGACGGAGGCTGAGTGCACGTGTGGGGTGGAGATGATGGCATTGGGAGGGGGGGGGGGGATGCCATATAAATGGAGAGGCTCCACCTGTTTACACTCCTTTGCCCCTGAGCATACTTCAGCGCGCTCCTTTGGAGGGCCCTTGTTTTAACTGCTCTCATTGGCGGGGACCACCAGAAAAGAAAAAAAAATAAATCCAGCCATGACGAATAGGCAAGTTAGAGCAAGAATAATAGCAATAAAAGTAAATAGAAAGAAAAGAGTGTATCACCAGTGAAGCACTTCCAAACAAGGCTTTCTAATGAGGTCCGCTGTGAAGAAAATCAGTTAGGAGGACGAAGGTTGGAGACGGGACGGCGAGCAGGAGGTTCTCGTGGCTTAAAAAAAAGAATGAACAAATGGGCTGAATGTGTGCACTGAATCACTTTGTTTTTCTTTTTTCCTGTACAATGACCTGTGTTTGCAAAGCACTGGATGAAGACAGTAGCGGGGCAGAGGAAAGGGATGAAGTGTTTGGCTAGTGGGAGGCCAACAGGCTAGACACCAGGCTTTTGTGTGCAAATTTCCCAGCAGCGCCTTACCAGTTAATTAAGAAGGTCAGTCAAAAAAATATATAAAAAGTAGCAGGCGGTGGTTGAGGGGGGGGGGCCTTAACGAGCTGTCCACGCCGCATGAATGAGGGGTTTGTCCCAAACTAAAGCAGCGAGAGGCCAAACAATGTCGGCGGCAATTAGCGAGCAGTGGTGGGCAGCCAAAGGCCTTTGGACCGAGCAAGCCCCCCCCCAAAAAAAAGAACATGCAGTGACGATAATAAACATGCCAGGATAAATAAAGGCGAGGAGGCGAGGAGGCGGGCGAGGAGGCGAGGAGGCGGGCGAGGGGGCATGTTGCCTTCACCTCTGCACACAGCGTGGCCTTGACCCCGCTGCTGGATGAGTGCTTGGAATCCTTGACATCTGGATGCTTGCGCGACACCTGATGTGTTCTCACAAGGCTGCTTGCTCCAAACATTAGAACAACACATTTTTTTAGACTTACTTATATCTAGTAGCCTTGACAGTTGTTGTGCCCAATTATGGTAAGAGCTTGTGTTTTGGGTTAAAAGCAGGAAAGGATTTATGTGAAATAGCTTCAAATTGCATTTTCTAAAAGGAAAATATGTCCATTATCCTTAACTCATTTGCTCCCAAAAACGTATGAATACGTTCTATTTTAAATATTACCATGCTCCCAAAGACATATTTATACATTAAAAAAATTGTTTTTCTTGCGGAGTCCGTTGGTTCCAGGTCCATTAAATTGAGGTTCCACTGTAATCATACGTAGGCTTAAAAAAAATGGTATTAATGCATCCTTAACTAATTTGTCCCAAAAACTTTTTTTAGAATGTTGTAAGTGTCCCAAAGACATATTTATATGTTTTTTTTTAAATGTTAGAGCTTACAGAAGGCTTTGATGCAGCCTCTGAACTGAAGAGAATGCTTGAAGCAGTGGTAGTTATTACAAAAATGGCCAGCAGGGGGCAGCAGAGTATAAGAGAGCAACCAGGGCCATGTTGCAAAAAGCTCTTTCCCCCACTGTTTTGAACAGATTTGTGAATAATGATTACATTTAGCTATATTCTAATGCTAATTGCTGCAAAACGGAAACAGATAGAAATTTACTTTTTTTCCTGATGATTTTGGTAGGCTCCATGTTTTTATAGCAATGGAACACAATATTCTATGGGCCTTGCAAAATCTGTCCAAAATCCAGTAAAACAACCGGGAGCGAAGGGGATTGCTTCAGTGAAAATGGCTGGGAGTCAATGAGTTAAAAGGAAGTCAATCCCCCACAAAAATTCTTGACAATAATATGTTATATGTGACCTCACTAAAATGGCCGCCCCTTGAAATGGACAAAAACAGCTGAATTTTGCTTCATAACTCATATTCCACAAATGTAATATTAATCAGAACGTCATATTTAGACTTGAGGTCACATATAACATATTATTGTCAAGAAATGTTGAAGGTTCAATTCCACTTTAAAAAGAATCAAGCGCAATCCTTTTAAAGTTTGTCATATTTTTTGCTACCGTCTTATGCTACCGAGTGTCTTTCCATTGGTTTCTCGTGTGACTCTCATGGCCAGAAGGGCACTACATTTTCTAAAAGTCAGCCTCGAACCGAGATTGTTGCTGCGCCCAGAACCGTCCTCCACCACGCCTGTTAGCGTTCATGTCACAATGCGAAGACTCCGCTGCTCTTTGTTTCATTTGAAATCTTGGAAGTGAAGTGGGCCTCTTGTCGCCGTAATCGCTGGCAAAGAGACGGCGTGTTCTGTCTCGTGTTCCTGGATGCCGATGAACTTCCCCACAAAGAAGTGGAAAACGGCTTTGTGTGCAAATAGAAAAGCTCACAAAAAGGAGCCTGAGATAGTGTCAAGTAAGAATGCCGTTGCCCTACGGATGTCGATATGAATTATATTTTTAATATGACGGCCGTGTGCGGGTCACTCGGTGGTCATCATTGGCTGGGAAGCCTTCAGATTTGCGAGGCTTTGAAGAAAGTGGAAGGTGAGGTCGCTGGGCTGTTTGGGAAGATGGCCAGCGAAGGCCATGAGAAATGAAAGATTTCTGTTTTGTAATTGGCGGTGGAGATTTGAGGCTTGCGCAGAACTTCGGTCATATCCGTGGTCATTGTGTGTTCTTGGTTAGTCAGATTAGTAGTATTATGAATGATGCATTTTAATAGGAAGTTAGTTGGTAAGTTAGCACAAAATGTTAATTTGTGCTTGTGAAGTTTTTGTTATGAAGTTGCTCAGATTCCGTTACTGGACGGTTTGGTAAGCAACCAGTGGAATAGTCTGAATTTGGATTAAACCCACAAGTTTGCATTTTGAGCACGTTATATCTTTTATGGCTATAGTCTCACAATTGATTTTTTTTACATCAGTTACTACTTTCCTATTAGCCAGGTCTTTAATGCCATCTTGTGGCATCTCAGGACATTACAGAAGAAGAATAGAAACATGCACACCTCCTGTATATGTGATTTGATCACCCCCAATTTGATAGATGATGATTTATTGAGGTTTTATCTCTAACTACAAAATGAAAAACAGTCAATAGAACGGTAAGTGAGTTCATTTTACAGTGTACATAACCTACAAACTGTCACGTTTCCAAGTTCGAACACGTCCCCTTGATCAGACCTCCGCTCCCTTTGCGCCTTATTCGCTCCCTCCCGCGGCTAATTGGAGGCCGATAGCAAACCCCGACGCCGCCAACCCCCCTAAGACGGAGGAGCCCAGGTTACTGTAACCTTGGTTGCCAGGGATCGGCTGCTCGCCTTCGTGTGACCGGCTATTCATCAAAATGGAGGGGGCGGCGCGTGCTGGGGGGGGGGGGGGGGGGGGGTTGGCGGCCGGCGAGGGGGCAGAATATGCAGCGGAGGGAAATGAGCGTCCGCCAAGACAGCTTCCCAAAAGGGTAACAAATCACCCTGCTGGCCCTAATACCGCCGAGGAGAGGGGGGGTGCAGAGTTTTTCTCGATAGGCTCGTTGGCTGCAGAGGTTCTCCCGATTGATAAAGTGAAAAATTTGAGCTCATTTATGATTTGTGGGATGGCGCTAATGCCACATGCTAAGGCGCTATAATTGGTCATATCGTGGCTGTTTATATCTCGGCGCGAGTGAGAGCGATCTACTCCGTGTTACTATGCAAGGCTGTAGCTCGGGTGGGGGTCTTGTCAGCAATATCCCAAATGATCGATTACGGCGCTTGGACGAGTCATCAATCATCCGTCATAACATTGAAATCTGTGCAATAGCCATAATCTAGCTGATCAGATTCATTGATCTGTATTGTAGCACCAATGAGCTGAAATCTGATCAAATAAGTTAAACATCTCGAGACGAGCCGGCGTCAACCAGTGAACCCTGAAAAATCAAAAAACATTTAACACCATGTGGCGCGTAGGTCACGCACAAGCCTTCGCCATTTTGTCACTCCGTTTTTGAAAATCCATGAATTCAAAGTTGGAAACTTTCCAGAGGAGCTAACAGGAATTTCTGGGACTAAATTAGAAATTTACTAAATTGAAGTTTGGGAAATGCTAATGTAGTAATAAATATTTTGGCATAACTGTGTGTAAAGCAACCAGATTTAACCTACTGGTGACATTGTCTGCTCGTTTGCCATGTGCGCGGTCGCTCCAAACCCGTTTGTGACAGAGAACTTGAACCCCGACAGTCTTTTCTCACAGTTCTTCATTTTTGACTTTGTACGTCTCCTCGATGTCGAGTACCGATCGCAGGTTTTGAGGAAAAACCCAAAGCGTGTTTGTTATTGACTGTTGCGTTCCATTTTTTTAGCATTCCATAGAACAGCAGAGATTTAACACAGCTTTAGAATGTGGAATTTAGTGAAAATTAAGTCAAATTAAATCGAACTGATCTATCATCACAGATTCCTGAATAATCACTCACTGCACTGCCAATTAGCGGGAATGAATCCGACTCATGAATTGGTATTAGTTCCATTGAGCTCCTACGGATTGTATATTGGCAAAACTGGTAACATTGCTGGAATGGAAATCATTTTGATAGTGACCTTTGCTAGTAGTTTAGACATTCCTACACCAGTAACTCATCCTACAACGTTATGCTGCACTTAGATCAAACGAGATACTCCGACATACTGTACTTCCTTGACACCAATTACGATGCTACTTTCTTTCCTTGGAGGATTATAGACAGAGCATAAATAATAAAAAATAATTGTTGACTTTTCCATTGAATAGTAGAAGGGTATGTTCCATAGATGAAAACTCAAAATTTGTAAATAGCGAACCACAATAGGCAAGAGCACGCTGCAGTGTAAACGTCTGCAAACTAGCTGACAACAACCCGTGTACACGCACAGAAAAAATACAAGTGTCAAAATTGCATGCGGCAAAAAAATAGCTGCGTAAAATATATCCACGCACCCCCTTCCTCCCCCCCCCCCTACCAATTCTGCGCTTTGAAGCAAAGGGAATCCCATCCACGCTATAAGGAAATATTTCATACGGCGCATTACAACGTAATTACCCCTGATCTCGCGTTTGCGATGACGTGTTTCCTCGCCATCGGAGAATAGGGGAACGAGTGGCGCGTATTCAGCGGGGAACACAGGCGGGCGCTCGTAGCGCCGTCGCGGGCGCAATCTCCCCGCCGTAGCACCTTAATCATCCTGGCTGGCTGCCTTGTGCATGTGCATATAGGGAGATTTGTGTTTGAGCTGCTTGTGATTGTGTGTGTGTGTGTGTGTGTGTGTGTGTGTGTGTGTGTGTGTGTGCGCGCTGTGTTTCCCTATATGTGTACGTGTGTTCTTTCACCTGTGTTGTGCACTGAGAGAGAGAGAGAGAGAGAGAGAGAGAGAGTGAAAAAACCCATCCCTCCAATTCCCTCGTGAAGCCCCTCCACACCAATTTCCAGCCACGGGCAATCACTCACTCTGCGCACACACACACACACATCTACATAGAGAAGCTGATGAGATCCTCCGTGGGCTCGACCATGTGACTGCCGCTCGTCATCTACTGTACGTGCGCCACTATTTGAATATCACAGTCACGGGTTGGCGGGGTGTGATCTACATACACTTAGGATACACGGGCGATCTCCGAGGAGAAAATCAGAGGACCCCCCAACACCCCCCCCCCCCCCGCCTTGCTATATTTCCCTTTGAATTTGAGAAGAATCTGTCATCGGCACGCACCATTATGTGTCGAGGTGATACGTCATTCACTTTGCGATGTCCTTGCACCTGGATTGGGGGGGGGCACTTAACTGTATCTGGAGAAGCGTCGGCTGATATGGATGGGAGCTCGCTGGTTGATATTGGGTGGGTGGATTTAGAAGAGTACCTACGAGGGGGTGGGAAAATCACGATACTGCGATTGCGCAACAATCTATCGTACAGTGAACCCTGCGTGCGAATTGAACCGTCATTTTTAGTCAACAGCAATCATTTTATTTTTGAGAGCTCAGTATTATTCATTCGGCGGTCAGCAATTTCGCAACAAAAATGAGCTGTTGACTGACATGTGACCACTCGACTACATTTCAACCGATGCCCATTGTAGACGCTTACACTTTGGAGATCTGTTTTGATGGACTGAGGTTGAATATGTGGCACAGCATGGCACTTACCTTTTTGTTGGTACCCGCTCCCCACTACTATTTCTCTGTGTGCGCTGATGTCAGCACATTGGCAAGCATCAGAGCGGATGACCGAGTAGGTGGAGGGTCAGCGTGGGCTTGTGAATAAGATCCCCATTATAGAATATCTTGTCGATTTTCATTTTGGCTACCGGACATGTTTTCCCTGGAATTTTTTTAATTAAACAAAAAGACCCAAAATTAAAGATACACTTACGTTTTAAAGCAAAAAAGCCATAGTGGTCATCTGAAAGAATTTGGAACTGACAAAAGTAATAATAAATGATGGTGGTAAAATATGTATTGAAAATTAACTAGTATCAAATCATTTTTGTATTGTGATCTACCACCTTTTTTTTTTAATGCTAAAATCATCTACCAAAAAAAAGAAACAGGATAATTGCAAGGGTGTGTATAATGCTGGCATTTTAGCAGTTCTTGAAACACCGAAACTCAGTAGCGCCCCCTGGAAAGTTTGCTAAAATTAACCTCCAATGTCAGTTTCACCGCTTGGCATAAAACTGGTTGGACATGTTTTTATCAAAACAAGTTGTACCAAAAAGTCCCAGGGTCTCATGTCTGAAAATGAACAGGAAGTACAGTAGTCGTCCATTTTGTTTGGCTATTTCGAGGAAATTCCAGACTTGAATGCATATTAAATCACTTAAGAAGCTAGTTGGTATAGAATCTTAACTTTTATTGATTAGATATTTTAAAGAAAATAATCTAGTTAAAAAAACAGACACGTATATTACTGGTCTCTTCAAAAGGTGGACAAGTGGTCTAATTAATTTTTTATAGTGTTCTAATTATAGAGTACCATATTAATAGTTTTCTATTTTTCCATACAAAATCCGATCAGACTCTCTTTTCATTCATTAGCATCGCTGTGTGTAGCATATGACCATATTTCACTTCATATTGTATATCATACATACCATGTAGTGCATATTCAGAGATATGGACTCTGGCCAGTAGCAATGAGTTCTTTGTGTGCTAAGGTTTAAGAGCATACTGTACACCCGTATTCATCACAAAGGCCAAAGCACTTATGATAGGGACACTCTGAGGGCGTTTATAGTGGCGCGTTCACATTAAAAGTCGGCATTAGAAAGGGCCGGCTGTAATGTCACTTTTTTTTTCTCCCCTCCACATTTATTGATCTGACCTTCTTGACGCCCAGAAATACCCTCACATTTTCTCTCTCTCTCTCTCTCTCTCTCTCGCTCATACAGGGCTGGATATCATTTGAATTTTATCGATCGCCACCGCACGTACAAATGTCTTTATCTCGCTTAGCTTGTAAAGCTCCCTAAATTGTTGACTTAATGCATACGGTAAAAAAAACAATAAAAAAAAATACACCATCCATTATTAGACTTTATGAAATAACCAGCCGTTTTTAGGGGAACAAAGTCATCATTTGGTGCGAGGCAACAGTTCTTTTGTCTTATAATTTATTTAACAAGGACACTGGATACCTCTGTTGCTATCTACAGACTAAACCTCTTTGCCCAGAATTCATTCAAACTTGATAAATGGACATTCATTATACCTGCAATTTATTGAACCAAAGAAGATGTTAGCTTGGATGCATGAGAGGGACCGCATAATATCAAACAATGCCCATTAGATATATTTCCTACATACAGTGGAACCGCAATTTATGCGATTAATCCGTTGTAGAAATTTTGAGTTAAACTAAATTTTTAAGAAATCCAAAGAAACATTTCCTATAGGGAATAATGTCAATCTGATTAATCAGTTCTGACACCCAAAAATGTTAACTGAAGGTAAATGGTGTCTACAGCGTAAAAAGTTTTCTACAGAGATGACAAGTCATAGTCTAAAGTAGTTAATAACGACTGTAAATCTAGTCAAGCATGTTGCTAAAATTGTAGCATTTTTCTGTGTTGTCCCATGAAAAGATATTTGGGGTGAGATACTCTCTCTTTTAAAACCACCAATAGTTCAGACCCCCTTTTTTTTGTGTGGGTTTTACCAGTCCTGCTGGCCAATCGTCTCCAGCTAACTGTTAATCAATGCTGGCGAGAGGTTAGACCATAATGGAGGATTTATCTGGGTTCTTCACACCACTTAAGTGCCCGGCGGCTGCCTCCGTACCACCTCCACCTCTGCACACCTCCCATTCTCTCCTCCTAACCCCCCCCCCCCGATTCCCCCCTCTTTCTGTGAAGGAAACGGGCCTCCTGAGAGGGGGTAAGATTTGTGAAGGTGGAAAAGAAGAATCCACAACGAGGGATGGAGAAAGTTGAGGAGGGTCGTTAGATGGTGTGCGATGGAAAAAGGGGGTCGGAGCAATGAGGGTGCTATGGCGAAAAAGCACACAAGCTGTATTATTTTTGTTTCGTTTTTTTCGTTTTTTAATGAACTCGGCTTTAGCGAGGCTATGCTACCTTGTTAGCACAATCATCGTGGACCACAAACACAAGTCATTACAGTTCATACGACTTATTAGTCATTTTTATTCTTCTTTGAACCATTATACGTCATTCTCACTGGTGGAGAGTCAAGTATGCTAACTGCTAACTAGCCAAGGCACTGCTGAGGCGTCGGGGGGGGGGGGGGGGGGTGGTTATCGTCGTTCACTGCTTGCTAGCCCTAGTTATGTGATTTTGTGACTTTTAACAAGTTAGCGTACAGACGTACGTACGCACATTTACAAAATTAGATTCCAATATTTGTTCCATAAAATTGTATATCTTCATTCCCAAAAGTCTATTTGCGTTTCTCTTGGCTCCACTGCTTCCAAGGACATGTGGATGTTGGATTGATTTTGTCCAATCAGATTTCAGCATCTGTATTGCCACGTCACTCGAATCCCTCCAGGACCTTTAAAACCGGTAGAGCTGGCCAATATAACAGCCACTATTTCAGTGACGGGACTGTTTTCTTTAACATATCAGATTCCAATCAGATCAGCTCGCCGGCCCGCGTCAGTGACTCCTCATTTTTTCCTTTCATCCAATTCATTTTCTTCGTTTCACCATTTGAAACTGTAAAGGTCTAATGATACATTTCTATAGAGTCATCGTGCATTTACTTGTGATGAATCACAGGCTTTATGCTCCGTAAGGGTTAATACTGGTTAGTGGAGGAACGTAGGTGTATTCACATAACAGTGCGGGATTAACAAGGTCGTCGGCATACATCGAGGAAAAGGGAGTTGCATCATTAGCGGCCGTAGCGTAGCGTGTTTTGTTTACACGCTTCCCTTACATTGCGCTTGTCCGGTTCATGTCCGTGGGTGGTGGGTAGTGGCGCTGGTGGGTTACACTTGTATACATCCCTCATGCAAATTTATGTTGGAGCTTGTTTGTGGATGGGAGTGGAGGGGAGACCTAGGAGGCTGGCGTTGGTGTGGCGGGTGGTGGTGGTGGTGGTGGTGGGGGGGTTAGCATTGGTGGTTGCGGTGACAGAAATTGAGGGGGACGGGGTGGCAGCTGCAGGCTGCTCGGTGCACTGTCAGAGCGGAATGATTAATGAATGGCGGCCCCAGCTGAGCCTAACCTTTGGAGAACCGCACAGGACATCTGCAGAACTGTCAGCGCTCTGACAAGGACAGAGCTGAACAACCAATTATTTCGCCATCACTAAGGTGGGCTGTCAGCTTAATCCTAGCCATTCACTTAGGCAAGGACAGGCAAATTTCTCCTTTACATACACACACACACACACACCAGCACACAGAGCGAGCAGGACCACGGCCCTTGTGGACACACACACACACACAAGTGAACAAACAGACCCGTGTGGACACGCATGCACACACGTGCACGCTAAATGGCGTTAACCCCTTCCTTGCCAGGCTGCGGGCTGGTGTATTAGGCAAAGCAGGGCACACAGCAGAGGTTTAATAATGACAAAATTGGGCCGCCCGGTGCCGGCCAGAGGATGGGCGGTGGACCTGGGTGGGGCTGCCGGCCGGAGGGAGGGACGCTACGTCTGCTATATGTCAAGGAGGAGGAGGGAGGACAAGAGGGAGGGGCAGGGTGTGTGCTTGTCTGCAGATTTGCATGCTTCATGCAACTCTAGGCTCAGTTAATAAGTCAATACTGAGCATTTTAGCTCGCAATGCAATCTTGCCTTTTTTTCCTCATTTGTGTTTATTGCAACTCTCTCTCTATAGATATAGATATATATTTTAGGGGTGTCAAAATTAGTGTGTTAATTAAAAGTTCCTTTAACGCCACAAATTTTTTTCACGCGCGATTAATGACCGCCCCTTACTTGGAAAGCCTGCCCCGGGGGAATTCCAGTCGCATATGCGTCAAAATTTAGCAGTAATGAATTTAGTAAAAATGCATTTATTTGTGGGGACTGGGGTCAAGTGTATTTTACAATTTTAAAAATGTTACTTCGTGTTAAAAATTTAGATTGCTCTTAATATGAAAACAAAAATGCACTGAGCTGTCAACGTCTTACAAATGCAATTATGCCATCTAGTGGCAGAAAAATGACCACTACAAATCAATATCACAATCGTTTTTTACAGTACAGTACATCTTTTTAATTTTAACTCAATGTTATGAATTATTATGAAATTACTGTATCAATGACTAAAAGATGCAGCTATATTTCTATTAGTTTAGCATTTTTTCCACTTTTGTTAACAAGTGTGAAACCTTATTATTTATTAATATATTGTACATTTAGAACAGATATAACATTTGCGATTAATCGTGAGTTAACTATTGAAGTCATGCGATTAATTACGATTAAAAAATATAATCGCCTGACACCCCCAGTTACAAGAAAAGTTATTTTATTTTTTAATTATTATTTGTTTATTTATTTAACTTATTTATTCATTGCGAACTAGCTAACAATGCTAAAAGTCTCATGTATTTAATCTTTATTTTAATATCATCATTATCATGACAATTATTGTTAGACTACGACCAGCAAAATTCTAAAAAACATCTTCTATACCAGGGCTATTATCTCTATTATCTGTGTTAATGATTTCTGTGTACATAAATGTATGTAATGACCAGAATGCTGCTCCAGTTACCGTAAATGTTGCAAAAGTACATATAACCAGATTCTCAATCCTTTAATTTTGTTGTTCTCCAGTCAGAGCAGATGAATAGACCCCCCCCCCCCCCCCGCCCCCGCCTCCATTAAGCACATTCCCTTGATAACAATGCATTGATGGGTACTTTACTTCTTTGTGTGTGCATTTTGTATGTGTGTCGCACGGAGTGCGGCGCTTTGCAGAATTGGGTGCTGATGGCGAGTATGAGTGACTGATTGGGTTTTGATTGAGGCGTCCCTGCGACGATAAGAGATGGAGCGTGCCCGGGAAGCCCATTGACAGGCTGCTGATGAAGCCCAAGTCGAGGTAGGAGAGAAGGCAGTGAGAGAGAGGGAGACGAAATCGAGGGAGCTCGAGGAAATTAATAACAGGATAAGAATCAATTAAGTCAATTGACCCGACACGCATGTTTATAGACAAGCTGGTTGTGTTTTGTCTGCCTTTTTTCCCTGAGAATCATACACCTGCCAAACAAAAGTCAATTGGCCAAAGCAATATGTAAGTCATGCATTTTCCATCTACAAATGCAAATGTGTCGCTCCTGAGAAAGGCAAGCAAGGAAAGACTTCAGTCCAACAAAGATTATGTATTGCATCAAAAAATGGCGGATGACAGGTTTGGTTGATCGGTGCATGGTAGTTGTAGTGACCAATAGCACAACGCCTGTACTGAGATTTGTATTTTATCATCAAACTCTGCCAGGAAACTTAAATAACAATAACATGTCGTTCATTTGTCTAGTGTCTCAATAGGGTGAATTTCCTGGCTCAAAACCCAGAAAAAAAGACCTTCAAACCAAATAACCCACTCTCTAAACGTATTTATACGTTTTTTATGCTAGAGTATACAGAAGGCTTTGAGACAGCTTCTGACATGAAGAGGTCGCTTAAAGCAATGGTAGTTATTACAAAAAACGGCCAGAAGGTGGCAGCAGAGTATAAGAGATCAGCCAGAGCCATGTTGCAACAAGCTCGTTTTTCGCAAGTGCTTTCAACAGGTTTGGGAATCATGATGAAACTTCTATATATAACTATATTTTAATGCTAACTGCTGCAAAACGGAAAAAAACACAAATATATATATTTTTTCCTGATGAAGAGACTCTAATCTTTCTTTTAGTAGGTTCCATGTTTTATAGCAAAATAACTGAATATTCTGTAGACCTTGCAAAATCCGTCAAAATCCAATAAAACAGCCAGGAGCTAAGGGGGTTGCGTCAGTAAAAATGGCTGGGAGTGAATGAGTTAGGTATAGTCCAAAGGATTAGTTTTGGCCTGTCTGGGACGTTTCTGGGCGGAGACTCAACATTTTTATTCTAGCCAAGCAGTAGAGGCAAGCTACTATCGGTGACATATGCAAATTTCTCTGTGCGTTCTCCCGCTCCAGATTGGCGGATTGCTTTCACGCTCGTTCCTGGTTGGCTGCTGTCCTCGGCTTCCTTGATCAGTTTAGAATGTTGTGTTTACAAACAGCAACGAAAAAACGTTGGACAGTACTTTTTAAGTTTCACAGCATACATTATTTTAAACTTAAAATGTGTGCCAGATTATATGCCAATTGGACATACTGGTGGGTGGGATTTATTTATTTATTTTTAATCCATATTTTGCCACAATGCAACGACTGTACCCCTTGGTGAAAACACTTTTTGCAATTGCCCATTTGTCTAGTGTATGTGGTTCAAATTTGGTGGCAATCGAGTGAATTCCCTTTGGAGGAGTTTTTCCCAGGCACAACCCCTGGAAATGGCCCAGATCCCAGAAAAACTGCATCTTATCACCAAATTTCCTACCATAGATCAGAGGTGCCCAAGTCCTGTCCTCGAGAGCCCCTACCCAGCTTGTTTTCCATGTCTCTCTCCTCTAACGCAGCTGAATCCAATGATCAGCCCATCAGGTCAAGCTTTGACCCTGATCCTAAATCAGGTGTGTTGGTGGAGAGAAACATGGAAAACAGGCTGGATAGGGGTTCTCGAGGACCGGACTTGGGCACCCCTGCCATAGATCCTGCATTGATATTCGTGAATCCTCTCATAATGAACATTGCATTCAAAATGTTTTCATTTTATCAGCGTGAGAAAAACTCCAAAAAGGTGATTAAATTCCTGATTTGAATCACATCTGTTATATACCCATACACCAACACAGGTGATTGCACACTCACTGAGTTATATTCATTAGAAAAAGTGTTGTACTAAAATTGGCTGTTTCTGACTGGCTGCATGCTTTTCAAACTAGGTTAGTGGATCAGCAAGGGAGTGAAACAATAAGAGCGATGATCCCTGCTGTGAACCTCTTTATGCCACATAGATGAGTTTGAGTGTTTTTTTCCCCCCTCCTTATGTCTACAGTAAGAAAAAAAAGAAGACAAATCATGTTTTCCTAATGTTTCCCCACTACCATAATTCCACCGACTCCCTATGATGAACTACATAATTGTCTCTCTTCAGTCTCCTGCCCTGGGTTGATTTAGGAGCCAAATGGCAGCCCATTAGCATGTCAGAGTGACTGCGAGCCGAAGGTTTTTTTTTTTTAGCGGCCCCGCGGAGAGAGGGCTTTCTCCGCACGTCTTCTATGATTCTCCATCGCCATCGAGAGTGGAGCATCAAAGGCGACGACTAACTATCCTCGCCCTCTGTCTCCTTTTGGCCTCCGGGTCCACAGTGTAATTTGCTCTGGCTCTCTTTCTTCCGCTGTCTCTCACTTGGTCTTCTTACCCGGCTGGCGACGAGGTCAAAATGAGTCTTCTGCTCTCTAAAGACGATTATGTCGCAACGTGTCGTTACTCAGAGGAGCGACGGGCGGGCCCCGCGGGGGACCCTGTAGGCCAACGTGTCTTACAACGGGGAGCGGCGGCGACACCTTCGAGCTATCAGAAGCTGTGCACTCAATTGGTTTGTCGGGAGAGTGAAATGTAGACCTTGTCTTTGGTGCAAGAAACAGTGGAGTTGGGTTCGTCTGATCAGGTGCGTTTGGAATCACTCATCCAGTACGAACTTAAGAAGTGGGTCAGTAACCTGTTTGGCGTTCTGCTTGTATTCAACTCTGAGGAGGCCTTTGGGGTAAACCTAGGAAATGGTGGATGGCCTATAACGGCATAGGCGACATGGAATGCCTCAGTGGAAGAGGTGACTCGTGTCTGGAAGTCCAGAATTCCTTATCAGACCATTGCCGCCTGACTAAGTCATATCAGCCCCAAAAAAAAAAAAAAATACTCAGGTTATACCACACTCATGAAATTGATGTGCTCGACCAGAGTTTTTACTTTGCTTTTAGTTTGGCCCAAACCAAGGAGCCGGTAAACCAGAGAGAATACGGCGAACAGAGGATACTGTGGTGCTACCCACCTTGGTACACCACCCCAAAGCGATTTTTAATAACCATATCTTACATCTGAGACTTGGGTTGACAACACCTTATTACCATCAGAAGCTATGCGGTCAAACGAATTGTCAAGGAAAAATGGAGATAGTTTGATAGCATGAAGATGAGCACTTGCTCCTAAGAATATACGGTGCAACAAATACGGATGTGTCCTGGTCTTACCAATTCAGTGTTCTGTGCATGTCCAACTGGGAGGCCTTCAGGTTGACCTAATTCAGGCTTGATGGACAGAGATTGGCCTTGAGATGTCCACATTTTTTGGCCCAAGAAGGTATACTCGGCTACCGCCAAACTTACTGTTATTTTTTGGATTGTTTTGTATGCAAGGAATATAAATATTTTTATCAGGCAAAGGTTTACTGTAATTATGACTTTACTACTGCAATAGTGATTTATTTACATTGAGTCTCGGGGTATGTCACAATCGTAAGAATGGACATCTTTTCTGTATTTATGTCCTTCACTAATCACTTGCTACTCTTCGGTTTACATTTTTGCAACCAACACTCAAAATACCAACCTGTTGTCTCAGACAGGAAAACATGCATGTTTTTCAAATTACCGTAACTCCTGAACCGTTAGCGCTAGCAACAATATTCTACCGGCTTCTGAAAGCAGAGAAGCGTAGCTTTACGTCGATACCAGATACGTTGCGGTAGCTGACAGATTGTCACGTGTGGAGGAGGGGGGAAACCGTGCGTCATAGAGGGGAGTGACTTCAAATCACCGTAACCGTTTGTGCTAGCAACGTAATTCCAACGGCTTCTGAGAGGGAAGAAGCGGAGCTTTGCGTCGATACCACGTGCGTTACGGTAGCTAGCAGATTTTCATGTGTGGAGGAGGGGGAAGTGGTGTGTCATAGAGGATAGTGACGCAGGAGACAGGAGATGACGCGCGTTTTTAAAATCACCGTAACTCCTTAACCATTTGCGCTCGCAACTTATTCTCAAAGCGGAAGAACCGGAGCTTTACGTTGAGAGTAAAAAACAAGAAAAACAGGCGGACTGCTATAATAGTATTTAGAGGAGTAATTATTATTATTTTTTGAAACACTTTTTGGTATGATTGGATTTTTTTACTGTGTCAACAAGAACCATACTGGAGGGCCATTGTTTACTAACCGATTGGGACCAGAGAGAGGGAATTTCAGAAAGCAGCCTTGCACTAAATTTGAGGAAGGTACCAACCTGTTTTTTAAGTAAGTCTTGATTATCACTTATTAAGCAAAAGCACTGAGATTTGGCTCCAAGAATATGTCTGGGGGCTTCTCCAAAGGAAGTTGAGTCGCCCTCCTTTATCTTTGTCCCCCCCGACTTTTCTCTAAGCCCCCGTACTTCATATTCAGCAGCCCGGGGCTTGAGCCTATCTTGTCTCCTCCCTTTTTTCAATTAATTCTCTTAGAGCGGCGACATGCAATATACTTCAACGCGCTTAAATGGAACTCGCGCAGCATATGTAGCATTTGGCGCAAGGAGGGGGGTGGGAGGCTGTGGGGGGGCCTTGTGCGAAACGAGCTAACAAGCCCGCCGTGCCATGCGACGACCAAACGCAGCTGTTTGAGTCACAACACATCTAATACACATTTCATCACTTCTTAAACAAGCCATCAGCAAGTCTAATGCTCCGGGATGGAGAGCAGCGCTGTGATACATGTGCCTTCAAAGCTATTTCTTAAACATCAGCACTTAGTACTCGCTCCCTCCAAGCCCCCAACCGCACCCCACAACCCATACATTTAGTAAGCAGTGCTGATAATTCACATTTCGAATTTTCTTGCCACTCAGATTTCTTAAAACAACAGCTCCATCAGTCGCCGAGTTCTAATTGACGCTACCCATAGATTGCTGCTGCCTATTCTATGGCTGCCGCCTTATCCGAATGACAAATATGGCTACATGCGTATCACAGGTGAACAGCTCAGTTTTTGTCACATTTTTGAATGGAGCAAATGCAGACAAAGTGTCACTCAAGCGAGGCCGGTCGTATTCACCCCTGCGTGTCTGTCTCAGGGCTTAAGACTTACTCTCTCATGACATCTTACCATTTTAAACCTTATTTGGTTTGCAAAAGTGAAATTAAGCTCTCTCCGCCACCCCTCCTTTGGTTGAATTTTGGACAGCAAAGCTCTCGACCGAGATAAGGAGGGGTATAACTTTTGGGGATTTCAAAAGGGATGTGTAGGGGAGGTCACCGGGGAGAAGATGGTAGCAACAGCCGAGGCGCAAAGGGGTGGAAGTTTTTGGCTGCGAAGATACTCCACGGAGTGACTCCGGAGAGATTTAAAAGGGGAACTTCTCTGCTGTGACCAACAGGCCACAATCCCATGATGCCCGGTAGTCTCTGTGGCACTCATCCTCCCCTCACTTCGCCGTAGTCCTCAAAAAGTTAGCATGAGCTGATGGGAGGTCAAGATGTGAGAACAGACTGTTCATACATTATTGGCTTTCTTGGTGTTCACAGGGTGGATCACTCTTAGAGAAGTTGTGTGAAGGGCATGAACACTGTTGTCCCAAATTCTTCAAGACTTTTTTTTTTCTGGTGACCTTTTCTTTGGTTCAGGGCCAATACAACATTTTTTTCTACAGCAAGATGTCATAAAATGTAGCTGAAATCATTCTTGGGTAGTGTAGTTTGAACAGAAATGGTATGTTTTCAGGACAGTTTTGGCGGCCAGTCGAGCTACTTATTCTTAACACATTTCCGTTGCTTCTTTAGCTATACAGATTTTCCAGTAAACAGTAGACTTTTCATCAGACAGCGGAAATATGTCAAAGAAGCATAAGTCTTGTCACATATGTACTGTATACGTAATGTTAACCATGATCCTCAGAACTTTTTTTTATTTTTATATTTAGCTATATATTTCTGTGAAAATTATGTCTAGAAATAACCCCCCTCTCTGCCAGAAATAACCCCTGGCCACTCCTCTAGTCGCAAGGACCTTTTTTCAAGTTTCTCATAATTGCTGGGGCCAGAAATAAATGACAGACCTGCACCCATCGGCGGACTGACGGATGAGCGCGCCTGGGCTGTTTAAATGTGTCTCTGCAAACACTGTTAGGCCCGTGTAAACAGCACTCCATTGATTAGCCACTATTCATGATCAGCACGTCTCGGGCTGCACTGGATTAGTCAACATACCGACCCCTCCCTCATGTTTGCGCCGGCCAGGCCAATTTCAATGCCAAGGCCTCATCGGAACGCAGATCACGCCCGAGGGCGAAGGGGAACGGAGGTGCTCGTGCAGAAATATTGAACCGTCAAACTCGGGGAGCGGCATCCGTAAGCCTCTCCGCAAACTATTTTAACAAGTTTGCCATGATGCAACGCTGTTTATCTACTCTGACAAGTGTGACAGGGTGTCACACCATGAGCGCAGACCTGGTGTTGCTAATAGCCCCTCGGACTACACCGGCTAGCTAGTCGGTGGCTACAGGAAAACAGAGTCCGAGAGTGACAGCCATAGGGATGGAGAACGAGGGGTGTCCACACATGGAGAGCGGCTTCATTGTGGCACCCCATTTTCGCTATTACACTTACATACATCCCCCTCAAGCTCCGAACACCAACACCACCTCCTTTTGCATGGTAATTATTTTCCAGCCCAAAGGTAGCTGCAGGCAACGTCAGCCACTGCGTCAGGGACCAGCGCATTAGCTGGCCGCTGCATTATTTATTTGTGCACGGGCAGCCGGATGGATACCCCAAATCCACCGAGACTTGGGGCAAAGGGAGGGGGTTGCTGCTCTCCTCTCAATGTCATTGTTCAAGGCAGTTGTGGCACCCCCTGAACGGCTCACCGGCGAGTGGCTCAAGGGCAAAACGGCATGAGACACTTTGCGTGGGAGTCCTCGTTAGGTGCGTAATGTATTCTGAAAAGCGGGTCAGCGGTCTGGTAACTGGTCCTCGCTTATGCAAGAAGCGACCGTTAAGGGTCTGCTGGATGACCATCTAAAGAGTCCTGCAGGACATTGCCGAGTGCCAGGTAAAATGGAGGGTCATGAAGTTCAAATTGCCTTAAGGCTCTCGGTGTACTTGACGGCCATATGGAGAACAGTCCACCCTTGGGTACTACGGGTAAAACAGGCATTTACCTCCGTCCCATCTTGTGTATCAATAAAGGGTTATTGCACCCAAATACCAGTGGGCTAGGCTAGGTCAAAACATGTCAGCCCCGCACAGAGAGACAATGCGACATGGCTCAGCGATTGTGACGTTTGGGGAGCTAATACCCTAGCGTGCCCCCCTGCGTCCTGGTTCTGTCCGACATGAAACCACCCTGACCTGTCAGCCCCGCACCATCGCATGGTAGCGCCTGCGATGACAGCCCGACCAGTGTCCCTGTCACGGCTTCTCATCCACACGTGCCCACCATGTGCGTGTCCGCGACAGCAGTAACTCCAGCCGGCGCCCCCCCTAGCATCCCGCCCCACCCATCCTCGCTCCCCTTGTTCCTCGCCCCCCTTGTTCCTCGCCGTGTCCCCGCTTGCCAGCCGGCTCGTCCGCATGAGATGCTCAGATGGCCTCGTGACATGACAGCGACATGGTATCGATGCTCGGCGGAGCACCTGCAAGGCCGAACACGTCAGGCTGGCTCTGTAATGGAAAAGATCCACAGCACTCTGGTTTTCCAAGACAGATTTACTTTTAGTTTCTCAATGTTTTATAAAGAAACCACACACAAAAGTCCTCAAGGCTTGTGCTGCCCCAAGGCCTTACTATTGGTCACCAACTACCGGCTGCAATCTTGGAGATTAAAAAATGAAGAAAAAAAAATATATATATATATATATAGATGCCAAAGCATACAGAAGACTTTGATGCACCTTATGATATGAAGAGGTGGCTTAAAGTAATGGTACTTATTACAAAAAAACGGCCAGCACGTAGCAGCAGAGTATAAGAGATCAACCAGGGCCATGTTGCGAAAAGCTCTTTTTGACAGTGGTTTCAAAAGGAATGTGAATGTTGATGAAACTTGGCTTTGTTTTGATGCATAACGGAAACAGATACAAATATACTTTTTTTTTCCTGATGAAAGAAGAGATTCTAATCTTTGTTTTGGTAGCCTATGTTCCTTGTTTTTATAGTAATATAACAAAATATTCTGTGGGCCTTGCAAAATCGGTTAAAATCCAGTTAAACATCTGGGAGCAAAGGCGGTTTCTTCAGTGAAAATTGCTGAAAGTGAATGAGTTAAGTATCATGCTCAAAAACAGATTGCAGATGTATTTGGTTCATGTTCAGATTGTGTGTTTGTAACGTGCTTGGTTTTTGACATATCTTGGGCTACTTATTAGAAAGGGCCAGGGTGCTGCTGGTCCAAATCTCAGATAAACTGGAGTGTTTATTGTGATTGTCCTTGTCAGAATGCCTACTTTAGCATGCTGCAAATCCAGATTTCTTTGTGAATTTGTAGTTTCGGCTATGGAAGACGAAAAGCAATCACAATGTTTAAATGTCACCGAATGACAAAAGCGTCAGTGATAGAGACAGTTTCCACTTTGCCCCGACACTCCCTCCTAATGGAAGCCGACGCCACCAGAGCGATCCGGACGGACGATGGGACGAGCATCGCAGGCGTCCAACCTACCAATTATTTTTCTGGCTCATTTTCTCCGGTCCTGCTCGCTTTCTCGGCAGAAGAAAATGTGGCGGAACACTGAAATATCTACTTGACGGGTCTTTTGATCCGGCAGGACAGCTGCCTGTCACATGCAACGTAGTTCCACCCCAGAGCGTTAACATACACACACATACACATATATATTTAAACTGTACGTTTTATGTATGTCATGTGGAAGATGTACACAAGTACGGTATGTCACAACACAAACACTGACAAACATGCCTACTACTATACTGTTGTGATGTGTTACGTACACATGCTGCATAATGCATGTGAGCAAACAACAGTCTCCTTTAATAAAACAACAACGACGAATGTGCTATTAAATAATAATTACGAGTTCAACAGAGACAGTCTTGCTTCCCTCAAATGGCCTTTTGAGAAACTTCAAATAGTTGTCATGAAGAGTTTTCTTGAAGAGTTGCCTCTTTGTGGAAATCCGCTTCTTCACTAACCGTGCCAGCAAGCTGAAATCTGCGAGTTCACAAACTCCGAAGAATACATCTTGTACCGCCCCCGCTGATACGTTTGCAACAGACCTTTTTTTATGTCTGACCAATCAGGCGTTGTTTAGGGCGGGACAAAACCAAGTAGTGTCGATGGCGGTGGGGGGAAAACAGACAAATCTAACAGACGAATGGACGCTGCAATTAATTACTCATCGTTTCCTTGTGAATGTTGAACAGCGAGAGGCGCTTCGTGCATTTTTAACTGGTAAAGATGTTTGGCTTTTTTTCATCCCCTGCGACGAGCCTGAAGATCCACGGCATTGATTGGTCAAAACAAACGTTGCAAAGATGCCGCATAGTCCAATCAGCTCGAAGTATTGTACAGCTAGTTCCTCCTTTCCGGAACGGATTTGCCGAGTGAAGCTCCAGATTGATAATGTGAAGAAGTCTCTTGAGTGAATCGCAATTGAATCAATCTGGCTTGTGAGGTTACCTCTTGATAATAGTTGGGTTTCTATCCACCCATTTTTTCAAAAATAAAACTGAATGAAAACGCAAAAAATTCAAAGGGCCCCAAATTCGGCCAAAATTTTTTTACACTTGGAGCGGGTGGATTTTGAAGTGTATCGTAAAAAGGAAAATGCGAATTTTGGCTATAGAAAACAGGTTTTGCGAATAACCTCTGGCAAGACCGGATACACGTCGCACATTTTGACAATATTCGCGAAAGAAGAACAGATGGAAACGGGTATAAGTCGCGTGTCACATTTTCAGTAAATTCGCTTAAAAAATTTCAAACAATTGGATGAAAACCTGACTAATGACGTCATGTTTTTGTGGTTCAGTAAAAGCTAATACCGTACTCTAAAAAAACAGATACAGGCTAGCAGTTTTTCCATTTCAATGCATCGGTAGATATGCAGTGTTCAGTCACTTGGTGTGCAGCAAAGAGTGATGATGGCAATTTACAAAATTTGCGAAATCAAAAATAAATGTCTTGCAGATGATTTGATGTTGAACAAATCCACTGGAAGTACGCATCACGAGTTTGCTGCACTGCTTTGAAAATATTCGATGGCAACGATACAATAATTACATGTCGTTCAGATTACTCGATACTTTGTGTCAATCACATCACAAACAAGTCACTCAACATCGGTTCCGTGGTGTCAATCCGCGACGAATGACAGCCTAAATGAACGCGTGTTATTCACTCATCCTGTTGCTTCGGCGTCATTTCCGCCTCGCTGATCATCGCCGTCGCTCCGAGATGAGCGGTTGCCTGTCGTTTCAAATCGAGCAGTGAAGTCGAAAGAACTTTCCTGCAAAAGCTCCCATTTTGTGCTTTTATTCTACTTCCTCAGCAGTTAGTGCAAGTAAATACGTAGGCAAACTGTAATGAGTCTCATTGTATCACATCTTTTCTTCTTCTTCTGCGCATTGCCCAAAGGGAAACGCCTCGCGCCTTCATGTGCAGCTTCAGCACTTTGTTTTGCTCTTAGGTGTGAAAAAAAAAGAAAGAAGAAAATAGAAATGAACGATACTGTAGTTTTAGCCATTTTGTGCATCAAAGTCCAGTTAGATGACAACCTCGCTAACCACTATGCTAACTGCCCACGAGTCTCAGTCCTGAGAGCCTTTACTGCATGCGTGCATTCTCCCCAGCAGTCGTCGCTCCCCTTTTCTTCCCTTTAATTACAGTAAGTACAGCGGACCCTTCCCCCGGGCTTGTTTGAACAGATCAACCTAGCGGAGGAACCAAGAAAATGCTAATTAGCCTGCTAATGTTGCTGACCGCGCTGGTTCCCCCCCCCCAGCACTGCTGAGTTGTATTGACAAAAAAAAAAGGGGGGGGGAGGGAGGACAATAGGAATCTGTATTCAAATGACGAGCTCAGCCAGTGTGGGAAGACATTTAATACTGTGCAAAAGTCTTAGGCCGCAACGAGCTTGGTTTTAATGAGTCGTTTTCGGAGTATACAAATTGACTCATAAGACAAAATTCCTTGTTGGAGGTCTGGCCTCTCTACTTGGTGGCTTTGCAGTTTTTGTCATTTTTATGGCATTGCTCGAATAATTTGCACAAACAAACAAAAGTATTGGAACGGTGAGGCGGGTGCTTTATTTTTGCACATTTGAAAAAAATTGATTTCACTCCTTTACTTAAAGGTAAGTTAATTACACTGAGTATACGTCACTTTCCCCATTCGTTACAAAGACGGAAGTCAATTTGAATGTCGACGCACGATTACTGCTTTCCTGGCAGAAGCTGCAAAACAACAATTCTGAGGAGACAAAAAAGAAAAATGGAAGCTACCTGGATAAAAGGACAATCAAGGATCGACATTGGCGCCGATTTCACTCGCTGGCGTGAGCTAAAAAAAAAGACGCAATGCGCTTGTCCTCATGGGAAATTAGGTCTTACTTCAGGCTTAACATTATAACGTAATCAACTTAAACTAAAAGTCCCTTAGTGTTGCTTTAAATTTCAAAAGTAATAACTTAAAATGAATGTTTACTGTAAATTATATAGATTGCCCTTTTCGGAAAAAAAGAGTTTTGTTTGCATTAGCTAGCGTTGGTTTAGGCTTTGCTAGTTTTGCTAACGTTATGAATTGATCAACAAAAAAATATTTCTTCACTGAAAAAAATCGGCAATGGTAACCGACGTGCGCCGAACACTATTTATCAGAATTTCTCACGAACTTCCCGATGCCTGCTACACCTGCGTTGAAAAAATATCAATGACATAAAATTTTCATCACATTATACTACTTCTTACTACTTTATTATTACACTTGCTTATACTGCGTTATAAATATACTACTTTATATTACTTTCATCACATTATATTCAACAACAAAAAATCTTACAAGCCAAAAATAATATTTTCTAATCACATGTCCCCCTTTGAAATGAACTGAAAAGGCGCTAGTGTTTAAAGCTCTGACTGATTAATCAGCTGACTGATATTGGCTCTATTAAAATTGACGACAATTTTTAAAATATTTTTTAAAATTTAATTTCCCCCCCACATTGACACTTTACAACATACAACCAAGATAATGACAATCAAAAACCGCCCATAAAAAAATTGGCTTAATTTTACCGATTAATTATACCCCCCCCCTCCACACACACACACACACACACACACACACACACACACACACACACACACACACACACACACACACACACACACACACACACACACACACACACACACACACACACACACACACACACACACACACACACACACACACACACACACACACTTAAGTTATACAAATACTAAACAACAAAGTGTTGTAAAACATTTCAAATGTTATGCCTGTAATTCAGATCTTTATTGTTGTAAGTGGTATGGGAAATTAATTGGCCGATTAATCAGGAATCAGAATTTTATTCTGTCAAATATCGGAATCGGCCTAAAAAAAAAAAAAATCCATTTCAAATGGGCCTTAACTTTTTGCATTATTTCCTTTCAAATCTGAGCAGTTGTTCGATCCAGTACAACTTCTGGTGCTCAACTCGAGTGCAACGCAGAAGGCTTGTAATACATTTCCATGTTTCCGCGCGCATGTGTGTGTGTGTGTGTGCGCGCGTGCACGTGCACGTGCGTGCGTGCATGCGTATGACTGGGAATCTGGATCAATACTATTGACCTGTTTACTTTGGTGCTGGTTTACCACTTGAAACATTAAAAGCAGACTATTAGTAATTCTTTGGCCCTGCTTTTTCCTGATTGGCCAGCATGGAATGGTGGGGGTTAAGGATGGTGGTCTATTTGGGGGAGAGGGGGGGGGGGGGGGGGGGTCAAAAAATAAAACAGACAGTATGTATTTCTATATAGAATTGGTAGTCGGAGTGTAATCCTCTTGACTCCTTGCTATCAGCTTTTGCCACCGTCTCGCCGCTCGCCTCACACTCGATGTGGTCACTCAAGCCTATCGGAGGGCCGCGGGGCATTGTGGGGGCCGAGCAGCGCCGCCCTCGCTCCCGACCCTCGGGCGCTTTTGTGCTCGCCCCCCCCCCCCCCAACACCCTCCCTCCCCTTCCAGTCCTGTATTTCTTAAAATGATTCATGTTACCACCCTTTTTTTTTCTTTTTTTTTTAAGTTGTTTGTCCATCGATTTGTCATCCCTTGACTCCTCGCCGCCCTCCCACCTCCTTTTGCGGAGAGAAGCGGGGGTCCGTCATGTTGTTGTTGTTGTTGATGCATGCTGATTTATTTACTTATTTCAAGTTATTTACGGCTATTACAGAATCTACCTTGTATCATCCGGGAGCATCTTGCCGCTCTCCCTGCTCCCCGCCGGTGTATTTTTTAATTCCCCCTGATGTCGGCAGGCTGCAGTAATGTCTCCCAAGCCCACCTGAGGAGGTGATTGACACCTGGCCCCTCTGCTGTGGAGGCCACTCACCCCCCCCCCTCCCCCCTCCCTCACCATTTCAGCAGACAAAAAAAAAAAGATGCCTGCATGGTAAAGTGTTAAGGAAGGGCAAAGGGGACGATTCGGGGGGCACCGTGTGCGTATGCGTTAGCAGGAGAGTCTGATGAAATCTCCCGGGGAGGTGGTCTACAACCTCCCACCCCCCCCCCCCCCCCCCCCAACATACACACACACACCTCACTCTTACATTTCCAAACACTCCACTGTTTCGCTTGCTTTTCCTCGCTCTCCTACACTGTGTCCCTGCTGGCTTATGCATTAGTATTCATAGTGGTTGGACTCTGTTTGGAAGGGAAGGGAAGGGGGTCAGGGGAGTCGTTGTGGGGGTCCCCTTTGCCAGCTGCTATACCGGGATTGGCTGTATAATGGCAGCGGACGCTCAAACAAACAGGAAATGCACCCCCCCAAAAAAAAGAAAAAAAAGACCAGCCGTGAGAATTAGGGAGCAATTAATCTGTTGGGAAAAAGTGACAAGAATGACATTCACTAAGCGCCAAGACCTCTGCCAAGGCCCCATTTTGGATCGAGACCAAATGGTGCACCCTCATAGATCCCGACCGGCTGATTAACGGCTGTGTTTTGTCATTAAGATTGATGAAAGTCACTTAGGAATTAGGATGTTTTTTTTCTACCCCCAACACGCTCAGCTTTAATGTTACAAGAGTGCTTTAGTATTTATCGCCTTGTTTGCTTTTTTTTTTTTTTCCTCCTGAAATTGTTGGTTAGAAATATTCATTTTAGTACCACTGGCATTTTGCATTACAGTTCATTTAACATTTTTGTCCATGAAATTGGTTTTCAGGGGAAGAAATATAGATTAACATCCAGAAAACTAAACGACTAATGTAGTGATCACAGTGGATCTGATAATAAATGGAAGAGAGGTGAGGAGGGGGGGGGGGGAGTAGCAAATAGCAATTTCCATACTTTGCTACAGGTTGCTACCTGAATTCTGCCACATTATTTAAAAAAACATTTGAATCAAGTAGTTGTAACTCAGAACTCTGGCAAGGCATATATTCCACTATACAAGCTTTTAATAACTCAAAGCATCGACAACCCTCTGCGTCCGCTCGGCAAAATTTGGGAATGTTTTGGCAACATCATCGTAACACATCCTGCGCTCTAAAAACAGTTGGGTCAAAAATAACCCAACGATGGGTCAGAAACGGACCGATCCTCTAAGTGGGTCAATTTGACCCAATTTTGAGTCAAGAAATTGGTCTTTTAGTGTAAAACAACTCATAAATATTGATTAGATGCTTTACAACCCAGGAAGTTGGGACCAAATTGACCCATAAAGTGGATCGGTCTATTTTTGATCCAAAATTGGGTTATTTTTGACCCAACTGTTTTTAGAGTATGTCAAAAGTCAGGCCTTCAAATTAAAAGCACAACTGTATAATGCACATTTCATAAAAGTTTCTTTATACTCTTCTTCTTTTCCTTCTTGTTCTTGTTCTTGTTCTTTGTCTTGTTCTTCTTGTTCTTGTTCTTCTTCTTCTTCATAGGTTAAAGGTTCGAATTCCGCAAGAGGCTTGGTACACCCTCAACCAAATGACAAGTCTGGGTCTCGAATGAACAAAAGAATGAACATAAGAAACATGTTTTTGAAATTTTCTGAGAAAAAGGACGGGGATAACACACACACACACTCCACACAAAAAGGCCGGTGCACAGGTTCGAACGTAAAAACTGAGTTTTTATTTTTGTTTACTATACATTTGATTTATCTTTATACTATTATCAACTGCTACACAACTACTCTTATAAGCAAATATGACAGTTGGTAGTTGTGTGAAAATATTACTTAAAATGACATCTGTAATGGTAGTAATAAAAATTAAATATATTATTATTATTATTATTATTGTTGTTGAAATGAGTCAACCAGCGTTAATAATTTCAATTTTCTTTCATATCAGATGTCTTCTGATTCATTCAAATATTGTCAAATTTAACATAATCCATGTGCTCGTCTGTATTTTTGATAGTCAGTGTGTTCTCATTGGATCCTTCCAGAAGGGGACAGTAGAGAGCAGGGAGACACCTGCCCCTCCCCTTTATTGAAGAGGAGGAGGAGGAGGAATACTGGGGGGTGAAAGAATGTCCTCACCTCACAAGAACACAAGCAAGACTGGAGGTTGCTTGTTTTGCGTAATGAGCAAGATGTCAATCATCGGTTCAGATTTGGGAAAGGCGCACTTTGTACACTAATCCAGAGGTCGGGTGACACGCCACCCCGCCTTAATCATGCAGATGAACCTGACCTTGGCCGGCCTTGGCTCTCAGCTGACCCCCCCCCTCCCATCCCCGTTCGCCCCACTACCCACCCGGCCGACCTCGCTTTGCATCTCTGATTGTGTTAGGGCGCGTTTCCCTATCATCAGCAGACGGCGGACACTCCGCAAGCACCTTTTGAAAAGATGTTTTTTTTTTTTTTTTTTTAATAATCAACATAATTCAGATAAAGGGGGAATATACGGTGATGTGAAGAACACCAGTGGGATGAAACAAGAAGGGTCCTTGGCATTATTACAATGATGTGTGTTTAGCCATGAAGAGCCTGCTTCATTGGAGGGGAGGGCGTTGGGGGGGGGGGGGGGGGGTCCTAAATTAAGAGGCTGACCTTCAACAAGCGCCTCTTCTTTGTTCATTAGCGTGCTGCTTATCTCCAAAATAACACACGACTCGAGAGCAAGATGAGGCCACAGTCGTTGATGCAACACGAGGGATCTCTGCTGTTTTTTGTTTTTTTTTGGCCACACTTTCAGCAACTTGTCTGCAAATGATTTCAATGCCCTCAACTGGCGTTACAACTTTTACAGACTTCTTCTGCTTCCGTACGGCACCCATCGTAGAAATGTTCTACAAGCTTTTTTTTTTTTTTAGGTGGGACATCACCTGCTTCTTCTTCTCAGTGCTCATTTTCTTAGGAGCGATTGTGAGAAAACTGAAATCGGACAAAATCCAATCCAAGTGCTGCGCATTAAGATCTGCACACTATCATACACATGAAATCGAGTAAAAACAACTATAAAAATAAAAACAGTCAAAAACGTAGTAAAATACAATAGGTTAAAAAAATAATAATAATAAAAAGAGAAAAATGGAAACACAACAGACTTCAAGTTAATGCATCAGCTGATGGTGGCCGGATGGCGTGAAATTTGGTGCTGCCATCTTGTGGCCGAGTGTCTGAAGCAAAATCAAATCACATTTTTCAAATTTAGCAACACAAGACAAAACAAAAATCAACCGAGCAACTTGAAAATCAAAGACACTCAAAGTCACCAAACGCAAATACCCTTCGTCCCCAACATTCGTGTCAGTATGTGCTGCTCATCACAAGCTAATGCTAAAGCTAATAAACTCCCTCCAAAATGATTGCAAGTTCATTACCTTTGTTTTTATTGTATATTGAAGACATTTGGGTTTCATATCAACAAGACGACTGAAACAAGGGCCTTCATCGGGTCACAGGCATGATGCGGTTTTTGCAAATAAAGGTTATGTCGCCAAATATGAAATGTTATTCACATTAAGTGCATTTAATAATACTTTTGCTCAGCTCTCCTGTTTTGTTCACCACCACATTTAGATGTAAATACCATGAAATAAAATCTGGATTTCCGAGCCTTTCGTCTCATTTTCATCTTTGATCTGAAACCTAAATGTCTTCAGTATACAACAAAAACAAAAGGAATCGACCTTGCCGTATCACTTACTGCAGCTCTCCTTCACTTTCTGCTCTGACATTATAGTCCTTGAGAGAGTGTAATTTGTTTACTTGTTGAAATTAGAGGATCTTCACCCGGCCTATTTGCCAAGTAATGGGCATAAAAAACTGCGGGGGCATTGTAATGCAAAGACGAACATTCACAACAAACGACTCGGTTGTTTAATTTCACACTGGATGTTGTGGGCAAGCACTCCAGAGACCCAACGATTTGTATACGGGCCATTAGAAAGTCCATTTTACATTTATTTATATTCACCTTAATCTGTCAGTGGGCAATGTGACTGAATGTGAGCCAATTGTCTTTCCAGGTTCCATTGGATGGACGACCTTTTTGAAAAGACTTCTGTTGAGTTTCCACCTCAAGTCTGAAGGTAAGTCCTGCTCACTATGCTAGCTTGTAACCGGGCAAATTACGGAGGTAAGCAGCCAAGGTGTATTCGAATGCTGATACGACGGTTCGGTAGAGAATGAGGAGAGTGGTTGGCTGCTTGATTGGGAGGTTGGGGGTGGGGGGGGGGGTTGGGGGTAAATAGATGAATAAAAAAGAAAGAGGGGGCGAGCAGACACAGGCCATGGTCGATAGTGTCAAAAGCGGATGACAGATCTTAAAGAATGAATATTGATCTTTTTTTTTGGGGGGGGGGGGGCGCTTTACTCAGGCGACCTGTGGGAGGTCAGCTGGTGTAATTAGACCGGCGGATGTCTGACTCTGCACTGAGGATGGGAGGCTTAATACTATCCGGTCTGGTGGTCCTGGACAAACAGTTTGTGTATTAAAATGTTCATTTTTGTAACTTTTATTTTTTGAGTTATTACAGCTGATTTCATATCTCAATCGGAGTTGAAGGTTTTCTGATTGGGCTTTAATATTTTTAATTTTTATTCATTTTTTTTTTAGGTTTTCTAAGACTAACCCGTCCAGTTTTGTTAATATTATTTTAAATTGGGAAAAGGGAAATCAAGCTAGCTATCACGCCACGACGCTCACACGGTCCAACTTCAAAGTAAAAGTCTACTAAGGCTATTTGCTTTGCAGTTAGCGTATTATTTGCTCAACTTTATTTTGAAGTTAGCCTTCGCTATCTGTCCGCAAGCTACTACACTACGCCGCGGATGGTTGGAGAAGCCTGACCATTTACCATTTAGCATTTAAAATTTTTTATCAGATTACATTTTTGGGGTGTGCGTATGAGTGTCATGCACCATTTTAGGAAACATTTGTTGGGTATTTGTAATGCTGTCAAATTGAGTGCAATTTGAGACAAATAGTACATATACGAAAGGATTAAAATGGGAAGCTCCCTACAATACGGTACATTTACATGTACAGCTGTGTCGCCGTGAATGACTGAGCAGCAGTATATTGTGAGCGTGTGTTTCCGTGGCTTCATCCAGTTCTGATTTAGTGCTCCGCAGGCTTGGTCACAGGCCCGTGAAGCACACAGTGGCGTTCCCAGCCTTGCATCCTTTGTCCTCCCCGAGACGTTCCCGCTCGGCGGTTGACCCTCAGTTCAGCCCCCCCCCCCCCCCCCCCCCCCCACACACACACACACACACACAGGTTTATGGTTGAAGATACTCAACACCCCCACGTTGGCAGACATTGCCGCCGCACTAGTGTCGGTTGTCACCGCCCGGGGACGTCTCATGGTAAGGTGAACTCGGAGTGAACCTGCTCCAAACATAAATAACATCGCTCTATCATCTCCCCACCCGCTCCGTCTTTTTCTTTAGCCTCTGTTTTTTTTTTTTTTTTTTTTTTTTTGCCTTCCAGTTCTAGTTCCCTTCCTCTTTTCATGTGAGCGCAAATAGAAGCATTAACGCCGATGGAGGCTACACGGTTGGCAATCCACACATACACACACAAACTCAACCCTGGAAGCACCTGAGTGAAGCCATTGCACGTGACGACGACGCCAGCATCAAAGAAGTGTTCAAAAGATTAGATTTTATTCAATGATGTATTCGTTTCCGATGTTTGTGTCACTAGCAGCGGAACCTTTTAAGTTGAATGAAGCCGAGGTTGTGCAATCATAATGATTTAAAATAATAAATAATGGATACACCTCTAAAGCGGTGATTCTCAAACTGGGGTTTATGAGCCTAAAAAAGTGGAGTGTGTTATGTTAGGATTTATAAATTATAAAGTGATGCTTAAAACGTTGCCTGTGTAGATGGTCGGTTCTCGGCAAAAGTTGAATCGAGGCATGTGGACTCTCCTTGTTTGATGAAGACTTCCGACCTTTAATCCGAACGGGGACACACCCACCAGAGACATAAATTGAAGGACTCCACACCAAATGAAAAACTTCAGACTTTTTCGATTAAAGGTGAACATTTGAAATGGAAGCGATCAGAACTCATTACTCCAGTCTTAAATACTTTACGCTGGCTCGCAGTCAGCTGTAAAATAGATTTTAAAATGATGCTATTGGTCTATAAATCACTTAGGACTTGAAGTCATTAAAAAAATGCTGATGGAATATAAACCCGGTCGGGTTCTGAAGTCAGGAGACTTAAGGTCAATTTATGGAGTCCAGAGCTCAAAGCAAACAAGGTGCATCAACATTCAGCTGTGATGCTGCAAGTGTTAATGCTTTTAAATCCAGGTTAAAAACTGTACTTGTACTTTTGTAACATGATGTATAAATATGAATAAAAGTGCATTGCCTTGCCTTAAACAACCAAGACGAGTTATGTTACGTTGGTTCTACTTTTGCTTGGACGATTAATTGATGACGACTGTTTGACCCTGAAAGGATGGACCTTATTTATAATTCTTGTTATTTCCAGTGGGAAGATATTTAAATCTGGAAAAAAATGGAAGCCCACCAACATCTCAGCGTTATGTTTGACCTTAGAGGTTCTACTACATTTCCTTTCATACCTGCGCTCTCTATTTATATCACAGAATCCACATTTTAGCCTTTACTGTTTTTATTTTTCTATCTGGTCCCACTGCTCGCACTTCCTGTTAACACAGGAGGCATTTATTGATAGTCCGTTCCCATTAGTGCTGTTTACCTGTCAGGGCTGGCTGCGCTAATGAGAGAGCTTTGGGGAGAGAGGAAAAAAAATGAGTCGGGACGGTTAACCGCTAATGGATGTTTACAGCCTCCCTGGATACCACCACTGTGTTTGCCGCCACCTCTGCCGCTAACCGCTATCCACCATGTAGCTGGCGCGCACACTCTTGCAGGCTAATTGGCACTGCACTGAAAGGCCAATCTGGGCCCTATTTGATTATCATGGGGATTAAGGTGGGCGGCGAGATCACGGTTAAGGACGGAGCCAGATAAGTATGGGGGGGGGGGGGAGGATTGTGGCGTTAGGGACTTGGAAGGTAGCATTTGGGGGTTGCCGGATCGATAACTAAGTAGGGGGGGCCTCGGGACGGGCTGAGTGCAGACGCCGGGAACTAAATGGAGGTTTGAAGGGGATACGCGCGAGGGTCATAACGGCAGAAGGATCTCTGAGAGTACTATTATTGGTGGCGGTGAAGGGTAATCGCGCCATTAGAGCTGTAAGTGATGCTAAATGGCGCAGGTATGGTTAAGAAAGTAGCGCACGTCGCGAGGCTGGCGATGCAAATTGTCGATCAGGCGTCTTAATCGCCGACATATCCTTGAGAAAAGCACCGATAATTGTTTTGGGGATGACGGACGAGCTGGAGATGACTTGCCGGACTCATTTTGTCTGCTTTCTTGAGGCCGGCAAAATCGGGAGGCCCGCTAACGATGTGGATCGCGTATTGCTCCTGCATTTCATGCTCCCACAAGAGGATCAATTTGTGCCTTTATTAGATTATAACGGAAATCTTATAAGTGGGCAGACTAACCGTGCAAGGTATTTATCTGTTTATTGAACGATCCGGGCTCGTAGCCTCACTCCTCCTTAGCTCCTCGGCGGCATCCTCTTGTTTCCTTGACTATGGAGCTATAGAAAGTATTCAGTGACGTCACGGGATCGCGACTCGGACCCTCATGCTGGGTCAACTTTCCAATTCTGTTTACACAGAATGCTCTTTTGGTATTGATGAATGTCACCCACAGCTTCCTCTTAAGCAGGACGTATGCGGAAGATTTAGCTCAACACTTTTTTTGACGTTGAAACGTTTGATTTCGGGGAATCGATTGGATTTCAAACATTTGCTGTTACTGCCCGGACCGTACTACATGGCAACATCACGTATGCTCTGAGGTAGGACGGCTCGATCCCAAAACATGGACATTCTTGCGTCTTCTGTACTTTCGGCTTTTATTGGTTACTACGCGCATTTATCATTTGTGAATTAGAGGTGAAGAATCTCGGGTGTTTTTTAAACCAAGTTAGCTTATTTCCCGAACGCGCTAGCCACTAGCGCTAGCATGTTACAACAAAAACAACAACATTGTCAATTCATCACTTATTTTCGTACACTTTAACAACAATTTCTACTTTTGGGTTGCTGGGAAAGGAAATTAAGAGATCTTAAGGACGATATTCGGAGATCTCAAAATCAAACTTCTTGACCCCCAGATCTATTTTTAGCCAGAGCTAGCCACGGCTAGCGGCTCACATATATCATGATCACATTATGGTAAAAGCATTTCTACCATCTTACAACAACACTTACCTTAATCAAAATGGTCAGAATACACTTTGGTAGACTTTGTCAGTTGGAAATCCTTTTGTTGTATCTTTGAAATTCCAGACACTTCTTTGTCCGTTCCATGGACCTTTGAACGGCACACAATGTGGGGCACACGACGTCATGTGAATACTATCTATACTGACTGGACTCATTCTGCACTGATATTCACATTCACGTGATGAGTTCACAAGTTTGACATTCTGACAAAAGCACCTCATTAGCCATGAAGTTTGCTAGCCAGAGGCAGAGCTGCGCTGTGTTTGTTTACCAAGTAGATGTGTGGCCAGAGTGCAATACACTTACACTTCCTGTCTCAAAACAAATATGCCGCTGTCAAGCTGCGCGGTGTTCTCATAGACCTGAATAAAGTACGATCAGATAAGATATTCTACCAGGGCTCGATGACACACAACCGCTCTCATAGCCGCGGCTACAATTACCACGCAGGCCTCCAGTGTCTCATTGGGTGTCTATTAAGCGTGGTGGGGAAGTGGGTGGTTGGGGGGGTGGTGCGGCAGGCTCATTGTAGTGATGGCAGAGTTTAATTACTTGCAGCCGGCGCCTGTTGTAAAACATGCTGATAAATGAGCCAACAGGACAGCGCATCATTATTTTTCAACGGTGCCAAGGCTCGTCGGAACATGATGATTAGAGCGGGTGGGAGGTGCCGTACCTGTTAGAGCCTGAGAAAAGGCACGGCAGGACGGAAAGGGGGGGATGGTGTGCGGTTTTCTGATCTTGGAGCCAAGTTGTTGGGATGCAGTGATGCCGATAAATAATAAATAATATAAAGCAAACTTGTCATTACAGTCAGGGTTCCTTTTAATGTGTTAAGCAAATCAAAGATGTTGAAAATTTCCAAATCATTAAAATTGTTGGCAAACATTTGGTGAACATTTGCGAACTGGAACAAACCCTGACGAAAAAACGGACTTTAAGAACAAGAATCAATTCAATCAAAACATTAAAACTTATTAAAAAATTAATTATGTTGTTATTAGCAGTATAATATGGGATGGTTTCAACAAAAAAAAACAACACATCAAGTTTCTGACTAGTGTAGAAAGAAACGTTTTTTTGTGAAAGAAACATGTCAAGCAGGCCTAGACAAACTCTGTCTAACTATTGTAAAGCGTAATATTTAAGTCAGTGGCAGTAAACGGTTGGATTCCACTTCGGAACTATTTGATACATTTTTCAGATTTTTTTAGCTTGTTAGCATAACAAACGTTACGTTTTCTGTTGATTGACAATGCACTGTCACTCAACAGAAAACAATATTAAGGAATATTATTGCAAAATGTGGGCGGCACGGTGGCTGACTGGTTAGCACGTCCGCCTCCCAGTGCAAAGGTTGTGAGATCAAGTCCGGGCTTCGGCCTTCCTGGGTGGAGTTTGCATGTTCTCCCCGTGCTTGCGTGGGTTTTCTCCGGGTACTCCGGTTTCCTCCCACATTCCAAAAACATGCATGGCAGGTGAATTGGACACTCCAAATTGTCCATAGGTGTGATTGTGAGTATGGTTGTTTGTCTCTGTGTGCCCTGCGATTGGCTGGCAACCAGTTCAGGGTGTACCCCGCCTACTGCCCGAAGCCAGCTGGGATAGGCTCCAGCAACCCCCGCGACCCTTGTGAGGACAAGCGGTACAGAAAATGGATGGATGGATGGATGGATTGCAAAATGTTTTTAAAAAACATTCAGCTTACATGCAATAAAACACACAGAATTTTATGATAAAGATCCAAAATGGTCATAAAGTGGACTTGATGTGGACATCTTCTTACCTCATGTTGACCATTCCTGAAGATTATCCTCACCAGCGCAGCTCGCGACCACACGCTACTCTGCATCTCACAAACAAGCACGCACATTCACAGTCATTAATTTTACACTTTTTTTTTTAGCAAAGCGGGCACATGTGGACCAACCACACCTGATTAATTGCGTTCCTCCTACACCATTATTAAATCGCTGAGGCAAATGTACCACATACAATAAATCCCTCTCGGCCCATTATTAATCAAAACGGCAACATAAAAAACCAAAAGAGCGTCAGCTGGGCAGGTAGCGCCCCAGTGCTAAATCAACTTTATTGCACGACGAGCAGCTTTAGGCACGTGCTCAAAGGGCGACCCTCGCCATTGGTGGATCGGACGCTTGGCTACTGGTCAGCCGTCGTGACCTTTCGCGCCATTGATTGGTCAACTTGGTCAGGGCACAAAGGCGGATGAGATGCGAACAAAATAGACTCTGTGGTGGCTCAGTGATTAGAAGGACTGCAGTATTGACAAGCTTGCTGCAAAAAAAAAAAAAATCAGAGTTTTGCAAAGCTATTTTTTCAGGATGAGTTCTCATAAGTGAGGTAACTGAGATAACTGCAATATGGCGATATTAAAACTGCCACAATATCCTCGTCGTCATGTCACAATATTAAAAGCAGCACATCTGTTAAAAATGTCTAATTGATTTCCATTTGTGCAGTTCTGGCTCATTTTCGTAAGGGATATTTTGGCCCTTCTATGTTTAAAATCCACGCCAATCGTCAGATGAAGGGGAACGTAATATGCTTGTGAACCGAGTCAATATGTGGACGAACTCAATGTGTGCGTGCATTGCTATAAAAACATGGAACCTACCACAAGAGAGATTAGAGACTCTTCTTTCACCAGGAAAAAAGAAGTTTTGCAGCAATTAGCATTAGAATTTTCATCAAAATTCACATTCCTGGTGAAAACACTGACAGAAAGAGCTTGTTGCAATATGGCCCTGGCTGATCTCTTATACTCTTCTGCCACTCGCTGGCTGTTTTTGTAATAACCAACATTGCTTCATGCATTCTCTTCAGTTCAGAGGCTGCATCAAAGCCTTCTGTATGCTCTAGCATAAAATGAATGAATAAATAAAAACATTTTAAAAACGTATAAATACGTCTTTGGGAACATTGTAATATTTAAAATAGAACGTATATATCTGTTTTTGGGAGCAAATTAGTTAAGTGTTATTCGAGATTGTAGGTTGTTTATATGCATTGCTGTTATGGACAAAAGCACAATATTGTGCTTTTTTTTGTATGAACTCTTCTTTTTTTTTACAATATTGAGACCTCTTTTAATATCGCCAACCTCCCCACAATATCGTGATAATATCGTATCGTGGTGTTTGGATAATGTTGCATCCCTAATTTTCATATAAACTTTGCTTAGAAAGTTGAACTTTTTTAGACTGGTCACTGAACTCCATGCCCAAGAGAGTTAAGACAGTGCTGGAAAATAATGGTGGCCAAACCAAATGTTGACACGTTAGGCATTTTCATTGAGGGGTGTGCTCACTTTTGTTGCCATGGGTTTAGCTATTAGTGGCTGTATTTTCATTGCAGTTTGTAGTATATGTAGCAAAAAAAAAAAAAAAACTCTTCAGGACAATGAATAGTCCATATATCACAAGTTGAGAATGAAATAAACATATATATATACCCCCACATATTTTTTTCTATTGTTTGGCATTTATGAACTAAGATAGAAGCATTCCTTTAATTTGAGTCATTTCCTATCATATCTACAGAGAGTGACAATGTTTTGAGTATGGAATCCTCGTAGTTTCCATCGAGCTCAAAAGTGCTGATGCCCAATCCGCCGGCTGCATAATGCATGCGCGTGATTAATAGTGTGTGAGGGCAGCGCAAGAGATGATTGCGGGTATACTGTTTAACTTCACCTTATGTTAAACACTAATTGATTGCAATGAATTTTAAACGCTTTCTAATTGGCGATTAAAAGCACACAAAAAGTGTGTGGGGGGGAGGGGGGGGCAGGATGGCGTCCGAGGGAGGTTGCCGAGTGCGCCGACGAGAGTTTAAAGGGCATTGTCCTCTTAGCATCCACAAGCAAATGTCACAGTTGTCTGTTAATGTGTCAAGCAAATCAAACATGCGCAGTGGCCGAGGCATGCTAAGTGACAAGTGACCTTGCCGTTGTGATGGAAGACCGCGGCCCCGTTTCTGATCTACTAGTTGGGAAACCCTGTCTGGTGCCCGTCTTCAGATAGACGGCCCAGCAATTAGACATGAGATGGCGACTGACACTCGCTCCGCTTATCAAAACGCGGCTCCAAGTGTGCTCATGAATCCAAATGAAATGCGACTCGAAGACATGCAAAATAATCATCGTAGCAGAGGTCGAAAGTGTTGACGACGCTAGCGTGTCTTTACAGACAAACGCAAAGTATTCACAGAGCGCAGACCTCAGCCGGGGCTCAAACACTGAAGCTGACGCATCTTTACAGCTAAGACGACATCAAGTTCTTGCACACGTGCTTCTGAAATAGTATGCAAGCGTCAGTCCATAAATCAGTCCAATTAGATTTTATTAGATGGGATTTTTCTTGTAAATTTTTAAATGTTAAATGAAACAAAACTTGGACTTATTTTTTTGCCCTGCATAAATGAAGGGACTCTCATAATTTTAAATTTGTATTTTTTAAAGATAATTACATTTAACAAGAGGTTGAATAGAATCTTGGACATTTATATATTTACTTATTTATTTTACCCTGCATAGTTTAAAACAAATATATAGTATCTCTTTAAAAAAGCTATAAAAAATTATTTGATCAATTTGTTAAAAATATATATAATTTTTTCCGTGTTTTTTTTTCATTTACATGTGAATAATTTTAAATTATTAATTACAACTAAAAGTTGAACAGGAACATGGACATTTACCCTATATTTTTTTAAATATACTATCCCCTTAAAAAAGCTATAATGTATGAATCAATTTCTTAAAAATACTGTATATGGATTTTTTTGGGTCATTCCGTTTCTTTTTTCTCGTTTACATGCAAATAATAATTTTTAATTATTAAATTAAATGATCAAATTAATTTTTTTTATAATATAATATTAAATTAAATATAATTGTCGGATAGATGACAAATGGTAAATAAAACAAGTATAACCTTAATTTTTAGGCATTTAAAAAATATATATTTTTCTTAAATAGGCTGTCATGAAGCTTTTTTTTTTTTTTTTTTTTTTAATAATTCGAATATTGGCCAAAACTTAGCCCTTGGAACTTTAGAACCCCCACACCCCCCTATTAAAAATCTAAAAAAGGTTGACCTTAAATGGATAAATTCCAAAATATCTTGTACCTATCCAAATTTACAAAAATACACCATTTTCAAATCTTCTCTTACCATCCCTAGTTACTGTGTCAAATGACCTCCCTGATTGTATGTTTGGCAGTGCGCATACACACGCGATTGGGTCATCTGTGAGCTATCTGACCACACATGCACACACTTAACATCTATTACCGGGCCCCACTGTGTTCCGTAATGTTCGGCGTAGTCAGGCATAGAACAAAAGGTGAAGCAAAATGACTTGACAGAAGTGCTGAACCACAAAGAACACCTTGAAGGGCATGTTCACTGTCAATGGAGTCTCGCGCAAGCCGCTTTAATTAACATACAACTTAAACGGCTTCCCAGTTAGCTGTCGTGTGTCGTAGAAGTCCCCGCGCCCATTTGTTTGTTGTTGTTTTTAACTCTCATGTTGGAGGACGACATCACGTGGAGTAACTTGCCAGCGAAAAACTGTCAATTAGACTTGTGCAGGGAAGACGTACCTTTTATTGTCAATCATCGGTTCAAAACTTTACGTACATTTTCCAAGGTTGTCAACATTTGGTTTGTTAATGCTAAGTAACAGCCGGCAGTTGTGAGTCTCCGCTCTCTTCGTCCAAACCAAAAAAAAAAATATAAAGAGCACAGAAATGTTTAAAAACGGTGCGGAATATTTTGTGTGTCAGTTGTTTGGGTTCAGCAACAGAAAATACAATATACTAATTTTCCACGACTGTACAAGACTGTTTTCTGGCATGGTAGGATTTTTGTTGTTGTTGTTGTTGTTGTTTTTGACTTTTTAAGAGAAGGCTTAAGCTTTTGCGCTAACGATGGCTACGTTTAAATGGACGCATTTATTTGGATTATAAACCTTATCAGAATTAAAATGCTTCATGTACACACTCCATTTGGAATAATCTGACCCGATCAAGGCTTTTCCGATCATGATTTTATCCCGAGAGGCGTGGTTTAGATCAAATCTAATAATAAGAATTTGATCAGTGCGCGTGAAAACAATTAAATCGGAACCGGTGCACATTGGCATTTCCATTCATTTCAATAGGTAGAGAAGATTTGAGATAAGTCCTTCACATTTTTCTTCTGTAGTATCTGCGACTTTTAATTGTGTATGGCTTTAAAGGGGAAGTCAACCTTGAACATTTCTTGACAATATTTTCTATGTGACCTCATAAGTCTAAACATAAAATTCTGATTGATGTTACATTTGTGGAATACGAGTTATGCAGCAAAATCCAGACGTTTTTATCCATCACAGGGGGCGGCCATTTTGCCACTTGCTGTCGACTGAAGATGACATCACAGTTGCTCAGGGACCAATCACAGCTCAACTGTTTCCTGAAGCTGAGCTGTGATTGGTTGTTACCTGAGACCTGAGCAAATGTGATGTCATTTTCAGAATACCGTATTTAGACCAGTTGGGGCTAATGTCACAATGTTTTTGGGTCATGAGTGTGGTCACGGAGCAAATTCAACTCTTAACTCAAGGCACCACTGTATATAGCCTACTTTATGTGACATTTGTTCCTTTGTTCACAGAAGGTTAGGAAACAATACTGTACATTACCAAAAATGATCTCACAATACCGATATTTTGTCCCGTTGCTAATGTGTTAGCATCTACTTGCTGCTTACAAACAGCCATAGCATTCAGTTCCAAATTCAGCGATAAGAAATGCAGGCGCACACTGGCTCCTCGCAAATTACCAAGCCAAAGAGCCGACGCTCACGTTTTTGCACCCTCACACACAAACGCACAAACACACACACTAGCACGATACAAATTTGAAAAATCCCATTTACTGTGATGCTACGTGACTGAACATCGCTAGTCTAGCGTGGCCCGCCCGCCCTCTAGCCGCGGTAATGCCGCGTGAGATTTGCGATGCGGCGAAAGAGAGGCGAGGGGGAGGGGGAGGGGGAGAGGTGGGGTAGATGCATATGGAAAGGGGGCCCGGGCGCCTCGGATCTCTCGGTCATGCACCCCATTAGGTCGCGCCGTTGATGCCGGCGCTATCAAAGCCAGAGTCAGCTGCTCAGCAGTGGGCTTTATGCCCGAGCACACCGGCGGAGACAGGCCAGAAATCAGCCGACATTGCCGGGATAGGCCTATTTATTTTCTAATTAGGATGCGAGAGGAGGAAATCTAAAGGTAACCACCGGGTCACAAAACCCAAATAAGTTCACCTACACTCGCACACATACATACACGCACTTGGCTTTCTCCCTAATGGCACATTTTCTTAGAGGATTTCAGCTGTGGTGAAGCGTTTCATCATGCAAATGTATCTCTAGACTGTAGAATAAAAAAAAAAAAAAAACAATCTGGAGAGGATAATTTGCCCTAAAGAAAAACAGAAATGATGAAAAATGCCCGGGATAAATGGGCTGAATGAGTCAACACACCACGTTGTGAATAGCCGTTAATGTGTTTGGGTTTGGAGATAACGCACAAAAAAAACAACCAAAAAAAAAGCCAATGACAGCTTTCACTTTGGCTCGTCGTCACCGATGAATCCCGCCGCTCCGTCGTCATTGTTTCGGCGCGGCGCGAGGGCCACTCGGCTTTTCAGCGCGCTGCCAACACGCGCGTATTTGCGGAGGTGAAGCTAACGCGCTTAGCCGCTGTTTTTCCCGCCTCGCTCATTCTTCGCCGGGACTTAGTTCTGGTGCGGATTTGCTCCCTCTGCACCCGGAGCGATGCGCCTGAGCGGGGACGGCAATTCAAAACCGTCCCTTTCTGTGGGCGCCGCTGTTCAGCAAAGTAAGATTTGCTGGGGGAGGTTGATACCTACCTTCCTTATTTACACTCCCCCTTTTAATTTCTTCTTTTAATTCCTTTTCTTCTCTAGCCTGCCCCCCTTCCTGTGTCTCATTCTCACGCACATCACCCTGCTTCTTTATTCTGGGATGAGACGCTTTCCTCTGCAGTGAACTCTTCTTCTCTTACTCGCATACTTACTTTTAACATCTTAACCAATTATTTAAAACGTAGAAGACCCCATAGATGGCAAGGGAAACAAATCAGTGTTTGGTGTCGCTTACTGCACACCACATACGTAATACCGCCACAAAGTCTCCTCCACCAAACCCGATGCATGCTTGTAGTACCAAGACTGACCTGTGTGAGGCAGCACAGGGCATCCAGAAGAAGATGAGAGTAGTAGAAGACTTATAAGAGGCTAGGCTATTCATCTTAACTGGTAACTACTTAACTGACTGAATTGGTGACTCGTCCAAACTCATTGTTGACCACACAGAAGAAATGTTTCCATTATTAGTATTAAACTTTCTCATGGCATTTGTGTTGATCGCGCCGAGTGGAATAGCCTCGCTAGCTTCAGCTATTCCAATCCGCCCTCGTCGTAGCTCATTCACTCCCAGCCATTTTCACTGAAGCAACCCCCTTCGCTCCCGGCTGTTTTACTGGATTTTGACCACTTGCATGACATCATGCTGAGAGGCCCCGGTGCAAATGTTTTTTGGGGCCTTCACTCCCTACAATTTCCCCCCCTATCGACCCCCCCTAGAGGGTCAAATGTCGCTTCTGGGAGCGGGGCACTAGATTTTGCCTGCCCTTGACTGTCCTTCACGTCTATTTGAGGATATTAGCTTTCATGTCGTCATGTTTAAAAATATCTATATATTTTTGGGTCCTTTCTTTTTTCCCCGCCGCAAAGTATGACGACGATGGCGCAAACACACACGAGCTACCACCTTTTTTTTTCAACTCGTCATCGAGACTCATCGTGACTGACTGATGCCGAAGTCAGGTGATGAAATTTCCACCTCCCACAGCGGGGCTGACCCGCCGAGATCCTATTTACAAAATATAACACTGGCTGTTTTTCCCCCATTTTTTCTTTCTTTCTTTCTTCCTTCCTTCCTTCCTTCCTTCCTTCCTTCCTTCCTTCCTTCTGTCATGGGCCCCGGCGCGACGCACCGTCGATATTTACGCCACTAATTTAGCAATTCCCACAGAATATTGTGTTATATTGCTATAAACCTACCAAAGAAAGATTAGAGTCTCTTCTTTCATCAGGAAAAAAAAAAGTATGTTTGTATATGTTTCTGTTTTGCAGCAATTAGCATTAGAATATAGCTAAGTTTCACCATTATTCACAAACCTGTTGAAAACACTGGGGAAAAGAGCTTGTTGCAACATGGCCCAGGTTGATCTTTTTTACTCTGCTGCCACCTGCTGGCCGTCTTGTGGAACAACTACCATTGCTTTGAGCGACCTCCTTACGTCAGAGGCTGCATCAAAGTCTTCTGTATGCTCTAGCATAAAAAAACATTAGAAAATGGATAAATATTTTTTTAGGACCATGGCAATATTTCAAATAGAACGTTCTCATAAGTTTTTGGGGGGCGCAAATGAGTTAAAAATACCCTGGCAGCTAGGAACGAGGGCAGCACCGCAAAGTGAAGGTCCATCATCGTCGCGGAAAGTAAATGTCCAAATAAATGCGGCTGTAACAAAATTTTTGCTAAAATGTCGTTCTTTCGTCATCGCATTCACTTCGGGCGTTAGCTGACTTTGATCAGAAGAGGACAAAAAAAACCTGCAACCCAAAGAAGCGGCGGAGAGACAGCAAAGCAGGTGAAAGTGACAAAAGGTTGCTCATCCTATTGCCAGCGTGCTCTTTATCCCTTTAGCGTAGCACGCGGCTTTTAGGTCTGCGTGAAGACTCCGGCGTGAAATTCCGGCTAAGCGTCGCGCGGGAGCGACGGAACACGGAACAGGGATGAGCCGGGATTAGGGGGAGGCCCGAAAGCGCTGCCTTTATCTGCGCCTTGTAGGGCGTCCCGCCAACTGTGCGACACGAGGCCGGTCGGTGTCCACTCGCAGCGGGGATGGCGACGAGACCAAATCCCTCCACCTCTGGATCCCGGGTTCAAATCCTTATCTTCCATCCTGCCCCCCTACCCCCACTGTGTGTTTGTTCTTTGGGTGATCTCATTACATCAAGACTTTGTTTTGCCGCATGCTTCTGTAGTGTCTGCCTTGGCCTTACGTAAGCTACGCGTGGTCGTGAATTTATTGTCCGAGTCGGCCTTTTGTAAGAGTCCGATGTCAAGGGCCCCCCCACACACCATCCTCCGCCCTGAGTGCTCCTCGTCTCAACTTATTTTTTTTGTCCTCACCTTAATGCCGGCACGCTTTTCATCCACAGTCAATAGCTATTGAGCTGTTCATGAAAGGGAAATGACAGCTAGTTCATAACTTCCAAGGCCGATCAATATGGACGTGTGACGGGCTCGGCTCGTTCTTCAAAGCCCCCCCCACACACACACTCCAGTTTATCCCCCCAGCTCTGCCTTTTCAAGCGCCGGATGCCTCATTATATTAGGTAGGAATACATTTCAAGAAATTGGTATGAAAATGTTCTTAGGGATGATTAGAATCCAGTTAATGTCAAGCATTAGTTTTGCTCAGCACCGTTAAGTAGAGTTATGCGATATAAGTTTATATCCAAATATGTAATCATATGATATAACGGTATTTTGTTTGTATCATGAATTATTTGTATTTTTAGTTAATGGATACTATAAAAAAAAAACATAATTTCTATCTGTGGTCCATCAATCAAATTCTTGATTGAATTTCATCATTTTGCTGAGGGAATGCTGTAGTTTCTTTTCATCCGCAGAGTAATGTGCTTACGCTATTTTCATTTTTTGCCATTTCATTTTTTTTTTTTTTTTTTACAGCTCAGCACAGAAAGCCAAATTGGTATCCATCTACTTGTAAACAGTATCCGTCCACATGACAATCCCGTTTACGCGGCGATGAAAAACCTAAAAAACCGAGTACTGGCAATATTTGGGTTCTAAAAGTATTATTGATTGCATGCATGTAAACGTACTCAATCATGTGTTCTTGAAGCCTGTATCTCACTGAGCGGCGAAGGCTTGGTAGCAAATTAGGCTTTTTTCAGCAGTGTTCATTCAAGGTTGCAAAGGCATTCGCCAGACGTTCACAACCTGTTTTAACGGTCACAAACGTCAAAAGAAATTTTGAACCTGGTCCAAATTTGATGGCGACAAAAAAAAATTGTTTGCGTAAAAACTTTTTCATCCAAGCTGTTTATTCCCAATAGAGATTGTTGTATTTAACCAAACCACATAACTTAACACACAATGCTAAATGCCTTAATCAGGCTAACAAAACTAGTACCAATGTTGACAAAGTTCTAACCTTTTAAGAATACATAGGGCGCATCAACACAAACTGACAATAGTGTCAGTGTTCAAATGAGGACACTACCCGTATGCTTAACATGTTTTATGTTTTTAACATGCTTTGTAATTTTCACTTTTTATTACAAATATATTTTTCGAATTTTTTTATTTCTTAATTTTTTCTCCCTTTTTGTGTATTTATTTATAAGGAAAAATATATTTGCTGTATGTATAGTCTGTATATGCTATACATATTATATATACAATATATACACACATGGTAAATATGCAATATATTTTTCTTTAATGTATTTTTATTCGTTTTTCAAAATATACCTTTTTTTTATTTTTGTTTTATAACAATATAAACCTTTTAAAAACAATATTTGCATTTTTAATTGTTAAAACTATTTTTCTTATATATATATATATATACTTTTTTCGTTGGCTTTGACTTTTAGTCATTTAGTTGAACTTAGTAGGAGGCAGCATCTTGGAGGTGCAGAGTAGCCACAACAAAGACCCCCATCTCTCCGAAAACACACACACACTCGCACACACACGTCCCCGAGTGTTCGCGATGTCAATAGAGAAGACAGACAAGTCTTTGAGGGCCACACTAAGAAAGAGGCCTGGGGTAGAAGTACCTAAAGTGGGGGGGGGGGGGGGGGGGGTTGAGGTGGCGAAAAAAAAAGGATGATAAATCTATTTTGCTTACTTTCTCAAACATGAGAGGCCCCGAAATGCTCACGTCGGTCCAGCCAGCAGGCAGCCGAGTCTCAACCGCACTCTCTCTTACTCTCTCTCTCTCTCTCTCTCTCTCTCTCTCTCTCTCTCTCTCTCTCTCTCTCTCTCTCTCTCTCTCTCTCTCTCTCTCTCTCTCTCTCTGTCTGTGTGTCTGATGCTCTCTCCCTCGACCTCCCGTTCAAAGCAAAGTTGGCTCCTTATTTATGTGCAAATTTGCTCTTAGGCCCTACGAGGGTGGCGCGCATGCTGAATCTCTCCTTTCTGGGCTTTAGCAGATTATCCCGCTGCTCCCTTTGGTCCCCGTCGCCCTAAGCCCAGCTGCCCCGACCTTTTGTCATTGAGACTTTTCTCTCCGCGCCGTGCTGTCTTTCTTTACCTCCGCGCCATCCCTCCTCGCACCCCCGCCCCTGCCTCCTTCCATCACTCCTCCGCCATCTCCCGTCTCCCTCCTTCGCTCCCTCTCAAAGGGCCATTATATCGCTCTCGTCACGGACAAAGGGCCCCGGAGAGATAGAAGGCAGAAAGAGTGAGAGAAAGAGGAGAGGGAGGGAACACTTGTGCTTTGCCCCTCTCTCCTTCCTAATCGATGAAAGTGGCCCACATGGAGCTCTGAAGGATAATCGATACTACTTCCCCCACCCAACCCCCCTTACTCCCTATCTTTTTTCTTAACTGTCCGATTTGTTGCTGAGTCTGACAAAATGCAGTAAGTGGTGTGTGTGTGTGTGTGTGTGTGTGTGTGTGTGTTGGGAGTGGACACCCCCTGATCGCTTTTCTCTTAAGGGTTAAGTGAGGGTGGGGGGGATGGGGGGGTGCAGTGTTTGACCAATTGAAGCTGACCTGATGCAACGTTTTCAAGAAAGTGAGAACATCCAGGTACCCCTGTAAAAATAAGTTCCAAATAAATACACAGCGTGTATTCAAAACAACCATACAGCTTTGCCTTCAAGTTTGCTAGGTTGATGCTAACATACACTGGGAAGCACCTCGGGTTCACAGTGTTATAACCTTGTAAGCAACAGATAATTGAACACAAACTGCAGTTGAAACTCATGTAGACGGGTGATATGACAATGCTCACAGGCATATATTCTTTATCCTCTTCGAAGAGAGTGAATATTTTTTGGTCCCGTAGTGAGGAGCTGAGACGGTCTCCATGTACAATATATAGGTTGCCAAGCCTCGCACACCAGGAGCAGCACAATATACACTCTAAAAACAGTGGAGTCAAAATTAACCCAACTTTTGGTCAAAAATGGACCGATCTTCTACTTGGGTGAATTTGAGAAAGAAATGGGTATTTTCATGTAAAATACCTCATAAATATTGTTCAGATCCTTTACTTGGGTCAAAAAATTGGGTCATTTTGTATAAAACACAGAAAGTTGGGTCAAATTGACCTGATCGGTCCATTTTTTACAACTTTTATAACGGAGCGGCGGGACTTTTAACTTAAACTTAATCTCAAGGCAGCACTGCCCTCAAAATAACTCAACGCAGCCATGAATGTCTAATCTTTTGGCAACAAAAGTGAAAATGTACAATTGAGATCAAATTATTGACGCTTTGCCATTTATTCAGTGAAACAATATGATTAAATAGTTATGAAAATGTGAGGGGTGCACTCACTTTTGCAAGGCACTTTATATGTAATGGTCTTATTTTGAGTCCAGGTGAAAGCAACAAATGACTTACAGTTGTTAGAGAGTTCATGAAAAATATTCTCAAATATCAATATAGAATTCAAATGTTACTTTTCTTTCCTTTTTTTTTAAATTTTATTTTATTTTAAAAATATTACAAATATTATTTTGTTAAAAAAATATAAAAGTAGTTTTTATGAATTTATTTTTATTTTTTTACATCTCTCTGTAGAAGTTGGGAGAAACATGATCTTTCCACCATTCTAGTGGAAGCACAAATTGTCTTCAATATTTCTACATATGAATATTTTATATTTTCAACATAATTGCAGTTATGGTAAAAAAAAAAATCCCCCCCTCACCTTTTCTACCCCTTTTTTTTATATTTAGTATTATTTTACACTTCTTTCTTATTTTTTGAAGGTCAGCTCCACAAGCTAGCTTCTCTTAGCATCATGACATTTGGTAGACACATCTACCATGTGTGGATGCACAAATACAGTCTGAAGAAGCTCTGCCCGAAAAACACACATATGAAGTCTTTCATTTGGCTTTCAAAGCGGCTATTTTGGCCCTTTCCTGAGGACCTTCAAAGACAAATTTGTGCGACAGATTTTGCGCGATTGCTACCAAATTTGAATTTCATATACCTAGACAGATGGGCACATGAAATTATGAACCGTTTTTTTGCCTTCATCATTGCATGTGAGCGGAGCTTGGTCCTTGATGCGTCGCCATCAAGCATAAAATTCTCCGCTCCAAAATTCAGCCACCGCAACCACTACATTTGTCAGCCATGTCTATCATGAGTAAACCCACAAAAAAGTCTCAAGAACTCTCATGCCTGAAAAGACACAGGTCAGCCATTTTGGTTTGTGGTGGCCATTTTATTGTCACTATTTTCTCCTTCAAAATTATTGCTACAACTACAATAACTGTTGTCTAATTACAACTCATACAAACTATACAGTATTATACATATTACATACTAGGGTGATATTAAAGCCATCATATATAACACAATACATTTTATGACATGAGAAGATTGGTGATGACTCCGCCATATCCCAACAGCAGCCTCCTCATCCCAGTCCAACTGCTGACACACGCCAACCCCCGCCTCCCTCACAGCCAGGTTAGCTTGCTGAGCAAACACCGGGCTAAAGACTGGACTCTGTCTTCTTCTTTTTTATTATTATTTTTTTTTTATTCCTCTTCCTTGCCTGCCTTAGCTCCCCGTGTGAGCACACGGAAGGATTTGGGAAGCCTCGGCCTCGCTAAGCCACTTCATTGTATTCCCCTCCATCTTCCCTCCTCGCCCTCCCCCTTTTGTCTTTGGCCGTTCCCACACTGTCTCGCTCTGAGCTCACGTCTAGTCCACATGGATCAAAAAGCCGTGTCGTCACAGAAATACTACATATCTGTTTGACCTTAAAATATCAATTTTGTGGGGGGGGGGGGGGGGGGGGCTGTAATGATTTTAATGGGTGGGGATGGCGTGTCTAAATGGATCTTATCATTACACAAGTATATAAGAGGCTCTGAAGTACTTCTGTTTCATTATCATCTAATTGCATTGGTGCAATAACTGTACAATGGAGTGTCTCGCTTGTCTTTTGTTTATAAGTGTGTATCTGAAGCATTGTAAAGAGTGCATTTTCTCACTACAATTTCACAATCTTGATTCAAAATGGAGGAGAAAATATTAAAACTGTTTTAATCGATCGGGGAGATCAGGGCAGACCGTGTAAGAGTCATAATTGTCCGTCCGTCATCACAGAGATCACAGTTTGCACACAGTCATGTTCAAATTTGGTATGTTCATATCATTTATGGGAAAATAGATGGATCAACGGATGGATTCTAAAGGATCTCAAAAACGTGAGAAAAATAGGCAAATTATTATTATTTTTTTTTCAACGTGCATTTTTATTTGTTGAGAGTATATTCTGGCTGGAAAGGCGCAACAGAAACTGGCAAAATACATTCAAATGAGGCTACAGATTTGAACTACAAATATTTTTCATTGATTTAGAATGAATAATGTGAAATTGTTACTTTGAAAAAAATAAAGTTTTCAGATTTTCAATGTTACCGTTTTTTTTAAACAACTGCTTATTTAGTAACTGCTGTGCACACATATCCATATCATACATGTTCCTCACTGCTTACCCCCCCCCCCCCCACACACACACACACACACTTGTCTCAACGAGATATTCAACAGCTTCCCGCCATCTCTACCACCCCAGCGGAGAGAAACAATTACGGCGGCGAGATGACAAACGCCACATCCTCCTCACTTTTCTGGGCTCAGGCTGTTAAACGTATGCGGTAATTACCTCTCGGCGGCAATCCTCGCTGTCACTTTATTAGCTCGCCCCTAACAAGGCTTTTTATGGCATAAATAGACGCCGATGAAATGGCAATTAACCTTGCAAATGGGTATAAATGAGCGTCCACCGGACGAGGCTATTGACAGGGGGGTGGGGGGGGTGAGGAGGGGTTGGGGCGGGGGAGCGGCGGCGGGATGCTTCGCAGGGCATGCTGGGAGACGACGCGTCCACGGGCGAGCTGCTCCCACGGTCTTTGTTGTGTCTGCGCCCGGGCAATTGTTTTGGTCCCTATTAACCTCCTGGCCTCCCGTGTTTGGGAGCCGATCCAAAATGACAGACATGGCCTGGTGACATGGGCGGTGAGGAGTGCTTCTAACAGGGGCTTCAGGACTGGGGGGGTGCCCCCCCCCCCTCTCCACCCCCACCCATTATGTCTGGATAAATAAAGAGGGGTGGATGTGGCGACTGCATGAGCGACATGGCAGTCATTTTTGTTTTTGGTTTGGCTGTGGGCATAATAGTTGTTGGTTTTGGAAACCACTACTGGAATGACAAGTGCTGCTAGTAGTCCGGGCTCACAAAATCATTCCGAGATCAACCAGAAGACAAACTCTGGCCGGCATGTTCCGGGTCGTCCTTGAGGCCTCCTCAAAGTGGGATGTACGTGAAAAACAACTCATCAGGGAGACATCCAGGAGGCATCCCAACCAGATCCCCCACGCCACCCCAGTTTTTGAGATATTAACTCATTTGCTCCTAAAATCGTAATTTAAAAGGCATATGTATACATTTTTTATGCTAGAGCATACAGAAGGCTTTGATGCAGCCTCTGAACTGAACAGAATGGTTGAAGCAATGGTAGTTATTACAAAAATGACCAGCAGGTGGCAGCAGGGTATAAGAGATCAACCGGGGCCATGTTGAAATTTCCCCACTGTTTTAAACAGATTTGTGAATAATCATGAAACTTAGCTATATTATATATATTATATATAACGCCCACTTCACACTGACTGTGTGCGTTTTCCGTACGGCATCCGCACGGACTGCAATTCACGCCGCGTTTCGTGAGCTGTCCGTGAAATCTGCACCTGCCAGACCACAAGATCACGGGGTTTCACGCTGGAGAGTTGAGTTCACGCGATAGCAACCGTGTATATCGAGTCCTATTGGTAAACAATAGCCACGCTTTCCTATTTATTTATATATTTTTGTCCTTCTAAGAGCTCTGTATTGTTCATTCGGTAATTTCACCGATTTGACATGTCATCATCATTGCTCTCTTTTTTTAAATAATTTTTTATCTTTTATTTTTTTTTATTATTTTGTATGTGGGTGTGTGCGTGAGTGTGTGTGTTTTCATTAGTTCACCAAAAACCTATTAAAAAATCCCATACCGTTCACCTAAACCGAACACCACGCTTTCCTGTTGTCACATCAATATGCTTTAGGACATTATTTTTGGGACTTCTACCAAGTACATTTTGTGTTTAAATAGTGTTATTTTGACATGTTTCATTTATTCTGAGCTTGTTTTTTGTCTTCAATGTCCGATTCATGTCATGCTATGTAGTTAGCTAGCTTCCCTCTAGCTTTCATCTTTCTTTTGGTAGGTTCCATGTTTTTATAGCAATAGAACACAATATTCTGTGGGCGTGGAAAAATCTGTCAAAATCCAGTAAAACAGCCAGGAGCAAAGGGGGTTGCTTCAGTAAACCTGTTTGGGAGTGAATGAGTTAAAGATAATTTCATTTGCTCAGTCTAAGTTCACTCAGATCCGCCATTTTCTCCAAGTTATGCCAGCAGAGGTTGGCTTTTATATTGTTTTATAGAAAGCCATAAATCTATTTTCTAAAGACCTTTTAGTTTATGTTTGTAAATAGTGGAGACCAGGATACTTCTGGGTAGCAGAAAGCGAGTGACTACAGCCGACCTGTGCTAAAAACCTTAAAAAGTTTCATGTACTCCACCACCATGCTGCCAACTCTTCAGTAAAACAAACTTTCCCAATGCTGTCTTTGTGTTGCGTGTAAGAAGAGTTCTCAGAGACTGTAGACCTCCCCCAAGGCTTAAACGTTTTTCACCGTTTACTGGTCCACAACCATGTTGTCTCTAGGCAGAATTAATGTAAATAAATATCTTTCTAACCCGTTGCCAAATGTGCAGCAAAAAGCCATGGCTTCCGTTGCCCACTGGCTGAGCTGCACTGTGGTTGTTTACGGAGTCGATTTGTGGTTAGAGAGCTACGCGGTTCCATTGCTTGTTCTCTCACATGGTAATATGTTCCGTGTGGAAACTCGTATGCCTCGTTACCGTACCAACAGTCACTGTATACTTCACATAAACCATCTTATTCTTCTTAAGGCCGACTAAACATTATCCAGTTTCTCAACATCCGTATTTCCTTGTCACCTTTTTATCGACAAAGTACTGGTGACTTTTATCCGTGGTAAAAGGCCACGAGGAAGAAAAACTGTCACCTTACATGAGAACATACAGTTAGCTGACCCCCCCCGACCCCTCAGGGGCCTTACCTGTCCTCTCGTCAAACTCTTGTCGCACATCGAGAGGTAGCGGCAAGAGGAAGAGGATAAGTGCAGGAGGGGGTAGACCTGCGAGGATGAACCGTGGGATTTAGATCCCTACGGGTCGGGCGGGTTGCCAGATAGTCTTGCCCAAAAATCGTGCGGATCACATGAAGCTGTCAAGCAGGGGTTGCGAAGATGTGAGAGCAACGGGAGCCTCGGAGACGGGAGTCCCCGGCTAGGAAGCTCAGCGGATAGCAGAGCCGTAGAGCTTAGGCAAAGGATCAGGCTTGTTTTACCGGAAACTGTCAACGGTAGCGAAGTAAGTCGGAGGAAGCGGAGTGTGTGTGTGTGTGTGTGTGTGTGTGTGTGTGTGTGTGTGTGTGTGTGTGTGTGTGTGTGTGTGTGTGTGTGTGTGTGTGTGTGTGTGTGTGTGTGTGTGTGTGTGTGTGTGTGAGTGAGTAGAGAGCCAATGAGGCGAGTAGAGAGCTGCTAGTTCAAGACTACAATAACTCGAGTAGTTCACGGACCGCCATTAAAGCTAAACAATGGATCACCATCAATTGGTACGTCTTCGTAGTTTGCCACTGCTGTATATGCTTGAGTTGAAGATTGCTACATGGCTCAGTGGGATGTAAAAATTGTCACAGAAAGTCATCATTCCATTTCACATCATGACCTCGGAGTCCGTGCTTTTGTCCAAATTGTGTTGACCACATACGTAACGATTTGCGATTGTTCAGATCAGGTAGGAAAAACCCGTCCACAGCACAAGACGATCCCTCAGGATGATCTTTCAGACACATCTTTCTTAGAATCGAGCCTTTGCCCACTTTGATGGAAAGCGGCGTAAAAACGTTCAATCTTGCCTCGGGATGTCCGATACCACTTTTTTTGTTAGACCGATAACGATACTCAAATCTACTAATACCAAGTGCCAGCAAATTTCCTTAAAATTGGATGAAATTATGGCACTTGTATTTTTCCAATTTGCTCATAAAAGTCATTTAGCCTAGAGCACACAATAAAATGAATTTCCAAAAAATCGATAAATAAGATGAAACAAATAATCCAGTGGCCAGAAAAAAAAATCCCAAAAATTCAATTAAGAATTCCTCAAGCTGTTTAGTATGTGATGTTTAATTTGATCTTGTTTTGAAATCCATGCTTTGAATTTGGAAGGCTGCTCTGTATTTCCGTTTCCTGTTTCACATTATCCGTTCATTACAAATACAATGTAGTATGCATAAGAGCTATAATTAGCATCTGACAGTTCCTGACCGAGAAATGGCCGCAAGAGCGGGGGCCGATACCAGTATCGATATCCGTCGCGACTACCAATTCCTGGTATCAGAACTCGCCCGTCCCTAATCTTTCCCCATTATCAGTAGGTGTGTACCCCACTTCAGATGACAATAAAGGGCCCCGGCAGTTCGGACCCTGGCGTATATCCGGCGAGACACGCGAGCCGTGTTTTAACGCGTCCGGGAGAAAGTTGTGTTAAATTACGCAGAAGGAGCTAGCGAGACCTTGTCAGGACGTGGCGTGGGCGTTCGCGGAGAGCACGGCGGACGGACGTGGCACCGCGTTCATGCCCCCCGGAATGTTCTGTCAAGACTCATGACCGTGCCGGGCACATGCACGCATGCACGGGAAGAGGCGGGCATTAAAGGGCAAGTGAGGGGAAAGGCGCGCTCTCCTTTGCATCCATGCGGACTTTTCTCAAAGACGTTTTGACTGGTTTGACGAGAAACCTATTAAGGCGTCCGTCCTTGCACCTTTTCATACTCCTAATGTCGTCGGAGCGCCTTTGTTTGTGCCAAGGTGCCGCAAGATGCGAGTCAGCCGTCAGCCAGATGCTCTGTTGTGCAGCGTCAATCTGAAAAGAAAAAGGGGAAGAAAAAAAAGACAAACCTTGAGCCGTAAAGTTTGCACTTTTGGGTTGTTGTTTTTTTTTTGCAGGGGAAGATAAAAATGTGCATCGTTAAGTGCACTTCACAATGCTTTACAAATCAGATTAATAAACGCTTAATGACTCTAAAAGGAAATTCCTGTAATTGAATATTAAGCGCTGCTTATCGTTGTCTTTCAGTCACGCTTAATTGCCGTGACTTTTTTTGTTTTTTGCCTATTTGCAGCAGCTTCTTTTTCCTTGTTTTCTGGGCAGAATGCTTGTGTTCCGCATGACTGAATCACTCTGCCTTGATTTTATTTACAGCTAATTGTCTTAAATCCCAAGTGCTTTACATCATCCAGAACTGTCATATGCATGGTTGCCATGACCTTGAATAAGTGAGGGGAAAAAAAGCTAATGCATATCAAAAACAACTCAACTTAAGCCTGCCTCACTGCTTCAAGAAGAAAGAAAAATATTGGAGATAAATAATAATAGAATAGAGTAATAATAAGTGTGAAAAAACAACAGTGTAGTCTTCCATAATACTGTAATAAAATACAACATTGTAAAATATCAAGTGTGTTTAAAAGCAGTTAAGTAGGACATGCAACAATAAGGTATAGTGCCATTTCAATTAATAAACAACAAAAATACAGCTTATTTTTCCTCATTAAGATATGCTCCAGTAAACTCACAGCAACCAGATGAGAGCAAAATATGTCATCTTCAAGCATATATTTTTGTATAATATTTAAAATGATACATTGTAGTATAACAAAGTGCCTGATCTTGAGCATTAAACAAAAAAGACATGAAATTTGTATAACTCAACTCAAAATTATTTTTAAAAATTACTATTAACATTTTTTGCAAATATTTTTCTTTGAGAAAACTACTTAATTATTTTATTGTTTTTATAACATTTTTATTTGTCTAAAATTATTATTAGTATTATTATTATTTATATTATTGTTGTTGTTTTTATCATTGTCATTGTATATCAGTAACAGATGATGTGGTGTAAGAAAAAATAAAAGTTGCATAAAAACACAAAAGAAAATATTTGTAACATTATATTATAATCTTTATAAATGTTATGTTTTATAATTATAATTGGCGAAAAAGATTTTAAAAAGGAAAGAACATTTTCATTTATTTTATATTGGTCATCTTTTTGTTGTTTTCAATAATACAAATAAATTGTAAACAAATTGTAAAAGCATAAAACCTAATCAAATAAAAAGTAAAATGACATGTATAATGTTAAAGTGTATATATATATATGTTGTCATCCTGCATTTTATAAACAGTATGTATGACATCATAAAAGTTGCACGGATAAATTAGAAAAAAGAGCTCAACTGTATTGAGTTCAATGACATCACCTCTTTAAGAACTATGCAATTTATGACTCTCGCTTTTACTGTGGATTTAAAATAAGATGACTTAAACCCCACATTCTCCATACCTTGAATCATCTTTGTGCAAATGCTATTCAAACAACACTTCCTGTTATGACTCTAATATGGAGCCAACAGGGTTGTTGGCGTCCATTACCTGTGGCGAGCCAACGAGATGGCAGCAGAGGCATTTGTCTGCAGGCTACTGACCGACCGCACAAAGCGCTCTTTGTTGTGTCCAACCCGAATCCTTCCTGACACGTGGCTGCCGTGTTCGCCGAGAGTAATTCGCCGTGATTGGCGGCCTCTGCTGGGAGGCATGAGTCCGGACCCTGCGCATCCCTGCCGCCCCGGGGCGAAGTTGTTATCCCGGGCTGCTTCACGCCCCGCGCCCGTTGAGAGGAATGATCGGTCGAAGGCGATCAATATGTCGTCCAACAGTTGGCATGGTCGTCCGTCCGTCCGTCCGTCCTTGTCACTTTCTTTGCTCTGAGCGTCGCGTTAATGCGCTCGTGATAGCATGTGCGCCGCAGCATGTGCTCCTCTTTGCTCACTTGGTTTTGACACAAAAGGGCCCCGGGCCAATCTGGCGAGTGCAAAGGGATGCTTAGCCCGATTTCTTTCCCTCTCGGTGCCCGTGGACGCCCCGCAGGCGAGAGAGATTCCACGCCGCGTGGCCTTCATCGCAACTCGCGTGCTGCATTAGCGGCCCCTCAACGCTTCACGGCTATTGTTTCAACTGCGTTTTCTCATCATCGAGGACCAGCGACATTCTTTTTGGCCGTTAAAATCAGAGCTCCCAAACCTTTTCTTTTACCACAGACCAGTAACACGTGAAGCTATATATATATATATATATATATATATATAAGAAAACAACATAAGGGTGAAAGTATTGCAACATTGCATTGTTTGTTAGCATGAAGCTAAATGCGCTTACCTAGCGTAATTCCTTTTGTTTAATGTTTAGTTTAACGATACATTTTTAGTGGGAGTGGCTCAACGAGCTTTCTTTTTTCTTTTGACTCAACATGCTTTTCCAAATCAGGAGCAATAACCTAGCATGTTGCTTAGCGCGCGAATGATTCATGCCGGCATCCTGGCACACGGTATCCTCCTGTAGGTGTCGACAGCTGCTTCTTCCTCGGCCTCCCCGCCGAGAGGATCGCTCGCAAGTGAACGATAAGCGCCGTATCACTCCCCGCCCTCAACGCGAAACGGCGGCGGCGGGGATGTAAAACCGCCAGCCGATTATCCCCTAATTAACGCTGATACCTCCCTCATGGACAATGTCCCATCTCATCAGCCAGCCGACGCGTCTTAATGTTAGCCGCTAACGGCCTCGCTCGCATATGTCAGTCCTCGTTAAGGGACCGCGCCCGTAATGTCTTCCCGTTTAATGGCTTGTAAAATGATGGTTAACACTCACTATTTGGCTTGCCTTGCTCGGCACCCCCTCACCGACACGGCGCTATGACAGATACAGTATGACGGAGCAGCCTTTGGGGGGAGCCTAATTGTCGGGCCGACAACTACTCCTGGTGTTTGAGGCGAGATAACTACCAGTAGCTGAGCGGGTGCCGCTGCAGTTTGGGTCGAGTCACGTCATGCCCGCCTCGGGCTAAAATGACAATGAGCGTTAAAAATTATGACGTGGAAAAAAAAAAAAGAAGAAGAAATTATTAAGTGCACACCTCCCACTCTCAACCACGTGTAAGTTGATTTGGTAGACTTCCAAGAAATGTTCCATAGTTTGGCATATAAAAACATTTATTGGTATTTGTATAGTATTTTACATCATAAAATGCCGCTGACTATTCTTGCTGCTGTTCACTTTCACTTCATACACTTTTCATAGTTCATATTTCATTCTTAACCACTTATTTATCAATATAGTTACTTTGCCATATACAGTACAGGCCAAATGTGTGAACACACCATTTTCTTTATTTTCATGATTATTTACATTGTAGACTATGAACGAACACATGCGGAGTTATGTACTTAAAACAAGGTGAAATAACTGAAAACATGTTTTATATCCTCGTTTTTTCAAAATAGTCACTCTGAGCTCTGATAAAAAAAAAAAAATTGCACACTCTTGGCATTCCCTCAATGAGCTTCAAGAGTTGTCACCTGAAGTGGTTTTCCAACAGTATTGAAGGAGTTTCCAGAGCACACTGTTACGAATACACTGTAGAATTGACAAGAAATAACTGGCAAAAAAAGTTGCCAGCTAATTTTTGTAAAATATCATTTGATTATTATGAAAATCTATTACAGTAATTCACTGTAATCTAGTTTACAACTGTTTCTTGTATTCTAATTGACTGTACTGTACTTTACTGTAAATAAATAATACAGTATGTCGTTGTACAATCCAGCCATTCATTTTCTCAGCCGCTTATTCCTCAAAAGGGTTGCTGGAGCGCTCTTTGCTTCTCCTATAGAGATACCCGCCAAAACGTGACAATCTTTACAATATTTACTTGTAATCCAAATGAATACATGCCAAAGTTGCTGTAAAATTGACATTATTTGACCGCTAGTTATACACCAAATTACTGTACTTTATTTTTACTCATAATGCACTTAGTTTTACCCATAACGCATTGCTGTAAACAGTTAAATACTGTATTTAAAAAAAAAAAAAACGAAATTTTTTGACTGCAGATTTTACAGAAATTTGTTACAGTGCAGTATTCAGAGCAAAGGGTAGCTATTTTGAAGAAACTAGAATCTAAAACATCTTTTCCGTTATTTCCCCTTTTTTTGTTAAGTACATAACTCCACATGTGTTCATTTTTAGTTTTGATGCCTTCAGTGACGATCCACAATGTAAATAGCAATGAGAATAAAGCAATTGCCGCATTGAATGAGGTGTGTCTAAACTTTCGGCCTGTACTGTACAACGTTGCTGACTCGCGGCTTGACTGTTGCCCTTCACATTATTTTTTTTTGCATCATATTTACCCCTGCCAGCGGTAATGCTGCAGTTTACAGCGTATGTTGTTACCACATTATGAACTGTAGATACAGCACGGCACATGTTCGCAAGCCCAATTATGTAACAATTAAACTTTTCCCCTCCGAAGTTGACGTCAGCCTCCATTAAGTGCTGAGAAATATGTCACACATGTACTGTACATTATGTGCACGCCGCCATTAAAAAAGCAAAATGTCACTTGAAGCCGAAGAATGCGGTCTTATCTTAAGAGACGAGCCGCACTTGCCCGACCTTTTCTGCATTCTTGTTGTATTATGAAAAAAGAAAACATAATTATTTGAGATTTCCCGCTTTGCCGCCGGAGCATTGGCCCCCACGCCCCCCCTCCCCACACTGATTGAGGGCTAATGAAAAAGCTGTCCTGAGCGTGGCTGCCTCCCTTGTATCCATTAGGAATAATTAGACGGGAACAATTTTGATGCCTGTAACCTCGGCGAGTGTGGCTAATGGCGTTATAAATTGCTCCTTGTCCTGGGCCCCGGCGAGCGGCGGCGCGCGAATGGCGGGGGCGAGAGACGCTTAATTCAAAAGCACTCTGTCAACAGCGCTGATTTGTGTGCTTAATGAGAGCGTTTAAAACAACAGGCGCAGCTCATGCATCCTAATGCCCGTGGCGGGAGCGGGTTCGATAAAGAGGCTTGTCCGCCGTAATTAGCCGCGACAAACGCCCAGGATTAAGAGACAAGGGGAAGGAGGTGGGGGTTTTGGGGGGGGGGGGGGAGGGGGGGCTCGTAAATATGGCCTTCACTGTGACTGACTTTCTCCTTAAAGTCCTCCCCTCTTTAACGGCGTGACTTACTGCATCTTTCAGTCATCATTGTCTTTGCTCAGACAGGTTCATTGCGCGTTTTCTTTATGAGCTTAAGACTTGCTTCCATCTGTTTACTACATACAAGAAGTCGACTGTAGGCTGCCTTTGTCTATTCTGGCTTCTTAGTTCTCGAGTTACGTCGTACGCGACTTTACGGCTCGTCCGTAGCATCTTCTTTTTTTCTTAATTTCCCACAGTCATCACGCCAGCAAGTGGCAAAATGGCCGCCCCCTGAGATGGATAAAAACGGCTGGATTTTGCCGCTTAACTCGTATTCCACAAATGTGATATTAATCCGAATGTCATGTTGAGACGAGTGAGGTCACATATATATGTCAAGAAATGTTTTAGGTTTACTTCCACTTTAAAGGTAATTAGAGCAAATGTGTGATTTCAAAACTAGTAGCTCTTCACATTAACCTGTAGCCAACAATTAGTTCTCAGCTTCAAAAAAAAAAAAAAGGTTGGCAACTCATGGTCTACAACTATGGGTGACGTGTGGTCATATTTCGATTTTACGACCATTTGTCTCGTTCTACGAAAGCTTTTGGGCTGCATGCGGGACTAGCTGACACGATCCCATCCAACATGTTGAACAAAGTGACAAAAGTAGCGCAAAAGCGGGCACGGCGGATGCAAACAGACACCGAGGAGCACGAAAGCGACACTGTACGACATTGACGCTCGCGCTGAAGGAAGCTGCGGCAGCGCAAAGCAGTTAAGGGAGCCTCCGGTAGATGTTTTAATCACGTGTGTCATGCAGAAGGTCTTCTAAAGGACTGTCTGTCTGGACAGCTGTAATGAATGGACGAGGAGAGAGTGACAGAGACGGGGGCCGCCTTAAAAGGTGTTCACTCCCCCCCCCACCCCCCCACAAAGTAAATGCATGCTGACAAGATTAATTGAGCATTGCAGATGGTAAAGTGTGAAACCCGCACCTCCAATAAAATGGCTCTCACATGCACTCGCACACAACAAATAAACACACACTTTAACACACTTTTTTATGCACACACACACACACACACGCATGTTAAGAGAGAAGCTGGCCTAGCAGCGTCCACGTGTCTGGCCCGGCACAAATGACTTGATGGGCAGTTAAATGCAGGGGTCGGAGGTTAAATGAACACTGTTGTTTATGAGGATGCGCTGTGAATCCATTTGCATTCTAATATTCTCTCAATTTTCACACACATACGCACACACCTACGAAGGCTTGGAGGCGGGCGAAAGGGGTGGGGGATGACTGGTGGACAGCTTGTTTAAGAAAAAATTGAAAGAAAAAAAAAATCCCATTATCTAGTTATTTATGGAATGCATGGCCCGGCAACCCTCCGTGCCCTTGTTTTGTTGAACATGAACCTGACACGATTGCGGCACGTGACGCCGCCCATTACTTGACGTTTTTCAATACTATTAGAAATGTTGCTAAATTCTGCCTTAACTCGTTCAGCAGCTCATCCACTCGGTTTGTCAAACTAATACGTGGTGGACAAATATGGAATTATAAAGTACATGTGCCACTCATCGGGTTCCCATCTAATTGTTTCGAATTGTTTAAGCGAATTTACTGTCCATGCGCAAAAAACGGACATGCGACTGATGCCTGTTTCTATCTGTTCTTCTTTTGCGAATATTGAGAGGGGACTCCGCCGCTGTAGGTGGCGGTATACACCAGAGAGATGTGATCCCCACCAGTAATTTAAAAGAAGAAGAACAGGAAGCGACTGCGCTGCGCGATGATGTCGTATGAGTTAGCTCTTGTAATTCTTTATAAAACGGAGCGTTTCTTTGCTGTTTTCCAAATAGCATTAATATTCGCCTCTTTAATTAATTCGAAAAATATTTCAGTCCCCTTACATTATTGTCCGACATTGCTTTGGGACCACAAACGTACGTGTGACGTAATGTCCAGTTAAAACGTGCAACGTGTATCCGGTCTTGTCAGCATTTATTCGCAAAACCTGTTCCCACAGCCAAAATTCTCATTTTCCTTTTTTAAATACGCTTAAAAATCTACCCCCTCTAAGCGTAAAAACTTTTTTTTGCAAATTTTGGGGATGGAAACCCCACTAATTGAAATTAACCTAGTGAAAACTCCAAGTTAGAATACAGTCCTTTACAGAGCACCCTCTTTTTTTATTTAGATGTTTTTTTTAAAGTATAAAACTGCTTGGTCATAGTCTAGAACTGTGTGTCGTCATAGTCTAGCACTGTGTGGTCATGTTTTAAAACTTTGTGTGGTCATGTTTTAAAACTTTGTGTGGTCATAGTCTAGAATGATGTGTGGCTATACAATAGAACTGTGTTTGGTCATAGTCTAGGACTGCATAGTCACAATCTAAAACGAGGAATGTTTATAGTCTATACTAGAGCTTCTCAATTATTTTTTGTTATGCCACCCCCCCCCCCCACCAAGAAGAAGAAAATATTTTATATATTATCTATAGTTTTATTTGAAATTGTGCATGGTCATAGTTTAAAGTGATATGTAGTCACAGTCTAGAACCATTTGTGGTCATAGTCTAGAACAGCATAGTCACGTTCTAAAACTATGACTGATCATAGTCTAGACTTTTTGCCTTAACTTTGACGACAGAGTCACGAGACTCGTCTTCCAGACTGCATGTTTAGTAGCATGCATGGACACACGTATCATTCCCAAATGGGACATGATCATCATCCCCTTCCAGACGGAACATCATTACAACTCGTCTGCATTTGCGCTTCTTTGGCGATTTAAGCCGGTCTTTACGAGCGGTCGCGGGCCGAGGGACACGCGCGCGGGAGGAAATCGATGTCAATCGTAACAAGCTCTTTAGCCTAATGCTCCTGTTTAAACACGCAGGGATCATCATTTCCCCCTTTTAGCCGGCAGCCTCGCGCATCAGTCAAGGAGCGCTCATTACGTGTAAACAAACGTAGGGATTATTCACAAGCGCGCCCTCCGAAGTGGATCTCGTTGCTTTGGCAAGGTAACTTGTTTGATTGCCAATGACACAAGCGCCGCATTATACAAGTATATCAGTGGTTTTTGTCAGCCTTATCACCAGAGATACTTGTCGGGTAATGCACTATTATTAGTGGACAATCAAACACATTGTTACTTGGAACAGTTTTTGTCCAATTAAAAAAAAGAAGGTCATATTATGTGTTGATTTAATTTCTAATTGTTTTTAGTTATTGAGTAAATACATGTATATTTTATTTAAATTATAAAGTATAATAGTTTAATCAAATGTGCTACAATAAAAAAAAAACATCATAAATAATAACAATAAAAAATAAAACTGTAAATTTCGGTAAATTAGAAGAATTTTTTCCATGAAAAGTTAATTATTGTAAAGTAGAATGTCAAATATAATTTTAGCATTCTTGTAACAGCTTTTTGAAAATAGTTTATTTTAATAAATGTCATAAATCTGCAATGATATATTATGATATATTATTTCATATACATGTAGTGATAATTTTCTAAATTAAGATATAAAAAATTACATTTTATTTTATTTTTCAAGTTCAATCAAAATATGAAAGATAGATAACACTTAATAAATTAGAGCTGCTTTTAATATATATTTAATAATGTAAAATAATTTAAAAGAATAGCTATATATATATATATATATATATATATATATATATATATATATATATATATATATATATATATATATATATATATAGATTTTTATAATTTTCTTTTTCATCACTTTTTTTTTAAACAAAAAAAATGCTACAGCAGTACTATTACAAATAATAAATACTAATAAAATGCCGGTGCTTATGAGACAACCTTTATTTTAATATTACAAATTCTCAATAAATAATAAGCTCTGTATCTGTAATAATCTCAGAGTCAAAATAAATAGGTTTTCTACATAGTAAATCAATCATAAATGTATCTTGAAATTAAACATATATTTTTGTATTCTTGGAGATATGCATTTAGGACAAATACATCTTTTTTAACTTAAGGTGTACATTTTTTTGTATTCATGTGGAAAAAGTCAATTCAATTCCATTCAAGTGAAATCCATGCAGTCGTTGAACAGAATTTTGCTGCGTTATTCGCACACATCACGCGTCACGAGTGCAAAGGCGGATTGGAGCCACGGGCTGCCCTTGCGCACGTGCATTATTCAGCGAGGCCGCTCCTCGCAGATTAACTCCTCCACATTCCAGCATATGCCAACTAAGCCTTGAACCCAACAGCGCGCCCCCGTGCCACCAGGCCAGAACGTGCGCACAAACAAACAGCCAAGCCCGCTCGCTTGTACGTCGAAAGACCCGCCGAGCTCTTTTTGGAGATCAGGACCAACGCATTAACATTTAAGCGAGCAATTCTGCATGACTACGTTGTTAGCTAAAGAATGGGGAGTTAATGATGTTAGACGTGAATCCATTATCCTTGGGTTTGTGCTCTACCTGCAACAGCGCCCTTGACCCGGCACGTTAATAACCGAATGATGTTTTCTTCGTAAGGTCTTTAACCTTCGCGCAGGAGACAAAACAAAGCAAATTAAAGCCACGAGCGAAGATGGACGGGGGGGGGGGGCTTGCACTCCTTGTGCCCATCGGTGGCATCTAAAAGTTGCAAGGTGAGCTGCATTGAATACTTGAAGCAAGTATAGCAAGAATCTCCTCACTTGGGTTCTTGAGACGCGAACTGACCGGCTTCACGGACACAATTTTCCAGAAATTCACGTTGGGTGCTGCCAAGTCTATTTTGAGAGGCTACACCTGTAAAATGCCCATCTCTACTACCAACTAAGCAAAATGACAGATTTCAGCTAACATCCAGTGATATCTCATAGGCCGTCGTATCTTTGTGCACTAGCACACATTTGCCCTCATTATTAATGGAAAGATCCCTTCCGGATACAAAGGTAGCCCAGGTAGAAAGCCTGCTCATCTCCCCTCACCTCTAACTGTGACTTCTCCCGTGGGTGGGGGGAGGGGTTATGTGTTTGTGTGTTCTCGCGGCAGTGCTCCCTCCCATAGTGCCCCCCACCGGGCCACAACTATTCTTTTTAATGACTTATTTATACAGTGTATGATATGGAAGGGAGTTTGTCAGAATAGGCTTTGTTTCCTACTACCGGTTGAGTGTCATTGGTTGCAATGGAACGGATAGGAGTGGACCCCCCGTTGGTTTTTGAGCCCCAGCCTGGACTGTCATTGATCCACTTGTTTTTTTATGCAGAAAGATAAACGTTTGGATTAGGGCCCGACTGAAAATGTTTTTTATAGGCCAATACTGATGCAGATTTTTGGCAAAAAAAAATACAGATTATTGATTAATCGGTTGATTAATTTTAATATATATATATATATATATATATAATGCATAAAATAACTTTTTTTTTTCACCCAATGCATTTCAATGGGGGTCACTGGTCGTGGGCCGATGTGCTTAGAGTGCATAATGTGAACATTATAGGCAAACATCGTCCGTTTGGCCGATGATTTTGGCCGATGTTTGAAAGGCCATTATAATGTATTAATAATAGTTGTTACATTGCACAATAGTAATACAAATATGTAAGGGCTTTTTACTTTTGCTCAAAGATACGCGTTATCTGAGTTAGCTGCTATGCTAATTTTTTAATTAAAGTCAAACCCCACAAAAATGATTGACAATAATATGTTAAATCTGAACTCACTAGTCTAAACATGACATTTTGTAGAATATAAGTTATGCAGCAAAATCCAGCCATTTTTATCCATCTCAGGAGGCGGCCATTTTGACATTTACTGTCAAGTGAAAATGACATCACAGTTGCTCAGGTGTCAGGTAATAACCAATCACAGCACAACTTCAGAAAACAGGTGAGCTGTGATTGGTCGTTGCCTGAGCCTGTGAGCAACTGTGATGTCATCTTCAGTCGACAGCAAGTGGCAAAATGGCCGCCCCCTGAGATGGATAAAAACGGCTGGATTTTGCTGCATAGCTCATATTCCACAAATGTAATATTAATCAGAATGTCATGTTTAGACTAGTGAGATCACATATGACATATTATTGTCAAGAAATGTTTAAGGTTGACTTCCTCTTTAAAAATGTATTCACACTCCTCTCCGGTAACTATAAAAATATTCAGGAAACACTTTTATTGCACACCAAGTTCCCAAAATGTCCTCCTACTCTTTAATGACCCCAGTTATGAATGCTAACCGCCAGCTCGACCAGTGAAAAATAATCAGAACTACTACCTGCACGTCACCTCTGGACTGTTGCCGGCCGCTCTCCTTGCTTAATAATGATCCATCTTACATACTAGACTGAGCCGTCATGTATAGCGGGAGCGCTTCCAATGAATATCCAACCATCATACTCCATAAAGTGCATTAGAGGCAAAGAGAGTCATTAGCGCAAATAGGCTCGAAGGTACTTCTGCGTGGAAGGTGGGGGGAGGAGGAAGCTTGGAGGGGAAGCAGTGTGTGTTTCTCCTGCACCTTGTTTGGTGTACCCACCTAATCCTACACGCACACACACACACACACACACACACACGCACAGCCTCAGCCTCTCCTCCCACCTCCACCACCACCGTTCCTGTGGAGAAGACAGGGTGCCCCCCTGCCCCTTGTTCGCTCCCGCCGCGGTGCAGGAAGTGCATCCTCACTTAATAATGTATCAGAGAGAAGACTGAGCGAGGCAGTGCTCTGACCCAGACCAACGCAGCCCTCTCCATTATTTAGCATTTACTGACACCTTCCAGCTCGTTTCGGACGGGCTAGTTAATGTAGCGCTACGCCGGGAGATGAGGGAGGGACGGGAGGGAGGGAGGGGAGGGGAGTCCTCTTGATTGTCCGTGCTTAGTGTATATTATTGCCGGATGAAACTGAAATTGTGATTTAATTAGGGCTTTCAAATGATTACAATTTTTAATCAGATTAATTTCATCTTGAAATTTTGATTAATCACGATTAATCGCTTCATTAAAAAAAAAAGAAGGCTTTTTATCAAAACATTTTGCCCGCCAAATGTGAAGAGCATCTGTTATGCGCTAATTCTTTCGACATTTAATTTTAATGAGGACGTCTTCAACATTTTTTGATCCGCTGCACGCTCTCATCCTCCTCTTTTTCTAATCAATTAATCACTTGCATAATTTTAAATGAAAAAAAAAAATTACTCCAGTAGTTTGACATGAACATGAATATATTATTTATTAAATGGCTTTACTTTAATTCATGTAGTTATGTTTATTTCTGAAACGTGTGCTATAATGTCACCATCCGCTGTCAAACTAAAGGAGAATCCATTTTTGGGATTAATCAATGAGTTAACTCTTTAACTTTGACACCACGAGATTTGACATGCGATTATTTTTTTCAAGAGCCTCAACCCATGTTTTATTTTATTTTTTTAAACAGGCAATACATTAATTTGCATTACAATAACAATAACAAATTCCTTATACCAGTACTTAAATGTTTTGGTTTTGCTTACGCTAAGCATATTTTGCTTCACAAAACAATTGTGACTTATTGGTTTATTTTTATACAGTTTAATTCGTTTAGTTTGTTTTCCACCGTACTACTTCTTAAGAAGTTCATAGCCTAAATACATTTCAGAAAAGGGTTGTAGGTGTCATTTTTATTTTGCATCCGTAATCGAGTGCAAAATATTCCAAGCAAGACTGCGAAAAAAAAACAATTTTGCAGGGTTTGTCTTAGGATGTCTTTTCTGTGCGTTCATCTTGTTTTTTCCCTGACTTTTTAAAATCACACTGCTTTGCCATTTGTGAGACCAACAGCATGCCTGCAGCAGAATATTTTTGGGGTGGAAAAAAACAAAAAAAAACATCTCCTCAGGCGGTGTCAGCTTTCGGGTTGTGTACAAGGCTGCTATGAAAATAGCAGATAAACGCCGTTGGACCCGGGTTTCCCCCGTCTTCTTTTTTGCTTGACAAAAAAATATATACCGTTGCTTCGGAAACGACAACACGCAAAACGAAAAAGAAAGAAGAATTAAAGCAGAATGCACGGCCGCTGTGGGCTTGCAGCTAACAATTTATGGGCACCAACAACACTCCTGCCAACAGCTCCCTTATATCCAGAATCGAGTCAGAATAAAACCTAAAGTCCATTTGGATGATTTTTCTTGGGAACCCCGGAGTTTGTTTTCCCACCACTTAAAAAGCCAACAGACGTGACTGCTGACAGAACGGTGACTCGCATAACGAAATGGGAACACGGGAACGTCCATCTTCGCCGGGCTACCCCTTCGTGTTCTTCTTCTTCCTCCGCCACGTTTCGTTTTTTTTTTCCCTCCCCTGGAATCCATTTCACATAATTAAAGACCCTCAAATGAAATGGACCCTCAGGAAGAGTGGCTTTCAGCAAGGAGGATGAAAGGCTATTGGTTGTTCAAGGAGCCCCTCCATCCCCAAGCGCTCCCTTCCCCTCTACCTTGTTACCACAATGGGGGGGCCCCCACCTTGAAGCGAGGCAGAGTGGCTCTCGCCGATCAATATCATCTCCGTTATTAATATCAAATGCACATTACTTTGTTTTGCGTCTGGCGGCGGGCCAAGGCGGCTCGGAGGGGTCCCGGCCGACAGCCGCTTCCTTCCTGCCCCCCCCCCCCCCCGCCACGGCCATCAGCGGCCATTTACTGCGACTATAATTTACTTTGGTGAGTTTTTAGGGTATTGTTTTGTCAGGGCCAATCAGCGCTGAGTAACAAATGATGCGGCGGGAGCGGAGCTGCCCCCGCCGACTCCCGAGCTCCCCTTGCCGCCGCTTAAGTGACACACGTGGCCAAATTCGCTTTTGGAAGTTTCACGTCGATTGCTTTTGTCCTTGACTCTGCCGGCGATGGCAAGCGAAGGAAGCAAAGCGGACGGGGCCCGTCCCGAAGAGCAAACGAAACAAACTGGCATCCATGCAGTCAAAATTAAACATGACGCTGTCTCTAATTGTTTCATTGAACTGAATGGGCCATAAAAGACATGAACAAATATTGATTTTTCTTTTTTTAGAGGTGAAATTGATTTTGAGGATGACAGTGAGTTTAACCTCATAGACCAAATTCTATTATTCACCGTACAGTTTCCGCTGGCAAAAGCTAGCACAGAAAGGTGCTATTTATAGCACCTGGTCAATTGAGGGTTCAAGTTCACATAGGTGTGTCCGCCCGAAAATTGTCCAGTTTAGGAGCGCAGAGTGCTACCAGTGAGCTGAAATTCTGGCATACAGCCGTTAAACGTTAAAAGTCTTGAAATGCTTCTGTGTGTACGAGATTTGTTTGAGGAACGAAGCCGGCTTTGCTTCCGTCTGGACGGGGCCTTAGTTTCCTGCTTTTCTTCAGTCTTTGTTGGATCATTGTTGTTGTCACCACTCTTGTGTTTTGTTGTTTCTTTGATTTTTTTGGTCTTTTCAGAACTTTGTTGGTTTTGTTGATTTAGAGTTTTACCCAGTACCTGTTAGTGTTTTTGTTAATAAATTGTGTTCAGTACTCTGTTCAACCTTGCCATGGTTCTCCAGCCTCTCTGCGTTTGGGTCCTCTACCCTACTCGAACCGTGACAACCTGTTTCCATAGCCAAAATTTGCATTTTCCTCATTTCAACACACTTCGAAATCCACCCCCTCTAAGCGGAAATACTTTTTGGGGAATTTTGGGTCCTTTTTCGAATTTCTAGCATTTCCATTCCGTTTTATTTGCGCATTTTCCTGAAAATTCAAATAAAAATGGGTGGACGGAAACCCAACTATTTTTCGGTTAGCATGTTGAAACAGTTAACACTCAAATTGTCACGTACGGACCTAATAAGCTGGTCATCTTTATCTCCTTGTTTGATATTCAACTAAATTCTCATGAGAGCCTGCTGTGATTGTCCGCATATAAAAATATATGGCGTCCGTCGCATCTTGACGTCTCTCACGAGCTCCAGTGCCACTAATGAATACTCGGGAGTCTTCTTTGTCTTTCAGTCCCGTTGTGCATCACGTTTGTGGGACACCGGATGCACCCCCCCCCCCCCTTTGGATCGCACAATTGCAACCCAAAGGGCTGATAAAAAGGTCTAAACATCGCGGAGATAACATGAATATTTCACTTATGACAAAATATTTATTCGGGGCCGTTTGTTTTTGGCCGATACGTCGATGTATAATGCACATTTTATGAATTTAAATTTTGATGAGTGTATTTTACTCTGTGTGATTTTTGCGTCATTGTCTGACATCTGCTCGAACTGCGACATCCCCTCCCAACCATTTGTCCTGGAGACGCCGCCGGCGAGCTTCTCGCTCCATATTGATGCCGAGTTAGCCGGGTGCCGATGCGCAGGGTGCTAATTTATGCCTCTTTTGAAGGATGCCCCACACCAAACATACTCGCGCTCGAGGTGCACTTTCTCTCTGTCTCCACAACCAAAGTGCAAAACGAGAGTCAATGGGAGTTAAAAAGAAAGAACACCATGCCACACAGGTCATGGTGTGGTAGCCTGAGGCTGTGCAGCGTTGGCCGGTTTTTTTTTGGCGCTCTGTTGGAAATTCAGATAGTGAGACAAGAAACGCAAAGTTTAGTTTTGGATGTTTGATTGATGGAGGGATACAATCATCCATGTTCATGTTGACCTGTTGCCACATCGCCTTCTGAACTGAAGTGTTCAGCTGGTATCTCAAAAAAAACTCTTTAAGTCAAAGTAGCACTATATTTGAAGTCATTTTAATTGTCTCCAATGTGATATTCATTTAGATGTCGATTTTTGGCTTGATGTTTGCTGTTAGCTGTAATCATCAAAATGATCAATTAAATCATGAAATAGTTCGCATGGCGAGTCTATAAATGATGAGTTTCAGGACTCGTGAATGTCTCTGAACGATCAGAATTCACATTTCCGTGCCTATGTTTTGTTTTGTTCAGAAAAACGCTGCCTGTAGCTATCATGTTTCGGTTCTGTGGTGGTTGGGTTTTTGTTTACGGGTGTTCTTGTTGTTTATCTTTCTTGGTCGTGTTCCTGGTTTCTTCCCTTGTCTCGTTATGTCCAACGACGTCCACCTGAGTGCGTCTTCCCTTCCCCAGGTGCGTCTCATTAGTGTTGGTGTATTTAGCCTGTCGTTTGTCCAGTCGGTGTTGGGAGCATTGCCTCTTGTTATGTGTCGAAGTTCGTGCGTCAAGTCTTCGCCGTAGCCGAGTTGTATTCATCACAGCTAAGTAGCCGTTGTCGCCGCCAAGTAGCCTTCGCCACAGACAACCAAGTTGTCCTCGTCACAGCCAAGTCGTCCTCGTCACAGCCAAGAAGCCATAGCCTTAGCCAAGTCAAGTCAAGGCAAATCAAGTCCTATCACATCACGCTCTGTTCCAGTCATAGTGATCAGTCTACTCACGTCCTGTCCAGTCATAGCGACCAGTTCAGTCACGTCCTGTCCAGTCATGGCGACCAGTCCAGTCACGTCCCATCAAGTCATGGTTATCTGCTCACCTTTTTCCCTATGGTTAATTAAAGTTCCACGCATTGCACTTGATTCTTTTTTCCCTGCATTTGGGTCCACCATCCCTCAACGACTTAAGTTCCACCCTGACATTAACGTCCCAGTGCTGATGTCATTGTACTTCTTTAGGCTTCACATTCATTGGGACTGAATCAACTCTGCTGGTCGCAGACAAGCAGTGCACTCCATTTTGCCTCCTGACGCCATTAATTGAATATTCGACTTCCCAGCTTTCTTGAATGCAGCACTATTGATTCTGAGACGTTTGCAACTGCTGGTTAGGAATTGAACAGTTACATTCAATGGCATTCAAAAAAGAAATTGCAAAACGTTAAAAAAAAAAAAATATCCTACTAGGGCACACTCTTACAGAATGGGGGCCGTTGAGGGGAGAGGAAGGTGAGAGCGGGATGGCAGGTGGTTGCTGTCACACCACGTTTTGCTGTTTGACACAAGTGCAACGTGTCAATCAATGGCTTCCACCATGCTCCTCCTGTGGGGCTTGTGCTGATCGATTTCTGAGCGTGTTAAGAAGTGCCAGGGGGTGTTCGCACCCGCCCGCGCACACATCGCTCCCGGAGTGTGAGGTCAGGATGTTTCCAAGCAGCAATTTCTAGTACTGTAACTTCACCCCAAACATCAACTGCTTCAGAATCGCAAAACACTTCTCTGCCATAGCTCAAATGAATCATTTACAAATATTTCATATAGCAAAAGTCAAGACATACCCTTGCACAATCTGATGACAGCTGGAGAGAATGCCTTTGGAAAAAAAAGCATAAATATTTTAAAATAATAATAAATATTTGACCAAAAATATATAAAAATGTTTCAAAAATACAGACATACTGTAGTACACAGTAAATTCTGTAGTGTAAATTTGACTCTATTTAGAGTGGGATTAAATAGATTCACTTTTAGAGTAATATTTTCACTTGGAAGAGAGTAAAATAAACAATTGGAAGAAATTACAAATAAAAGTGACTCAAGGTAGGAACGAACTCACGACCTTCAGCTTCTACTAATCTACTCCCTGAGCCACGCAGCTCCTGTATTCTGCTAGTATATCGCTCATGTCAATTGCAGCTGGTTCCATGACTGCATGGAATCTTCCTAACTCCGAGACCAAAAACAATGTCTTTGGTCTCTTGGAGAAAAGCAAACAGTAGGAGGGGCATAGCTCAGGTCTCCCAAGCTGAAGGGTGTGAGTTTGTACCTCAACCCTTGAGTCAGTTTTATTTGATTATTTTTCAATTTTTTATTTTACTCTCTTCCTAGTGTAAATCTGAGTTTACTCTAAAACTGAGTCAAATTTACACTACAGAATTTACTGTGTAGAAAATAGTAAAACACAATTTAGATTTTAAAAATATTCGACAAAATCACGTTACAAAAAATAGAAGTCTATCTGTCTATATTCTATTTCTCTCTCTCTCTATCTATCTTGCAGTATGGTTCACTAGTGTTTAAAACGTCTGCTTCACAGTTCTTGTGCTTTGGATTTAATTTGCGAGTGCTCAGGCTCCCTCCTGCATTCCAAAAACCATGCATTTTAAACATCCATAAGACCCCCCCCCCAAAAAAAATCTAAATATCTATTGGAGTAATCCAGTAGTAATTAAAAGTAATCATGTTACATTACATGAATATTATGTTACTTGGATTACATTGCTAACTATATCAGAGTACATTTTTAGAGTAACCCTCCCCAGTCTGCTGCTTCAAATAAACCTTGATGCCTGGCGATCGTGGCACGCGTGTGCATCCGCCTGGCAACCCAGCACGCTCGGCGTTACCGACGTCCGCTGCCGTCATCGCCGCGTCTGCCGGATGCCAAGTCAACGGGAAGTGGAGCAATGAAGTGAAGTGAGGTCACGCATATTGTTATGCAAAGGCCGGGCTGCTTCTACTTTTATCTCCATCAGTCTTCTTACTTTCTTTTTTTTTCTTCTTCTTCTTCCTTACACCCCCCCTTTACTCCCTCCCTGCACAGTGGGGGTAAGATGCATGCCGGTGCCCAGGTGGAGAGCGGGAGAAATCAATAGCGAGGCCGTTTGAAGTTTTCTGAAAGACTTCCCGGGGAAGGCGCGCTTGTCAGGGTGATAGATAAAGCTGGCGCCTCAGTCAGCCCCCCTGAAAGATGCGGCCGGAGAAGACGGGAGCGCCTCACCTTTTTTAAGTGAGGGCCCTAATAATAAAACAGCATGAATAAAACATGGGGGCTGAAGCCGTGCGCTGCATTAGCACCGGCGTGCCACCGTTATAAATGATGCCGGTGGCCCCACCGCCATTTGGGTAAAAGCCCGCAGCGTGCCTTTAAGAATAGGGGGCCTCGCCAGATGGATTGATACGTGCGTTGTACACATTTATTTTCATGTTAGGCGGCGCCAAGAAGAATGAGGACAAATTAGTAAGTTTTAGTGCTGCATGCTGATTTATTGCTTCTGGACGCTGAGGTCACGATGCTTCCAAGCAACAATTTATTGCTTCAAAATCATGTTTTTTTTCTATTTTAATAAATGTATAAAGGCATGTTTGTCCAAACACGACATGAAGCTTGCATGATGACTACTGTTTATCAGTATAAGAGAGTGGCACAAGTCAAAATATCACAGTGAGAGCCAAAGAGAGAATGATAAAAAAAAAATAAAAAAAAATACTGAAATACAAGAAAATAATACAAATTATTAGACAAATACACTATATGAGAAGGTCAACAAAATAGAAAAGTAAAAATGAAAAAATAGCAAAGAATTAACAAAAAATGACACAAATATTTGGAAAAATAGTAAAATAAGAGGGAAAAAAGATGAAAAAATGCACAGACAAAACAGTACAAAAAAAACAACAAAGACCATAGGTGGGCACTTCTGTCTCTACGTAGGCCCCGTCGTTGACCTTGCCCACATTTTCCGCGAATGCTTTATGATGCGAAGCCTTGAAAAAATACCAGGACTGAGCACTGACTGAAGCAAGTTTTCTTCCGTCGATCTGGGTGAGTACAGACGATCCTTCTTAGTCCATGTATTTTTTCAAGGCTTTGCGTCATAAAGCACTCAAAAATGTGGGCACTCACGAAAACGTGGGCATCCGTTAACGGCGGGGCCGACGTGCCCACCTCTCATAAAGACATTCGAAACAAATAAAATACCTGATATGCCTTCTGCTGTATACTGCTGTATAAAAACAACTACCGATGTAGGGGTGCAGGCGCAGCAGACTCAATAAAAACAGCAGAGGCCCTAGTATTGAACCCGGTGGAACACCATACATGAATATTGCACATATTCGTCTGACCACTTAATTTTTTTTATCTCGACAAAGTATGAAGGGATTACAATAATAAGGAAATCACACGGCATACATCACAATCTCGTTCAAATTCCCTGCAGCACAGATAGGCCAAACAATATAAGAGGAGAAAATCGGGGTTGAATGAAATGTGTTGAGAATCTACAGCACTTGACGTCCATGATTATTGATCCCCTTCCTTATTTTGCACTTGAAGCTCTTCTTCGGCGTGTCAAAGTGCAAAAACCTCCGTGGCAAGGTTGCACAAATTCATCATTCATCACACAAAGAAAGCCCGGCCCGCCGCTCGAAGGCCGGAAAGCACTTCACAGGCAGATATAAATCTCCCGGCGCCGACGCCCTGACCTCGTTTGTTCGGCCCTGACCGTTCCTTACCCCGTGGCCCGTGGGCCGGTTGCAACTGCCGGACCGTGGCGAGCTCTTCAGGCCCAAGGGTAAGCGGGGTCAAGTGGCGGGGTCAACGGCTTTCAATAACCGTGCCCCCGGGGTCAAACTCTTGACCTGGCCTCCAACCGGGGGCCGAAGAGAGAGGTCAAGCCTCCGCCGCCTCCGCTTTCGCTGCTGCTTCCAGGTGTCGTGGCCCCCTCGTTTTTGACGAAAGTGTAGCAGGGCATCCGCTGTGATACGCCTTATGCGGACATGATGGGCTGCTGCTGAGGGAGGCCTCGGAATTGCGCTGGTAGCTACTAACTGATCGACCTCAGTTTGACACGGCAAATCTTTGGAGATGTGTTGGGTAAGGTTCAAGCACATTAGCATAGCAGTAAATGGATTAAACCTTCATCCATCAATACTTGACAGTCAAGTCCATTTTCTTGTTTTTCCACCAAAAATACACAAAAACGTGTACAGTGGACCTCCATTATTCGTGGGGCAAATAGCAATAATGAAGCTTAATGCAAAATAAACATAAAGCCATTAATATTTGTGAATAATTTTATTGTATTTATTATTTATTAATTATGTATATTATATTTTGTTATTATATTTGTTATACTGTATTATATATTATATGTGAAAGGCCGTTCTGAAATGCTGAAAAGTTTGTCCCAAAATCAATAGAAACAGTTTATTGAAGGGCTAGAACGATTGATTGACCGGCACATTTAAGCGACCAATATTGACACAAATGGACTGAAAGGATAAAGTACTGTAGTGTAAAGCAGTGACATTTTCTGCCTGTAATTCATGCATATATCATTGTATATGTTAAGAGACGTTAAAATAATTATTTTGTTTATTCATTTTTTTATTAATCGGCCCATTTATTGGTTATTGGAATTTTAGTCTGTCAAATACTGTCATCGGTCACTTTATTGTTTCTGCGCATAGCATAGCATCCATGAAGTCGGCACTTGAATAGTAAGCCACTATTCTACATCACAATGCTGACAATCAAATCTTCTCGTTTCGCCACACTTTTGCCTCTCAAAGGCTTTTGCATAAAAACGACCTACTGCATAGATGCCAACTTTAAGCCATGTCACAGATGGATTTTGACATAAAAATGATTATGAACTAAAGGTTAACATGTTCTCTCAATATTACAGATTTCCATCTCTTACAAGTGTATCTGGAATGTGTCCCTCCGCAATAAACAGGCCTGTTACTGACCACTACATCCTCATACCAAAATAACTCAATGGCGTGGCCGACTTAGTGTTTTTATTCCTAGTTTCCTCAAAAGTCAAAAAATGGTGACATAGTGTTTACATGATGTCACGGAGCGAAGTGCACTCCGTCGACGAGTCGTGCTAACAAAGTCACACTATATAAGTAAGTGTTTTCAGACACAGCCGCACACACTATATGAAGCCAAATGACATCATCGACAGCGTCCCATTGATCGCCATTAAAGCTTCCACTTTCGCCGTGTGTTTGCTCGCCGGAATTTATGGCGACATTAGAACTCCTTCTATAAACAAGCGGGAAGGTGACAGTGAAAAGTGAGACAATAATGTGTTGCGTCTTGTTTTTCCCCACTCCTGTATGTGAGTAATTAACTCTGCCTAAAAGGTTGTCTGTTCATCGCCACGTGTTGGTTGGAGGCTGTTTGCAATCTACTGTTTTGAATTGACAAAAGGAGCCAATCTTGGACATTTGTTACCGGACAATAGCTGTTTTGAAAACAGGTTGTTGGCCTCTGACGCCATCCCAGCACAAATTGAGTTTGCAAACTTGGTCGCTGAACCGGCAAGACGGAATCTCATAGGTTAGCTGAGCGCTAGATAGCTAGCTGGTACGACAGACATGACATGGATGGAGGACACAAATGGATTTAAAACTTTACCCAAAAGCACAAAAAAAAAGCACATTGGCTTTGCCATGGGCCCGTGCATGGTGAGGGAACCTAGAGGTTAAAGTAGGTTATTTTAAACGATAAATGACAATTTAGGGAACATCTTGCGCCTTATTGCTTCTCTTCCAATGCAGCTACCAATAGCCCGTGATGTCTAACTGCCATTAAAATGTTCCCGTATTCTCTAACATTTATTATGCCGAAAGGGGTTGAATGTGAAAGACAGCCATAATGTGTATCAGTCGCTAATGCTAAATGCTATCTTGGGTCAAAGATGATCAAAAATGAATGCACTCACCATTATCCAACATTTTTCTTGCTCGACCCCAAAAGCTATTGGAAGCTGGCTCTGCCGTTTACCTCGTGCCGGTCACGTATTGTAACTTTGCCATTATACCGCGAGAAATCTCAGCTTGCGTTGTCTGACCAGCGACCGGCAAACCATGATTCTTAGATAGGAAAGCAGGTAGTCGTTGTACTGGTCGACGTCTGCTACGTAAATCCGTCCTTCTACCGATGCAAATGAGAACGCAAACAGGAATTTGGAAGTATATAGGAAGGAATTTAATTCATTTTAATGCGTTTATCATATGAATCGCTATGACAACTGTGTGATTGTCGTACACATGGCAAAAACGGGACGCCGGGACAGCACCTGCGTAATATCGTGACAAAACAATGAGGTTGTCAAAGTCATTCTGGACACGGGAACCAAGGCTCAAAAACTGGACTGTCTCGGCCAAAACGGGACCTCTGCTCACCCGAGAGCTAGCGCATACATTTGTTATCCGAATTGTGATGCCATGCTTGTTTGTGCTAGTGTGTTATTTAGGCTAGTATGTACATGTATGCTAGCTAATAACACTGAAGGTGGTTTGTTTGTGTTGAATAGTTACTACAACAACCACTAAATAGTTAATAGATGTTAATATTGTAATATAAAAATCGGTTTTATTATTTAGTTCGCTAAGACCAGAGGTGACAAATCCAGGTCCAGAAAGTAAAAACCCTGCCACAGTTTGGCTTTAGCCCTAGTGCTAGCTAGCTAGCTCCCTAGCAGGTAAACAAGCACCATGGGTGCTAGCTAGCTAGCTCCCTAGCAGGTAAACAAGCACCATGGGTGCTAGCTAGCTAGCTCCCTAGCAGGTAAACACGCACCATGGGAGCTAACTAGGGAGCTTGCTAACTAGCACCTGAGGCTAAAGCCAAACTGTGGCAGGATTTTTACTTTCTGGACCCGGATTTGGCACCTCTGGCTAAGACTCATTCAATGCATTGACAGAACTCAAAAAGTGGGAGTGTTGAACCTTGACATGTTTTATCTGAAGCGTATATTTCATAGCGGGCCCAGTGTGCTTGCACCAACGCGAGCTTGACAAGTGATAGCTGGCGTGATTACGTTCACAGATGAAATGTCAGCACGGCGGCAAGGCCAAAGTGCTGAGTGGTACTGACCCAGCAGATGGCGCCCCGCTTGAAGACCGTACGTCACGTGAAAATTTATGAAGTGGCTGATTGAGTCGTTTGGGCTGTCACGAAGCTCCCGTCGCGTCGCATAATAAAGAATTCCTTTTATTCCTTTTCCTCCCATCTCCCAAATTTTTAATTTTTAATCCGGACAGCGGCGGGAAAATAAATGCCTCTGTCCGCCAGGCTATGGTAAATAATTAAAATTGAAAATTGATTGTTTGCACCAGAGCTGGGATTTATGGGATAGGGGGCTCCACCGCAGCTCACCCCCTGGGGGACCCACGCACACACACGCACACCCACACACTGGCCATGTTCCGTGTGCTAAGCATTTTTTCCACATTATTCCACCACCTAATATGCTAAGGCGAGTGTGTAAAAGGGGTGAGGGAAAAGCAGAAGAGGAAGAACAGCGCTTTGTTACACTGCCCCTCCCCCCCCCCTTCCCCACCTTTTTTGGGTTTGAAGAAAAATCAATAGATTGCAAGCCACCCAACTATTTGTATTTATCCCAATGTCCCAACATTCAAGGTCAAAGTCGCGGTTAAATTAAAAATCCGGCAACAGGTAAGCTAGTGCTTCCTCACCTCCCCAGCTCGGGTGGCCTCCCCGTGACAGCCTCAGCTGACTAATGAACGGGGGGTGGGGGGAGACAAATAATGGCGCACGCTGTTAAATTAATGAGGGCTGAAATGCGGCTGTGTTTTTTTTCCTTAATGCTGCTGACCGCGTTAACTGTGCCGTGCACGTGGGTGTTCGCCATAATGATAATTCACCTCGTGTAGCCGCCCCGCAATTCAAGATGGATCTACCCTGCCGCCCGTGGCTCGTGATGCATTTGCTCCACATCAATTAAGACTTGCCACTTTAAACACACACACACACACACACACACACACACACACACACACACACACACACACACACACACACACACATATATATATATATATATATATATATATATATATATATATATATATATATATATAAAGCTTTATTGATGTATTTATTTATTTTATTGTGGCATGTGGCCAATATTAGATTCTGACTGTATGAAAACAGTGAGAAAAAATATTGTGATATCTCTGTATAAAAATGACAGCAGTAAATTGTCTTATTTTTTTATATTTGGGTAAATAAATAAAAAAACATTTTTAAATTAAAAACAATGTATTTTGTTTTTCAAGAAAATATAGAATTTTTTGCGCATTAAGATCCGTGTACAATGTTAATTTTAAATAAATAAATGTCAGCACTGGTGAGCTATTTTTAGAAACAGAACTGTGGGCTACTCATGTTATCCTTAAGGCTAACTAGTACCAGATCATATTGTGTCCTGCTTAGAAATGCCCTCAGCTCATTATGGTGAAAGCCAATATTAGATTCTGACTGTATGAAACCAGTGAGCATAAATATTGCGATATCTCGGTATTAAAATGAGAGCTCTAAAATTGTCTTTTTTTACATTTAGGTAAATAAAATAAAAAAGTTTTTTATTAAACACAATGTATTTTGTTTTTAAAAGAAAATATATATTTTTTGGGTACATAAAAAAAAATGTACCATGTTAATTTAAAATAAAATAATGTAATCACTGGTGAGCTATTTTTAGAACAGAGCTGTGGGCTACTCATGTTATCCTTAGGGCTAACTAGTACCTGGTCATGTTATACCCTGCTTAGAAGTCCCCTCAGCCCATTAGCGGTTATTGAAACTTGACTTTTTAATACTGGTCTGACTGGTAATCGGCCCATGCCTAGACCACAACGTTGGCCATCTATTGGTATTGCAACCATTTTTGGGATTTGCTGTAAAGTAGTTGAATTAAGAACATAACTATCCTTCTACCCACCCGATATATCTGACTACAAGCTTTAAATCAGAAAGCATCTTTCTCGATACAATTCAACTTTTGTCACTCTGCCCTTCAACACCTCACTGTTGCTCCACACACACACACACACACACACACCCCAATATGGCGGCAAACATGCAAATGCGGGCGAGATAACCTCAGTGCCGTGTGTCTTAATAATTAAAAGACAGTGGTATGAAGTAGCGGGGCGGGCGCTGCTTTATTTATGAGACGAGCGCGCACAGTGAAGTGATTGTGTTGAAACCAGGCGAGTCCTTGATCCCTGACATAAGGGTTTGTCTTTTTCGGGGGCATATTTGAATATCAATGCGCAGACATGATCATCACCCCTGCTAGACAGACCACACACACTCGCAGGGAAGCGCTAGGCGTGTGCGCGTGGGTTCAAAGGCAAGACGCATGATCAAACACACATCAATGGTGTGACTCACTGCATGTACTCGCATAGATAATGCATGTCTCCCTATGCAGGCTTACATACGTTAAGGGGTCAATCACTGTGTCATCCTTTATTAGATTTGTATACGACAATTATTGTTAATAAGACCACACAAGGGTGTTTTTCATTCTACACTTGCTCTCTTACCTTGTCTTTTAATACCAAACTCTCGGTTGTGATTCATTATTAAGCTGCCCGAGTGTGTGACGATGTAAATCGATTGTGGAACTGCTCAGATTATTTTTCCTGGTCACGTCTCAGCATTACACGGGCCGCTTGTTACTAGGCAGAATAGGCGGGGAGACGATCAGTCATTCCCCATAGGCCAATGGATGACAGCGGCACTGAAGGAATTATTCTGAAAACAAACATAATTAAATCTTCATCACTCACCGTTTTCATTATTTAGTGACCTTGAAGAGCTGAGGTATTGGTTTTGTGTTTTATGGTGAGTCGTCAAATTTGGAAAATGTAGATTTCTGCACAATTTGGGATTACTCAAGTCGTTTAGATTTGGTAGCAATCCTGCAAAATATGTAGAAGGACAGCATCTGTTGAATATTTTGGTATTTGGATAGCCTACTGGAAATGGAATAGAGTAATCAGATGTTCGGATTAAAAAACAACAACATTGCACTTAATAATGAACAACCAACTGTTTTTTATTTTTAGACAATTCAATTTTGTTTTTACCTACATTCAAATTTTACTTTCTAGAAACATCAATGAGATTTTTGACAAATGTCTCCCCATAGATTTTGGTTTAAGAGACAAAATGACGTCAGAAACACAGTAGTAAGCCCGGTTTGTTAAAAAGTGATCAGGAACCGCTAAGATTTGAATGCATGTGCTTATGTAGTCAATTATGTAAAAAAAACAACAACAATAATAATAATAATAATTGACAAATGAATACAAATAAAACTTGAACTGCAATCTGTCTAATGTGGGATTTAATCATTTCAGAGAAATTATAATCCATTTCCTGATCTGATAGTCAATAGGTATCGAACCATCGAATGTACTAAAATGTGGTCCAAGCGGGGTTTGTACCCAGGTTCTCCGTGGTGGCAGGCAATTGCTCTAAGCACTGACCAAACTGGACTTGAAAAGTGTCATCTGATGCTGAAAGTTAACATGCATTTAATCATTTCAGTGAAATTATTCATCCATTTCCTGATATGATTGTCATTTGGTATACGTGTATATCACATAGCGTAACAGTCATGGCCATATTTGCAATGTACAGTCGGAGGTGGGATTTGAACCTGCAATGTCCTGGTTAATGGACAACGATATATTGATCAGTTGTATGCATGGAAGTGGGCGTGGAAAGTAGGACTTAGAAAAAGGTCAATGTCAGTCCCATTAAAAATGAATTGGGAAAAGTTGATATTTAACGTTAAATTGTGCGAATACTGTAAGTAATGTGGAATCAGACAACATATATAAATCGGGAGGCGTGAATTTTTGAAGCAAGTGTAAATCGTGTAAATCGGAAGTATTATGTGGGAGTTGTTTCACGGCGAATAAAAATCACAATTATAAACATCGCTAGTCGATTAGTTGGCCGGTGGTTATGCTAAAACATTGGCTAATGCTAAATGCTATTGCTAGCTTGGCTCGCAGTTCCGCAGCTGTAAACAAAGCACTACACTTTACCAGATACGCCAACTTACTCGCTCCCCATTTCTCCAAGCTTGCTCTTTCTTGGCTCGCTGTGTTGTACATTATTGTGTCAGGCCGCCAGGACGCCGCGTGTATGTGCCGTGTGTGTTATGTACAGCAGTAAGTACATTGTACAGTACCTGTTCAAATTGACCAACTTGCCCCGACTCGTGTTGCCCAGCATGGATTCGCTCCTACCAAACATCCTATAGCTCAATTCGTTGAGTCTGACCGCAGCATAAGACAATCGTCCACAATCAAGCTCGCCCTAATTCCGACACGCATCACTGCGACGTACTGCGAGGCTCTGCTTTGTCAACGCAAAACAAACACAGCCTAGCGCCATCAGCATCACCGCGCTTGAAAAAAAAAAATCAATTACCCGTACTCCCATGAAGGGCGGGCGGGCGGGGCGGGCGTTGCAGGCCTGCGGGCCGGAGCGCTCGCGCTACGTCCACCGGGGGAATTACTGAGGCGCGATGCAGAGCGGAAGGTATGAGGTGGTCTTGCAGGGGTCTCACATAATTCCATCTCTTCACATTAGCGGGCCAATACACTTCCCCGCTGTGCCCTGGGCAGCGCGCTCATCAGATCTGCATTGGCTTCTTTTCTCTGAATCACAAACGCATTGGAAAACAATACCTATCGCAAATACATGCACACTCTATTGGATCATTCATTCATCACGCTCAAGATGTTTGGTCGGGCCTCTGACCTTGTAGAGTTGATTTATAGAGTTTTGTGTTTAATGGCGAGTCATCAACTTTTGCTCCAGCGATGAAAACGGGACTTTACAACGTAGCGTCACCGGCATGGGGAGTTTTAGTTCAAATTTGGTAGCAACAGGACAAAATCTGTTATCATGCACTCCAAAAACCGTTGGGTCAAAAAATAACTCAACTATGGGTCGAAAATGAACCGATCCTCTACTTGGGTCTATTTGACCCAACTTTGAGTCAAGAAATTTGGTCTTTCAACGTAAAACAACTCATAAATATTGGTCAGATCCTTTACTTGGGTCAAAAAAGTGGGTCATTTTGTATAAAACAACCCAGAAAGTTGGGTCAAATTGACCCATGAAGTGGATCGTTCCATTAAAAAAAAAAAATCTTTAATTGGGTTACTTTTTGACCCAGCTGTTTTTAGAGTGTTCTATAATTAGTTCAATTTTGTTAGCAATTGGGCAAAAACTCGAAAATGAGTTTGCCATTGAAGGGCCTCTTGAGTTATTTGGTGTTTTGTCAAGTCAGCAAATTTTTCCAACACATTTAGTAAAGTTGAGGAACGTTTCTTAAATTTGATCAAGATCAGCCCTGCTTGAAATGCAATTTAAAGGTTGGTGGTTGTAATGAGTGTGTTGATACCTGGAGTGACTTCAGCATCCAAACAGGAAGCAAACGTGTGTGTGTGTGTCATGTGTCTGGTTTTAATGTGTGATATGGTAACGTGTCAAAATATGGAGAGAGAAAAGCGGCACCTTTGTGCACACACACACGCACACACACGCACGCACACACACACAACTATTGCCACAAGGCTTTTTCATGAGTCCGCTGGAATCACAACATAATACTCTAGTAGAAAAGCTGTTTACTGATATTCCACTTGCACAAGGGGAAATAAAAATGAAAAAAAAAAAGTTTGTTTGTTGAAGTGCTCCATCGTGAGAAAATATACAATATTTATATATAATAGGTTCTTGCTGTGAAGTAGCAACGAATAAGCAAAATCTTTTTTTAGCTGCTTGTTTTTTCAAATTAATTTATTTAAATCATCTTACCCATGACAAATTTGTCGACTCATGACCTGGTCCAAGATCCGCCATTTTCTTTCCCTGCTGAGCCGTAATGCTGTTGCACATTCAGAAACAGAAAACAACTCACTAAATTGAACAAAACACGTGATTAGCGACGAGTCGACACCAAGCTCTGCACACAGGTGCGTACACGCACATGGAAAAAAAAAAAAAAACCTCAGTTATTCAATTCCTCCCACACAAGTACAGGAATCCCATCACAGGATCCATCTCTCGTATGCTACGCTATTAATAGCTAATATGCGGCACCATTAGCATGCACGGAAAGCCCTGCACTATTAATAGGACGTGTCCAAATCACGGATGTCGCATTAGCGGCTAACCGCTACAGCACGTTGGGGGTTTAAGTGTTGCTAACCGAGCGTGCCTGCTTTATTATGCCTTGTGTGAATAATAAAATCATCACCGCCACACCTCTTTCACTCCTTTTTTTTCCCCCCATCTCTCTTTCTCTCTCGCTCTCTAAGCATCATATTGTGAATATTTAACTTCCTAAAATAGGTGATTTGTAGTCCTCTGAGGGCCGTACAAGAAGTTATGACAACTTGTAGTGCTTTATTGCATCACCTCTATTCACTACAGGCAAGTATCAAGTTGTTGTTTTTTTCCCCCGGTGCTATTTTTAGTGGCATACATGTGCCGGTCTGCATTTAGGTTGAGGACGTAATCAGCGTTCCTTATTCCAAAGTGTCCTTAAACTAAACACCGACTTGTGTGCTAATTGTACCTCGTCAGCTGAGAACGACTGATTTACCGTACAGTTGAAGTTTAGTGCTTTTAAAGAAAAAAAGAACGTTTTATAGTGGGGATGACTGTACCGTTATTTTGGCAATTTGTGTACAAAACTCGAAGATGATCATTGGCTTACTTAAGTCCAGTTATTTTCCACCTTAACCGACACCTGACACATTTCAAGTCTCGGTTATAATGTTCCCTCCCATGAACACGTCGGAGGTCATTCTTCAATCCCTGTCGCCTGTCAACGGAGAGCGGCAGAAAGGTCCCTCATCCCAACAACCTCCTTGGATTCGCCATTATCCTTCCATAAGGTCACAGCTTGACAGCCAGGACCCGAAACAGCAGCGAAGGAACCCCCCCCCCCCACCCCCACCCCTTCCTTCCTCCAGGAAATTGATTATTGATCGTGAGCAACAACATAACTGATTGAGGGTGGCAACGAGACAGGCAGAGCGAGGGGAGGAACACGAGCGAGACCGCAGGGCTCAATAAAGAATGATTGAAGCGTGTCACGAGACGACATGCTGACAGGAAGCCGAGCGGCGGCGACGGCGGCCGCCGTTCGGTCCCCTCGAAGGCATCGGAGTTTCTCGCCGTCACCTTTTAGCATTCTGTGTTGTGATCTTTGCTAATGCAGTGTATTTATATACAGTATTGTGACTTGGTGCATTTCAAATTGGAATACTGTAGATAGTATTATGTTTACTATGGATCACATTTTTATGCTGCGTGAACATTTTAAGTCTAACTCGACAAAGTGCAATTTCTGGAGAAATTGTGTGGGAATGCTGAATAGCTAAGTGCTAATATTTGAATGCGTGTGGAATGCTTTAACAATAATGTTAAATGACATTGAAAAAAAATGGATGTTTAAGCTGCAGAATTCAAAAATAGACTAATATAATTTTAAATCTCTACTGCCACCTGTGGCCAAAAAAATGAAATTGCACACTCCCTTCTTCAACTACACAATGCGCACATGATGTCACATTCACAGAGTGCGGGAAATTCAAACCCGAATCCAGTCCATTGTGAACAGCTAAGGTGTTAATCTACTAATTATAAAATGGTCAAATAAAAAGACTATTCTGAAGACATTTTGGGTCGAATTGTTACATAAAGCAGCTTTAAATAATTGAACAATGACTATTACGTGAAATTGAAGTTGTGCTAAATTATATTCCAAGTGGGAATCGAACCCTGAATTTCCACATGCCAGTCATTTGCTTTAATGACTGCACTATTGTGGATATGGCTGTGATTTTATGTAGATATACCGGTAAATTACTTTTCATCCTTCGGTTTTAAAACCTAAAACTATGGAATCCAGCAGTCCACTATTAAAGAACTTGAGCACCTTAACTCGCATCAGTGGTTATGCCGCGCAATCGTGATGTGAGGTTAGCTAGGCAGCTATGCCCACATAATGTATGTTCTTAATGCTGATGTAGCACCTTTAGAGTGCCTCATTGATGGCCTTGAGTGTGCTCACATCATGTTGAGAAAGACGGAACATCAAGAGGAGGGGGGCAGGAGGTTGAAGAGGGGGCGGGGACAAAATGTACAGTCCGATGTGATGTCCAGCGGGTGGACAGGAGCTCACGCTGGCGTGGCCATTTTAGAGCGCCTCGTCGTCAAAGCATATGAAATCCCTGCGATGACATCTGCACATGTGGACCAGTGAAATAAGGTGAATTAAAGCAAGTTTAAGAAGAAGCTAACCGCTATTACCACAGGTGCTCGCTGTAATGTGGTGCTGCTCTGAGCTTTGACGGTTCGAGACCAACGAATTACAGATGAAATATTCACAGACAAAGCTCTAAGTACAATAATTGCATATAGGACAGGAACAATGAAGGCAAGCAGGCAGGACGTCAGTTCCAAGTGGTTAACAGAGGGAGGGCACTAATTATTTAAAGGCGGTTTATTTCCATTTGAGTCTCTTTAATATCCGTTACATCATGATTTAATCAGCCCGCATAAATATTCACGGCCCACACCGAGCGGCAAAAGCCTCTTGTTCAACACCCAATGATATTGATTCAAGTGTTATTACACATTTTGCTCAAATAAATGAAATACAATTACCACCTCGATAGCATATTCCTCCTCTGCCATCTTCTCTCCTTCATTTCTCCCTGCTCCTTATATAGCCCCCCCCCCCCCCCCATTGTAAACTCTAACCCCACCCTCCCCTCCTCCAATCACCTTTCCGGAAGCACGGTGAGAACATTGTGATGAATAACAATTGGCGAAGGAAATGTTTGGATGCGCCACTGGATGCCGGCGCACTCGCTGCATCGTGAGATGAGCTAAATGGAGTTAATATCCAACATCGCACATCACACTAGAGGTGAGAACATATTGCACGGGGACAGTATCACACGTCGAGTAACACGCTGTAATCAGTCGAAAAGCTCCAATTGAACCTGTGGGAATTCATTTATTTACTCCAACTAATATGCAAAACTAACAAAAAGTTAGATGAGGAGGGGAGCGTTCATATGTTTTCTATACATGTATATTTCCATACTGTGTGACCCTAAATACGACTTAAATGTCTACTGGAGCCTATATCCTTGATTGATTAACAATAAACAAATACATATATAATAAACCCCCCATGACATATTTGAGGTTTGCAGTCCCGCTATATAAGAAGAACAAAACAGGAAGTCCTATATTTCAGCACAGCCTAGTTTTTTGTTGAAAATTATTGAATGTCATCTGCTGTCATCCTGCTTTTTATGCCTACAGAACGTGACAGCTATAGGTTAATATAAGAATGTACATCTTTTGGGTATGTATATTGTGAGATGATAAGCTGTTTAAGTGTGTTAAAGACCTTAGAAGGGGATTACGGTTGAGGTTGCGGGTTCAATCCCATGCTATTTTGACCACGTTGAAGTATCCTTGAGCAAGATACTGAACCCACCCCCCACCCCCCCCCATCCCCCGCACCCCCCCCCCCCCACCCCCAGTTGCTCCTGATGTTGCGTCATCAGTAGATGAATGAGTAGTCGACTGTAAAGCACTTTGAGGGCCTTCTATGGTGGAAAAGCGTTATATAATTGATTGACCATTTTATGAAAATAAAACGAAACCTAACATTTTCCAACAAAGGTTTATTAGCATTACAGATTCCAACTGTGGGGCTTGAAAATGCTGGCAAAATAACAGTGTTTGTAATTAGGTGCATGATAATAAATAGTTATATTAGGGTCACTGTCAAAAAATGGACCAAATTCACCATTAATGTCACATTTTTCTCATTGCGTTGGTTTTGTGCAGTGAGAAGAGCCCAAACTCGACATCGAAGCCATCTTGTTTTCAAGTATTTATTTTATTTTTTTACCAAATTATTATTGTCATTATTATTATAATTTTTTTTTTTTTAGGCAGCTTGTATGTCTCTGCTTGGACTTGATAGACATGTGTGCAAGTCTCAAATTCAACTACTATTTTACAAGTCAAGCGCTTCTCAGAAGGGAAGGAACTCTGTCTTATAAAGGGGAAACTTCCTTTATAGTCCTCGAAACTTTATGATATTCCATGATGTACTGCGCACAGATTCACAGCTGCCGTGTTGAAGAAGCGCGTCCACTAGAACGCATAAAGCGAATATATGTTTGGGAATATCTATATAGAGAGTGTCAGAGGATATTGTTCCATTTCACGAGACAGCTGAGCTGTAATCGGCCTGAGGGGACACTTACAAACACATGAATATGACCCGAGCCAGACACAAAGAGATGACACGCGCACACACACACACACACACGCAAATACATTTGTGTGGCAAGACAGACACAAACACAGACAGTGTGGACATAAGCAAGACTGTGCAAGGTGTTTGATGCATGCATTAATACTCTCATGCATGCATGAGCGAAAAGCACATACGTGCACACGCACACACACACACACATACTGTATACACACAGACCCACACTGCTACTCACCTTAATTGGCCCACCGAGCAACACTTAAGAAGCCTTTGAGAGGAAGACGGTGGGAGATAGACATGGAGGAGGAAGGGGTGGGGAAGAGATGAGTGAGGGCATGAGGAGGAGGGGGAGGAGGAGGAGGAGAAGGAGGAGGAGGAGGAGAAGAAGAAGAAGAAGAAAGCTCCCCATGCGTTTCTGTGGGTAATTACAGATGCAGATTTGCCACTTGCAACATGGCTGCATTCATTTCCATCCGCGCTCTGCCCTTCCCCGCTGCCCCTGGGGAGGCACATACGTAACGTGTGTGTGTGCGTGCGTGCGTGCGTGCGTGTTGGAGGAAGCAAATCTGAGAATCTGCATAACAAGTTGGCAAAGAAGGAAGGAAAATGGAAGCGTGTGCGTGTGCGCGTGTTTCGTGTAGTCACATCCGGAAGTATTTGGACAGTTTTGCCTTTATGCATCTCTGTGATGGATTTGCTTGAAGTCAATCAATATCGAATGAAAATGTAAGGTTTAAGGTTATTTGAACTTTTTTTTTGGGCCATGGCACTTTTGCTCCCTATTCAAAGCATGCAGCAAAATTGCCTTTGAATATATTTGAAAATGCTATACGTCTTTGACTTAACATTGTTTTCACCTAAAATAATCTCTACCTTCGTGGTGAGATTTTAATTTGAAAGTGTTAAATCTTTCTGTAATATAGATTGTTCCACCAGATGGCGCTACTTTTACTCTTTCAAAGCATGCAGCAAAATGTCACATACTATAATTTGCAACACAAGAGCAGTCCCATTGAAACCCATTCAAATTATCAAATTGATCTTATTATTAACCTGAACATTAGGAAATCAATTAGAACTTCTGGCTTTTGAGATGTAATTTTTATATGAGTCCTAGTGATGGCACTACGTTTTCTCATTCAAAGCATGCAGAAAAATGCCATGTTTTCCCCCTTGTTTATCCCACTGTAAACAAATTCAATTGTTAATGTTCCTATTGAATGTGGGCTACACAGTTTCAATTTTGTATTTGCCCACTAGATGGCACTCCGTTTTCCTTTTCAAAGCATGCCGAAATATGTAAAAATTGTCCCACCAAAAAACATTGAAAATCTCATTTCTCTTACCATAAAATAATGCGTTGGTTACCAAATTGCTATTGATATCAATGTTAATAATCAAACACTCTTTGGAATGAATGTATTTCATTCATTGTTTTACTTTTTATTATTTTAATTCAATAAATATAATGAATAATGTTGAAAACTTGATGTGCAGTATATTTCAGGCAGAGTAACTCTTTGTAAAAGTTTTTACAGCATTTTTTAACTGCAGGACAAAATGATTAGAATTGTTGAAAAAAATAATATTTTTTTTTAATTGTCGTTTTCCGTGGGGTTATTAATTTTTCCCATCCATGCTTATATGTACTGTATATTAATTTGTCATTATCATTTATGATAAAACACATGCTCTCGCATCCGCCCATCCGTGTTTTGTTTTTTGGTTTACACTGCGTCCACCATGGATCGGTTGCCCGCTCAATCACAGGACACCTCCGAGTATATTAATAACCATGATGATAATTCATAGTTGATTCAGTATAAAAATAAAGCTAATGTAATCGTCATTCCACTCGTCTTCCACCTTGAGAGAGAGTACAGGTGTTCGCCTCAGTCTCAGCCTTCAGTGGCGTGGAGATTGATGGCCAGCACGCACTCTTAGCAGAATGTGTTGTGTGCCAATTTTCGCTTGTGAAGTCTATCGCGAGGCTCTCCGTCTTGGTTTTATAACCTGCATAGTCGATGCACACACACACACACACACTCACAAACGCACACACCTCCACTGTAAGACCACCTGGCTTCCCGCGAGCCATCCGCCAGCCAGCGGCTCGGCCCGATTAATTATCTCGGCGCTTAATTGAATGTAGAGGGACTCTACAGGGACAGCTCATTAAACTGATGTTTGTCTCCGCTGTTTATCTACGCCCGGCTAAAAGATACACACATGCGGGGATGGATACCTTACAATACAGTATAGGTGGACAATTTTGGTGCAAATCTAGGATAAAGGTGCACGTCTAGCCATTTTTTTTTTCCATACGCAGTAGGGTAAATAATCAATTGAATTGAATGTGCCATGAACTGTTTGATTATGATTGCATATGTGAGCTGTTACTTGCAAAGATGATGTTCCCGTAATATATATTTCGAGTCCTGTCATGTGTAACGAACATCCAAACAAACGAATACAAAATGGCATGCTTACGTACGCAGCCAGAAAGTAGCCTACTGACTACCAAATGGATGGACAAACATCCGTGATATGATAATTTTCTCACTTTTGTTAGCTGTGTAATGGTTCCACTTTTGCTGGTTGGATCCAAAAGTACGGAAGAGGATTAGGGCCAGTGAAGAGAGAGAAAAAAAGTTTGGCAAGATTCTCACTTTATTCTCAGAATTCTCACTTTAAAGTCTGAATTCTGACTTTAAAGTGAGAATTCTGTTCATTCTTCATTTATTTCAGGCAGCAATCAAAATCAAATACTGTATATTAATTTGTCATCCCCTTCCTCCCCCCCCCCCCCCGAAACCCCCTCACCCCCGACCCCCATTGGCCATCTTAGACAATTTATTAGGTACGCCCGGCATTCTCGTCCCCTACCCACCCAGGGTGGCGGCCATCTTTGCCTATTGATTAGGTATGCCCTGGATTCTCGCCCCTGATTTCAACAGGAAATGACCCGGAAGGGGCCTAAAATCAACAGGAAGTGACCTGTTTCAACAGGAACTGACACGATAAGAATAAAGTGAGAATCCTACCAAACTTTTTTTTTTCTCTCTTCTCTGGCCTTAATCCTCTTTTGTACAAATGGAACTATCCCCTCACCCCCCCCCCCCCCTCCACACACAAAAAAGGCATCGTTCAGTCACCTCACGGCTGTTTGTATTATCCTGAAAACTAGCTTGAATCTGAGGCATCAGATCATCTTTATGCTTTTTGAGTCATGACGGAACTCTTTCTCCAACCCTAAAACTAAACAAAAAATTGCAATAGTCCATTAAAAGCCCCACCCCAGAATTGTAAATGGTACAATCCCATCACCTTACATCACAAATCACTTTTATTAAGAGTGTTTCCCAACATAGATTCTTTACACAGACCACGACCTGCGAGGCCTTATGGAAGCAATGCGTTATTAATAGAGCGCATATGTGATGAGTTGTAATTAATGCAAAGCACTTTAGATGTGACAAGCAAGCCCTTGGTCTCGGCATTAAGCCTTCCATTGTTGCCCTGATAACAAGGATTCTCTCGGGGGGACGCGGGGGTGGTGGGGTTCTGGTGCATCACTCTTCTTCTCGTCTTTGTTTTTATCTCCTCCCTCCCGTTGCCGCTGTCATGTAATCCTCAACGCCGTGGCTCGCTAATGATGTCATCGTGTTGACGCGGAAGGCGATTTGAGCCAGTGTCCTATTTTGGAATATCTGGCTTCGTCATCAGTGGGTTATTGATTGCTGTTCCCTGCGATGAGAGTAATTACATAATTAAATAGAATGTGAAGAATCAAGCTGTTTTTGCCCTGTTTTGCTTCATTTCAATGGAGATTGTGCCGCTCCTTCTCGCGTGTGTATGCCTCGGCCATCGGGGGGCAGTATAGTGCAGACATAGACACACACGAAGAGTTGACTAATTAAGATGAAGCAATACTAATTTTGATTATTATTGTCTGACCATGTTTTTGCCCCACCTCAATTGGGAGTGGCAAGAAACAAAAAAAATGTTCACCATCTGCCAAACTGCTTCTTGTTGTGAAGTAGCTTGACTCGAGTTGAGTTCTCTGCCACCATTGGTAATGGCACAAACCAAACTTTTTGTCATGGTTTTCAGTTCAAGTCAACGGTAGTCAATCACTTTGTGCCAGCCGGAAGCACCCGGGCACCTATTGTTTACAAACATTATGCAAAGGCCTGCTGATGGTCCGTCAGCCTAACTACGCGACAACATTGTCCAAATCAATGATCATCCTCGCGCCTCCGCACCTCCGAGCTCGGTCCGGGTCCTGTAAAAGCACCTCGAGGCCTCGTCAACCCTGCCAGATCACCCATTTCATCCCCATCTGGGGGCCATCCATCTCAGCAGGCCGCAGCCAGGCTCCATTACTCCCAGACGAGCTGTGAAATGGCCATTATGTGTGTGCAGGCATGTGAGAGGCGGGGCGCGGAGGAGACGGGCCTCCGAGTCGGCTGGCGGCTTTTAGCGGCCAACAATGGGCCTCGTATATGGAGTTTCAATAGCCTGCTTCGGTGCCTGAACACAAACACGACGTCAGCTTGCGATTCCAATGGAGGGGCGCGAGCGCGCAAAACGTGTTAGCTGCTCCAGAATAAAAATTGGTGTGCAACAGGCTACTTCCCAGCATGATTAATTTGACTTTACTTTAGTTTTATTTGCAGCAGAAAGTGGCTGTGACACCTGTGAACGTCTGCATTTTTAATTACTGCAATGTTATGCTAATTTCTGGGAGCCCGTCTATGATGTTTCCCATTATATGATAGCATTAAGCTAGCAGCCTTTTGTTATTGTATAATTTGTTTGAACGTATGGTGTTAAAATATACTCTAGTGCAGGGTTCACCAATTCCGGTCCTCGAGGTCCGGAGTTCTGCAGGTTTTAGATGTTTCCGCCTACCAACACACCTGACACTAAAAATCAAGATCGATATCAGGCATGCTGATGAGCTGATTATATGAGCGGACGGAAACATCTAAAAACCTGCAGGACTCCGGACCTTGAGGACCGGAATTGGTGAACCCTGCTCTAGTTTTTAGGGGACGTCTTCATGGGGGTTTTAAAAGAGTTACGAGAACTGTCTGTGGTCCACCACATTTGCTCAAGTTCCTGCAGAACTACTTGTTGATCTTTGAAGGGTTATGGGGGAATCTTAAAATAGTAAAATAGTCAAAGTCATGTCTATGTATGTATATAATTGTTTTAATTGAAATAGTCCCTTGAACTGTCTGTGTGTCCACCACATATGTACTAGTTCCCTAAAAGCATGCATCTGTTGGTCTTTGAAGGGTCATGATGGAATGGATGAAAGAGAAGTCATAGAAAGCTCAGGCCTTCTTTCGGACCCTCCACATCCTGGTCACCACCTCTTCCAGCGCCTTCCCTCAGGTAGGCAATATCAAACAATTCTGGTTTTGATTGTTCTGACCCTGTCAGGCTGTTAGTACATTTTTTAATAGATCTGCAGTATAATTTGGTATCGATAATTATTAGATGTTCTTGGCCTGCATCATGGAAAAGTCTCCGCACTTGATTATGTACGTAGGTGCTGCTATTTTGGTTAGCAAAGGCTCACTATTTGTAGTATGACAGTATGAAACTCACTCTCATCAGCCAGTCACCCCTCTTACCCCACTTTTTGTCTTCCATCTCAACACAACCAAAACCCGACTTGACTGCGCTGGTATTTCAACTGGACCTTTTGAGGCACGCGGTTATAAATGGCGTGGGGTAGATAATGTCAATACTCGGTGATTGGACTGAGGCCGGCCAGTCGCTAAAGGTCAGGGAGGGAGCACGTTGCTTGATTGTTTTCCAAAGGCAGCCCATTGAAGTTTGCCCGATGGAGGTCGTCTGCTTTGAAAATCCGCTCTGAGGCAAAGTTATCCGTCTGTGTCATCGACGCCGCCTCGCTCGCGGCACATTTCGGGGGGGGCTGGATGTGTTTGGACGGGCCTTTTCGGACACCAGACGAATGATCCTAATCAAGCTTTTGGGACGTGGCATTGATTTCATTAACGTTAAACTATCATCGCAATTAAATGGGCTTTTGATTATGAAAGATGGGGGCTTTTTCCGACACACTCCAATTGATGTATGGATGTCATGAAGAAGGTAATCGATGATTATTACGGCGACAAATCCGTCCTTGACTGTTCTCGAGAAATTTGTTAGTACTAAAAAATACCAAAAGTCTTAAAAAAGTCACAAAAAACCCCAAAACAAAACAATGATAAACATTTGCTACACATTTTCCGCGAACTGACTGATCCTCCTTTGAAACCTTTCTTTAAAACTCTTTATTGAAACCCTACTTCGAAACCTTAACCACTTTCACACATTCTCACAGTTGACAGTTTTTTTTTTTAACTCAATTATATAACCACTGTTATTAATCGTGACCCTATTTTGAGAGCCTAACCCTGCTTCAAAACCCTACCTTCAAAGCCTTACCCTGCTTGGAAGCTTTACCCTCCTTTGAAACCCTGCTTTGAAAGCCAAAATTGGACTTACTTTGAAACCCGAGCTACTTTTAAAACTCAAGTCACACATTCTTACGGTTGACTTTTTAAACTCTGCTTCATAACTTCTGTTAAATTGGGACTATATTTTGAAAACCCATTTTAAACCCTATTTAGAAACCCTACCCTGAGCTACTTTCATATATTTTAATTCACCACTGCTACTGTATAAATTGTGATCCTACTTCGTAAATCAGACTTTGAAACCCGACTTTGAAATCCTAACCCTTCTTTGAAACGCAAACCCTACCTTAAAAAACGACCTTGAAACCCTAAACCCACTTTGGAACCCTAACCGCAGTACGTATACGGTGTACAAATGCATTATAATTTTACCTTTATTTTATTCTGTATTGTTACACATTTGTTTTCTTTCTTTTTTTTTTTTTACAGAATTCATTGTCATTTCATAATAATTCATCAGTTCCTCACACGAAAATCTATAGTGTGTACTTATGCATTACAATTAAAACCTCGCGATTGACCTCAGATGCGTTAAATAGACAACCAGTGCTATAAATAAGATCCATTCAATTCCTCCGGTTTATTTTTTACATTATTATCGTACGTTTATCACACATTAAATACGTAATCCCTTCTTTTCAATTCAACTCCATCCATTTTATGCAGCGTGTACGTTTGCATTACTTTTAAACCTTGCCTTTCATCGCAAAGTTGTACGCTCATCACACAAAACATAAAACGGGTTATCGTTGCGTGTTACCAGTTTTCCATTGAGCCTCTCACTGTATAAATCCTCTATGGAAAATTGTATACAATTTTAATTGCAACATGGACATTTGCCGCCCTATTCATTGACACCATTAAGATCATTGTGCGTGTACGCGCGCTCGGCAGCTCTTCAAAGGCGTTGAGTGGCGCCCTTTGTGGCTCCGCGCTCCCGTCGCTCCCTTTCAGCGGGGCTCCTTTTTTGTCTTAGCATTTCATATTTAATCAAGCCGGCCCGGGGAAGCGGCAGGATACCCGAGGCTGGAGGGCGAGCGAAAAAGGACTCGAGCCCCTCAAGTGTCTCTTCTGCCTCGCTCGCCGACTGCATCCTCTCGCCTGCTCTCCTTTTAAACACAATTTATGAGCACATCAAAGGGATCCGCATCATCCATCCTTCCTACCCACCTTCCATTCTATTGGAAGGTCTCACTCAGCTCACCCACGCACACTTGCGCTTGCTTTCAAACAGGTGTTGACCCATAAGGGACACTTAAGTGCAGGAGCGATGAGAAATGAACACGAAGATGGTCTCCGGAATTGAGTGCGGATCATCTCTATTGCGCTGCAAAGCACTTTCAGTCCAATTCAAAGCTCTCAAAAAAACAGTGAAATAGCCAAAGTGGAACACATTTGTGAGACTGGTTGACTTCCAAGATCTGCTTTAAAGGTTTGAAGGAAGTTGTGGCAAGTTATTGCAATGAAGGATTTTTGGTTGGCCAAAATGGCACTTAAATGACTTTTTCAACCCAAAATGACCTTTTTGTGAAATAACATCTTGAGATTTTTTTGTGGGTCTACTCATGGGTCCACATGTCAAGCAAATTTCATGTTGCTAAGTGAATTTCATCATCTGTGTTCTGTTGACATTGTTTTGGTCAGATACCGTGCCATCCTCCATTTTGTCACCACCACCATAAAACCCTCAATTGTGACAGTGGTCAAATGTCACGAAACAAAATTCAAATCCATAGTCCAATCCATCTCGTATAATTTGTTCAAATTAATAGCAAATGGCCAAAACTCTACGAGAATTTGTTTTCCAAAGTCGAAGGAAATTGCCCAAATTACCCTAAAATGGCCAAAGCGGCAGATTTTCTGTGTCTTTGAGCTGTACAAGCTACTGCACATGACTCATAATAGCATTAGCATCAATGCTAACGCCAACGCAACAGGCCAGGCAATCATAATCATGGTAATTGGTAATCATAGCAGCATTAACTTTATTTATTGGACTTTAATGGTAATCTCCATAAAAAAAATACAGCTAAAAAAGTGTATAAGAGGAAAGAGACTCGATGAATCCATGCGGGCCGCCTATCTGACGTGAATGAGATAAGTGTTTAAAGACCCGCCGCTAATCAATTATGCAGGCCGTGCATTCCCTCCGCGACTGCTTGGCAATCAAACAGCTAAACAAGCCCGTCTGGATGGACCCGTTGCTCTAATTAGACAAATGGCTCGCTTAATTGATCATTGACTGATGATCAATAAGGGAGCATGTGTTCCTGTTCTTTACAAGCAAGTTGACTGAGTGCGAGCTATAAAATCAGCTCGATAGTTTGACAAATATGCCGATTGGCTCTTACTTGTGGTTCTCTTGCTTCCTTGCTTTCACGTGTCTGTCATGTGTCTTCAAAGGGGGAGTACTTTTACTTTTATTGGGACCGGCATGCTGTGGGAGTGAGTGGGTGTCATTTTAGTTTTCAAACTTGTCGCAGTTGACACCAAATTTGGAGTAATTATAATTGATAGATAGTCCATGCCAAATTATGAATAATTCATCCATCCAATTATCAAGCATCCATCCAACCACCCATACATTAATCACCCATCCATCATCTACATTACATTATCCATCCATCCATCCACCTACAGTATCCATCTTTTATCCATCCAATCATCCACCTCCAGTATCTATCCATCCATCCATCCCCCTACAGCATCCATCCACCCATCCATCCATTTATTATGCATCCATCCATCCATCCATTCATCAGCCATCCACATGTCAATCATCAAGCATTCGTCCATCCAACTATCCATCATCCATCCACCCATTCAACATCTACTGATGTCCACCCACCCATCCATTTATTATGCATCCATCCATCCATCCATTCATCAGCCATCCACATGTCTTTCCTGGTTGACATCTTTCTCATCCCATTTAATTTTAGCTTCCTGTCCTCCCAAGATTCCTGTGAACATTTGTGCAACTAGAACATTATGGCCCACAATGAAAGTTCTTCTTAATAAGATCTAGGAGGTGCTGTTTGACCATCCTGAACAACAACTCGGACCTCAAACGCTCCTCACTCCCCCACCCCTGTTCCTCTACCCCCTCCTCCTCCTCATGCTGCCACTTCTTTTGGTGGCGAGAGATTGTTTATTTGGGTCAAATAGTCAGTTATCTCAGCAAGGAAGACAAAAAAGAGGGGGTATCTTCCACCCTTGCTCTCTTTCCTTCCCACTTTTTTTCCCACCCTCCTCCTCCTCTTCGCAGCCCCCCTTGCATTTTAGGTCTCGGCCATTTAACCAGTCAGCAACAATCGGAGCTGACAGAGCGACGGGAAACAATCGAGGCGGGGTCATCGGAGGGGGTGACCTCCGAGGAGGGAGAGTGGGGCGGCGAGAGAAGTGGGGCCCCGGCAAAAACCGCCACCCCGGGTGCGGTGCAGTGCGGCGCATAGTCCCGCCTGCTTTCTTTGTTGTGGCTGGCCAGTGAGAAAATGGCAACACTTGAGTCGGCCATTCGCTTTTGGCTTTGCGATTGCTGTAGCCGTAGCATTGTTGTGTCCGGCTTTGTCCCGGCTTAGATTGATAAAGTGACTGATGGGCCACTTTTTCCCCATTTGACCGCCTTCCTTGTCTTTGAGAGAGTGTCTGTGGTGACTGTGTGACACTCGATGATTGACAGTGGGCGTGGGACAAGATGGGGGCTGGGAGCGTTAGAGGAGGGAGTGCGTGTCTACATGTCTGGACGCTCCGAGTTGGCCGACGGTGGGTTTTTCACCGAGGTTTGCGCGGCAGGATTGGAGAGTGCAAGGAGGCGGGTGGTGGCGAGGGTGGGGGAGATCATTTTCCACTCACCCTCTCCGTGCCCCTTTCCCATTTGTTTGTCTGCGCGCCTCAACCAGGGGTTCCCACGTGAAAGTGCGCCCCTTGTCACCGACCGTTGGACATCACAGCGGCTCGGACCAGAGGCGAGACGGACGGCGACCGAGACTGACAGCTGGGCTCGGAGGTCCGCGGGACCCCACCGGCTTGAGAGGACTCCCTCTGGTTCCAATGTGAGGGGCTCAAATGGTGACCTCGGGATGTTTGTTTACAAAGGAAGGCGAGAAAACGCATACAAACATGAATTCTTTTTCAAAACAAAACACTAATTGGCAAACTTTTGTTAACTTTTTGGGGGATATTTTTAATCAAGCACAAAATATATCCATTAAAAAAGTTCTTAATACTTTTACAAAGAGTAGAAAACCATTCCCCAACATTGAGGTAGTGTATTGTTTTTTTGGCCACAAAGACGACGGCTGCTGTTAGTAAAGACTTCAAAACTACCGACCAAGTCCGAAATCTTGGTGTGCTGGTTGTTTCGGATCCGACTTTCAGCAGTCACATCAAATCTAAAATAGTCATTCACCAGCTGGAAACCTTATCGAGAAGTAGACCAGGAAAAGCTTATCCATCCTTTTATCTCCAGTAGACTTGATTTTTGTAACAAACTTCTGACTGGACTCGCTTAAAAGAGCATCAATCAACTGCAGCTCATTTAGAATACTGCAGATCAGATTCTGGCTCAGAACACTTTACTCCAGTCCTAACGGCATGACAGTGGCTCCCAGCTAGCTGTAGAATAGATTTTAAAATTAGGCTCCTAGTCTATCAAACACTGAATGGTTTAGGTCCTAAATTACATTAAGCAAATACTTTTGGAATATGCACCCAGTAGGGTTCTGAGGTCAGCAGACTCGGGTCAGCTGTTATGCTGCTTGCAAATGGAATTAAGCTGCCAACAGAACTGAAGTTAGACCTGAGTTTAGAATCTTTTAAATCCAATTTTAGAACAGTTTTTACCCCATAGATTAAGGTCAGAATTAGTTTTTCCAAAATCATGTTCTGGTGCTCTATGTTCTTTAAATCATCGTAGTAAACTTTAAATTGTTCTATTTTGATTTTAAATATTTTAAATTCTTCAGTTTTTTGTTTGTCTTAAATTATTTTGCCTTTAGATATTGTTTTATAACTATGTCAAGCATATTGAGTGACCTTGTTTATGTTATATGCAATATAACTAAAGCTGCCTTGCATTGCTTTGCCTTAAAAGGCTTACATTTTTATTCTTTAAACCAGCAGATGATTTTGAAAGAAAAAAGTTCCCCACCTTTGGCGTAACTTCCTTCAGTCCTGCTGCTGTGACGTCACACGCTATTGTAGCTCTAATGCTGGGCCGATTTGTTAAGCAAATCTAAGTAATTGCTGCTTTATCTTCTGGAAAATGTCACGCTCGCTTGACTTCATCCCCTCCGAAATATCAAACAAATACACTGTGCTACGCATAATTAGAGGTCGCGGCCGGGCCAATTAAAACGGTATGCCTCGTTCTCTCCCTGGCAAATTGTATGATAATTTAATTTTTTTTTTTTTTTTTGGGCCACTTGGTGTCATATGCGGATGATTGATTGGGGATGTGGAGGGAGGGAAAAGAGGAATTCCTGGGCTGAGGCAGGAGGGAGGGGCATGACGAGTGGCTGGACAGGGGCCGCGTGGACGGACGGCCGGATGGAGGGGAAAATAGGAGGGGGGAGACGAGGTTCCCCTCTAGCAAGTGCAGAGACGGGGACAGATGGAGTCCCAGTTTTCACCTGCGGCCCCATGGGAAAAATCCGCCTTCCTCACACATGCGCCCATACAAGAGGCCCTGGAATGCTCTCGCTAAAAAACACTACAAGCTTGATGAAGGATGTATTCCGAGAAGAAGGAGGGGGGGAGGGGTGTGGAGAAGCGGGTCAGGGGGAACCAGGAGTTTAAGACCGGGCAAAGTACGGCACGGAGGATTATAAGATTGCGAGAGAAAAAAATCAATAAGCGGAATGTTTGAAGGAGGAGAATCAGCAGGGAAGCCTTCACACTGTTAAAAGTGTCTGACAGATACTTTCCGACTCACGGCGCAACACCTCCGTCATCCCTCCATCCCCTTTCTTACCCCCCATCCGTCCCCCGTCCCTCCCTCCCTGACTGTTGGCTGATACAGATGGTGCTTTTGAGCTCTGTGAATGGGGTCAGGCCAGGTCGGGGTGGGGGGACGCATGGGAGGACCAGACAATAATGTAACGATTCGGCCCCCTCCTCGGACCAGCAGGGCCATGGAGGAGAGTGAAAGTAAACAATGGTCCACGGCGGAGGGGGTCAGTGGGAGGGGAAAGAGGTGTGTGGAGTGGGGGGGGGGGGTCAGTCTCCCAGGGTCTTGACACAGGCCGCCGTGGGGAAGGGGTCCAAAATGTGTGTATGTGAGGTCACAAGGTAGCAACACGCCACTGTTGGCATGTGTACACCAGCCTGCTGCTCCACGCAGAAACTATCATGCGGCGTGCTTCGTAATACAAAACATGGCAGCGTCTGCAGATGCTTGAAAAAAGTCAGGCCTTAAATCCTTATTTTAGTCTCAAAATTCGTAAATACCAAAATAGCGCTGTCAGGCAAAGCCGTGTGTATGTCCAAATTTGGTCACTTTCACATTTTCAATTCAATAATATTGTATGTCCCTATGTTGCGTGTTATTATTGTGCATTGTTAATCAATTTAAAGTGTTGAAAATAGCTCCAGTTCAACTGCCTGAGAAGTGTTGTAAAACTTGCCATACAATTCAATTCAAGAAGACAACATAACAACCATAACCAAAAACCTTATTCCAGTACACCACATGACAGACAACAAATAATTACAGTAATTCAAATCGGGTTATTAATTGCCCCTATAGCTACGGAGCTCCATTGTGAACTAATGACCCACTGTATTCATTTACGTCATCACCAGTGTCTGACATGTGACATAAGGGGTTAAAATGTGGGACGAATGTCCATTTTATACACTTAAGCTATGCTTTAATTTTATGAACTGTAATATAATTGTTAGAATAAATGTACATAAGTTATCCCATATTTACTCTTATAGTATTGCAAAGCATTTCGGTATAACCTTATTTGAATCATGTCAATTGAAGTTATCTGTGAAGAGAGCAGAGCCTCTTGAGAAAGAGCATGGATCGTGCTCCTAAAGCTGCAAAACAGGAACTGTGCCTTTATCACAAGATAGCGGCTGAAACACTTTGTGAATGAATTGTTGAACTTTGACCTTCAGAGCCAAAGAAAGACACATCTGTATTATTATCTGCACAATGATTCATATCTGTGATAGTTGCTGCTGTGTCTTCCCCCAACCTTTAGAGCAGCAACAACTGTGTAACCAGGAACCGCCCTAAAAGAAATTAAAAGACAGGGCTCGACAGAATGTGTTTCAGAGAGGTAGGAGATTATAACTGTGCACCTCTCTGTTGGTTCTCCTCATGAGCAAAAACAAAAACAAAAAAAAAGAATCTAAGTCTCTTGTCTTCCTTCCTTGTCTGTTGTTTATTAAATGTTCTAGGTTGACTGAACCTGACAATAATACTCAATACATTTTCACACAAAAATAAAGTAACTCACTTTTTTGGGTGGTTAAACATGCAGGGGGTCGGAACGAAACAACACAACAGTTAAAAGTGCACATACTGTACTCCATTTTGGCAGTCAACCATTTTCAGTATTTACAACCAAAATGATGTTGTTGTTTTCGCCTAAGCAGTCCACTTAGAAAGCATGTTTTCAAAAGTTTGCATTTTCAGGCTCACAGACACTGTTGTCAAATTGACAAAACATTGGTCAGTGTTAGTTCTCAAATGAAAAAATACAAAGTGAAAATGTTCGCTAAAGTCGATTTCCGGTGTTAGCAACTTTCCTCACAAGGTTTTATGGGCAAACACGTTATTAGTAAATAAGATATTTTTACACCCTTAAGCAGGCTAAGGCCAAATAGTGGTAAATAGTTCATGCTAATGAGCTGGAATTGCCTTTAATGTTTGATTTTTAATTCGACAAATCTACCTTCAAATAAGGTCGCGGTGCAAGTGCAGCTTAAAGTATAAAACGCTCTTAAACATTTATGCCATGCAACAAATCCCTTATTACAAATTCATGATTGCTGAAGCGTGAACGCCATCTTTTCCCCCCTTTACAATCCTCACTATCTGTTTTCTGTGGATCACTTTCCAATGATTGCAACGCTGGCCGCGGCCGACTGTGTCCGCGGCTGCCATCTGTGCGCTGGCGTCACAATTGAAGCGGACAGTTGACACATGGCTAAGCAGGCCTAAAGATGCTTCATTGATCTAATTGACTGTTGAGGCAGGGATCAATGGCAGTGATCAGCAGGGCTCCAAAGTCCAGTAATAGGCATAATGACTTGACTTGTATGAGGCGGGGTGGGGCAGATGTTTATCGCTGAAACTCCCATTCACTTGGTCCTGATGATGTCCTGTAGATTCTACAAGATTGGGAAATTTTAATGGGAGGCATGTGGAACGTTATCCCTCAAATAACTTAATAAATCTTGGAGTTGTCAAACGGAAAAACATTGGCTTTGTGTGGATATAAGTATCAGGTAGTAATCTTATAAATTTGGGCTGAAATTGATCGCTCAATAACTCACCAAACCAACCACTGTTAGCCATTTTGAATTCAGGACAAACTTCAGTCAGCTTAGAACCATATTTATTGCAACACTCATGGCTCTAAGATGTTTGGAAAAGAGTTTGGGAAGATGATGTTAACACCGCTGTTTGCTTTTGTGAAGAGTTAAAGGCATTTTGTGCCAGTATTTAATAAAAGCTGTAAACTGTAGTCCGTGTTAAAACACATTCAAAGTAAACAGACAATCCAGGACAAAATGTCCAACTGTTATAAATTATTCAAACACATTTTCCTCACTCAAGTGTCTTAACTACCAAACTGTAAAACCAAATTAGCCAATCAGAAGGAACGTCTTAAAAAAAAAAAAAGGCAGCAGAGAATGGATTGCAAAAATGTCAGATTTAGTCAACGTAGAACATTTAATAAACAACAGACCAGGAAGGAGGACAACAGATTTAGATTATTTTTGCTCGCGAGGAGAGCGGACATAGATGTGCTCAGTTACAATCTTCTATCGCGCTCTGAAACACATTCCACCGAATCTCCCCTTTTTACTGGGTAGGCCCTGGTTACATAGCCTATTGCTGCTCTAAAGGGTTCGGGGAAATACATAGCAGCAATGTGGCAATCATCCCGGATATGACTCATTGCGCAGACAATAATGCAAACTCTTCAGCGTGGAAAGTTTCAATCAAAGTTCACAGCCACAAAATGTTCCAGCCGCTATCTTGTCAGGTTTCAGTTCCTGTGTTGCAACTGCAGCTTATTCTCTCCACAGACGACCCCAACCCACATAGTTCAAACATAGGTCACAGTGTTGAATAAATTCACAATGTTGAATAAATGCTCTGCAATTACTAAAAGAGTAAGTATGGGATAACTTATGTACATTTATTCTAACAAGGAATCAAACTTGTGCCACTTGAATCTGAACTGTGAGGAAGTTCTAGCCAATCAGAAGCTTGCAGAATATAATTTTTGGAAAAGGCACGGCAAGAAAAAGCATTAAAGTTATGAAAATAATCATTCAAAACTCATCTTTTTTCCCCCCAAAGGTGCTTATTAAAAAAAGGAAAAAAAATCATCAGGGTGCACTCAATCCCCAACTGTGTGTCCATACGTATTACCCAATGGAATATCTGAAGAAAGTAATTCCCGGAAAAGGCATAACAGCCACAATGGCAAATAATAGAAAATACATTTCCATTGAGCTATCATAAAGTCAAGTTGCTTTTTAACTATGTAACACCGCCAGCCATTTTCAGACCTCTACCTAAAAAAAAACACGTCAATGGCAGTCAATGAGTTTTTAATACCCTAACTTTAATATAACGTTAACAATATAACAAATAAGGTAATTAAAGGTTCCTATTACCTTTAATTACCTTATTATATATAAGCATCTATTCCCAAAAAGTCTATTTTCGGTGACCCAAAACAGAGTGGAAATGCAGTCAACCTGCATGGTTGAAAATGTGAATGGATGCAGTTAAACACATTGCTTTGCTCCCACATTAACACCTCGGCCGTGTTCCCCTCCACTGTCCATCTGTGGCTCTTGATTGACAGCTGCTGAAGAGAGCAAAGGGAGCCTCGGTGCAGAGATGAGAGGGGAGGCTGCAGGGGTCGAGTCCCAGAGCTCCGTTTTTTTTTGGGGGGGGGGGGCGGCTGCCCTACTCCTCCTTCCTCTACCGCCATCCCAGGCTCAGGGGCCCACACGGGGGCACGGAGAAGACGGCAACGACTGAGGGGGAAACCTGCTTTGTTTGCGAGCCCTTCGCATGTCAACGCTTAAAGTCAACCAGTGTTGTGACATAAGTGACAGACGCATAAATACAAATGTCTTTCGCCGTGTGTGTACTCACGCTGCGGCTCGACGTATGTACGCATTTGCATGAGACATATAGGCGGGGGAAGGCACACGCTATAAAACATCCCCATTATTGCCTCACTAAATCTGTCCCTCATCTCCAACCAATGGCGTTGTCTGCACCGTCACACAAGATATGATGTGTTGTCTGAAAGCACGAGGACATGTTCAGCCATTACGTTGATGGCAAGCATCACAAGGAGTTAAGGGGGAAGTCCAGTAAAAAAAAAAAAATGCAGCCCCACTAGTCTAAATATGGTATTGTGATTAATATTGCTTTTGTGGAGTATAATTAAGCAGCAAAATCCACCCGTTTTTATCCATCTTGGGTGGCGGCCATTTTGCCACTTTCTGTCGACTTAAAATGACATCACATAGAATACCTGCTTTGGAATCCCTGCTAAGAGTGTGGCAAAGTGAAATTTGCCCAAAAATGGATGTTTCAAACCAAAATGGCCCGACTTGCTGTTTGATTTCAGCCAATAGTGCTTGAGACTTTTTCATCGAAACAATCATCAAACTTAAACGGCATGCTGTACCCACGTTAGTTGTGTAAGCTAAAAAAAAAAAAAGCTTTACGTTCTTGTTGCCCATCGACAGTAACAAAAACATCTGCTTCCAATTGGGTATCATTTGGCCACATTCTCCATTAGCTCTGGATTTCAATCAAAATGGCTGCTTGGAACCAAAATGGATAATTTTCTGTTCAAGTTCGAGTATAGGTCTTTATACTTTTTCCATGCATCCTGTATTATAGATACGTTCACACAGTTTCCTGTCAGTTGGTTTCATGGCGAAACCTCGAAACAATCTTCTACATTTGTTGCCATGCTCCACCCATATTCGATGGCACAGGACAAAAAAAACTTGGTCATTGGATACTCATTTGAGTGAATTCCCCACCAAGAGTTCGGCCAAATGTGATCCTTGGAATTCATCCAAAATGGCTGCTTAAAATCAAAATGGTTGCTGTTAATATTTGAGCATGTGTGCTTGTGACTTTTTTTGTGCTTTCAATTTTGATCGTCATAGTCCACATAGTTTCCTGTGGATTGGTGAAACGTCAGGAGGCTAACGATAGTCAAGCTTTCTGAGAATCCTTGAAATAATGCTCAAACCTTGCTGCCATTCTCCGCCCACATTAAATGGTGTAAGGAAGAAAATCGTGGGATTTTGTATCCATTCCATGTTTACCTATTTCATTATTGGGGCTCATTTAGGTCAATTCCTAGTAGAAGTCCATCGAAGTACAGCTTGGGAATTTGCCCAAAATGGCAAACTTCCTGTTACGTCCGTTTTGTTGAGGAAGACATGTCCCATCCATTTTCATGTCCATCAGTAAAACTGGTCCAGGCCATAAAAAAAATAAAAAAATAAAACTTAAATGTTACTGAGTTGTTTCAAATGATGAGTTTTTCGGCATGTTGAGGCCGCCTAAAAGAAAAACAACAAACTCTTTCAAGTGTTTCACTTCTCCCTCTTCACAATTCTTAGACTAAATCCCCATTTTTAGGGCTTTCCCATACTCAAAACCTCAACAAATTGTTTTGGCAAGTTAAACCGTGGTAATCATTTACACTTGCCAGAGGTTCTTGGCGTGACTCCCAACTAGTGGATCTGTAGTGCCCACCCAAAACTAGTTTCCCTTCTGAACTTGAACTTTGAAGGCAGTGACCTCAGAACAGAAGTCAAAAGTCACTATGCCTAAAAAAAAAAAAAATTAGTTATTTTCAGGTGTCCTTAAAAAAACAAGGCCAACCAGGAGATTTTGTCTGATGGCTTCGAAATTTGAACCATGTAGAGAATACTAGACAGATCACTCTGCCATAAAACATGGATTTTTAATAACTTCCTCCACAAGGTCACATCTTGTCCAAACATCTTTTGTGATGAAGGTTCCATCCTTGAGAATCATAGGCACCTTCTACTGGCAGAAATGAAATAATCTATTAACACTGCTAAATCGCAGATTCCCTTCAAACTTTGTTTAGCCGACTTGCAACAAGTTCTCTGTATGGCGCACCTCACACATTTTGCAGGTCCCAATCACGTCATCACTTGAATTCCTACTGTTTTGGTCATTAATGATGGGAGTGAAAAACGAACAATAGCCCCGAACAAGTTGGCATTGATTTCCTTGCTGAGAGATTTATTGGCCACCTGCAGCCTCGGTAACCTTCCCGACAACAAGCATTCCCAGAGCGTTCCGATATCGCTTGGATTCAAGGAGAAACCTGATGAACAGTTGGCCTTCTCCAACAGCATGTTATGATCCAGACACTAACGCCTCTATTTCATTCTGTCAATGCTAAAAATATACTCGCCAAAGGATTTGGACTTGCGTGTTCGGCAATGGCGATGATAATTTGCGCAAACCTCCTACATTGAGGTTTTAACTAGATCGTCGATCAATAACATTTAGAAATGAATCGACTTATGTTTGCGTTTTTTTCGGAAGTCAGTTATTCAGGTGGTTATAAAAGTCAGCAGGTTCTCTTTTGTGTCATTTTTTAAAATCATCAACTTGGATCTACAGGGAGTCCTCGAGTTACGACGTAATCACGCCATTTTAAAGTTGTGTTGTTGTTACCTCCAGCAACAGGCGTCCATCGAGCAGGTCGGCTCGCCATCAGGCGCGTCACATTTCCGTGATTAAGTTTGCATTAGCTCCGCTTTGCCGTCCGTCCGCAATAAATGTCCGCGCTCTGCAGAAACACGAAATATTGGTTCCGGCATCTTCCGGGTGGCACAAATTTTTTTTTTTTGGTATTTCTGTACAAAGTATTTTGATGTAAATACCGACTTTAACGGTGAAATCCAACTTAAGTAAATTTGGGTTACATCGCCAGCGTAGGAATGGAACTTGTCCGTAACTTGAGAATTCCCAGTAATGTATTTACAGCCATGTCTAGTGTTCGAGATGACCTTGCATAGTGTTAGGATGGCGTTTTTAAAGACGATTAGCATTTCAGTATACTCTGACGTGGTCGCCCCACAATGTTGTGTTGGCTACATATTTACATTCTGACTGAATAGTTTTAAAGTACGGATAATATTGTTCGATTTGTTGTATTGCTGACCCTCAAACCCCTTAGAAATTGTTCAAAATGTCATATTCTAAAAAATTTTTTTAATCCTGTAACATTTAGCTTCTGTTGGTCTAAAATAGTTACATTTGAAAATAAATCAATGCAGCCTGACAAAAAAGTTAAATTTTTAACAAGAAATTATTAACTGTTCTTGGAAGAATCAAACATTCTTGGCACCTCGTCGGTCCGAGGCTAAAGCTTCTGTGCAGTGTGAAGCTACAATGAATGGCGGCCCCGTTGATCATTGGTGAAGTTCTTTATCCCGCTTTTGATTCTCCGCGCTTTTGTATCCGTATGATTGGCAGCCAGGCAGAGCTGAATGAAGCCTCGCGCCCGTGTCAAAAGGATGTACATTTCGCAACCTTGTCTTTGTGCGCTTTTGCCTGGCAACAAGGCGACGGAGACAATAGACAACAGCGTAGTGATCCCGGCCATCCTTCCTTCGGCACTCCAGTGCACCGCCGAGGCTCGTGGAGGGACTGACAGCAGCTATGCGGGGCATGTGTCTGCACACATTTGCATGCGGAATGGTTTCGACCGTGTGGCTCGGGATGGTTGTGCACCACAGTGTCTGTGTTGCATGGCGTGGACGAGGTGGTGGGGAAAAGGACACGCGGGAGGGAAGCGACAGTGAGAGAAAGTTGCTAGGGGTGACAATGGAAGGCAAGCAGATGCTGGGCCCTGGCTCTAATTGATCTCTGGGTAGAGCAGAGGGCCCAGCCTCAGGGGCCACTGGAGGGGTCATTAGAATGCAAATATAACACACTCCTGACGGACACACTGACAAAAGACGGAATGATGGAACGTAGTGGGACAGGGGAATATCCCAAAATACAGCTCACTCGTCTTTTTGTGTTCTACCTAGTTATTCTTTGTCTTTAGGTTCAGGACCATCTTCAAATAAAACCAGATAAGAATTGTCCCTTTGTCAAATGCGTATATGGCAAGTGCATTTTTCTATGAAAATGCAAGCAATGGATTGTGGACATTTTTCAGATCATTTAGATGTGAAACAGTTTACCAAGTAAGAAAAGTATTTTTCACAAACTTGAAAACATCAAATGCTGTGGGCATCTTTCTTATGCCTACACATATCTACGTACTTAATCCACTTAAAGCCTTCAGTGGCTGGAATATATTCCCTCGGTTTGCTCCAACGAGGCACTCTAAAGTGGCCACAACAGCTCGAAGCCCTAGTCCACACCCTGGCTTTCAACTCAGACATTAAAAATATAAAATCATTAAGTAATCCGCCTTCTTCACTCTTCCAGCATTCTCTGCATGATGTGTGTGCTTTTACGAACGACGAGACGCTCTAAAGCAGCCATGTCAGCAAACTTTCTGAAGCCACACCATAAAAAAATTAATAAATCAGGAAAGCTGAAAAACTATATCTTCACAATGAAATACTCCAAAAGGGTTAGTAAGCTTCATCTGGTCATAAAAACAGTTTTTGTGAGCAACATTTGTGACATCGCCAACTAGTGGCCCGGCATGCATATTTCTGTTAGTTTCAGTTAAAAGGGAACGGACAAGATGGGTTTAAAAGCAGACCTTTTCGAGTATTGACCATTTGCACTGACGTGACGTGATCATGTGACTGCCCTATGACGGAGAGCGGAAGGAAATGATTGTTGAATGGAAGTGGACGTGTCCCGGAGCAACTTAGTGACTTAGCGACTGTTATTTTACATTATTAAACTATCTGGCTCGTTAATGTGATTCGAAACACGCAATTCGACACCTGTGTTACAATCTTTTTTTAGAGTGTACGTTTCACTAGTAAAATGTATGAACATGTATCTACTAACCGCGCAAAAAATGATCGCTGCAAATCCGTGAATACGTTGTGGGCTGCCAGTTCTTTCTGTTGATTGCTGCTATCAATCGACGTCTTTTGTCTTCATTAGAAGGTATGTGATAAAAAGCAACATTTGGTTTACTCCTTTGTCTGTCTGTACGACCGACCGCACAGCAAGGTATGAGCATTGTATAAGATAATCGATTAGATAAAGGACTAACGGTTACAATACAGGCAAGTGACTCTTTTGCCGTCCAGTGTCCCCGAGGGGGCGTTTCCATGAGGGCTGTGACGTCACGTGCAAAAAGGTCAATAAGAACCTTTTCTGTTGATATTAAATCAGTGTATTTGTTTTTTTGTGGGGAAAACCAAGCCAATGTGACCCACCACTCAAACAAACCCGGACCCTTGTGCCCTTGAGAAGGGTGCATGCTGTTTGTGGTGTCCCACCCCTTGTACACGTCTCTCATTATTTGTCTTTTTCATGTCTCCATTTTCGAAAAAACAAAAGCCAAAGAGATCCATGGCAAGGGTTGGATGGACCGGAGGAGGGGATCGTTGTTTTATTCTCCCCTAATTGACGTGAACAGTTCTTTTGACCCTAATTAGTGCTTTGTAATCTCTCATTTGCATTTCACAAAGGCAACATCATTTGCATATTTGTAAACGAGATGGGCGTCTGCATCTGCATGCGTTCCCTTGTTTCCTCGCCTTTCTTCTTTCTGGCCGTCATCTTTTCCGTCTCATCATCTCTCCTTCCCCTTGACCCCCCGCCTCTCGCACTGTGGGTACGATGCCAGAAAGTGAGGATGGCGACAAGAGGCAACGCTGGCACACAAAAATGAAGGCACGAGGAAAACACAAAAAGTTGGGATCAAGAAAAAGATAATAGATCAAAGTTGTGGTGTCACGGCAATGCGCTGTATTCAAATGTGGTGCACACCCAGAAACTTGCCCACCAGCACCCATCCGTGTATTCAGCATTGATTGCCCAAGCACCCACCACCGTGGCCAGATCAGATCCTCACCATTCAATATTTCAAACAGGCTGTCTGCCACGTCGTCAGCCAAAGCCAGCGGGGCAAAACCGACATCTGCGCAAAAGGAGCGAGTGCATACCAGATACAGCAGCCCTCCACTCTGGTCATTACACCGTGTTTTTGTACGCACCACTCCACACTGCATTTTCGGGGGGAAAAAAGTATGAACCCATCTTTTTGGGGGGAGAGATATTAGATAAATGTAAGAACGTATTAAAAATATTAATAAGTATATTACACCACCTCTCACAGAGAGACCATTAAAGTTACGGAATTGATTCAGTGCAGATTCTTTCTATTTTGAGCAGGAATGAAAATATATTTTTTTTTACCAATTAAACCTGCTTTTGAGTTGCAACTTAATATGACGTGGGAAAGAGAAAATACATTATTTTTTATATTTGATACATCACGGAGAAGTGTCATTAACAACCCTGCCAAATTGGAAAGATTTTTTAAAAAAAGGAGCCAAGTAAATAAAACCGTACCAAAGCACTCTAAATAAAGAAAAATCAAGCCCTTGTCTTTGCTCCCAAACACTGTGGGCGTGGCCGTTGAATTCTATGTAAGCATCAACCGTCAATCAAATACAATATTGTTTTGGAGCGTGTTGTTGCCTTTGATAGTACAGTCCTTGATGTATTAATTTTTGTCATTAATATCGGTTTCATTTCTCTAAGTTTGAAGGTTGTTTTATCCGTGGGAATTTTCTCTGATTTTTTTACTGTGAATTTAGTAGTAGTGTGTACCAAATTAGAGCAGAAATTGTGGTTTGTAGTAGTTTGTTATCGTTTTGGAGTTGGTCGTTGCAGTTTGTGGATGCCAGCTCAAACGTAACAATTTTTTTTCCCATATGATTTCCTAATAAATACACAGTGCCGGCAATTTCTAATCGGGGTTTGAGATGAAAATTTTTGTCAGCGATATTTTTGTAGGATTTTGTACAAAATCAGAGCAGAAACTCCAACAAAAACCTCCTGCCAGTCCTCCCCAGTAATAAAAGAGCTTTTTTCCCACAGCATACATTGCGATTCATCTCTTTTTATAAGTCGCCACTGATGTCCCGGCGAGGAAAAAACAAAGCATTTATTTGCTTGTTTGTCTTTTGCTTTCTCCTTTAATTTCCACAATGAATTGCTCGCGTTTGTCCTGCAAGGTCACCGCATCTATCACACTGTCGCCGTTCTGGGGAGGCATTAAAGATGCACTTTGAAATTTGTCATCTTCAAGGCAGCGAGTCCTTGAAGTTCTCAGCATGGGTGTCAGCCTTTGAGCGTCGTCCTTCAAATCTTCTTCATCTCGCACGATTCCACCTTCCACAAGTCACCACAGCTGACCTTGGCCTGCCCAAATGCAAGGCGATGCAAACGCGCCCGCAGTCATAATGACACTTTGCGCTCTTTCCGCGGCTCCGACCCGTTCTCCTCTTCCCCTTGTCAGCCCCGACCCTGGCGACGCAGCGCTCTATTACTATGGTAATGGAGGCTAATTGAATGGCCGAGGTGTAATGGAGAAGACAACACGGCCTACATTATGATAAGGAGCCTACGCAGTAACCCAGCGTCCCGGGTCGGCACTCCCCAATCAGGCGGGCTTAAGGAAGGATAAACGTCCTTCTTGCGTCCTGCCATCGCACCTCCTAACTTTATCCACTTTATTAATCTGAATAGCTCTTCTTTGGCTCTTTCTGCACTCGGGTTGTTATCTTGCTATATGTCCGCATAACAACTGTTAGCTTGTTTACATCTAATCAGGTCTTGTGGAAATAATACGTGACTATGTGCTAAGATGCCACATACTTTAGTACCCAGATTTCTTGCTAGTTCGTTTCAGCATGAACTGTTAACGTTAGCATTTGTCAAATAGTGCTTTCAGGTTGCTACGTTACCATGCGTCGGTTTACCAACTGTTAGCATGTTCATTTGAATTTGTACCTTACGACAGAGAAAGATCTGAAAAAGTTTCCATAGAAATGTTGGTACTCTTTACTGGTACTTGTTATCTTGGTGTATTTCAGCAAACTGGTTAGCATGTTAGCGCGTTTTATAAGTGTTCTTTTGAACTAGTACGCCACTAAGCTAACTGTTGTAAAATGTTTGTACTTTCTTACTCTGTTGCTATATATCTGCATACCGACTGTGAGCCTGTAAATTAAATTGCAAGATTCTCAAAACATCTCAGAAACAGGAACAGGGAAATATATTAAATGATCAATCTGCCTTTGTGCTTTTGGTATACAATACTTAGGCTGCTATCTTACTATATTTCAGCATACCAACTGTTATCATGTTAGCATTCAACCTAACTGTCCATTGCAGGACAAAATGTCACTGAATTAGCATTACTATTCTTGATGTTCTCATGGCAGCTGTTACCATTGTAGAAATTATAATTTTTAGTCCCGTTTTTTTAAAAGGTACAAGTGACCATTAAAAAAATAAAATAAAATCCACCAAATTAATTGTTTTCACTTGTATACATGTTGTTAACCTTCATTTTGGGTGTGTTGTGTGGCTTATTCTAGGCATTCCGTGGATGTTAACACAGTAAGATGTGCATGTAAATAGGAAGAAGAAAAAAAAAAGGTTATAGGCAGTAAATCGAAATTTGGCACTTAGACCTGCAGTGTATATCTAGCTTTAGGGTCAAGGCTTTTGAACAAATGCATTGCATAAGTAAGCACTATATAGGTGGTATTTGTGGTGCATGGTGGGCTTGGGAAGGCGCTTACACGGCAACGTGTAATGAAAAATGTAATGGCGATGAATCGTTGTTTTCCATGGCGGTGGGCCGCCGTGCCGGGCTGCCGGGGGAGTGAGCGGGCATTCATTTGCTCCCATTCCACAGGTTCCCCTAATGTATTCAAGCGTGAAAGGTACTCCGTCAAACGCGGCGAGCGGAGGGGGGGGGCCGGGCCCCCGCCAGCGTTGCCTTCTTTGCATACACGGCCTCCTCTGATTGCTGTGTTTTGGGACAACACGTCTCTAAACGCGCTGCTTTCTCGATAACGTCCGCGCTTTAAATATTCACAAGGAAAATAAACAGTCGACGAGGTAAAGGCGCGCAATAAGCAATCTGGCGAGGAATGTCGCCGGCGAGGAATGAAAGAAAATACAGTAACTTTCCAGGGGAAATGGAATTTTATTTTGAATCCGAGCTTTTAGTTTATATTGTTTCGTAGCGTATGGAGAAAGCTGGTTACAGCTGCCTTTGATTCTGTTTACGTTGCGAAAATTGGCCCGTGCAATTAGCGTTGTGGAGTGTGAGGGTTTTTCATATGTGCCCATAACCAGATAAAAGAAGACGATCAGAGAAGAGGCTGCAGTAAGTGTTCCTGCTTGCTAGCTACTTTGTGTTCTTTATTGTTACCATGTGATAAACATTCACCAGTCTTGTTGTTGAATAAAAAAAAAATTTTTTTTTTAAATCTGCACCTATATTTACTTGCGTAATTGTTTTCTTTTGTCAGTTGTACAGAAAAAAATTATTAAAAAATACCCATCCTCAATTGCTTGTGATAAGAATTAGAGGGTGTACAGTTCTCTGCACTGTACCTCCATCCACCCGCAAAAAAGCTACAATATTCACGTGCTTTCCCTATGCAAGGCAATTACTGCAGTGATTTTTTCTGTTTGAGTAATTTGTTGACTTCCGAGGCGTGAATTTTCTTGAGTTTGAGTTTGACGACAACTTGAAGCTCTTCCCTTGTCAACGTAGCTATTAGATTTGTGTGTTATGGTGAGTCATCAAGCTTTAGCAGCTTGCTCCGCCCTTACACAATGACAAAAATAAAACTCTTTGCCATTTTGTCAACTGAGTAGTTCAAATTTAGTAGAAATCAATTCAAAACTCAAGGACAAGTCCATTTTTGAAGTACATCGAGAAAACGGCGACTTTGAACCAAAATGGCTGACCTGTCTATTTTCAAATTCAGCTACTTCAGAGTAAAATGGCAGACATGCCATGTCTTTTCTTTCATGTCTTTTCTCTTTTAGATTTTTTTGTGTGGGGTATGCTCATGATAGACATGCCTGAGACATGCAGAGGTTTCAACCAAGCGAAATGTTAGATTTAAGTACTAAGTGCTGACCTTAAAATGGCAGCTTCAAATCAAAATAGCTGACTTCTTCTGACTGTCTTCCTGAAGACAATTTTGCATGTCTACTTTTGATAAACATGTCTAACCAAATTTATGTTGTGACTCAAGCTGGCTTTAGGGGTTGAATTTTAAAATTGAGGTTGAATGAAAACCCCACTGATGTGTTTTCTCTTGACTTTTGAAGCATGCATGACCATCCCAGCCTTGCTGTTGTATACGACATACTTCGTTCAACTTTAAAAAGGGAGTTTGCGGTTTTAAAACTGCTAGCCTCACTTCTCTAATCCCTCAAACTCATTCATGTGACGATGAAAGTGCACAGCTGTGATAGTCCCAAAGAACGCTGTCCCAACTTCAACCAAGTAGCAGCACTAGCAAAACTAAGCTAGCAATTAGCACTGTAAATAAGATGACGTTAGCCACGTCTGCTATGTTGATAGCATGACTTTATAATTTGTGATTTGTAGTAAAGTGTTACTATACAGTAAACGGTATCAGTTTGAAGTTGTTTTTTTGGTATGTATAATCAATTACAAATCAAAAAAAGGTGATGAACTTGCCTTTTAAGCAGAAATGTTGCTAATTTTGCGTTTCTTCTGAAGCCTCTCAGCTGCCCGAAGTCTGTTGGCTTTGTTTTTCTTTGCTGTTTTTATAACAAGTTGTTAGCAAACGATGGTGACAACGCTGATATAATTCCTTAAAACTAAAAAAAGTTTCAAGGCTGTCGTCTGCATGTGCTCCTCCCCGTCAGCTCCCAAATAATTCCCGTTCGGTCTGTATGTGTTTACTTTGTGTTGTTCCTCTCAACTGTCACCACCCCCCCCCCCTACCTCCATTGCCCTCTGCCAGTGCACTGCTCACCTTTTACCCCCCTTCCACCCTTTGTTGATGTGAAACACAGCGGCCATGCATAAAACATGTCATAGTACTCGGGGCTAGTCAACTTTTCCCTTAGCGTTCATACAAAGTGTTTTTTTTTCTCCCCCTTTGGACTCTTCAAACCCGCAGGACAACTTTTAGAAGTTGCCTCTCTTTGGCTTTTGAGAGCTTCGTCTGCTGTTTCTTTGGTGGTCATCCAAAGAAAGTGGCGCACACGCACGCTCTGGGTTGCCTTTGCCCCCCGCGGGGTCAAGGTGGGCTGCACCAAAAGAAGACGTTTTGCATCTCTTTCCCTTTCTTTCCACCTCCTCCTCCTCCTCCTCGTCTTCATCTCGTGTTTTCCACCCCTGCTGGGGGCCCGCTGGCGCCCCCCCGCCTCAAGCCCATATTGGATCTCAGTAGGAATTTTGTGCTTTTTAAATGAAGAGGCAAATCAAGAGGACGAGGACCAATCGAGGCGAGCAAGGGCGGGGAAAGGAATAGCGGGGGAGCGGAAGGCAATCGACGAGCGCACACCAACAACACAAACACGGGAGTGGCTCGGAGCCTTGAGGGGGGTCGAGGTTGCGGGGACGGGGGGGGGACGGGGGGGGACGGGGGACCTCATTTCAATATGACCTCCTGCCGCGTGCCCCTGATGCAATGACCAGGAGACCCCTCAGTTTCAGAGCCACTGGTCTGTGATAAACACCCAATTTTGCATCCTCCCCGTCCTCTTCCCACTTGAAAATCCAATTCCAAGCGACCCCCCGTCCTCACCATCCCAAATTGCTTAGAGGTCTTTTCCAACTCACAACCTCCTCATGCACATGCACACACATTTTGTGGCATAAATGCTTCTTTAAATCAAAGTAAGTGACATGTATTACTGTAAAGTCAGGAAAATTAAGGGACCCAAAAAAAAAACACTGGACCTTTTTTTTTGGTATTTTGACCATTTTTCAGTTTTTGGCAAATAAATATTCTAAATGGCAATATTTGTATTAAAATTTCTTCCCAATTTAGTGTTATTCATCTGACTAATATGATTGGTTGAAATTTGGTAGGAATGGTTTGCTTTTCTGCTGTAAATGGTCACATTGGCCGGAAAATGCCATTTAAAACTAAAATGGCAGACTTCCTGTGTCTTTCTGCACGTGGCTTGTTCAGTGTTTTGTGAGTCTACTCAAGATCGATGTCTGCCAAATTTCATGACTCTAAATGATACGGGCACATAACTTGTGGAGCCCGGGTTATTGGACATTGAATTTGATTAGCGAGTCATCATCAAACTTTGCTTCACAGCTCAGCACAATTTAGCATCACCCAAATTAGCCCAAATGAAAACAAGTATCCCAGATAGTTGGGCGACGCAAAACTTTCCAATTTGCTATTTATTTTTTTATTTTTTTTGCTTTCTATTGTCTATTGTAGCAGGATGCACAAAACATTTTCAAGTACCCATGGCCAAAACTGGACAAGGAAGTCCACCATTTTGGCTTGAAGCAGCTCTTTTGGGTGAATTTCTCACGATTAATCACAAATACATTTTAGATCTGTTCTGAATGTACAATAAAATGTAAAAAAAAAAAATAAAAAAAAATCAAAGTTTTCATACTCTTGTTAACATAAAAGTGGAAAAAAATGTTAAACTAAAAGAAATATGGCTGCATCTTTTAGTCACTGTAAAAAACGAGTGTGATATTGATTTGTGTTGAGGTCATTTTTCTGCTACTAGATGGCATAATTACATTTGTAAGACGTTGGTGACAGCTCAGTGCATTTTTCTTTTCATACTAAGAGCCATCTAATCTTTAACATGAAGTAACTTGTGAAATTCTGCACATTTTTAAAATTGCAAATTGTATAAAATGTATTACTGCAAAATTTTGACGTGGACGTGTCTGCCGCGATGCGACTGGAACTTCCCCGCTACAAGCTTTCCAAGTAAGGGCCGGTCATTAATCTCGCATTTAAAAAAAATTGTGACGTTAAAGGAACTTTAAATTAACTCAAAATGAACGCACCAATTTTGACACCCTTACTATTTATACTTCTGTTGTTACTCTGTCAGTCAAAACTCAGCATTGTCATCAGAATATTGATACATCTCTTATATAGGGTCCCATTGGATCATTGTGTCTGTATTTCGTACAGCACATGTCGCCGGAAGCTATTAGCAAGAACTTATCAGATGATGTATATAAGAATGAGAAACACACAGCATCAATCACTTGGGCCAACCACTGACTTGAGCTTCCTGTTAACCTTGACTATTTGACATTTGTTTGAAGTCGTGTCATCAATCATAGCACGGGCAGAGAGGCCGTCTCTTGGTGCTTTGATTACTAATTTGATGCGTCGGAAAAGCCTTTGTTTGCTTAGGGAAATAATAGAAATATGGGAGACGCTTCATGGAGGCTTCAGGATCCAGGTTGGAGCATCAAGGTGTGGGAGACCCGTGCTACCGCGGTGGGTTCGGTGGAGATGAAACGAGGGTCTCCAATAAGGCCCGCTAAAATATTTATCCACTCACTTCCCTTCCTACAGCTGGAATGTGACACACACGCATGCATACTCGACACACACACACATTGCAGCTCCCACCGGCTCCCTCACCAAGCCTGCAGAGGGCCCTGAAATATTAATGCACAAAGTAAATTAAAGCTGCAACAAAAAGAAATGGGTGGGGGGGCTTCTTATTCTCCACCCCTGTATATCTGAATGTCTGTTCTTTATGACTGGGTGAAAAATGAGGGGAGGGGGGGGGGGTATGCAAGAGAAGGAGGGAGAGTGCGGGTGGATAAAGGGAGGAAAGGGGTGAGCATGGTGGGCGGCAGATGAGAATGTAAGCCCACTTGAAAAGTTTAGTTACAATTAAGAGGATGTCAAAATTAGGGCCATCAATATTGAATCTTTTTAGATGTGGTTATCCTATTGTCAGGTTCAGTCAACCTAGAACATTTAATAAACAATAGACAAGGAAGGAAGACAAAAGACCTCGATTCTTTTTTTTACCCGCGAGGAGAACGGACAGAGATGCGCTCAGTTACAATCTCCGACCCGCTCTGAGGCACACTCTGCCAACAACCAAATGTTTCAGTCCTTGTGATAAGGGCACCGTTCCTGTCCTGAGTCATGCTTTGCAATACTAAAAGAGTAAATATGGGATAACTTACGTACACTTATTCTAACACCTATCGAGGCTCGACTAGTCCATTGAGTCGTTGGATGGCTTTGCTCGTAGACGGTAACATGGTCATGATTAGTTTAGTGTAGATTGGACAGTGGAGGTATTTGAATTTTGCGTGTTATGATGACTCGTGTGAAAATTTGGTAGCAGTCATACAAATCTGTAGGAGTTCATCTTTGAAGGGCCCCTGGAAATGGCCAAAATGTTCCTAGAACAGCTTCTCTAAACAAAATTGGAAGCTTTCACATGTCTTTTCAGTTATCTTGAGACTTTTTTTTCCCCGTAGATCTACTCATAATAGAAATGCCCACCAAATCTAATTTTGCATAATCAAACTGGCTCTGAGCTGAATTATTGGTTTCATGTTTGACTCCAAATTGGCCAACTTCCTGCGTCTTTCCAAACATGTATTCTTGACGCCTTTTCGAGTGTCTGCTCATGGTAGACCTGTCGACCAAATTTCATGTTGCTAAGGAAAACTTTTTCGTGGGCATAATATTCCAAAACAGAACAGGAAATGTGGAGGAGAAAGTTTGAATATGAGAACTTTCAATTCAAAAGGGTCTCGGGAAGGGGTCATATGTGGTCATTATGCTCGTATACTTGCTCACTCGCAGCTTGTTGATGGAGGAAAAAAAAGTTTATTTTTCCTCCAACAGAAACACACGGTGAGAGCAGGGTGATGACCTTTGAACCTCAACGCAATGACCCGTGACCTCTTTGAATTTGAATGACAGCTCAAACAGCGAGAGGATGGAGGTAACACACACGCATTAGCACACACGCACGCTTGCACTTGACTTGAGACAATCATGACTAACACACACACACCCCCACACACACACACACACACACACACACACACACACACACACACACACACACACCCCCACACACACACACACACACACACAGAGTGTATGTTTCCATAGCAGCTACCTGCTCATAAACTTTCAGCTAATTAAACCTTCATGTTTGCTTCTTTGGTTCACTGTCAATGTTCGTGGGTCTACAATACATATAGAAAATATATGTTAATGAAGAAGGAAAGTAAAATAAATTTGCCCCCATTTTCTCTGTTTAGTGGTTAAAAACGAAAAAGAAAAATGAAATAAATGTAAACAAAACAAGAATAAAAAAAATAGCAGTATTTTTTCCATGAAATAACTTTAATTTGTGCATGTTAAGCCATCAATAAAAATAAATAAACTAAAAAATACAGGAAGATAATAAGTTGTCATTTTTTTAAATTTAATATAATTAGTTTAGATTTTCTTTATACTTCAGAAAGACGGATGTATGTTTAGCTTTTAAAATAAGGGCAACAAAAATAATAATAATAATAAAAAAATTAAAAATTAAAATTTTCTTTTCCACTTCCAATGTCTTACAATTCAAAAAATAATAAGGTTTGATTATTTTATTTTTTTATGCATCAATTTGCCCCACGGCATAACATCAGGGTCCAACAATGCCACATGCTATGACTTTTCCTGTAAAATGGCCACCTGGTCAAAGAAGGGACATTGATATGATCCATAAATCCCTCTCAAGCTCATTCTCTATTACACACGCACACACACACACACACACACACACACACACACACACACACACACACGTGCGCGCGCGCGCTGTAGTATAGACTTTATCTCCACCATCAATTTCCGCTTTGTGCATATGGCTGCTAGCTGCTTATGCATGTGCTGCAGAGCTGTACTTTATCAAAGGGCCCGTCCTGGCTTAGGGCCATGCATTATTAAACACACACGCGCACACAGTAAAAACCAGGCCCTGTTTCAGGGCTTTGGCTGGACAGGTACACACGCACGCACGCACACACACACACACACACACACACACACTGCAGGTGACAGAGGGCATACACTACAGGAAATGCAGTCAATTAAACCCGACTGGCTTCTCCTATAATGGACTTTGGTGCAGGTCCTCGGAGCTAAATCATAAATCTGCATGTGTATTTTTAATACAGTGCGGACTTTTGTAAATAGAAATGTAGCGTATACATATCGCTATTGAGTTCCAACGCAACAGCCGTATCAAAAGGACCAAGATAAATAATGCTGGCACTACCTGAGAGTTTGTTTTGTTTTACTCTATGGATTTTTTTTTTCTTCTGGTTGTTAAAATACAAAAAAAAGTGCTAAAACGCTCTACTTGACCTTTTGATAAGCGATGCTGGAGTCTTGCTGCTTTTGAACATGCGCGCCTGCTTACTTCACTCGCATTAGCCAAAGAAAAAGTCAAACAAATAAAGCACAGTGTGAATCTTTTAATGCCTCCGCCGTCAGTCCGCAGTCCAACGTTTTGTGCGACTTTAGTGACGTGAACAGAACATAACATTAACTCAGCTCGATTTTATTTGTAGAACACTTTAAAAACCATCACATCTGAAACAAATTGCTGTACATAAAGTCAAACATGAGACAATTGAAACATAAGTTAAAAAACAATAAAACAATAACAAAGTTCAAAACAATAAAAACCGACAAGACACTAAAACAAGGGCAGAGTCTCAAGCTGCGTTGAAAGCCAAGGAGTAAAAATGACTCGAGTTTTACAAAATGGATTATGTGGGTATATATATATATTAGGGGTGTCAGGGGACTTGTTTAACATTTTATTGTTTTTAGAACAGATATAAAATTTGCGATTAATCCTGAGTTAACTATTGAAGTCATGCAATTAATTATAATTTAAAAAAAGTTTTCATACTCTTCTTAACATAAAAATGGGAAAAAAGTGTTAAAGTAATAGAAATATGCATGAATCTTTTAGTCATTGATACAGTAATTTCATAATTCGTAAAATTGAGTTAAAATCCAAAAGATGTACTGTACTGTAAAGAAAGAGTGTGATATTGATTTGTGTTGAGGTCGTTTGTCTGCCACTAGATGGCATCATTGCATTTGTAAGACGTTGGTGACAGCTCAGTGCATTTTTCTTTTCATATTAAGAGCCATCTAATCTTTAACATGAAGTAACTTGTGAAATTCTGCACATTTTTAAAATTGTAATATATAACTTGACCCCAGTCTCCACAAATATATGCATTATTATTACATTTATTACTGCTAAATTTTGACTTGGACGTGACGTGTCTCCTGCGTTGCGACCTGGAATTACCCCAGTACCGGCGTTCCAAATAAAGGGTGGTTATTAATCGCGCCCCCAAAAATGTGTGATGTTAAAATAACTTTAAATTAACTCAAAATGAATGCACTCGTTTTGACACCCCTTCTATAGACACTTCAGAAAGGTGCTGCTAGGTGTAAGCAAACCTTTTGCGGAGGTTCCCACTTCCCCATAAATACACTCACCGGCTTGGGAACACACGCGCAGGCGCGCGCGCGCGCACACACACACACACACACACGCGAGCTCGCAGACGTTCCGGCTTGTCTGTGCGTCGAGGCTGGCTGCTCACCAGGGTAATATTCGCTGTCACTCTGCAGAAAGTGAACTTGACAAATTGAGCCTCAAATACTCGCTACGCTGAGCTTTGGAGCTGAACTACTTTTTTTTCTTTCCTTTTTTGAAAGCAAAAATCCCTCCAGTTTTGTCTATGAAATACAGTATGAAATCTATTTTTTATCCTCAGAAATACTGTAAGTCTTTTTTTATTCCTCAAATGGTGTCATGTATGATATACTGGTGGGTTTCGGCCATGAAATGTTGCTTGTGTCGGGTAGAAATTAATTCACACGTCGTAGCAGCTCGGTTCTTTTTTTGGATTAAAGGTTGTTTTTTTCATATAGTTTGCTGTGGCGAATATCATAATTTATTCTCACAATTCTGACTTTAAAGTGATAATTCTGACTTTAATAACAGAATCCTGTCTTTAAAGTGAGAATTCTGACTTTAATCTCAAAATCGTGACTTTAACTCTTTGACTGCCATAAACGTTATAAAACGTTTAGCATAAACCTAGGGAAGGGCGCCGAGGACGTTAAAAGACGTCCCCTATGTTTTTTTGTTTTTTTTTCAAAAACGGGTGCAGGAAAGCCTTGGGCAGCTGTGCTGAAAGTATCAGGCAGATATGATTAGTCAAAGACTCGTTTTGGCCCCTAGAGGGCAGCGATGACTCTCTTTGCACAAGGTTGGATGGGCCGCCCACCGTGGGCGTCAGTAGAAGACGTGAGGCGGAGCTAGAGTGTTGAGGAGACAATGGCTGATCCAAGCCACAATGGCTTGACCAAGCAACCGGTTACAAGCAGCTCAGCTTGAGCATTTTTTTCAAAGACGGAAAGCATCAATCAATACTAAAAAGCGCATTGATGTCAACGATGATGATGACTCCGAGCTCTACGCCAAAGTTGGAAGCTTTGGCCTGTTACTATCACGTAGTAAGCCTCACCGGCTAAGCGCGGCTAGCGCTGCTAAGGCCGGAAAACGCGCACAATAGCCGGCCGGGTACTTCTGCACAAGCGGACATTCGATCGGGCGATGGAGAGTTGGCATCGACCAATGCAGATTGATGATGATGATGATGATGACTGCGAGTTTGACGCCAAAGTTGGAAGCCTGGACGTGTTTACGATCACGTAGTAAGCCTCACCGGCTAAGCGCGGCTAGCGCTGCTAAGGCCGGAAAACGCGCACAATAGCCGGCCGGGTACTTCTGCACAAGCGGACATTCGATCGGACGATGGAGAGTAGTCGAAAAGCATCGACCAATGCACATTGATGATGATGATGATGGTCACTCCCGAGGTTGACGCCGGAGTTGGAAGCATTGACGCGGCCGTTCTCTCGTCATAAAGCCTCACCGGCTAGCGCTGCTAACGCCGGAAAACGCGGAGCTGCACAAGCGGACATTCGATCGGACAATGAAGAGTACCCCGAGTCCAATGCATATTCATCGGAGGAGCGGGTACAGTCTGATCACGGAGAAGACACTGTTTCTGGACTACGATGCCACCATGAATGGAGTGGATAAAATGGATCAGAACATCTCCTACCACCCGGTATAGCAACTGAAGGACACGGGGAAGCGAGACGTAACGAAACCGTAGCATGATCCTGATATTAGACTTGATGACACACTGCAGTATATACTTGCTATTCCCCGGAAAAAAACGGCCTGCAAGAAAGTGGCGCACGCGAAGAGGCAATCTGTTGTGCAAATGCTGTTGCGTCTCTTTGCACGCAGGAGAGTGTTACAAAAAGAAAAACTGTCGTTGAAACATCCACATATTTGTAAATAGCACCACAGTTGCACACATTTGTAAATAGTTTGCCAAATTGTTGTCAAATTGTTACACTGTTGAATGTAAATAAACGTATTTTGCTATCAAAAAACACTTTTTCATTCTTGGTGGTAGTGTTTTATAGAAGTAAAGCACTATTTAGGTGTTTGTGGCATCATTCATGGACAAAAAGAAGTGTCAAATTCACTAGAATGCATGAAATAATATCGTTTCACTAAAAGCTTGATTTCTCCGTATTTTGGTCCAACACAGGAGAAATTGGGTCAAACTAACCATTTTCTATTGTTGATTACTAAAGAACGGAATAAGGTAGAAACAAACTCTTTCTGATGAAAAGATGAAAGTCCAATCTTTCATTTGGTAGTACGTGTGTTTCCATAGTCCAAACAGAACATTTTCTGTGGACCTTGAAAATCAGTCAAAATGCTTAAATCGGCTGGCACTGACGGCATCCCTTTTCTGAAAACGTCTGGCAGTCAAAGAGTTAAAGTGAGAATTCTGACTTTAATCTCAGAATTCTCACTTTATCACTTGAAACTCAGAATTTTGACTTTGTGAAGCTATGAATTGTTGGGGGAAGTCATAAAGTCAGAATTCTGAGATTCAAGTCAGAATTCTCACTTAACATACATAGTGAGAATTCTGACTTTAATCTCAGATTTCTGACTTTAAAGTGAGAGTTCTTACTTTATTCTCAGCATTCTGACTTTGAACTCAGAATTCTGACTGATAATTCTGACTGATAATTCTGACTTTGTGATGTAGAGCTATGAATTGTGGGGGGGGGGGGGGGAGTCAGAAAGTCAGAATTCTGAGAATAAAGTGAAAATTTTCACTTTAAAGTCAGAATTTTGAGAATAAAGTCAAAATGATGAGGGGGAAAAAAAGTCAGAATTCATCCCAACCTCTTTTTTTCTCTTCACTGGTCCTAATCCTCCGTATAATTGCAAAGTTAGTAATGAGATACTGTAATTGATTACATTCACCACGTGTCATGCATGTTGCACATGTGACCCATGCTGACCATTACTACTTTCTTGCCTCAGCTATCATTATTTCTTTTTAGCCGCAATGTGACAGGTGCCTCCGTCTTTGCAGGTGTGAGAGTTTAGTGGAGGTAAGCAGCTGTTAGCCCGCCCCCACTTTCACCTCTCACACTCTCACTGTCTGGAAGACACTCAATTGCGGGAAGTCCTACAAGCGCCTGTGTGTGTGTGTGTATGCGTGTGTTTGCGTGCGTGCGCGCGCGTGTGTGTGTGGTACAAAAAAACAAAACAAAAAGACGCACAGCTTTGCCCAAACGCCGCCACGCCTGGCAGGTGTCTGACTGCGACTCTTGTGATCTTGGAGAGCGTCCAAAGTTTGCAGCGCAGTAATTGGAAGTTGATTCATGACGAGCCGGGTGTCATTTCACATCAGATGGGTTGAAGTGTTATGCGCATCCGTCAGCGCGCTGGTGGTTTAATACCATGGCGGGGAAAAAAACAACTTTTGACTTGTTAAACGTGGATATCTCGTTGTGATGTTTCATTCAAAAGCGCAAGGAACTAATTTAGAAAAAAAATCTCTAATATTGCTGTCACTAAAGAATATTTTTAGAATCGATTAATCTATCGATTATTCAATCGATTAATGGACTAATCAGATTAATTTTAATTTTGCATTAAAGTGTATTACAAAAGAATTTTTTCCCTGATTGGTGGTTATTTGGTACTTTGTATTCGTATAGCGTTTTGTTTTGTTTTTTGTTTTTGTTTCTTTAACGTGGGATTGATGTTGTACTATGTTACCGGTTCGGTCATTGTTTTCATTGACCCACACAAAGGACAGTCACTCCACTCCTGTCACACAAGGGTTATTTTGCACGTCATGACAAAGTGGGGGGGTGGACTGCATTAATATTTAGAAGCCGGCCAAGCGCCTCAACGGGAAGTGTCAGTTGTGCCGATGAGCTTATATTGTCAGCCTTCAACTTTGACCCAGACGGAGGATTGGAATAAGACGGCGAAGAGGTTCATTGAGGAGAGGACGGCGGACGGCCGTGCGATTCTTCACCTCGTGCGTGTCACTCTTCACGCCCAGACGCTATCCTCTGTAAATCAGGAGGCGATGGGCAAAATTCATGCCGCCGCGTGTCCGAAGTAGAACCACCGAGCAGGTCATGTATATTTAACCGGGGGGGGGGGGGGGGGGGGGTAGAGGGTGTGCTGTGTCCAAAAGACAAGCCATGGACACGTTGAATCCAAACTCTTCCAAAGGATGCGTAGGAGGTTACGACCCAAAACGAGGTGTTCTCCTCGGGAGACGAAAGCGGCGCCGAGGAGTTGATATGAATCTCTTCACACTTTTTATCAAACCGCATCGGCCGCGTAGTGATGAACTACTTTAGACGGCTCCGGCGGAGCACTCCGCCGGCAAGGTTCACAGGGGTTGTGAGATTTTGCATTTCTTCATTGTTTGTAGTCGGAGTCGCGACGCGGATGTGAGCTGTGGTATCAAACATTCAGAAGAGCTCTCACAAGATGTCTTTGCGATTGAGGCTTTTTTAATACGTTGCTCCAAGTTTGACGGACAAAATTTCATGTTGACATTGTTTTTGTCAAAAATCCTTTATCACTTCATTTGCTTCCAAAATTATTTTAAATATTGCCATGGTCCAAAGACGTATTTATACGTTTTTGTTTTGTTTTATGCTAGAGCATACAGAAGGCTTTGATGCGGCCTCTGAACTGAAGAGAACGCTTACATCAATGGTAGCTATTACAATAACGGCCAGCAGGTGCCAGCAGAGTATACGAGATCAACCAGTGTAATGTTGCAAAAAAGCTCTTTTTGTCAGTGTTTTCAACAAGTTTGTGAATAATGATGAAACTTAGCTATATTCTAATGCTAATTGCTGCAAAATGGAATCAAATAAAAATATACTATTTTTTCCTGATGAAAGAAGAGACTCTAATTTTCTTTTGGCAGGTTGCATGTTTTTATAGCAATAGAACACAATATTCTGTAGGCCTAGCAAAATCTGTCAAAATCCAGTAAAACAGCTGAAAACGAAGTGGGTTGCTTCAGTGAAAATGGTTGGGAGTGAATGAATTAAACAACCAAATAAATATTTGCAGCAAAGTGCCTGTGAGTGAAAAGTTTAGAATTTTGCTGAGTTGTGATGTCACAGTTGGGCTTAACATAACCCCGCCCTCACCCTGAATTTTCTCCACCCATGACTTGACAGTTAGGCAACCACAGATTCACAGTTTTCAAAACAAACACACAAGTGTACTTTTTGGAGCTTGCTGATGAAGTGCTGCCACCTTGAATGAAAATGCAATCCATCAAAAGCCCTATTTCAGTCTTGTTTTTGTTGTTTTGTAGTTTGTAGTGTCACAAAAGCAAAGATTATCATCCAATTCCCTGTTCTGCTTGACTAGGTTCTTTTCACAAAAAGATTTTTCTACACTGTGTTTTTGTCTGAACTTACCCATATTATACTAATGATCACTAAAGAACGGCAAAAGCTAGAAATAAACTTTCTTTCTGGTGATAGTGTTCAGTAATTACAATGTCACTCAAATGCAACAATCACAGATGACCCAGATGAAAATCTTAGGTTTGCTAAAAGAGCTGCTGGATTTTCCAGCTGTGTGAGCTATCAGGCCAAAAGCAATGGGACACTGGGGCAAAAGTCCAAGGACACCACTTGATTCTAACCCAAGTCCAAATTGTACCACCTTTGTGGCATTCCAATATCCAGGCAGTGCCTCAATTGTTGTCAAGGTGTCTCCCAGCGGTGGAGGCCGACTGGTGACAAGCCACCGGATCATTCTCGCACGTTGCGTTTGCCTCATTGCACCCGCACCCAAGCGGCGGCATGCTTGCTTACCCCGACAAAATGAAAAATCAATACATGTCCCCCCCCACCACAGACGCGCTCTTTTGCAGGACAATTGACCCTGACACTGTGATCTCTCAGTGTGAGCCGTATTATTTCCACTCGCTTGGTTTAAGAGGTAAGCGATCCATTTCTCAACGGCCGAGCGTGCAGGACACCTCGAAACGGCACCTCGCAGTCAACGGCCAATAAAGTCAAGTGACGGCCATCGAGCAAATACTTGCGCAGGCTCTTTAAAGCCTTCATGGAAACGATCAAGCTAGTTTTTTTACCATTTAATGCTGAACTAACTGAAGAGAAGATTCATTTTCATAGCTAGCTAGCTAGCTAGCTAGCTTTCATAGCTATGTCTCTCGGCTGGCCGGGGAACGCCTTGGGAGGAGGAGCTGTTTGAAGTGGCTGGGGAGAGGGAAGTCTGAGCTTCCGTCCAAAAGCTGCTGCGCCGCGACCCGACCCCAGTAGGTAGTAAATGGATGGATGGATTGCAAGTATGCATAATATATTTAGAAACAAATCTCTGAATTCATTTTACACAGTATTTAATATTTTAAAAAACTTTCTATCAGCACACTTTCGATTGTACAGGCTAGATTATATAGCACCTTTGACCCACCTGTCTGAAGCTACAAGGTTTTTTGTTTTTTTGGGCTGAAAGAGATTAGTGTCTACAACCCCCCCCGAAACCACCCAGAATTTTAATCAGCAACCGAGAGCTTTGGTTGTAGGGAGATTGGTCATTAGAGAGGGAGGTGGAAGACATTGATTTTTAATTTCGACATGCAAATTTGTTTGCCACCGTATTTGTACAGTAAACTGAGCCGCTCGCGTCGCTCTCAGCACTTCTTCTTTGAAAGTGACAGAGTAGTTTACCCACGTGCAACATCAGCGCCGGACTTTTCATCACACACTCGTCACATGAAATAGAACCAGACTCACAACCAAATGAATATACTAAACTGTCTGTTCAGAGAATTATCAAAAAAATATCTATCGTGATATATACAACAATATATATATAACAATATGCAAATCGCAAAAACATGCAATAAGTTTCATATGAAATTGTGTGCTTTTATCTGAATTTGACCAGTCAGACGCTAACTAAAATGTGCACCGCCATCCAATAGCAATTACAATTTATTAACTAAGAATACATTGAGTTTGTTTATTTTGCAGCATGATTTTTTTTTTAATTCTTTCATTAGATAATAAAAATGACATTTCTTTAGGTACATGTTAGCGCAATAATATCTATCACGATATTTAACAACTATATCACATGATTTCCCGATACCGGGCAGCCCTATATGCAATAGTAACTGTATCTTAGTAAGAGTAAAAGTGTCTTGTTTGTCAAAACGTTCACAATATAAACCCGACTCAGGTCAATTAGTGAAGCCCAAAGTTCAAAGCAAACATGGTGCATCAGCATTGAGCTGGTATGCTGCACACAAATGGAATATAGTAAATCTTTCCAAAATCATGCTCTTGTGCTGTACGTTCTTTTAGAAATTTTAATAGACTACTTTTTATTTCTGTACTTTGCTTTTAAATGTCTTAAATGCTACTGTTTCTATAAATGTCTTAAATTTGTTTAGATTTAAATGTTGTATAATGCTAGTATTTGCTACATCAATAAAGCGGCCCTGTCTCACCTTCTGCATCTTGCAATCTTCTTTGTACAGCCCACAGGCTCCACTAGATTATTTTTATTTTATATATTTTTTTGGTACATAGAAAAACAAACGAAGACTAATCTGGCACTGATTGTCATCGTTTCATTTCAAGTCAGGGGTAGTAAGTCACAATAACCGCCACCTTGCACAATAGAAATAACCCACAAATTCAAGAAAGTTGCAGTAATCCAACGATTTATCGTGGCACACTGAAATGTGTGAGTACGCCCTAAAAACAAAGCCATGGTGCTAAAGTTGATAACCTCGAAATTCCTTGTGTTCGGTTTTCACCTTTTTCCCCACCTCAGGGGTTGAGTTGCAACTATGCCATCTTTCACGGTTGCTGCTGGAAAAAAAGTATGTTAGCCACATTAGGGAAGCTCCCAAAAATGACGAGGGAGCGCTCGTGGCACAGCGCCGCGGCATCCGGAACAATTAAGACATCCGTCTCGGAGACATCCCGCGGAAAGACGGCGACGAGACACCGAGCGGATTGACACATTTGTCACATATTCATTTGTCTGCGTTCGCGTCACTGACGGCATTTTCTCACCTCGGTGACAGCGGGGGGGGAGGGAGGGTTGGAGTAACGGCGACATGGCGCGCCCGCCGCGCCGTGCACTTGGATTAGCTATCATAATATGATGACAGTAATTGAGCTCGTCATAATTGCTCAATTGCCAATCCTTTCCCCCGGGGGTGTGAGAGGCAACTGTTAGTGCTGTGCAAGCCTTCATTACAGCGACGCGATATCGTGATAATTCACTTACAATATAGCATGACTGGCAGCGAGTACGCCGACGACTAATACATCACATCGTTTTAACTTTACTGAGCCATTGATAGAAGGTCAAGAGTTTGTTCCTCTACCCTTTGAGTGATTTTTTTATTCTATACTTCTAGGGGCGGCCGATACCAGCTCCTAATACTTAAGGCAAAAAAAAATCTGATATGGATTATATCCTTGGTATGATGCGGCACTTGCTGGTATCCGTCTAGAAGAAAAAGTGGTATCGAACATTAAATAATTTGCTCCCAAAACGTTCTCTTTTAAATTTTGCCATAGTCCCAAAAACGTACTTATACGTGTATTGTTTTTTTTTATTGTTTTTTTTAGGCCAGAGCATACAGAAGGCTTTGATGCAGCCTCTGACCTGAAAGGATGGCTTAAAGCAATGGAAGTTATTACAAAAAAAACGGCCAGCATGTGGCAGCAGAGTATAAGAGATCAGCCATGTTGCAACAAGCTCTTTTCCGATTTGTGAATAATGATGAAACTTAGCTTTATTATAATGCTAATGGCTGCAAAACATAAACAGATACAAATATATATTTTTCCTGATGAAAGAAGAGACTCAAATCTTTCTTTTGGTCGATTCCATGTTTTTATAGAAATAGAACACAATATTCTGTGGGCCTAGCAGAATCAGTCAAAATCCAGTCAAACAGCCGGGAGCGAAGGTGGTTGCTTCAGTGATAATGGCTGGGAATTAATGAGTTGAAAAGGTTTTCAATCCATAAATTTAAAAATGAGCTTAATTGGCATTAAAACGTCTGAAATCAATCATTCAAAAGTCTTAAAAATGTTTACACATAAGTAGGATTTTATGATTGTAAATAGTCTGAAATCTCTAAAATGGCTTAACAGTCTTCACTCTAGTGGTAGCATTACGTAATCACGACAGCGGAACCAACAAAAATGATGTTTTTTCTGTGCTCTTATTTACTGTATAGCAACTTTAAGCAACAAGTGAAATTGAAAACATTTGGAATTTGGTCTTATTTAATTTCAAATGAAATTAAAAAGTCGTTAAGTCTTGAATTGAACTTGCCTTAAGCTGTATTGTATTGTATCTTATCTGTAGTAATATTAATGGGATACACCCGTGCTGATGAAGTAGGTAACAACCAATCATGTCTTCGTTTACTGACGAAACCCAAAAAAACAAGTGAGACGTGATTGGTCGTTACCTACTTCCTCAGCACAGGTTGAGGTCATCTTCAATGGACAGCAAGTGGAAATTTACTTTTTAAGGGTATTAATTGTACATGAAAGATAGTGAAGTTATTAATTCTGGACAAAATATGAACTTTTTCCTGCTGAAAAGTCAAGTATCCCTTTAAGTGGGTGTTGCTTTACATTAGAATCCAAGTTATTCTCTCCGTTTTAATTGTTAATGGTTGTCAAGCAGCTTCCCCACACAAAAAGTTTTCATAGCAACTCTTCCTAGATATTGACATACATTCAGTTCATTTCATTCTCAGGGCATTGAATCGATCACAAGTGGACTCTGGTGTGATGTTCTGCCTCTCGTCTGAGCAGGCTTGATTCGTTGCTTGGTTCGGACTGCTCCAGTTTGACATATGGTTTAGGTAAATACTGTTACCATCAGCCATCAGCATCTTACTTTTTTTCCCCTTGCAGCCAATCAAATTGTGAGATGATGGTTTACCAGTGACCGATTCTTTAGTACGACTGCACAACGTCATCACCTCGGTGTCCCACATTCATGGAGGACTTGATCAGATTTTCCCCGGCTGGAATCTGGACCAAACCTCCTCATCTTCCTCTTCTTCCTCCCTCGCCACAAATGAGAGGATGGAGAGGCGGAGGGGGGGGGGGAAATAGAAAAACACAAAATTGGAAAAAAAAACAGCTGAGGGTGTAAATAATTCATGCAGACAATATGACTTTTTTATGTAAATTTGGTGCATTAACCCTCTATTATAATGATGGACGACAGATACGGGTGATGTTTCCTTGGTAAGAGCTAATGGATGACCATCATAAATTCACTGCACATTTTATTGTGTTGCCGAGGAAAATTGTGCCTGCAGGCAACGTTGTTTACTTTTATGTCAGGGAGGAGGCGGAAAGAAAAAAATCCTGCTGTCGTCAAAAGGAGAGAGCGGGAAAAAGGAGTAAAAAAATAATAATAACAATAATAATGATAATAATGGGGGGGCTCCCGCGCGACGACTCGTATTTGGACCTCGCCTGGCGAATGTCCCTCAGCTTCTCCTCGGAGAGCGCTTCTCGCCGCGCTTTGCAATTACTCACGACTGGATTTGGAGATTTGGGGAGGTAAAGAGGCGTCATTTTTCATCACGGTCTCCCGCCACGCAGTTATGCGGCCGGCGCGAGCCTCCGTTTGTAGCCGTCGTCGGATGAAAACGCATACGTGATGAAGCCTAAAGCCTGTTGATGCTGTTTTCACTTTGAGAGCCATCTTCTTAACTTGTGCACTATTGATGAGAAGGAGCGGCGCCGGTTGGCTCGGCCGTCATCCCCAGCCGCCCCCCTTTTCCCCCTTCTGCCCCGTAGGCTACCCCCAGGCCCTCGTCAAATCAACACCCTCCCTCCTTGGTCTTTCCCCCCTCCATCTTTGATTCGTCTTGTAATATCGGCTGCCTAATTAACAGAGAGCCCGCACGTCTCGTGTGACTTGTTTTGGGTGGATTTCAGCATGCTGAAACCTCCCTTTTCGCAGCCCCCCCACTGTGCCGCTCTCTCATTTTCTTGACTTGGAAGCAGACGCACTCCTGACAGTCCATCATGCTGCTTTTTCACAAACGTACAGCCACCGGATTAGATAGCTGTCCATCCATCCGTCCATCTGTCCGTTTTCTGTGGCGCTTGTCCTCATTAGGGTCACGGGTGAGCTGGAGCCTATCCCAGCTGACTTGGGGGTACGGCTTGGACCGGTTGCCAGATAATCGCAGACACACTCACATTCCTACCTATGGACCATTTGGAGTCTTTAAGTACCCATAGAAAGCCGTTTAATTGAAACGGAAATCTGGAGGTTTCCTGTGTTATCTACTAAATCGTTGTCAAGCATGTACGATGCATCTAATTATTGTCAAACAACAAATCTGAGTCTTCTTTGACTCTGACAAGTACCTTGAATTGCGAACATTTCTGTTTATAAACCATTTGAATTTTGCACAAAAACTTTTATGAAAAATGAGCACTATTTACGCACTATTTCCGGTAACTAGCGAAGGGATGGTTCTATTTTGAGCTTCTTCTTCCTCTGCATAAACGTCCGTCATTGGCAGCGAAAGCAGAAGTTCCGCCTTTGTATCCTCCATCGTCCAATCACAAATTCGAAATTAGTCAGAAAATAAACTCTAAAACAATTGGGTTAAAAAATGACCCAATTTGAGATTGTCCGTAAGGATGTGTCATTTGAGGTATATTATTTTGTTTAGACAATTTTTTTTATTATTATTTCTTGGTAACATCTCTGACCTTTTTTTTCTCTTTCATTTCCTTGTATTTTGTCATTATTTAATTTTAGTTACTATATTTGGCAATTTCTCACAAATATATATATATATATATATATATATATATATATATATATATATATATATATATATAATTGTTTTACACAAAAAAATACCCATTTCTAATTGACATTTACCCATAATTGGGTTATTTTTGACCTAACTGTTTTCAGAGTATTAATTGAATAAACCAATTTAATTGGGTCAAAAATGAATCGACACAACTTTTTGAGTTGTTTACCCCAAAAGTTGGGAAAAATTGAAATAATAACCCCCAAAGTAGCCACATTTTTGGGTTATTAACCAGCTACGTACAATACATTCACTCAATCACAGATGCAAGAAGCCATCCACGCCAAACAAGCGCCAGTTTCACATAACTACATGAAATTGGGTGAGCGTGACCATCAAAACCGGTCACGTAAAAACGTATTGAACAGGACATCAGCCATTTTGTTTTTTAGCTGAATTTCAAGTTTCATGAAAATCAGTTTTGCTTGCACTATCTACGTTTAATAGACCTCGATGCCAAGATTTGGTATAGTTTTGAGGATCCTCGGATTCTCCGTCAAAAATAGGGTGCGAGGGCCCGTTTATAATTCTGCTTTCTCATTTAGCAACAAAAGATGTGTAGCACATGGAAGCGCACAGATGTGCATGCAGCATCAAGCTGCAGATGCAGAAGCAGCGGCAGATGGCGGCGGCCAGCTGTTTCACTCGAACTCTCTCACAACCCCCACGCACACTATATCAACACGCACATCTGGGCTTCCTACTCGCCAAGGCGGCGTCTTGATTGGATCACCCGCCAGCTCGCCTTCTCGAAGGACGGCTGGCACCAAAGTCACGTGACAAAAAAACGACGGCGATATCTTCCGCACGCGTTCCGCGGCTAAGTGGGCCAAGTGGGTGGTTCAAGTCGTATGCGTTGTCCTGCATAAAGGGGCGTCATGCTAAACATACCATGCTAATTAGCCACCCAGCTGCCTGGTGCCACATCCCATAATGGGTCTCGCCTCAGCACCGGCTCCTCGGAGACCTTCTCCACCCGCCTATTGCTAATTTCTCAATTTGTCCGCCACATTTACTCTCTGGGTTTTAGCACGCTTAACCTTTTCCGACGACTAATGCGCACCTTTGTCAAACGCGGGGCCAAAGTGACGCCTCCCTAATGATTCACTTAGCATCCGGCGTGCCGATTCTAATGAACAAACCCGAGCCTCAGCTGGGAATTGGGTGATTATTATCATGTACATAAAGAATTGACAAAGCGAATGAATAACACGCTTTTGTTCAAATGGCCTAGCGAGCCCTGCTAAGGTGTTTAGGAGCTTTTGTTTGTGCTTAGAACTTCCATCCGGCGCCTCGGGCAACCAAGACACTTTGTTCCGCGCGGGACCGGCGCGCGGGGAGGCCCCGGCGAGCGTCGGGGGAGCCCGCCCCCCTGTCTTCAACGCAATTGCTGGAGGAAAACCAAAGCTCGGCGCCGTTTCCCCCTCTTGTTTGCTGGCACGCGGAGGGTGTTTATCTAGAAAAGAATAACTTGTTTTATTCATGTTGCCGTTGGATCGTGCTGCGGCCTCCTGAGAGAGAGAGGGGGGGAGGGGGGGGGGGTTGATGGGGATTCAGGGATGAAGCGCGCTTGCTTTTTTTTATCGCAAAACTCGAGCGTATGTGCATGTATAGTGTGTGAAAGCCTCCGGCATTGAGTCTAGTGGCGACTTTTGCCACTATTTTGTTGTCCTTTTTGATGAATAGTCCAAAGGCGATTTAAAAGAGGCACCATATCATCTAATTATAGTGTACAGTTGGGGAAATAATTATCCCATCCCCTTGTGGCAGACAGCCATGCACACTCAACCAATTATTACCAATACTCCTGATCTCAACTGGTGCGCTCGGAATACAGTTCTTACCTTCTAATCTCTTTACAAAGATATGAGCGTGACTGTCAAAAGTTGTCAGGGGCAAGATTGTTGATCCGCAAAAGGAGCGAAATAAAATAATCAGTAAAAGGCTCTGTTAAAAAAAACTACTGGCATCATTATTCCAAATTGGACGGCATACAAAATTGCCATAGTCATTTCCCACCCTAGTTTTAACGATCCTCTTTTATTAGTTTGACAGAAACAGCAGTTGACTTCCTGGGTCAATTTGACCCATCGTACAAAGTGTCTGATTCTGATTCATTATTCATTATAATTATTGATATATAATTATAGTTGTTTATTGAGTCACTACACTTACTGCTTTAAAAAAATGCAATGTGTCAATTTGACCCCTTATACAAAGTGTCTATCTCGAAAAAAAATATTAATCTAAAAGTAACTTCAATTGTGAATAATTATAGTTATTTATTGAGTCACTACACTTACTGCTTTAAAAAAAAAAATGCAGTGGGTCAATTTGACCCGTTATACAAAATGTCTATCTCGGGGGGGGGGTCTAAATTTAACTTAATGCATGAGTAATTATAGTTGTTTGAGTCACTACACTTACTGCTTTAAAAAAAAAATGCAATGGGTCAATTTGACCCGTTATACAAAGTGTCTTATCTCGAGAGAAAAAAATCTAAATGTAACTTCATTCATGAATAAATATAGTTGTTTATTGAGTCACTTGAAAAAAATTGTCTTAGTGTCTTATCTTGAAAAAAATAATAATCTAAATGTAACTTCATGCATGAATATTTGTTGTTGTTTATTGAGTCACTACACATACTACTTAAAAATATTCTGTATGGGTCATTTTGACCCACTAAATAACAGTTGGGTCAATAGTTTTTAATGTTTCAGTGCTAACAATCAGTGTTACTCAATTATGCATTGGGATCTATTTAACCCACTTGGAACATCAGTTTCTTTGGCATTTGTGTTCCTGGGTCAATTTGACCCATATCCAAAAATTGTCAGAAACAGCAAAACAAATTCCCAAAATATGTGCTTAAGACTAATTATAATTACTACCTTTTAAAGCAAGAAATCTTACGATGGGTCAATTTGACCCACTATATAACAGCAGGGTTAACATTTTTAACATTCTGCTCACTTAAACAATGGTGTGATTATTTTGTGTACAAACCTTACCAAACCCCACAGTAAGCTTGATCATTAACACGGGTTTAAGTGCCGCATATGAAGTGTGAAAGTCGAGCATCGGGTTGTTATGAAACACGGCATGCTTGGTTGCCAGCTCTCCTCGCAAGCGGCCATGATATTTAATCCCCGGCAATTAAAATATTAATCAGCGGACCATTAATTAAGTCGCTTAAGTGCTCGTTGAGGTTTTATTAGTGCCACCATTTGGCCGTCTTTAAGTGACAACCCAAATGGGGCCACTCTTGGAGAAAAAGATGATAATTGGCTTTGGCAATTCCATTTCCACCGGCGCAAGATCCTCTCACCCGCGCCCACGCCGACCCATCAATAATTGATCTAATTACTGATATAGTGGCATGAGTCACTCCCCATTCAGGAGACAAACATGATTATTTAATAATAATAATGCTTCCAAACATATGCAACGTCTCCTGACCTGCCTACTTGACTCAATTTTTAATGATGTGCTAACACAAAGAGCTCCAAAAAAACAGAACAACAAAAGAAATTCACTTGTGACCTGTACTTGCTAAATATCAAAAGAGCAATATAATAATGGTACATTTTGTAATAAGAATTGTATCAATAATGAGAATGATGTTCTGCATCACACGCAAAACGTTTGGTCAAGATCTGACCTTGTGGAGCTGAGCAATTGAAATTTTGTTTTTACGACGAGGCATCAAAATTTTCCACTAAACACACAATGATGAAAATTCTACGTCTTCACAATTTATCATTGCACATCTTTCTATTCTAATTACTTCAAATTTGGTCGCAATCGAATAAATTCTCTACACTCTAAAAACAGTTGGGTCAAAATAAACCCAATTATGGATAAAAAATGGACCGATTTACTTTATGGGTCAATTTGAACCAACTTTCTGGGTTGTTATATACAAAATGACCCAATTTTTTGACCCAAGTAAAGGATATGACCAATATTTATGAGTTGTTTTACACGAGAAGATCCATTTCCAAAGTGACCCAGATAGAAAATTGGTCAATTTTTTACCCATCTTTGGGTTATTTTGGAACCCACTGTTTTTAGAGTGTACGACGAGTCTTGTCTTGGAACCCCTGTAAAGGGCCAAAATGGCTGCTTCAAACCAAAATGGAAGACTTCCTGTTCGTTTTTTTTTTTACATGGCTTTTTGGGACAGTTTTTTGTGAATTTCACATTCTTAAGTCAAACTGACAGCAGTCATTGAATCAGTCCTGCCTTCCTCTATGACAGTCTGGTTTGGTGCCGCCATAAAAAAAGGACAAAGTCTGACTAAAAAGGACAGTTAGGACTGGTGAAAAAAAACAAAAACAAAACATTGGTACCACCAAGAACCAATACACTGGCAAACCTTTCTCAGACCCTCCACATCCTGGTTACCACCTCTTCCAGCTCCTTCCCTTGAGATAGGCACTATTGGAATTCTGCACACTAAAACCAGCAGCAATTCCAATAGCTTCTTCCCTTTTGCCATTGAGTCCCCAAACAGTTGACTCCAAATTCCATCGTGGCACTTTTGCAAATGTTTTGCCAGCAAGTAACTCCACTGCCATGCTTTGTGCAAAGACAAAAACTCCAAGTGCAGTATAATTATATCAAATTTGAAAATTTTAAATGAGTCTATATAAATCTGAATTCTCACTTTAAAGTCAGAATTCTGAGAATAAAGTGGGAATTCTCCCTTTAAAGAACTTTATAGTCAGAAATCTGAGAATAAAGTTGGAATTCTCACTTAAAAGTGAGAATTCTAAGATTAAAGTCTGAATTCTCAGTTTAAAGTCGCAATTCTGAGAATAAAGTCAGAATTCTCAGTTTAAAGTCAGAATTCTCACTTTAAAGTCAGAATTCTGAGATTAAAGTGGGAATTCTTACTTTTAAGTCAGAATTCTTGCTTTAAAGTCGGAATCCTGCCAACCCTTTTTTCCCACGTACAATTTCAAACCAAAATGGCCGCCTTCCCCTGTCTTTTTGGTCATGACTTCTTGAGAGTTTTTTGTGGCTGTCCTCATGTTAAACCTGCCCCCCAAATTTCACGCTGCTAAGTTAAACTGGCTTCGCGGGCTGAATTTTTAAAAGTCTCTGGATGGGCTGCTACGGTGTCAAAAACAGAGTAGGGTTGTAGTTGAGGTGGAGTGGGGGAGGGAGGGTCTGAACACTATCCACATCCCATAATGATCCCAATAATAACCCCCGACAACACACGCGGACATAAAAAATAGTGCGGAAGTGTGTGTGTGTGTGAGTACGTGTGTGTGTGTGTGTGTGTGTGTGGTTGGGATTATGAGGCGCAGTAAAACATGAAGAAACTCAGTGAATATGCTGGAGGTAAATGAAGTCCCAAGGGTGTAATATTCACCTCGCCATAATAATTCTGCCTCTGTCAAAAGCCAGCCAGCTTTGCTCTAAGTGTGCGTGTACAGTATGTGTGTATGCGCCGGAACTACACACACTCGCTTACTCGTCTTCTCTCACTCGCTCTTTTCCCTTTCGGTGGCGACAACTCCGTGCAGTGCCTCGACGGGAGGAAGTCGTCGTTCCTCCCGTACGTTTGTTGACGCGTGCGCGTTTGTGTGTGCGCGCAAACCACAAGTTGAGCTCGCCGGGAATGAGCGTGGAAACGCGTCTATTTCCATCTCCTCGGATGACTGAGGACGGCTCGGGGGAAAGGGGAAGAAGAGGCTGCCCACTGAGGGAGACACTGGCTTGCATTGTGGGGCGTCGGGGCGGTAAAGCGCACTGATCGGAAGGACGGATCCATTAAATGTGTGCGCGCGCATGATATTTGTGTGTGTGTGTGTGTGTGTTTGTCTCACGAGCAGCCAGACGCAACGAATGGCGCTCATTAGCCCCATGTTAGCCTTGCTAGCTGCGAAATGCCCCGTGGCAATAAGGTCATCGGCAAGGTCGCGACTTGATTACATACTATAGCACTGATGTGCTGATGTGTGTACGCAAAACGCACACACTTTCCCGCCAAAGATGTTTTTTTTTATTATTGTTACATGATAAGAAGCTGACTTAAATAAAATATATAATGATATAATTTAAAGGAACCATACAACTGTTTTGAACATCGTCTTGAATTTCAAGACAATTCCCAATTTTAAGAGATTTTACTACTTATACTTTATGACATGTAGATGAATTCCTAAGAGAACATGTGGCCCCCCCAAACAGTGTCCCCAAATTTTGTCCTGTTCACAGTTAACAGCAGTAAAAGGCCATCACTTCAAATGCCAACATTTTGTGCAATAAAGTACAATGTTTTGATGACATTTTCACCCAAAAATTAATTCGTACGACTTTTGAACGTCAGTTCAAATGCCGAAATTTTGAACGATAATGCATGCTTTTTGGAATGAAAGGTTCTGAAATTTTACTTCAAATTTGGAACTGTGCAGCCTTTCAAATGAAGTCTATGAATTCTGATTATAAAAACCTGGGAAATTGAATTTTTGAATTGTACTTTTTGGATCAAATTTTATCCAAATTTTACACTTTACAATTCCAAATCATACCATTTCAGTTGTGTGTGACGAAGTGTAATATTTTTGATGAAATTGTATTAATAGTTATTGAAAAAAATCTGAGTTTTGTACAAGAAAGCATAATGTTATAATACATACATTTTGCTTCTTTTTTTTTTACTGTAATGCAACTTTTCAACTTCAGTTCATATTTAGTTGTCTCCTTTTGAAGCAACACTAAGGAATTTTTAGTTTACGTTGATTATGGCTGCGCCGTTTGGACAAAAGCGGTAATGTTATGCCTGAAGGAAGACCACATTTCCCATGAGGACAAGCACATTGCGTTATTTTTTAGCTCACGCCAGCGAGCGTTGACATTCAAATTGACTTCTGTCTGTAACAAATGGGGAAACGCAGCACATTTGTATTTTTTTTTTGTGTGGCAGTGTTCCTACCATCCTCCTCAAAGTTGCTTAGTGCCAGTAAAATGATACAGATCCCCTCAGGCCATGGCAAAGGTACCATTCAACTAGTTTTAAGACAATGTTTCATCAGAAGAGTTGTGAAAATATCTTATTACGGTTGAAAAGTTCCTTAGTGCTACTTCAAACAAAAAAATTGTGCAATGAAGTGTAATTTTTACATAAAATTTTGTTGAAAATTTTACCAGAAAATTACGAATGATCCGACTTTAAAAAGTTACTGTAGTTTTGTGCTTCTCACATTTGCTACAAAATTGTGGTTTGTTCAACTTTTGAACTGTAATTCGGCTGTTGAGACGTAATTTTCCTGCAAATTTGCACCAAAATTCCAAATCGAGCAACCTCAAGGGCCTTTGACTTATAGTTTCACCCCTATAATTTTTGGTGCACTTCAGCCTCATCACTAAACAAGTTAGCTGATTTCCATTTTCTTGTATTACTCTGTTTTTAAATCAATTGCACTTCTTGCCTATAGGGGGAGCCAGGGAGCAGCAAAGCTAAATCTTCCACGTCAGCCGTTTGTCATGAAAGATGCGCAAATGAAGGCAGGGGAGGGGAAAAGCCTGAGGGTTTGTTGTGTTCTCCGTCATCAACATTGATTTAGCATCTGACTTTATTTTATTTCCTAAATCTATAGCAGCTCTCACATGATCAACCTTTGATGATTAAGTCTGCTTTCATTGACGTGTGCGCTTGTTTATTAAGAGTGCAGCTGCGTGCCACATACTTTGAACATGTCTCTTTTAATGTAGAAAATGTCAGCCGTGTTGAGAGAACGTAAGGTTGTTGTTGGATTTTCTGTTGATGCGTAAGGTCCACAGTCATCACTTGGGCAGCCATCGGGCTCCATTTAAGAGATAAGAAAATTGCATATAATATCAACTGAATTGCTTGCATTCATCTTGTGTGCAATTTCCATGCTGGACAATTCCCAGTTTAGCTCCAAGCGTTCCCTGAGGGGGCAAGTTCACAATTTCTGCCACTACGCTGATAAGGAATCATCCGAGAAGCGCAAATTGTTAGGATGGCGATCGATTCGGTATGCAGAAACGACCACTAGAGGCCACCACTGAGATAAAGTGCCATTTGTGGTGTTGAAATTGAAAACTCAAAGGTATTGTGCCAGCAAGTGTCATTTTTTCTCTTGAAACGTTTCTAAATTATATTAAATTTTCAATGTGTGAAATTTATTTAGCCACATTAGCAATTGTTCTGATGTTTCCTTCCGTCGCTGTTGGCCAACATTGGGCTTTAATACGTCTGCATCAACTTCGTACCCTCATTCGTTGTTATCGTCATTCCTTCAGAAAAAGAGGCTCTTATCCAAAGTTTTTCTGCTGTAATTTTGCAGCTTGTGTTCATTTATGCGGAAAATGAATAAAAACCATATTGTGTGCGTACAACATCCCTTTGCAGGTTTGCCCTTATCCAATGCACGCGTTTGAACCCAAAGCCCTCCAAGTGTAAGGCAAAGCCCCCCTTACGTGAAATTAGTCTCAGTGGGAAGGCAGGAGGCACTCTCTCGTTCAGCCGCCTGGCCCCGCCCACTCCTGCCCAGCTACTGTCACACGCGTCAAGGTGTGCACAACGTTAATTGCCTCCGTGTGTGTGCGTGTGCGTGCAGCGGTAGCCGAGCTCAGGTGCACCTTTTGGCCGCTCCTTGCAAATGAGATGCAGAACCTCCTTTTCCGTGGATAATTGACCCTGGGGATCCGCCTTCCTTCCTTTGCTCGCCTCCTCCGCTCCTTCTGCTTCTGATTGGTTGCGAGTCAGCAGGTTGGAGTCGGACCTTTGACCCCGACAGCTTCCTGTTCTAGTTCACACTGAGAAGTACAGTAGTTCCACTTCCTCAAGCTGCAATGTTGGAACATCCCATTTGTTTGATGTGAAGCAGTGGCAGACTCTGATTCACGCTTAAAACTGAATTGAAAACAAACAAACAAAACAGAAGAACCAAAAATAACCCAACTTGGGGCAAAAATGGACCCACCCACTGCTTAGGTTAATTTGACCCAATTCCTTGTTGTTTTGCAAAACAACCCAACAACTCCCCAAAATTGGGTTGGTTGTGTCGAATTGAACCAAGTAGTTGGGCAGTCCATTTTTGACCCAAATTTGGTTCTTTTTGACCCAAATTTGGTTCTTTTTTACCCAAATTTGGTTCTTTTTGACCCAAATTTGGTTCTTTTTGACCCAGCCTTTGGTGGGGATTTAACAGACTTTATCCACCTCTCCTGTCACGTTGCAATTATAGCCAAATAGTTGGGTCAAAAATAAGCTAATTATAGGTCAAACAGAAGCGTATTGCATTCACTTAGAAGAAAAACTAAAAATGTTTTAACAGTTTTTTTGGGGGGAGCTTTGTTTTGGGGGGTTTTGTGTAATTTTTTTAATGTTTTGTTTTTCTGACTATTATTTATTTTTATTTTACTGAATTTATTTTTCTGTCGTGAAAAAAAAAATCTGATTTTTTTTCAAAAAAAACGGGAAAATTATTCAGTAAAACAGGAAAAAAATCAGGTTATGTATATCGTTTTATGGAGCATGTAAGTATACAGACATATCAATCGAACGGCATGATTTTCATGCATGAAGTTTCTCTTGCATGTGGGAAAATATCCCCCATTAGCGAGCCTGCAAGAAGTCACTTGGAGCTCAGGGGTAAAAACAAAACAACAACAAACAATTATAAACAATATTTTTTTCTGGGTTTTTTTAAACAATTTTCCCCCTGTTTTTCTGAATATTTTTTCTCTGTTTTTCAGAGTAATTTTGCTCCGTTTTCTGATTTTTTTTTTCTTTCTGTCATAAAAAAAAGTCAGTAAAACATAAAAAAAAAGTATTCAGAAGAAAAACTAAATAAAATAAAATAAAATATTACACACAAAAACAAAGTTCCCCCAAAAAATTACGCAGAAAAACTGTTGTTTTTTCAAGTAAATGTAATATGCTTCCGTAAAAAAGGGACTGACCTCACTTGGATCAATTTGACCCAAGTTTTTGGGTTATTCATTTATCCCAAAAAGTTAGCTCAAATGAAGTTTAGAAGTTGGTAACTTAGGATGGAAAGCAAGACCATCATGCTTACCGCAAAGTTGTTGTTTGTTTACACTTGCACACATACAAACAAAATGTTAAAAACTAAAACTAATACTAAAACTAATAAAAACTAACAAGCCCCTTCTGGGGGGGGAAAAAAAACTATAATGAAAATTCCAAAATATCACAACCCTGGTGAAGCATGAAATTTGTTTTCTCCTCACTGCTGCTTTGCTCTTTTTTTTTTTTTCTTCTTCTTTTTTTTTGCTCGTGTGGGTGTTAAAAAACTGTTAAGCGCCTGATGTGGTGTAAGTGAATAGTTGCCCATCTGCTGGGATGTTGATCCTCTTGTTTTTGTGTGCGCGTGTGTGAAGATGCGTTCACGCTTGTCTGTTTGCACGTGTCTGATGTCAACTCAATATGTGTTTGGAAATGTGTGTGCGTCTTCAATTGGCTTGGATGCCCTGAAACACGCCCCCCCCCCCCCCCCCCCCCAAATGCTCGTCTCCCCCTTTTGGCGGGGAGGCCATCCAAGGCAGAAGGCGGCTGTGCTGGCAACGCGTTTCATGCTTAATTCTGTGTCAATTAGCGGGCCTGTTACCTTCCCTCTAGCGAAAGGGAGCAGGAGAGAAAGAGGAGCCCACAGAAACGTCGGGGCTTTGACAGGCGCGGTGTTCAATCATTTATCCCGAGGCCCCGGGGCCACGGAGCCCCTGTCAACAAACATTCCATTGAAATCATATCAAGCCCCGTACTCTTTCCCTCTTCTTCGCCTGGCGTTTTATCGCTTTCATTCTTCACCCGACGCTTCCTCCTTCGCCGTGCGTCTTCTTCACCCACCTTCGCTCGGCTTTCTTCCTCCCCCCTCCCCCTCCCCCTCCCCATCCGGGCCTCCTTCATAGCTGTGGCGGCGCTTCGGGTTATTCTTCCAGTAAGCCTCCTTCGTAGGCCTTGGCGGCCTGAAGTGGTTAGTAATCAACTACTTTTACACCCATCCAATGAATTGAGTAACTTTTTGGACACTTTGTACTTGTCACTGTGTGTATGTGGCACAACACCAAACAAAAATTGCTCATCCATCCACTTCTTGACAATAATATGTTATTTGTGACCTCACTCGTCTAAACGTGACATTCTGATTAATATTACATTTGTAGAATAAGAGTTCTGAAGCAAAATCCAGCCGTTTTTTTTTATCCATTTCAGGGGGCGGCCATTTTGCCACTTGCTGTCGACTGAAGATGACGTCACAGTTGAGCAACTGGGTTCAGGCAACGACCAGCTCACCTTTTTTTTCGGAGGCTGAACTGGGATTGGTTGTTATCTGAGACCTGAGCAACTGTGACGTCATCTTCAGTCGACAGCAAGTGGCAAAATGGCCGCCCCCTGAGATGGATAAAAACAGCTGGATTTTGCTTCCTAACTCGTATTCCACTAACGCAATATTAACCAGAATACCATATTTACACTAATGGGGCTACATATAACATATTATTGTCAAAAAATGGGGGTGTTGATTTCACCTTTATGTTCTGTTATTCCATGTGTGTGCAGCATAACAGCAATATGCTGATGCACCATGTGTGCTTTGAACTCAGAGCCCTACTGGGTTTTTATTTTTTAATGTCTTCAGGATCTAAACCATTCAGTGACACTAGCATAATTTTCAAATATATTCTACAGCTGACTGGGAGCCAGTGTAAAGTATTTAGGACAGGTGCAATATGTGTTGATCTTAGTTCTGGCCAGAAACTCACTGCAGCTCTGCTTACCTTGGGTGAAGCCCCTTCTGGCTAACACACACGCGCACACTTGATTGTCGTGTGATAGTTTGACACGACATTAGAATTACTTGTCAATTGCTCGACATGCTGTAGTCACAATGCGCTCATTTCAACAAGACAGGAAAGGAGCGTGTATAGTAGGCTACAATTCTTGATCCGTGGGTTATTTTGATGAAACCAACTGAGAGACGTGCTTAATAGCTCCTCTAACACAAGAGGGATACAAACAAGTAGGCGATGAGTAACATCTTTTGACCCAAATCCTCTTTCCTAGCAAAAGCTAGCAAGATGTGTTTGCACGTTAAATAGTTTGTGATATGTGATGAAGATGAAAGCAGTCTTTCATCACAGCGTGGTGCACATTTCACACATTGGAAGCCCGTGTCAGTTGCAGGAGCCGCTCTCCTCTTTCCCGCAACGTACAAATATCACATCGCCGGGAATTCTCATGCAAACCCGTGTGAAAGCATTTGAAATTGAGAGCACATTATCACATCTGAAAAATGCTGATGCGGGGTATTTTGCAGGTAAGGTGGACAAAGGGCCATGCCTATGTTTTGATTTGGTTGCTTGTTTTGTTTTCTGGGCGTGTTGTGCCCGAGGCTACAAACATTGATGTGCAGTATGAAAAGGAAGATGAAGCTTCCGCCGGGTCCCGCGAGCGTGGGTCGGTCCCACGAGGAGCGCAACTCACCTGGGCCCCAGCCTGATAAATAAATGGAGCCGCTTAATTATTAATAAGACAGCCTAAACGAAGATAGACGCCGGCCTCTCAAGGCGGAAGCCGTATATGTTATGTTGTTGTTCAGGTCCTACTGGAGATGTAATATTGTCACGCGCATCCACACTTATTCTTTGGAAATTGGACGGCACTCAAAGGGATTTTTTTTTAAGCATAGCGTCGCAGGCAAAATGAATGTTGTTAGATAAGAACAGTGGTACTAATTTGTCAACATTTTCCAAAACTTATCTTCTTTCAAAAAATAAGTTGTAGTATTATGAATCATACTAATTAGTGAAAGTCAACATTTTTTTGTCGAAAATATGTTGTAGTATTAAAGTCTTAATTCTTCAAAAAATGTATTAGATTTTTCAATTAATTCAAAAAAAGACAACCAAAAATAACTAGGTTGTAAACTCATACAATTAAATAAAAAAAATCAACAGAATTTGCTGAATCAGGGGAAGCTGTTGTTTGTGGATCTCACTCTGCTTCATCCATCCTTCCTTCCTTCCTTTAGTCTTTCCTCTGGTTAATTGAGGTCTCCCTAATCTGTTGGATTTTAGATGTTTCTGGGGTTGGTCAAAGATTCTGGTTTTGTAACTGTGGGTGGTAGGTGGTGTCTGGTTGGTAACCGGATTTCATTTTGTTTAATCTTTTTTTCCTTTGATCCTTTCTCTGGTCTCATGACAACTTCACAACTCTGGCGGGGTCTCTGAAGTATCCGGTTAAGGTGAAAGGTTTGGGAAACAAACTCTCACGCACGTGAAAAAAAGAGAGTGATGATGATGACATGTTGACTCGGGAAGGCTGCCGATTGAATGATACTGAGCTTTCCCCAAAAAAACAATTGCATAAAAAATAATAGTCAACATTTCTGAAAATAAAAATAACTAAAAAAAAAATGTAGAAATAAGATTCAAATTTTACAAGAATAGTCTTCAAATCATAAGAAAAAAATTGTCAATTCAAGACAATAAATTTTATGTTTTCTGAGAACCAATAGGTGGGAAATAAATGTCCCAATTGTCTGATAATAGTGTTGTCTAATTTCTGACGTATTTCCTCTGTGAGGTGCAAAAATCTTTCCTCCACCGGGCGCCGCTGCTGAATTTATGGGCAGGATCTGGCCACAAATTACGCAGTATAAGTTTCACCAATAATTACTGAAATTTGTAATGTAATTGTGCAGGTGTTTTGTACGGAATTGCATTTAACCATGACAATATGCGTACACGATGCTTAATTAGCAACGATTGTGAGCGTGCCGAAACGGCGTCTGGCTGGCAGAATTTGCTCTTTTGAGCCACAAATTGAACTTTTGGCAAGGCTTTGCGCTGTTTGCCGACTGGCTGCCAAAATGCAAAAAAGATCTTGGCGTGCATGCCCACGGTAAATCAAAACGTGCCCGACCACAATTAGCACTCTGTTGGCACTCGGTTCGCATCCAACACTTGATGACGGACGGAAGATGAAGCGTCGTCTTTGCCAAAACGCGTCCATACGCTGAAATAAATACAATACTCACAAAGCGCTATGAAAAAGGAACTCAGAGGACAAGCTATAATCCCCCCCTTGTGTAATTGTACAACTGTATAAGTGCCTCACAGGTCAAATATATACAACAAGCTTCTTTCCATTCAATAGCAACTCATTTGCTGGGAGCAATCAAACGCGAGATAAACAACAAGTCATCCGGTCGAATCTCTCTGCGGAGTGCCAGCCTGGATCAATTAATTACCCCCTGCGTGTTTAACTGGGGGGCATCAGTAATCATCTTGAAATATTCATTTGCCTTTGTCCAGGGACTGACAAGTACTGTAGGCCTCAGCTCGTCAGCGCGGAGACAACATCCACGCGCACATTGTTGTTTTTCCACGCGTGTTCAACTTTGACTGGATTTTAATTTGCACTGATTGGCTGCTCTCTTTTCTTTTGCCGCATTGTGCTGAGTAAGCACGAGGAGGATCTCGCCCACCTGAGAGGCAGAAAGGGGCAGAGGCAGCGCATATTCAAATATGCGCTTTGATCCAATTCAGGAGGCCTGTCTTGTTTTCAATGTTCAAATGTGTGTTTGTGTGTGTGTGTGGGGGGGGGGGGGGGGCTGAAATAAAACAATAATTGGAGAAGAATGAGGATGTTTTAACGCCATGAAGGCGGGTAGGATTTTACAAAAATGAGACTTGTTAAAAATTAAGTTGAAATCGTAATGAAAAAACAGTTAGGCAGAAATTTGAACAATAGAAAAAAAAAAGTTACATTTTTTTTAAGAATTATGTCACAATATTACAGAAATAAAATCAGAATATTGTGAGAATTTTTTTTTACAAATTTATTTTCATAATTTCCTTTTTAAAAAGGTGGTAAATAAATATTTTTGGGGTAAAAACTGGCTTTATTCTCTTAAAAATAACAAATGTATTCTCTTTTTTCTCATTATATTCCAGCTTTTGATATTTTGAAGTTGCAACTATTTTTGTGTGTAAAGACAACATATGTATTCTCATAAAATAGTTTTTCCCCATAATATTCCAACTTTATTTTTGTAAAATTAAAAGTGTACGCTTATAAAATGAAATTCCTAAAAAGGTAATGAAGTGAAAAAAAATTCTTAGCACATTTCTTAAACAAAAATATGGAATATCTAACAAAAACCAGCCAATTTGGAAAAACGTATGTCGCTTTCGGATTTAGCGACATCAAAATACCCAAAAACTGCTCTTGTACCATTGTAATCAATAGTGCTTGTCGTCTTTTTTTTCTTTTTTTTTCATGTAGCCATACAACTCCTTATACACTTCAAATGTGATTACAGAAAAATCTCTTTCCTTTATAATGACAACAAAATTATAATGGACCTTAATTAGACAGCGAACCCTTTCTTTTAAATTGCCAAAACTTACAAATCGTATCAAATTTCATCAAAATGTTTCAATTTCAGCAAATAATCCCCTTGGAAATGGAAATTATTTTTGAACATGTTCCACTGTCCTGTAGTTAGTTGTCATTTGTTGTACTGTACTTGAGAAGCATCTTCCACACCGTCCTTTTTGTTTGAAGATTTTGTTAGCGACAAATGTTTTCAGCCTACACTCTTGTGTCATTTTAGGAGTAGTCCATAGGAAGGACGCGGCCATGTTGTCGTTAATGCGGGAGGAAGCCATCACATTTTCGGGAATCAACTTTTCCGACTTGCCCCAAACGTCCTTGGCGGGGAATACATGAAAGGTGTTTTCTTTTTTTGGCGCTTGTGAAAAGGAGCATTCAAGGACCACCAGGTTTTTCTCAAGTTTTTTTTGGGGGGGGGGGGGGGGGGGATCCTGTCATAGGAAGGCGGGCGAATGGCGGCGGTGGCGCGGGAGTGTGTTGGGCTGCCAGCTGGCACGGGAAGCCCGCACGTCCCCGAGATGTGCGAAGGGCCAGCTGGAACGGCGCCGAGAGCTTGAACAAACTCCGTGGGCCCGTCCTGTTACAAGTGACACAACACAGGACTAATTGTGCATTAATCAGCGCCTTCACTGCGCTCGTCCCGGGAGCACATCCTTGCATTCCGCTTATTGATGTGGCGCTCCCGGGAGTCCACGTTTTGTCTTCCAGTTTGGTGGGCGCCTTGCCACTTTCACTCGTGGCCTGTATCTTGGATTGTGTCAAATGCTGATGAACATTCACGTTATCCTGCAAAGAAAATATTTGTATTACTCAGATCATTTCCCCCCATTGGAATGAATGGAATTGCCATTAATTTGTTCCAACCTAACCAAGATTGACGGCGGCGAGGACCACTCCCACAGCGGCGTAGTCCTTTCTCTCTCTCACACAGAAACCGCCGGATTGCGAAAGAGATCTGCCATGCGCTACATCGGATTTACGTCTGTCATGGAAATAGAGCCCAAAAAGTGCATCAACACATACATTCAAGCATATTGACAATAGTCATAGGCTGTATGTGAACAAAAAAAATCTGATACACCACAGAGAAAAATTGGCAAAAATCGGCCGATTTATTAGTTGTTCATTCTTTTTAAATATCATTATCTCTGTCTTGTGTTGTAATATGTTAAAAAAAAAAAAAAAAAGGGGCAAACAATTTATCAGTAAAGATTTATATCAGCTGATCGATCGGTCGGTCGGACCCTAATTTCATTACAGTACAATCGCTGCTATTTTTCTTCTTAAAAATGTTTTTGAGGGGTCTGGAACGGATTATTGGCATTTCCATTGACTCAAATGGGGAATGTTAATTTGTGTGATTTGACTTGCATGCGTGGCCACGGAACAAATTGAACTCCTAAGTCAAGGTGCCACTTTATGATTATTATGATAATTCTGCTGCAGCTCATGGCGGCGTGCAGCCTCCTCCAGCAACGAAGAGTAAATATCAAGAAAATGAAATAAATCTCGAAATTAACCTTTGGGCAGAGACTCGACGCTTTGCATCCAGGTCCTCCTTGGGGACTTTGGTCATCACGCACGCGGCACGTCTGGACCCTTCGTCCGCCGGGTCAACGCGCGCTGAAGTGGGCGGAGTGAGCGTGTGTGCGCAGATGCTTCACAAGCCAACCTTTCAATTAGGCCTCCGAGTATAAATATCCGCAGCTGATTGGAATGTGCACAAAAGGGCCTCCTGGTCTTGGCCAAGCTCCAAGGGGGGGGGTCTGTGGCTCCCTGGCTGGCTGGCTGGCAGTCACGCTGGAAGCCGCCCATGGTGACTTTGTCAATGGTTGCACTCATTCCCAGCTCACCTTTTTCCATCCCGTCACAGCTGAGGTTGCATTGACGCGGGCCTCCGGTTGAACTCGGCTCGAGACTCCACGTGTCTTCTTCCCCTTCACGCTTTTTTTGGCAGGTCCGCGTTTCAAATTCACGTTTCCACTTATTTCAAACAAGCTCAAGATGGAGCCACATGGTTGGTCGGCTACCAGTGTTGTTGCGATTCATACCGTCAGGTCAACAAAATGGTGGCATAATTGGGTACGTACAGAGGATCAGCACTATTTGATTTTTTTTTTCCTCCAGCATTTCAAGAAAAATAAATCTGGTTTTTTTACATTTAAGGATGTAAAATTGGCAGGTTTTTTTTCAATAATTTTGCGGTGGCTAAAAAAAAAGAAGTGATTTTGTGTTGTTGTTTTTTAATAAAAATGTCATTTCAAAATTCACTTCCACATGCTTAAAACATATTTGACATGTTAAAACACATAGCATCCACTTTGGCGGTCACACTCTGAGTGGCCCCATGACTAACCCCCCCCCCCCCAAAAAAAGAAAATTAATGGAGAAACATTTATTCTAACCCAAATAATTCTTCAGAAATCGCTGATAAACATTCAATCTACGTTTTCCAAGAAAAATTGGGCAAAATGGGGAAAAAAATCCACAAGTATGCGAATCTGCGGCTGCCAGACTGCAAAAATGCAGGGTCGACTCTAGTTTTTAAACTGTAATATCACCAATCACCACTAGATGGCAGACATGACTTAGTTGCGCATACACTGGGTCTTACACTGCCCTTTACTACAATGCGAGTTGGCCTAACGTTTTTTTGCGGCTTTGGAATGATATGCAGGGAAACATAGAACCCTCAGTGAGTGAGTTAATTTTTGTGAAAAAAGGAACAAAATTACTTTTTGCACTTGATGTCGGTTTCTTATTCAGCAGTTTTGTGCCGTACTTGAATGGTATGCAAGAGGCCTTTGTACTGGGAAATTGGAGAGAGAAAAAAAATCACAGCATGTGATTATTTTGTTTGCTTCAAATAATTTGTTGTTGGGTTAGAGTAGAGGACATGCATTGCAAAATGTATTCTCAAAAATGAAATGTATTAAGAGCACATATTTTGCACTTATGTGTGTATTTTGTCTATATTTAAAATCAATTTTTTTTGTCATACATCTAGTTCGGAAGTGTGTGGTCCTATGTGGACCCCCACGAGCACTGATGATAAATTGTGCAAATAAATTGCCCATCCCTGCTCTTTGGCATTTCAAGAATTGATTGAAAAAGTGAGTTGAATTTTAGTTCCATCCCAACATGCAGAGCTTGTATATCAAATTTTTGCTCACAAGTCAAAACTGTTGCGACGGCTCATATCTCAAATGTTGGCTCGCCCGTATCTCAAGGCACTACTGTAAACTGTAAAAAAAAAAAATATATATATATATATATATATATATATATACACGCAAAGGCTGAACAACTCACCTTGTGCCAAGGCAACGCCACACCCTCAAAAATCATATGCCCTTTGTTAGCAGGCTGACCCCTCCCCCCCCAGACGTCCCGGGGAAGACCCCCCTCGCCCTCCCCCCAAGTCTCCTCTGCATCCCCGTGGAATCAACAGAGATTAAAAATTAGGGGATTAGGTTCCCCTGCTCGGCCTGTAATCCGAGCAAACAATGCTCCCCGACACCGAGTGGCAGCTCCCGAGGCGTGGCTAAATCCTCCGTGTCAGTTATTCCTTATGGAAGGGTTCTCTCGGAAAAAAGACGCGCCCGCCACCTTCTCTCCTCGCCGTACCCCAACCCCCCCCCCCCCCTTTTATTTTAGGAGCCGCTGCTGTAATGAGGCAACGTGGGAGATGGTATGGGAGGGCATGGGGGGGGGGGGTGGTTCTATCCGCTAATAGGGTCAATGGAATAAACTGTTTACTAGGAAGGGGGGGTAAGGGGGTGGTCAGTGTTGGCACGAAGTTGGCGGATAAACGTTGGTCTTGTCTGGTCCAAGTCTGGTTTTTAGAGAATGAGCATAGAAGACTCTCTTGGAATTGCGCCATATTGGCAGAGTTAATTTTTGGGGTTTAAATAAATGACCATTTTGTTTGAAACGCTCCAAAAAATTTCAGGTGTTTTCCAATGGTGGAACTTTTTTTCTTTTCTTTTTTTTACTCAGCCAGTTTCACTTAACCACAAGAAATTTAATAGCAATTTCTGTCATGTGTCTTAAGAAGCAGTTCCTGAAAACAAACAGTAAGTCGGCCATTTTGGTTTAACACCACTATTTTGGAGTTATTTTTTACCATTTCCACGGTGCTTCAAAAGCATCATCTGAGAGATTTTGCCATTAAACACAAAACAAATTAAATTCAGCCCCCAGAGCCAGTTTCACTGAACATGAAATTTGGTAAGCATGTCTATGAGTAGACCCACAAAAAAATGTCTGAAAAGACACTGGAAATCTGCCATTTTGGTTTGTCACAGCCACCGGGGTCCTTTTTCCACTTTCCGGGACTTGTCTTAGAGATTTCGTTTTTTTTTCTCATCGCTATCAAATACAATACGTATGATGAAAAATGTATACATTTTTCAGGTTTCAACATGATGGCAAAGTTTGGCGATCTGCCATAAAACCCAAAACACATTATAACAACTAAAATAAGTTTAAGAACTTAAGTTGCAACATCCGTCATTAGTAGATGCATGAAAAAAAGTCTCAGAAAGCCATGCCTTAACTTAAATGCTTGATCCTCAAGGTGTGGACCTTCTTTATCGCTGGCAGTACCCAACGCGTCAAAGTGCGATGATATGGTTAAAGCCATTACTATCTTCTTATTTGAAAACCCAACCGAAAAGTATTGACACAAACATCCGAGTAGTACGCTACGAGTTTTTTTCTCACAAATCTGCCACTTTATAAAGTCGCAAATTTGCTTTTCGGAATATTGCCCCCGCCCTCTAAAAAATGTATGTTCATGCGTGGCCCTAATACGCCATCGTACTCATGGCACCTCGATATAAATATATATTTTTTCAACTTTACTTTGATATGGACCTCCTTTCGCACATTTCAAAAATCTATTGAAAAACTGATCTCGCGCTAACAGTGATATAGCGGGGGAACGCTATATTAAAGAGACAGCTGAGGCAACGCTTGTACTGCAAACCTCCCAAATTGTGTGTACCCCATGCTCATGGGGGCGCGAGGACCCCCATTCATTGCTGCTTGCGTCTTTTATGATTTTTATGATTTTTTATTTTTTTTTCCCACCACAGCAAACAACAGTGTCAGCCAGTAATAATGAGTCCAATAACATCGGAAGAGATGTAAGGCCTACTGAATTAAGGCCCTCTTTTAAATATGTCAGTGTCGAGCGCCGGCCATGGCGGGCACTCCTTTAATTTCATTGCTCTGTCAGCGTTTATTAAAACCCATTCGTCACCAGCGGGGGCGGAGAAATTGAGAAGGAAAATGGCGAGAGGAACGCAGAAGACACAAATGAGAGGGATGTCGGTGTGCGAAGGCGTCCAGGAAAAGAAGGACGACTTTCTTGGGACAGATAACAGCATTGTCATCTTTTTGGAGGGGGGCAGGTGGCGCTCACGCTTCGCCGTCACCTTGGGGAGTCTTTTAGCTTGAAGACAAGAGTGGGAGTGTCGAGGGGGGGCAGCAGGAGTGATAAATGAGGAACCCCCCCCCCCCCAATTCACAATCCCCAGACTGTACTGGAGCCCCGGCTAGCCCACCTTGGTGCCCATTTGTAACTGTCTTGGGAGGGGCCATCAGTGACCCGCTGACGTGCCCCCTCATTTTCCTGAAGGAAAAATACGAGATGGAAAAGGTGTCAAATCCAAAGAGTGAGTTTATTGATGGTGATAATCATGAAAATGAATGGACGATGTCTTCCGGATCACACGGTGACGGATCTGATAATTGTCGTTAAATTAAGTGTTGCATTTCCTAGAACTTTTCAAACTGTTTATTTTCCATGCTCACATACAGTAGCATGTTTTTTTTTTTTTAGTCTGGCCATAAATATCTTCAAAATGTATTTGTAGATTGTCTGACATGACTAAATGGAGAAAAGAGAACGTTTATTTTTTGCTACTGTTACTGGAGCGGATTTCGCAAATCTGTCAAGGCACCTTTGACCTCCGTGTCACTTTGTTTTAAGATTCACCCTGACCCTTCAAAGACCAGCAAGGTGGTGGAAACATAATACACAATTCAGTATAAAAAGTCTACACACCCCTGTGCAAGTACCAAGAATTTGTGATGTAAAAAAAAAAATAAAATCATTGAAAAACATTTTCCACCATCAAGGTGACGTGTTTATATCTTTTGTTACGATCCAATGAAACCAAATTAAAAACAATTTTATTACAAGTACAAAAGTTAATTTTGGCCCAAACACAACCCTGCAAAAAAAAAACTCTATAACTCTCGTGAAGTGTCATGGTGGCATCATCATGCTCGGGGATGTTTTCATTGAACAGGAATTGGGTCCTTAGACAAGGTAGAATAAATTGGGAACCGTTCAAAAGCAGTCCGGGCCATCACAAAACCTACAACCTTCTGCAAGAAAACAATCTTCTTTTATTTGACTTCCCTTTTCGAAAAGATTTGTCTTTTTAATTGAGTTGCAGAAGTTCTGGTTCACATTACTGGTGGAAAACAAACGATTCATCTTGGTCTCTTCTTTTTTTTTTTTTGCCTGCCAAAAACATGCCATTTGTACTGGGGTGTGTAGACTTTTTACATCAACTGTGTTTCATGGAATTACTTGTATTGATTCTACCAATGGATTTTTATTCCAAATGACATACCTCCGGTATCATCTTTTTCCCCAGTATTTTTTAATAGTATTTTTTCCAGGTTTTTTTTGGGGGGGGGGGGGGGGCAATGTATTCATTATGGGCATCAATTGTATGTGGATTTTCGCTATTGGAAGGACGGCCCGGTCCTTTATCCATTACGATTAACGGGGTCCACTGCACTTTAATGTCTTAACTTAAAAAGAACACAACTTTATTCTTGGAAAAAAGTGTGTCTTTATTCTTGTGATATTGCAATATTTCAGATGCAGCAATGTTGAAAACCGTGCAATATATATTTCTATTTTTGCTATTTACCACTTACGACAGTTGTTACTTGCTAATCTTTTCCACGTGAATATCATGCTGTCAAATGCCTTCTAGTGTGATTCTCAGATGGCATCAAAGTGGCCCCGCGTTAGCGCCGCTGCCTCTCTCTCTCTCTCCCCCGTACCTCCGATCCCACGCGCCGCCCCGTACAGTACCTACAATCAAAAGGAAATTAAATGATTTATTACAGCTTTCCCGGCTGCGCCGCAAAGTCAAAACATGAAAAATGAAAGACAAGAAAGGGCTTTCAGGAACACTTGTACAATGCATTTTACCCATTTGCTCTCTAACTGAATAGTGCATGATAGTGCTCAACGGAGAAGAAGTGGGAAAGGAGAGAGAGAGAGAGGAAATAAAATGAAGTGTGACAACATATGAATTTCAAATTTCTTGGGCGACATCAAAGTGCGGCGTGCGCGCGTGTGTCTCTCCGACAAGGACACTTTCTGATTTTTAATTCCGTCCTCTGATTGTATCGCCGGGCGGGGCCCCTTAACGAAGAGCCGAGCGAGGAGCCCCCGAAAGCAGCGAGCGGGCATCCGGCCGACAGAGATAGAGCGGCGAGGAAGAAAGGGAGGAGGAAAGGCGGGGAAAGAGAGAGGGAGAGGATGTGAGATCAGAGAGGGGGGGGGGGGGGGTTGTAGGAGAGAAGATGGAGGAGGAGAGAAGAAAGGAGAGGATCATCCAAACAGAGGCGGCCGTGCTCTTTGTTGTCGAAGCGATCAGAGCGTCCCTTTCATCGCATGGAGATGCGGAGGAGGGAAAGAAAGCCAAACAAGCGGGCGGCCGGAACAGTGACACGGGAGGGCACGCTCGACCTCCAAGGACTCGTAGGGGTCGCGTCGTTATCTCCGACGATACGTTATCGATGACGCCGGATCGTGTCGTTTGCTGATGTCACTTGGCTCAACAAGTTTCAACTTTGGAATCGCAGCCGCCGAGAGCTTTACTGAGCTAACTGCGGTTTTGCTATTTTAGAGTTCCTCCTTAAGTCAGCGTTTATCGTAAATTTGACACAACACAACGCGTGTTAACAATCTACCAAATTTGAATGGTTAAAACGAATATTCATAAAAAAAAACTAGAAAATGCACATTTTTGAGAAATTGTGTGTGAATACTGAAATACTGATTGGAAAAAAAAATTCTAATCATATCGAATGATATTGAATAAAATGGAATGATACTCACAAACATTTGCTCCTCAGCGGGATCCGGGCTTAAAAGGATTTGCGTAGGTTAGTGATAGACGACACCGTATTCTCACTTTCAATGGTATTGGTAAAAAAATATATATAATAATCAATATGTTAGTGGAATGGTATTGATAGAAAATACAATACTTTGGTGGGAAATGTAGAATGATATGGAATGTTATTGAAAGATATAGAAAGATGTGGAACGATAGAAAGATGTGGAACGATATTGGTCAAAAATGCAGTATGCTGTGAAGAATGTGGAATAATACAGTATTGAATGATATGGAATAATATTTAAAGATATGAATTGATATTAAATGGTAGAATGATGTGGAATGGTATTGGTAAGAAACAACATGTTAGTGGAAAACTTGGAATGATATTGGTTTAAAATGTGGGAATGGTATTGATAGAAAATACAATATTTTGGTGGGAAATGTGGAATGATATAAAATGATATGGAATGTTATTGAAATATATTGAATGGTAGAATGATATGGTCAAAAATGCAGTATGCTGGTGAAGAATGTGGAATGATATGGAATGTTATTTAAAGATACGGATTGGTATTAAATGGTAGAAAATAAAATACAATATGTTGGTGTAAAATATGGAATGATATTGGGGGGGGAAATGTGCAATGATGTGGGATAATATTTAATGATATTGAATATACGGAATTGATGTGCAATATGTTGCTGAAAATTGCGGCTTTTTGGTATGTGGGAGTTTCCGGAATGTTGAAAATCGTTTTCATCGTGAACTTGATGAGCTGAATATTTTGAATTTCGAACAGTACTGATGTGAATCAGCAGTTCTACAGTACTTGAGTAGTTTTCTCACTGAATACTTATCGAAGTAATTATTTTTGACCCGCAACAACACGTTCACAGCGCGTCAACACGAACGCCGCCTTCAAATCGGCGCTCTGCGTTTCGCCGCCGTTCGCCGCAGACGTCTAATTGCCTGCGAGCGTTCTCGGCGGGAGGCCGAGGAGCCCTCTGGCAAGGCTTCTCCTCTGGCAACGCTCGGTGCCAGCGGCGCCGCGAGGCCAGCCAGGGGTCTCCCTACCCCAAAGGGCCCCCCCCCCCGCCCACGGGGGCGCTCCCTCCAGAGTCCCTTTTGGAAGCGGATGCTGAGCTCCGGGGGGAAGCGAGCGGAAAGAGTGGAAAGGTCATACGAGCGGTTGATGAGGCGACTCCCTCGCATGAGTCGCTTAGCAACCAGACGTTGAAATTAGCACTGATTTGCCTCCTCACAATGACGCCGCAAAATTGATTGCAGCACGAGTAAACAAACTTCATTTGACATTTGTCCAAGGTGTAGTGGTTGAAAAAAAACAAGTAAATGCTTGGAAAGAGGATTTTAGGCTTGTTCTCTTTGCTGTTGTTGATTTATTTATTTTTTGCTTTGACTTGAGAGCAAGAATTTGAGATGAGTGTTGCGTTGTGGTAGGAAACTAAACTTAATACTCACTTCACAACAAAGTAGCAATTTGGCATTGTGAACAATTCTTTTAAAAAGAGGATTCAGAGCCTTTATTGCCACCCCAATTTACTGTGTTACTGTTTTTTCCTTTTTAAACTCCCCAAAATATTATTTTTAAAAAAAAGTTTTCCGTGACAAACAGAAGGGAGATGGGAAAAAAATGTAAATAAAATTTGAAAAAAGTCCGTGAATATGTGAATCTGCGGCTGCTAAACTGTGAGTATGCCGTATAACAATTCTCACAGGCATACATTCTTTATCATCTGCGACAAATGGATCATTTTAAGATTAGCATATTATTTAGGTGAGTTGTGACTATACATGCCTATCCATATGTCTAAGGTCTTGACTCATAAAGTACAATAGAGTGATATTTTCCTTATTTAACTCATTTGCACGTTCTATTTTAAATGTTTTAAGTGTCCCAAAGATGGGGGGGGGGGGGGGTTATGCTAGCGCATACAGAAGGCTTTGATGCAGCCTCTGAACTGCATAGAACGGGTGAAGAAATGGTAGTAATTACAAAAATGGCCAGCAGGTGACAGCAGAGTATAAGAAATCAACCGGGGCCATGGTGCAAAAAGCTGTTTTCCCCACTGTTTTAAGCAGATTTGTGAATAATGATGAAACTTAGCTATATGCTAATGCTATTTACAGAGAGATACAAATATGTTTTTTTCCTGATGAAAGAAGAGACTCTAATCTTTCTTTTTGAATTTTCCATGTTTTTATAGCAATAGAACACAATATTCTGTGTACCTTGCGAAATCCAGTAAAACAGCTGGGAGCGAAGGGGGTTGCTTCAGTGAAAATGTCTGGGAGGGGATGAGTTAAAAAATAACATTTGTTAAAAAAATTTGGGGGGGGGGTGAAATGGATTAATGGCTTTTCTGTTGATTTCAATGAGGGAAGATGATTTGAGATCCAAATGCTTTGAGTTATTAGCGTGATCACAGAACGAGTTGAACTTGTATGTCAAGATACTGACTCTTACAGAACCCCTTTGTGAATTTCTGTGGAAATGTTTTTTTCAAAGTTAGCGGTGTCCCAAGATTTATGCACATGACTACATTTCTAGTATTTAGTTTTATAGTTGGAGTTGTGAGCCTTCATCACAACTTGGCACATGATTTTGGAGTCAGCCAGCGCCGCTCAAACATCTCTAAGCGGAAGCTGAGAAGGCGATAGGGCTTTTTCTGACGCTTGTTGTTCTAAACTGAGCTTTTTTTTAATTATTATTATTATTATTACAGCACACTATGTTCTAATGTCTTCTTTAATTCTTTTATGTCAGATGTTTATTTTATGTAATGCACAGCACTTAGTTTCTGCTATGGTTGTTTTTAAATTGCGCTATAAATAAAATTGACTTGAAAAATTTTTTTTCACTAGAATTAGGAATTAAGACAGAAGGTCTCACACACACGCACGCACGCGCGCACACAGGCCCCTCCTGCCCGGCGAAGCAGCTGAGAGACGTACAGCCACAATGGCCCTTTAGGGCGAGACGGTCCTAATCCGCAACCCCCCCCCCATCCGTCCTACTGCGCTGGTGAAAGGGGGCCTGTCAATCATAGAGCGGCACCCTCGGGTCCCCGAGATGGACGTGCGCAAATTTGAGGATTTACTGTACCCCCCCCCCCCCCCCCTTTTTTTTTTTTCCCGCCCCGGCTTATTAGAAAGCTCTTCGCAGACGCCACTGAGAGACAGCACGCGCCCCGACATTAAACATGCGTGTCGTCTGCGTGTTGGGAACAAACAACATGCATGTACAGTACAGTTAATCATTTGGCTGTAAAACATCCTGCAATATTTTCTTTGATATTTTTCAAAATGATTCAAATCAAATATGTCGTAAAAAAAATTAGAAATCGGACGCGTTTCTGACATTAGAGATCATTTGTTGTATGTATGTCTTTTTTTTTTCCAGGTCCATACTGTGCTCCCCTTTAAAGAACACAGATTAGACTCTTTTTTTCCCCCTTCTTCTTTCCTCATGTTTCCTTTTTTACATTTAAGAAACTCTGGGGAATTATATAGCGAAAAGATATTTCAATGAAAGATTGGCCACACAATGAGTTTTTTCCTCCTTTCATAGCCATTAGCAGCTAACGCTTGACCGGGATGATTGTTTTTGATACCTTCAGGTGTGCTAAAGGGGGGGCTAGCTTCTCACTTCCCGTCATTCCAGCCTATACAGCAATTCAATTTGCTTTGTGATCATCAGGGGCAATTTGACTCCTCAAAAGCTTTCCTTAATATGCCTTTATTAATAATAATAATAATATTAAACCCGCTGTCTGTGATTTTCTTGAAAGTTTCCCGAGTACACCTTATGTGAAGTTAAGTGGTTTGGTTTCAGAGTCACAGAAATATTTCAATAGAATAACGATTCACATGAACATTTCCTTAATATGCCTTTATTGCAACAAATGCGTTGGCGTCGCATGCAGTGGGGCTATTTTCTTGAAACTTTCCTAAATATGCCTTTGTCATAACTAAACCATCGGCTCTCTGAGTCACAAATATTTGAACTGATTTTCTTGAAGATTTCCTTAATATGCCTTTATCAGAATCAAACCACTTGCTCTCTGACTCACAAAAATTGTAAATGGACAGTTATTTATATTATTTATAGTTTTTCCTCTTTTGATTTTTAACCCCTTCGGACCCATAGATGATTGCATGGACATGACATATTTGCGTGTCTAAACCAATAAAAACATGAGATAACCCCATTTTTTCCCATGTTGTTCTTATGTGGGAAAAGAGTCAAAATCAGCCAATTTGTATCAATTTGTATTTTTATTTTTATTTTTATTTTTTGCCCAGCAGCAGAAAAAAAACGCGTGTCTGAAGGGGTTTAAATGGGAAGGACGGGCCAGGTCATTCATTAAAAAAAATAAAAATTGAAAATTGTTTTTTTTAACAGTAACATGTATATAGAAAATAGGTTAAAATCTATGATTTATATTTAATTTAGCTTTAAATTTTGTTTTGATCCTAATTTATTTTTCAATAAATTAACCAAATAGTTAATGAGAAATGAATGGGGGGAAAAAATCAATAAATACACTTTAATGAACCAACGCTCTTAATATATTACGCTCTTCATGTTGACAACAAACACACACAAAGCAAACTGAAGTTCATTAAAAAAAAAATCTCATTTATTTACAACTTAAAACACTTAAAAAACAAAAAATCCTCAACATACGTCAGCAAACAGTGACGACATGGATTTCAAAGGAGCACTATTTTTTTTACTTACAAGTTAATGAGGAGGACAGGCATGAACACGGGGGAGGGATGAAGGATGATGATTTGGGATGTGGTTCATACGGTTGCGCACACGCACACACGCACAAACACGCACACACGCAGAGTTCTGCCTAAGCTGTGAAGGCAAACACACTCTGACCTACACAGAGTAAACACTTATTTAGAGGTGTCAGACGCCGTGTGTAATATCCTCTGGCACAGTAGCCGAATGTGTGTGCGCGCGAGTGCGCGTGTGCGCTAGCTGAGCCGTGCACTGTCCGTCTCAGCTGGCTGACGGTGATCAAATGTAGCAGACAGCGAGGACTCGAGCGCACTTTCTGCCTCAGAGACATTGGCCAAAGGAGGGGTGGGGGTGAGGGGGGGTGGGGTGGGGGGGTTGTTGGGCCCTGCGACCGCCTCCGGCCACCATTATCTCCTCGCTGCGTGACTGTGTGCCCGCGCGAGTGTGACAAACTAGTGTTTACTCACAAATGTGTGTGCGTGTGCTCGTGTGTCAGTTCAATCGTCAATATGCTCACGCTCATACAAGTGAGAGACGCATACATAAGTTGGCGGCGGGGGGAGGCAAAAGTCACGTCAGTGCAGCGCCTGGAAGGGGCTTGTGAGTCATAGCTGGCCATGAACAACTTTAGGGACAGCTCGGCGAGAGAAGCGGGGTACACGTTGGATTGGTGGGATAATTACGCTTGCTCACCTGCAGACAGACACAAAAAGGAAGAAGTTGAACATCTACATTTAATTGGCCTTGCACTTTTTTCCTATCGTTGTTTTTCTTTTGTGTTGGTTTAAAAACACTCACAAGACAAAACATTCGGGACGCCTTGGTATAAGAAGCGGGATCCACCCTGAACTTGGTACATGTACCCAAAGAAGTAATGTTTTACTCATATTGGCACCTGATGACAATTGTGAACTTCACATGCTGCCAAATGTTTTTGGGGATGTGGGAGGAAGCTGGAGTCACAAAAAGTACATCGATTCAAACCCAGAAATTATTGACTGCGTGGCAAAAGTGGCAACCACTGCATTGTGCTGTCAAACTATATACAGCTGCAAAAACAACAGCAACACTGTATACCAAAACGTGATTTTTTTTTTGTCCATTAGATTTGGGCCTGACCAATATGGAGTTTGTTTTTTTAAGGCTGATTGATTACAATATTTGGCAGAATAAAATTCTGATAGCCGATTATCGACTGCTATCCTTCGTGCCAGTATTTACAGAAGTAGTCACAGTAGTTACGACGGCGCGATTATCTCCTTCCTAATTCCGCTGTGGTTCGTTGCATTGTCGTGGGAAAAATCAAAACGCGCTCGCGAGTATGGCGCGCCTCCGAGAGGATTCACGATCTGAGATGAGCAGCGCATCGTCTCAACTCGCGCAACGCGAGCGTTCGGCATTGCTCGGCTTCGCTCGCCATTTTCAAGGTACGTTCGGCTTGGCTTGCTCCGAAAATGAGTTCAAACTCCGAGGCATTTTTTTACTCCGATTTTTGGGGTTAAAGTCCAATTTGTACGAGTTCCGATACGTTTAAACTCCAAGGTTCCACTGTACACGCGTAGTCCATCATAAAAAAAAGAAAAGAAGCTATTGATAAGAGAAATTAACAGTTGACACTGCGCAGCATGAATCGAAACTAGAAAAAAAATTACAAAGTGACAACAGACTGAATATTTTTAGCCCTCTAGCGTGTGTGTGTGTTTGCCCGCACTTTATCTGCCCCATCCTCATTTTTTTGTGCTTTTTGCCCCCCTCTACCCCCCTTCCCCCTTTCCCTCCCCTCCCGCACACATTGCGCCTTTTAATGGTAAATCAACAAAGGGCTCACATGAAAGAAAGGCTCGCTCTCCATTTTTTTTTTTTTTTTTTTTTTTTTTTGCGGGCGAATTATTCATCAGCGCCAGGCGCGCGTTGGCACTGCGGGCGAAAATCCTGCAGCGGCGGGCGCTCCCATTTTAATTGCCAGAAAATGACTGTAAATGATACAGAGAGAGGGCCGAGGAGGGGAGAAATGTGAGGTATAAAGAACAAGGAAAGGAAGGACGACCCCCCCCCCCCCCCCCCATACCACCACCCCCCAAAAAAAAAAAGATTAAAAAAGTGGCAATCACAAGTGAAGTGCCTCTCCACCCCGAGCAGCCCCCCAAAAAGACAGATAGTGGCGGGAGGGCGAGGGGGGGAATGCCATCAAAAAAAAAAAAAAAAAGTGCTGGGATTAGGTCTGAGAGACAGTTTACTACGCTCTTTTTGTGAGGCCAACCTGCAGGATTAGAGATAACAAATGTTAGCCGAGGACGGGCACCTGCTGTGAGCGGGAGAGGGAGGAGGAGGAGGAGGAGGAGGAGGAGGAAGAGGAGCGAGCCCGCTAAAACAGCAGCGTAAGGGAGTCGTGGGGTGGCGGGGACAAAGAAGAAGGAGATGCTGAAGAAGAAATCTTGTCTTGTGAGATTGCTGGACTTCACAGCCAAGTGGCTAATCTGACTAGCACGCTAAAGTGCCACTTTTTAATGTTATCTGGAAAATGGACTTGATCAAATATATTTATCGTTGATCTGAATGTCAACTGTAAAAGAATCCGTCTTTGGAAAAGAAAGTTTCGTTCTTACAGTCAATGTCATCAAAACAACATGGCTGAGAAGTCATTATTTTCGTGTCATCCGCAGTCATGGATTCATGAAAAAAAAAAAAATGTCCCGGGTCTACTCTCGCTTAAATCAGATGGGATTTGCTCAAACTCTCACCGCAGCCCGTTTAGGCCTCAAGCAATTTGGGGCTTAAGTGTCTGAGAGACCTCTGCAAGTACAGACTACTCAAATACATGCATCTAGCAGTGTCCTTTTTTTTTTTTTTTACTTTTTGATTTTTCTCTGTCCTGCTTATTTCCTTTTTAATTTGGACTGCTGCCCGTCTCAGCAGCAAACAGTCATACGCTAAATTAGTCCCCTGCTGCCAATTAAGGGATGGCTGCAATATTTACAAAAGTTAGAAGTTCAAAGTAGCATTTTTAGCATAACTAGATCCCGTCCTGTTTATCTCCTCTTTCAGTTTTAACCGCGGCCCGTTTAGGCCTCAAGCAATTTGGGGCTTAAGCGTCTGAGAGACCTCTGCAAGTACAGACTACTCAAATATTTACACCTATCAGTGTCTTTTTTTTAATTTAATTTTTTACTTTTTGCTTTTTCTTTTGCCCTGTTTACTTCCCTTTTCTTTTCTTTTTTTTTGGGACTGCTGCCCGTCTCAGCAGCAAACAGTCATACCCTCAATTATTTCCCTGCTGCCAATGAAGGGATGACTGCAATATTTACAACACGTTTTAAGTTCAAAATAACATTTTTAACATAACTATATCCCGTCCTGTTTATCTCGTCTTTCAGTTTTAACCGCAGCCCGTTTCAGCCTCAATCAATTTGATCTTAAGTGTAACCCATCTCAGCAGCAAACTCAATTATTTGTGGGCCTTCCCTGATTGTTGCCAAGTTTGAGACGATGACAATGTTTTAAACAGGTTTGCTTATTTGTGAGTTAAACAAACTTGAACCAAACTTTTCTCCGGTCATGTTTGCTTCCTGTTTCAAGATTTACAGCAGCCTGTTTTAGCAGCAAACTATTTTGGGTTGCTGCCAAGTAGATGATGCAGAAATATTTACAACATATTTTAATATTAGCTGGATCTGTTACAACAGCTTCTTTCGACAGCAAATGATTCTGTCTAATCCTGGACGAAACGTTCGTTTCTGTAGCAGCCCGTTGAGGCAGTAAGTATTTGGGGGCTTAATTAGCTGACAGTCCTATAACTATGCTAGTTCTCCTGGTTTGATTGGTTTTAGTTAAAAAATAGTCACACACGATTTCATTGATTGTACTGTTTGCATCGCCTTTAAATTCCTATAGCAACCCTTCTAGGCAGCAAACAATATGGGACTTAATTTGTTTAAGATCCTCTCGTCTCTGCCATGTATTGCAATCAATGTATGCCTTCATTGATTCTTATTCAACAACCAACCCCCCCTTCCCCCCCAAAAAATAATTAATAAATGAATTTATCATGCCCGTCACTCAGGCTAATGTGTTCCTCTCCCCTTTTTGACCTCAACAGGAGGGCATGGGGACCTCGCCGCCTGCTCGGGCTCAGGAAGCACTCAGACTGGTCAGTCCTCAACAAAAAGCCCGTCTGGAGCCACCGCACGGATGACCCACACGCACACACACATGAGCGTCCGACCCAAGGTGAGCTGCACTGTGTTGCGCAAGGTGAGGTGAGTGTGTGTGTGTGTGTGTGTGTGTGTGTGTGTGTGTAGGGGGCACTTGGACAAAAAGGGCTTAACCTCAGCCTTGTTTCCCGCACTTCAGACCTGACGGCTTTCACCTCCCCATTAGCATTCGGTCCCGAGTTTGACCTTTTATTTCGGGTATTTACAGTCTGAGAGCTCGCCGTGAATGACGGGAAACGTCTCTATGAGAAAAGTCGTAAGAACATATGCACGCTAAACACGCTAAACACGCCTCCGTATGTTGCCCGTTGTTTCCGTTTCATCACTCATGTTTTGAGGGGGGTGATTTTTTTATTTTTTTTAAATCTGAAAAACAAAAGCCAGCGCGGATAACCGCAGGGACTGCTAAACGAAGCATAAAGACCCCGAGTGACCGAGGGGAATTATTTGGCTCCATTAAGCAGGCATTAACATGAATTACTATCTAATTAAAATTAAACAGCTCATTAATAACTTTGCGGCAGGGTCCTTAGCGTGGAAGTCCTCTGGAGTGAGTTTGCGTGCGTGCGTGTGTGCGCGTGTGTCTTGTGTTATATTGTGTGGCGGGCCGAGAGAGCAATCAAGTGGGATAAAAGCCGGCAGCTGCTCCATGGGAGGGTCTGAGGGTCTTTGGAGAAGGCAAACGCTCACCTGGGCGGCCAACGACAGACGTTGCTAGGCTAACTTCTTACACCACAAAGTTTTCTAATGAAAACGTACAAAAGCCCAAAGTGTGTAGTTACACAACAGTGGAACATTAAAAATATATATAATAATGCTTCTTGTTTCATTTATGCCCTGTACCAACAATCACAGCAACCCGTTTAGGCGGCAAACAATTTGGGTCTTAATTAGTTTAGGGTGGGCAACCTTGGTTGCTGCCACCTAGAGGCTATTTCAGTCTTTACAAGTAACATTGCTTTGCTTTTGTTTTATTTTAGTTTAAAGTGGTGTCTTCCAAATGTTTGTCATAATTCTACAACAGCCCGTTTAGGCAGCAAAACATTTAGGTTGTATTTAATTGGTTTAGCCTCTTTTCGTTACTGCCAAGCAGAGATTACTACAAGTGTTGCTATTTTTTCACAATAGCCAAATCTATCTCTAGTTCTATTTATTTTCAATGCAGCCTGTTTAGGCGGCAAACAATTTAGAGCTGAATTGGTTGGCTAACTTCCCTGTTCAACAGTCCTCTGAATCTCACTGTCAAATAGAGACTACCGACAATCAGCTTTATTTTAGTTTTAAAAAAAGTGAATCAACAAATGTTTCTCTTGTCCCGTTTTCTTCCTGTTTCAATCAGCAGCCTGTCTAAGCAGCAAATAGTTTGGGGCTTGATTAGTTGGTGGGCCCTCTCCTGTTTGCTGCCAAGTGGCAACTTCTACAATATTAATGGCAGGCTTGTATTTGTTGTAGTTCAGTAAATATTTATCTTGGTCTGTTTTCTTCCTGTTTCAATTTCAACAGCAGCCCGTCTATGCAGCAAATTAAGTGGGACTTGACTAAATGTCGGCCTCAATATTTATAAATAGCATAGGGTTGCTTTTCTTGTTTTGTTTTTTGTTTGTTTTGTGAGTGAGTGTGTTCAGTAGTCCATTGCCAAACTTTTTCCCTGTTTACATCATGTCTCAATTTCTACAGCAACCCATTTAGGCAATACACTCATGTTTGGGCCTATTCAGCTGAAGTCTTTGTAGTGTTGATGAGTAAAACTACTGCAATTTTGTTAGCGTTTAAAAAAAATATATATATATCTTGTCCTGTTTGCATCCTGTTTTCAATTGCAACAACAGAATGTCTAGGCTCAATTAGTCGGGGGGTCTACGCTGGTCACAAGTGTTGTATTGTTTTGTTTTCTAATTCAGAATAGTCCCGTTCCATACATATAGATTTTCCTGTTTATTTTCACTTTCTACAGCAACCTGTTTAGTCAGCTATTAAATATGAAATCAATTTAGATGTAATTAGATGGGAGGCCTCTCCTGGTCACTGCCAGGAGTGGAATACTGCAATCTTAGTTGAGTTGTGTTTTTTGTTTTGTTTTTTTGTGAATAATCCTTGTCTCTTGTTCTGTCTACTTCCTGTTTCAATTTCTATAACAGCCCATCTCGGTAGTTGAATGGAAATCTTTTTTATTTTTTATTTTAGTAGCTGCCAAGTGGAGACTATTTTATTACTTACCAGGAGCTTTGTGTTTTGTTTGTATTCTTTGGAGTAAAGTAGTCCCTTAGCATGCTTTTCTCTTGTCCTTTTTACTTCCCATTTCAATTTCTCTGGACTTGGGGAATTTTTTTATTTTTTATTTTTTATTTAAATTTAAAAAAAAAACTTTCAAAAAATATTTGAAAAATGTGTCTGCTTGGCGACTCGCCTGCAGAGAATAGAGTGCTAAGTGTTATACTGCTCTCACACATCGGAAAAGGAAATGGGTGAATATGTTTGCGCTGAAGCTGCGGGCGCAGTGCCAGCACGCATATTTTGACAAGATACGTGATGGGCGTCGACTCATTCCCGCTGTGTCCTGTCGGGCTTTTAAACTTCTCAGTGGATCAGCCTGGCAGGATCTGTCAGCGGGAGAGAGTGAGAGAGAGAGAAACGGACACCGGGTTACATCAGTGGAGCGAGTAAGTTGAATGAAGATGACAAGAAAACTGTTTCATCTAAAGGCCAATGTGTACGTGCTACACAACACGCAAAGACCTCGCCAACCGGGACCAAACCCGTTAAGGTACGACACTTCATTTGCCTGAGTTAGGTATTGTAATTAGGTGGTGAGGCCTCCCCAAGTAGAGAATATTGCAATATCTAAGACTTTTCTAAAAAAACTAAAAAAAACAACAGCAACGGTTAGAAAAGTCTTAATAATAATAATGTACCAGATTTATTTGGCACTTTCCTTTTTTTTTCCGCACACCTCTTTCATACAGCAGCCCGACTATGCAGCACACAATTTGGGTCTTATTTAGTAGCTGCTGTACAAATGTTTTTCTTTTTCTTTTTTTTTAATTCAGAATAGTCCCACTGAAAATTTTCCCTAGCACAATTTACCCCCTGTTTCAATTTCTATCTCAGCCTGTTTAGGCAGCACATAATTTTCTCGTGGTAACTGTCACGTGTGGAATAGTCTTATACTTATAAGTTTTTTGTTTTTTTGCTAAAAATGTTCCTACAGAAAACTTTTCCCTTCTCCAGTTTACATTTCCGTTTCAATTCCTACGGCAGCCCGTCTAGGCAGCACAAAATCTATGGCTTAATTAGTTGGTCGAGTCCTGGCCACTGCCAAATTCAGATTTTTTAAAATATTAATTCTACCTTCTCTCTTGATCTGTCTATGTTCCCTTTCAATTCCTATGGCAGGCCGTCTAGGCAGACCACAGTTTGGAGCCCAATTATTTGGGATGGTTTTCGCTGGTCACTAACAAGTTCACACTATTGCAATACTTATGAGTGTTAGTTCTTTTTTTTTTTCTTTCAGAACAGCACCTTTGCAAACTTTCCTGCCCTGTCTACATTCCCATTCAATTTATACAGCAGCCTGTTTAGTCTGCAAACAATTTGGGACAAGCTGGAGGCCCTGTCCTAGTCACTGTCAAGTAGCGACTAATTCAATATTTAGTTGAATGCATTTGTTGTTTTTTTTTGTTCAAAATAGTCCCATGCCAAACGTATCTGTTGTCTTGCTGTTTTGGAGTTCATCCAGCAGCCCGTTTAGGCAGTAAACAAATTCGGCCTAAACTAGCTCGTGGGGTCTCCACTCATCACTGCTCTGTGCAGACTATTGTAACATGTATTTTGTTCAGAATAGGGCGGCTGTGCCAAACTTTTCAACAATTTCTTCCTGTTACAGCAGCCTGTCGAGACAGCCGTTTGGGCAGTCATTAGTTGTAGGGGAGTTCTGCTGGTTGCAGGCAAGTACAAACTGCCCCAATATTTCAGAGTTTTTATATATTTTTTAGGTTCGGAATGGCAACACACAAAACTTTTTTCTTGTCCTGTTTACTTCTCCTGGTATTCTCGTCTCGAGCATCCCATCTAGGCAGTTGATTGGAAATCTGTTTTCTACAGTACTACCGACAAACTAACTAACCAATAAGTACCCCTCGCCTGTAGTGTTTTAGCGAATAAATAACGCCAGCGAATGAACAAGAAAGAGGGATGAATGTTAAATTAGGCCTCACGTACACACGCGCACACAAAAACACAAACTTGTCTTCCCACTTCCTTGGCCAGGAGCTGTTTACCTCTCTATCAGTGCTGTTCTCTATAAGTAGAGAGCCAATCCATATTCACCGGCCTGAAATTCTTCTTCTTATCTTTACCCGACCCTTAAAAAAAAAAAAACTCTGCATGTTCCCCTCTGTGTGCGCGCACGCACCCACGCACACACACACACACACACACACATACATACATAAACATGTCTTTATGGAGGCAAGAGGCGAGCACGTCGGGCCAGGAGGGGGTCGGGGATAAGAATCACCTTGAATTCAAAGTAGAGGATTTCGCCTCCTCGGCACAGAGAGGATGGACATGCAGGCCGTGTCGCAGGTGGACCGAGGGAGGCTCCAGGGGGGCGCGAGTGTGCTCTGAGGGGACAGTTCCTGGATTTAGAGAGTGTGGAGGGATGCTTTGTAGAAATTTGGTGGCCTGCATTAAGGGAGAAGAGGATTTTGTAGGAATGATAATGTACTGTGATTCTGGGAAAAGCATTCAATATAAGTCAAATTTCAAAAGTTTAATAGTTTTCAATTAAAATTTTAAAAACACTCAAATGTAATAGAAAAGAGAGAAAAAATGTCAAATGTTTTCTTTTTAAATTATACTTTTGTGGAGTTTATTCTTGAATTTGTAGTCATGTTTAAGGTTAACCTCACATTTCCTCATGGATTGTTTGTAGGTTTGGGGGTTTATTTACTCATAGGAAAAGCCTACTAGAACATCTAAGCTTTATTTGGGGTTTATCTGAGACTTTAAATGCTGGCAAGTGTATATTGCCTCCCATTTAACAAATTGAATATAATTGGTTAATTCTGAACACATCCACATAATCAGTTATGAGGGTGTGTACACTTACGCAACCACATTATCTCGGCTGTTTGTTTTTATGTTCTCTATTGATTTTGTTGTCAAGTGAGCTGTGAAGGTTATAGGTCACATGAATAGTATAAAACGTTTTGAAATTATTTATCTTATCACCCAAAAATGGCATTTGAACAGGGGTGTGTAGACTTTTACATCCACTTCATTGGTAGATGCTGCTGTTTTGATTAGCAAAAGAGTTTTCATGGGCTCCGCATTTAACTCTTTGCTGTACATGTGCTTATAGGTTGGAGGAAGATTGTTTACAACATGCACACAGAGTTCACACACTGATGCACTTCTTGTAGGTGCTTCTGTTTTGGTTAGCAACAGTTTCAACTTCAACTAATTTCTGTAGTATAGGATTTAACTTTATCGATGATTTCTTATCGGCGTGTGTTGCATTAAATATGACGATAAATACAAGTATGAATGTCAAAATGTTAGCCTCAAATGTAGTTGTGGCCCATTTGGAGGTGATGGAGGTGCTTAACTCATTCACTGCCCTTGACGAAAAATTCATTTTAACTATTTCTATTAGTTAAAAAAAAAAACTTTTGTTAACAAGAGTATGAAAACCTAGGGGAAAAAATATTTTACATTTAGACCAGATATAAAATTTGTGATTAATCGTGCGTTAACTATTGAAGTCATGTGATTAATTACAATTAATTAGTTTAGTTTTAGTTTTAATTGTAATTAATCGCATGACTTTAATAGTTAACTCATGATTAATCACAAATGTTATATCTGTTCTAAATGTACAATAAAAACTTTTTTTCTAGGTTTTCATACTCTTGTTAACTGAAGTGGAAAAAAATATTAAATTAATAGAAATTGTTCAAATGATTTTTTTACGTCTAAAGCCCTCAATGGCAGTGAATGAGTTAATTGGATTAGCCCGATTCCCAACATGCTGCTTTACATCATGTGGACTTGGGCGGGTGGCAGCGTTGAGAAGGGGAGTCGCAGACACAAGCATTCAGAGTGAAAGTCGGTGAGGGCGCCTCAAAGAGTGCTCGAGCATGGGGCTGGTTGATTTGGGGGGGGGGGGGGTGTATGGGGGGGGGAGCCATCACGGGTGCCTGTTCCTATGCGAGTCGGCCGCCTCCTTGTTTGGAGCTTCAAGTTGGGAACTCTTGACGACTAATTGCGAGCCGATGCCTGGCATGAATATTCATGCTGGTGTGTTCAGACCCCGTCTAATTAGTGGAGAGTTAGAGGAAGAAACTCGCACCTTGCATACCCTGCACGAGGGAAGCGCACACCCCCAACAACCACCCACCATGCTCCCCCTTCTTCCACCATGCAGCTCTCGAGGGAATGCTGGCAGAGTAGCCGGAGTTCATTAGTCAAAAAAAAAAAAAAGGAGGAAAGAAAAGTTACCTGAAAAAAGCACATATTTGGTCTTCAAAAAAATGGACGTGCAAACAGACTTTTTTTCTTTTTTTTGCATATTTGGGGGCCTATTATGCATGTCTATCAAAGAACAGGCACTCACAAATTATCTATTGGAGAATTTTAAAATGTAAACATGGAAAGGAAACGTCCCCTGTGGGATTGAGTGGTTTGGGAGGGGGTGGAAGATTCACGTTAAATATCTAATGAGACCCTTTCAACAAAAGTCTTACTTTGGGCTTACCTGTGGAAAGTAGTTTTTAAAAAAAAAATTGTTCACTTCCAACCAAATGTTTGCCTATTTTTTGTCCTTTAGACAAAAGATTAAATGAACCATAAAAGTGTTTATTATTATTATTATTATTATTATTTGGGAATTACAAACACTTTTTATTGCCATTTTTATGAAGCTAATAATTTCAAACCCTACTAAATCCTAACTTGTGTGTTATTTTGAATGTTCCAACTGTGAACGTTGGTGCCTTAACCGTTTAATTCATAGTTAAAACAGCACAAAAGAAGAAGAAGAAGAAGAATGAAGTGAATTAAACGGTTTGTGCATCATGATTTCATGCTTCAATGCACTCTCTCAGGTGTGTGCCTTAGCCACCAGGGGGCACTGTAATGCAGACATTTATAATATATGAAGAAGAGTTTCACAGCTAAGTTACTCAGTAAGCCACAATTAAAAATATTTTTAAAAGGAAAATAACACAATTTGGCAAAAAGAAAAAAAAGGGGGGGGGTTGTTTTGTACAAAACAACTTAGAAAGTTAGGTCAAATTGATTGATTTCTATTTTACGCAACCCTTTTATGAGTGAGTCATTTTTTTTAGAGGATAAAGAATATATGCCTGTGGGTATTGTCGCTTGTAGACATTTGTGTTGAAATTTCTGTTGCTTAAAGGTTAAATTATCGCAACACTGATGCGAGCTTTGCTTGCTTGTCTATTTGAATTTTGCATTGTGAGTTAGCATTAAGCTAGCAGACTTTCTTAAGGTACATGGTCAACGTGTCATTTTCTTTCTTTTGAGTTTAAACTTGCACTGGGAAGGCCAATAAAACAGCTTCAAGCAATAACTTGGCAATTGTTTACCATCTTCTGCTTGTTGCGAAGTTCACCGACACCGTAAAAATTGTGAGTCTCGAAAAACTCGCAGTTGGAGTTTCGAGGACTTCCAAACTATCTGGTCAGTGAATTCAATTCCATTTCCCTCCCTTTTGTTTTGCTCACATCCTGCATGTTGACCTGATGTCAAGTCATGTCATGCAAGAAACTATAAATTGACACTAAGGAGAATTTGGCCCAACAAAGAAGAGCTTCATATTGTTGGGTGGGTCGATTCGTCTTTCCCCCAAGACCCCCCCCCCCCCCTCCTGACCCTCTCTGCTTCTCCTTTTCGTCATCTCCCAGATTCATCCTCATCCACGCCGCACACGGTCTGTCATTCACTTCTGTGGGCTCCCTTTCACGACGCGCACCATGGAGACGTGGTTGGCCACGGCAAAAATGCACCGGGGGGACGGGGGTTGAGGGTGCGAGGGCACGATTCCTCCACAAAAACGCCCCCACCTCCTCACCTCGCGCCCCCCTCTGCTGAGCATCTGGATGTGGCTTTTCCTTCCATACACAAGAGTGACTCTGTGCGGGCGTGCTTTTTATAGACATGGCCCACGAGAAGGGGGGAGGGGCAAATGACCCCCCGAAAAAACGATAGGGACGGAAAATTGATTAATTAAATAATTAAATAATCCACAAACGCTGCGAAAGTCGCATGATGTCAAGTCAAACAGGAGTTTATATAAAATGACTAATTTAAAGAGAAAGTGCACAAAAATAACTCATCTGTAGGATATGCACAACACTGTGAAACAACCTGACATGGTTTTATCGAACCTGTTAAACGGCTGATGAGTCCGGAGTTTAAAATATAAAAGAAAAAAAAACTTTTTTGTAAGAATTTTATAAGAAATTGGCAAAGACATGACGCACAAGAATGGGGATGAACAACCCACAGAAAGGGACAAAATATTCTATCAATCAATCTGACTAGTCCTAAAACACAGTCACAAAAAAATAAATAGGTAATTAAAAACGGTTTTAGAAATTCATTTTACCCAACAATGTTTAACAAAAAAAATGCAGTGCACTACAATTCCATGCAAATGACATAATGTACTGTCAAGGATGGGGCCATAAATCACGCCTTTCGCCAGACCATAAACTCTCATGCAAATGGCATGCAAGAGCTTTCATCATTGTACAGATATATTCAATAGAATATTTTAAAAAGTAGTGCATTTGTAAAATATATATATATATATATATATATATATATATATATATATATATATATATATATATATATATATATATATATATATATTTAATTGTTGCTCATTGTAGTTTTTTATTGGTTTCACATCAAACCCTAACCCCTAACCCTAAACCTAACCGTATATCTATAAAAACCTAACCCTAACCCTATGAAGTGAAACTATACAGAAAATGCACGCTAAGAGCAACTCTACTCTACGAACCGATCGCTCCGGACATGAACACAAATAAGCACAACACTGTGGAGTGACTGCAGAGTAGAGATAAAAGACAAAAGTGCACACAGTCACAATAATTATATTTAAGGTCAAAATTAATTAAACGTCCTAAGAATGTGTGACATTATCAAAAACAATTTTAAACAACTTTAAAATAATTGTAACTCATTGAGCAAATGGTATGAAAATGCTCTCACATATGGATGGCCATAAATCTCGCCGTTCGCTAGATAATGATGGTCAGCACTGTCAGCAATTAGTTTTTTTGTTGCATTTTTTTTGCATAAGCTCAAACTAATTCTTTATTTTTGAAATTCTTATGACAAGCGACAAAGTGCATGCAAATGTCATAAATTGACCGTCAAGTATGAGCGCATTCAAGGACGGGTGGTCATAAATCACGTCCTTCGCCAGATTATGTTGACGTGCGCTTGTGACCACAAACTCCACTACAAGATAAGACAACAATTTAAATAGTCTGTTAGTCCCGTTGGAACAAAAAAAAATCTAACTAATTCTCGTGGTTTTGAAATTGTTTTGAGCTGACATATTGACAGCTTGCAAATTGTAACCTTAAGCGCAAGCAAATGTCATAAATTGACCTGCAAGCATGTGTACAGCCAAGAAGGACGGGGTGGCCATAAACCACGCCTTTCGCCAGATGATGACGAGCACCTGTGACCATAACCCCCCCCCCCCCCCCTTTTTCTAGCAAGACACACTAGCCGAGCACTCAGCCTTACCTTTTAAAATCCCCCAAAAATGAAGCGCGTGAGCCCCAACACGTCTGTAAGTAAACACAACAACAAGGTTGACGAGTAAAGAAGAAGAAGAAAAGAAAAAGACTTAAACGGCAGGCAGCAGTTTAGACGTCCGGAAGGAGGAGCGCGAGGAGGCGAACATGCGGCCGATTGCCGACTTTTAAGGCGAATGCAACGCCAGAGATGTAAGATTTGTTTAAAGCCCCGCATTTCCATTTAAGAACGTGATTGTGTTTGCAAAAGATCCCTTTCAATCTTTGCACCCCCACCCACCACCACCAGCCCCTCACTCACTCTCTCACTCACTCTCTCTCTCCATGTGTGTGCGTGTGTGTGCGCGTGTGTGTGCGCGCGTGTACCCCTCAGCGTCTTCGAGCCTGCTTTGCAATTCATAGAATTGGTAATTTGCTATTGGGACAAAACGTGAAGGGAAAAATAATCAGATCAAGCAGGGGAAGGAGAGGAGAGATGCGTGTGTGTGTGTGTGTGTGTGTGTGTGCGTGCGGGTGCGTGCGTGCGCGTGTACGTTTCTGCGTGTTTGTTAGATAGCTGTGTGTGCATTGTAGGAAAAAGACAGCCGTGTGTGTGTTTGCGCGCGTATCGACTCAAGATGCAAGGACTCACACGCCATGCTAAAATATAATACATATAGAAACCAGCATCATAAAATGGTGTGCTTGAATTTTTTGTGCTAATGCATGTTGACTGAAAACAGATGTTGAAATTACATAACGCACAAAACGTGAGCAAGATGTTAGAAATGGAGGCCTCGAGTGCTCATTTCCAGAATCAGAATATTAAGAACAGCCAAGTGATGCAGTGCAGTATCACCCCCCCCCCCCACCCCCCAAAAAAACACAAAAACAACAATGCTATACGTTGTTAATGTGTGACTGTTGGCATTATTATCTTTATATTGTGCAGGTGTACCTAATGATATGCCTAAGCATTTTTCAAATGAGTACATTTTGTTTTGTAAAATATGTTTTCCTAATTAGAAATTGAATTAATACATTTGTTCAGAAAAAAACTACACTGTAAGTGTATTTTTCCCTTATGTGCTTTGCTTAATTAAGCAACATGAGAGGGTCCAAATACATACTATATATTTTAATATTTCATATATTGTTGTTTATTAGTGAAAGCTTTCAATGTGTGATGGACAGACAGACAGTGTGCAGTGCACTTACAATAGGACAATTGTGCACATGCTGTAAAAAAAAATATGTGCCAAATTATCATCATCGTGTCATTGAAATCAACCGAAGACAACAGTTGTGCATCAATGACTTAAGATGCATGTCATCTTATTGCACATGAATAATAAATCATCAAATCCGTTGAATCGGAAAAAAATCATGCAATAATGAAAGCTTGCACATCTTAAAGTGAAGAATATGGGAGCGATGTGTTCCCCTCTGCTCCATGTTGTAGTTCTAAGAAGCCTTCCACGGGGCTCATAATCTCGTTTTATGTTCATAAAATCAAACGAAAGGATTCATCTCGACTCTTGCGCGTGAGACAATCAAGGCTTGTCGCACGATTGCTGAATGGGATGCTGTTATAGTAGGCGGAATGTGCACAATCACGTCGAGGGGGAAAAAGTGTAAAGCGGCATTATAATCAACTCACCAAGGTGCATGTAATGTTGTTGTAGTGTATATAAAGCATCAATGGTGTTCCCTGTACTGTTATTATTATTAAAATTAATGTAGTACAAAAAGAAAAGTGGGTCCCCACACGTTTGGACTTTTAAGGTGAAGTAACACACACGCCAATGATAGAAAGGGGGGGGGGGGTCCCCCCTCCTCTCCTCCTCCTCCGCCGCGCGCACGCGCGCCTATCGAGCGCGTCCCCGCGGGCCTCCGTCGGAGCCGAGCCAATGCTCGCCTCTCGGAGGCGTGTCCTCTCGCCGGCCCAAGACCTCCCAGAGCATCCGCCGACGCCGTCCGGGGCTCTAAAGCCCGCAGACCTCCTCGGCGGCCGTCACTTCTCCGAGTCGGAGCCATGGCGACAACAGCTCAGTACATCCCGCGGAATAACTCCTTGCCGTCCAACCCGCTCATGCACCCGGACTCGGACCGCATGCACCAGGGGACCACCTACCGGGAGGTGCAGAAAATGATGCACCACGAGTACCTGCAGGGGCTGGCGGCCACCAACACGGGACACCCGATGAGCCTGACGCACCACCAGTGGCTGCCCACGTCCAACAGCGACTGGAGCAGCGGCACGCACCTCGGGCAGCAGGAGCACAAGGCGAGCCGCGAGGACCTGGCGGCCGGCTTCCATCACAGATCGCACCTTGTGCACCAGCAGACGCAGGGCGCCCACCACGGCGCCTGGGCTCCGGCCAGCGCGCACCACCTGTCCCCGTTGTCGCCCGCGTCGAGCGGCGGAGTCGGCGTCGGCGGCGGCGGCGGAGGTGGCGGCGGCGGCGGCGGCCAGGCTCTGCTCTACTCGCAGCCGGGATACACGAACCTGAACGCCATGCTGGGCAGCCCGCAGCCGGGCGCCCTGCACCACGGCATGCGCGAGCCGCTCCACGACGACGCGGCGGCGGCGGGGGTGGGGGTGCACGACGGCCACATGGAGTCCCCGCAGCAGGCGTTCGGCCACCACCAGGACCACTCGGACGAGGACGCGCCCAGCTCCGACGACCTGGAGCAGTTCGCCAAGCAGTTCAAGCAGCGGCGGATCAAGCTGGGCTTCACGCAGGCGGACGTGGGCCTGGCCCTGGGGACCCTGTACGGCAACGTCTTCTCGCAGACCACCATCTGCCGCTTCGAGGCGCTGCAGCTGAGCTTCAAGAACATGTGCAAGCTGAAGCCGCTGCTGAACAAGTGGCTGGAGGAGACCGACTCCAACACGGGCAGCCCCACCAACCTGGACAAGATCGCCGCGCAGGGCCGCAAGCGCAAGAAGCGCACCTCCATCGAGGTGGGCGTCAAGGGGGCGCTGGAGAACCACTTCCTCAAGTGCCCCAAGCCGTCGGCGCACGAGATCACCACGTTAGCCGGCACGCTGCAGCTGGAGAAGGAGGTGGTGCGCGTTTGGTTTTGCAACCGGAGACAGAAGGAGAAGCGCATGACGCCCGTGGGGGTCCCGCACCCCAACATGGAGGACGTATATTCCCAAGCGGAGACCCCCCCGCTGCACCGCTCGCTACACAGCCCCGTGCAGTGACTGACTTGACAGCCCAGAACACCACCACCGCCCCCCCCCCCCCCCCCAACTACCCGCTTTGCGAACCCCCTACCCGCCACCGGGCTCCTTTGTAGACACATAAAAGGGACTTCGTGGAGTTTACACTATTTAAATTTCCTCGACGAGACTTTTGGGGAGGGGGTGGGACGTTGTGTGCAGTTTTTTTTTTTTTACTTAGCATTGGGAATACATGTTGGGGGAAAAAAACACATCTAATGACAAATATTCCATTTAAAGCGAGACAAAGATTTATTTACCAAAATTATAACGGAGGAGATGCAAGGAGAATCATCATCTCCTCCAACCTTTTTTTGGACCGTGAACGCACCACACGCCTGCAAAAAGAAAAAAAAACACTGGAGATGAAAAGTTAGCACTGAATGAACTTTTTTTTTTGCTTATTATTATTATTATTTGTCTGTCGTCTTTTTTAATTTAATTTCAAAACCATAACCCGAGTGTGTACTTTTTGGGGGTGCTTCTAAAATTGGTGACGGGAGCTCATCAGGGTCAAAATTTGGGAAGAAAATGATGGCAAATTAACGAATATTCCAAAAGCAACAGGACTAACATGTTCTGATTGCACGCCTTAATATATTTTTTTTAACCTCACGTCGCAATTCGTACACGCAGACGCTAAAAACAACAACATTTTTCTCGTTTATTGTGGATTTTACCTCGATTTTTGTCTTGATTTGTTTGCATGGAGCACTTACTTTTTTGTTGTTAATGCAAAATTTCCACACATATTGGCCCCCCATCACCATGCAAAGTTGGAGCAACTCAGGTAACTTTCAGTGCCCCCCAACCCAGCCCCCCAGCCCCATGTCAAAACAACACTTTCTCCGACACTTAAAAAGGCCGTGAATGCATCGCAGTCAAGGGATTCTTTATTTTTGTTCTACTTTTCAACTCGTATTTATTTGACGTCTTTGTGTGTCATGAAGCAGTCCAAAAAAAGGAGAGAAAAAAGACAAGCAGTGCTATTCACCAGACATTTGAGGGATTTTTTTCCAAGAAAACGTGACAGTTATTAAAAAACGAAAAAAAAAAGTTTAAAAAAAAAAGGTGATTTTAGAGAAAATGTGTAAATATGTCCAATATGTAAAACTTGTATTTGTTCTGGAATCTGTTTTTGTTTGTTTCTTTTCCTGGCAGTTTTGTACACTTACTAATAATATCCCAGAAGATATTTTAATATGATTTTTGATTTATTGATGACTCATTTATAAATATATATTTATTATTTCTTCGAGGTGTTTTGTTTGTTTAGCTCTGTTGTTGTTTTCTTTTTTATATATTTGTTGCAGTGGATGATTTTACTTTCTTTCTTCATTGGTTGTACGTTGATTGCTCTCCAAATGTAGACTGCAAAGTCACATTTCTATTTATGTTATAGTAATATTTTATTACTTACATAAAACGTATATACAAGAAAAGTACTCTGCTGTTGTCGCTGTGTGTTCTTTTGTTTGGGTTGCACCACTAGGCCGCATTTAAACCACACCGTTGAGTCCAATATTTCATAAATAATGTCTTGTTATGATTATTATTGTTTGACGTCAGGCATCCCGTATTCATTTGTGCAATACTTATAATCGAATTTTTATGTTTTTGATTGATGATAATCATCGTATTGAGTTGTGCAATTAGGCGCTTTTTAAACGTGCATTAAAAAAAAAATCACATTGTAAGCATGTAAAATGATGATGATGTTTTCTAATATGTGTAAATGTGTCAAGACAAGACAGGAAAATCTGAATCGAGATTTGCTTTTCTTCTATAAAATCACTTTTTTTTTTAAGGCCTTAAAATTGAAATAAATCTCGACCTTTCAGTGCTATCATTTGCTCTTAAATGCCCAAATGATTCATTTTAATCGTTGATTTAAAAAAAAAATCGTCTTAAACGCTCTACGACTTTCGTAAATGTGGATTTGAATTTATTTTGTATAAACGACTTCAAAATAAACTGTAAGTAGCCCGTAGTTCAAATGCTACATTTCTGACGAAATAAATTGACTATAGTCAAATATGACACAAAACTCTCCCTGGCAAATTCCACTTTTTTTTTTTCTAGGTTCTTTTGGTTGCATATAAAACAAAGCATATTAAATAATGCAAAACGCGTGTTGTATTCCTGGTTCCAGACGAATCTTAAGACACCCACATGCGCTGGAAGTAAATTATTATGGGAGAAAATAAAATGTATTTGTTCAAGATATTTGCGTTGTTAAACGCGACTCGCGACGCCAGCGAACGGCTTTTTAAGCATTTTATTAATCATGGAAAAGCGGATTCTATCCCGTTTTCTTTGTTGTTTCCGTTCGTAAACATGGAACAAAAATAGCGGAATAAATTTCTTTCTTACTCAGTCAGTGACTGAAGATCGTTAAAAAGTAAGCAGGGGAGCAAAAAAAGAGAGAGAGAGATAAAAAAAAAAATGTGTGTGTTTGCAGAAGCTGAAGTGGTCCAAACTCCAGCAGGCCAAAGTCACGAGTGAACCACAGGCGACCCCAGCTGGTACAAGTGTGGTACTGCATGCTTATAGCTGCACGGTCCGTTTGGATGAAAAGCTGAACATGTTCATGTGCTTGTGGTACAAAATGACAGAAAAGTCCGCTTTAAAAGTTTTGTGAACCTTATTTGAATGTGCACTCACGTGACACTTTATTAGATACACCTAAACAATCTAATGACTAAGAGCAGCATCAAAACAAACCTAAACGTTTTACCCGAAGTACTTTTAATGGTTTTATTTTGATGTCAATTTATGCAGTGTCGTTACCGATACTGATACCAAGCAAGTACAAAAACAAACAAACAAAAACTATGACATATCATTTTAAAGATATAGTATATAATCCCAGTATAGCATTTTCCTTAAATGGCATACAATTAAAAGCAATTTCTATTCTTCTCATTTCTAGTTTATGATCTTAAAACGGGCGATAAGGCTTCCGTTGTGATAAGGATACCTTGAAATAAAGGCCTGGTATCAGCCCGATGCCGATATATGGCATTGGGAATCACCTATCATGATAACACACACACACATTGGAGAAAAAAAATGACTGCATTTTTATTGTGTATTGTTCAATAACTATACTAATATCGTTTGTTTTGCATGGATACACATTTAATATATAAATAGATTTTTAATGGTTTTCTAATTACGGCAAAATATTTAACGCTGCTCTCTTAGCTTACTTAGATGTTTCATACACTGGGAACAAAATAATGGCGTTTGCTTAATTTGAGCTGTAGAGTCAAGGCCAAAATATCAGATGTCATCTTACTTTACTAAAATGTTCTCAAAATTTATACATACGTTGGTGCAACTTTTCATCTGATAGATAGATAGATAGAGCAAAAAAGGGTTTTGACCAACCCTCAGCTAACACACACCCTCCCGCGAGTCTTGACAGTGGAGCCGCTCGTGAGCGCCGCCCTTTGGCCAAGAGAAGCATCGTCATCGTACGCGCGCATGCAGAGGAGATGATGTGGATTAGTGATGATTAGCAGGGATTATGACTGGTTAATGGTGGGAAAATACATCAGGAACCATTGGCTGTGCAGAAGGGGGAGGGGGGAGGGGGGGCTGAATTTCACTCACACTGGCGGATTTGCATTGATCCACAGCAAATGAACGCGGATTAGCAGCATCCAGCTATCCGCCGACAGATAAATAACATTAAGCGTATTACGCGCCATTGCCTCCTATTAATGACACTACAATGCCGGCAATTATGGAAATATGGAGAATAATGGCGAGCGCCGCTACCTGCTTGGGTTTCCCGGGATTCTAAATCACCCATGTGTCTAAAATGTGTTTTTATGTATTCATATTTTGTCAAAGCACGCTGTTTGAGCTTTACGCTTCATAATTTAAAAATGATTACATTTATTTATGCCATCTTTTGGGCAGAGCAGTTACACAGTCTTGTCTTAAAAATCAAATCAATTTGTTCTGATTTTGAAACCATTTACCCCAAAGGAAAATCAGAATATACAGCACATTCCCAAAATCAAACTGTTCAAAGTCAGATCAGTGAACGGGTCGATCAATCATTGCTAGCAGCCTCTCAAAATACAGGTTCCGCATTCTCTCTCTCTTATTCTCACTTGTTTCCTCTCTTTGTGGCAACCAACTTCTTCCTTGACAATTGCACCATGTTTTTGTGGTTCATTCAAAACTGCTACGCCTCGAAAGCCAATACGAGTCACAGTATTTTCCGTCGCTGCGTGTCAGGAGATGGGCAGTGCTCAGTCGCTTGGTGGGCAACTGTATCGATGTGTGGCGGCCCTAAAATTTCTCAAAGGCTCAAAATCTTTTCAGATGTTGTTTCATGATCATCTCTGACGCTTTGGAATACGGTACACATATTTTACAGTCAGAAAAGACTCAAAATTTGATTTTTAAAAATTTATGAAAATGCTTTCTACAGGTTTGTTAGGGATCTAAATAAGTCTGATGCTTCCGCAACCACAACAGATCTGAGCTCTGAGATACTGTTTAGGTGCTGTTGTTTTGGTTAGCAACAAGGGTCAAATTCGTCAAGGAGACTGTTTAGGTGCTGCTGTTTTAGGTAGCAGTATAGTGTTCAATTGAGGCCACTATTTGAGGAAACATTCCATCCATGTTCTTATGCACTAGGGTGAGCTCGAGCCTATCCCAGGGAGTTTGGTGCACTCAGTAGTCGACTTGTGACTGTTGTGATGGTATGTCGGCCATGTGTTTTTTTAATTTTTAATTTTGTAATCCCTTCATACTATGTTGAGCAAAAAAACTAAAGTGGTTAGACGACTATGTGCAATATCAATTCACATGTATAACAGACCGTATGGTGTTCCACAGGGTTCAATTCTGGGGCCTCTGCTGTTTTCATTGGGTTCCATCTTAAGAAAACAGTTGTGGTTGTTTTAAAGTGAGTTGAGTCAGGATCCTCACTGCATGATTTGCAAATTGAGCAATTCTAGTCATTCAAATAGCTAATTTGCAAAACTAAAGGAACATTGACTGTTGTGATGGTACGGTGTGATTTTTTTTGTTCATTTTGCTCACCAGTAAACTACTGGCATTTGAAAGAAATCACATTTTACTTTTCAATAAAGAAGGGTTCGGTGAATGCACATAGGAAAATGGTGGGGTTCAGTACCTCCAACAAGGTGCATTAGAGTGAACCAGAGAGTTTTTAGAATGTGGGAGGAAGCAAACGCCACACAGGAAGACCTGAGCTGTAATTCAAACCCGTAACCTCAGAACTGTGAGACAGACATGCTAACCACAAGTGTGAAAGTATTTTTGCTCGACAGATCTCGATTGATTGCGTGGGTCACATCTGGAACACGACTGATGTGATCTTAACTGGAAAGAGGAGGAAAAATCCCTCCATCGTCTCCTCCCTTAGTTCTCCTTTTTACCGTTTATGTAATAAATACTCAAGTCCCACAACGAGAAGGTAAGGTGGGCGAAATGGAGGCTTCGCGAAAAAAATAGAAAAAAAGTCGAATAATGCCGTTTTTTCATCAAAAATTCCCTCTCTTCCCCTACCTCAAGGTTTCCTCCTCGGAGCCACTTGAAAAGGTGGGCAACAATGTGGCCACACGGAGAAACACCTCGTTACCATATGAAACGCTCCGGCGGTGAACCGGAGGAGACGGGGAGAATGGAGACCCGAGCGCTCTTGTGTTATTTATGATAGCGGGCCTTGTAGCCATGTGGGCCTACCCCGCCCTTCTCTCTCCTTCATGTGCTCGGGCCTCCTGTAAGAGCGCGAGGGGAGGTGGGGGGGGGGTACACACAAGTGCATCTTCACAAAGTTGCCCCCCCCCCACCCCCATCCCCCGGTTTGAAGAAGAGAGGCGCTCCCGTCTGCCTCTTCCACGCCTTTGAGGGACATTTTATACCGCCTCAGGTGTCTGTCAAGAGTGACTAACAGTTATATCTCGCCGTCTTGCCTCCCGGCAGCTGCACACACTTTAACTTTTACGGGACATTCGAGTGCGGCGGATTAGTCGCAGTTCGGGCCTGCTAAACAAGAACGCCGACCACCTTTCAGATCATACTGCATTGCCCTTAGATGTATTCGCTCATCTTGCAGGGAGCCTCAAAGATGTGACGATGGGGATCATATACGGACGTAAACAAAACAAAACAATGAGTTAATTAGTGGCAAGTTCAAATACGGTGGACAAACCAATCCAATCAATAGTGAACATTTGTGAATAATTGACACCTAATATAATTTCATATGGGGGTAAAAGTATGCACTTAAGAACACTTTTTTTCTTTCTTTTTCCCCCCAGCCATTTTGACAGATTTTGCGAGGCCCACAGAATATTGTGTTCGATTGCTATAAAAACATGGAACCTACCAAAAGAAAGATTAGAGTCTCTTCTTTCACTATCTGCTCCTTTTTGTGACGTTAGCTGCCACCATTTAGCGCTTGTAAATTACAATTTTGCTCTCAATTCAAGACAAAAGAAAAAATTGGATGAGGGATGGTTCATATCCTGTAAAACTCCTCAGTCGGGTCACATGTAACAAATCTAAACTATGACTCGAAATATAATTTTGTCACCAGTGAAATTTGACAACTTTTCCTAAAATGACCCAAAATACACATTAGAATTGATTGGTGACAATGAAAGTGGATTTTTGTTAACAGTGTGTATTAAATCAAGGAAAATGATGAAACAACATACCATAGATGTGTGTTTTTATGGGCCAGTGTTTACAATGTTGAAGGAAGAGCTTGAAACGGCCCCTAGAACTGTCTGTGTTCCCACCACTTTTCACAAGTTCCCACAGAAACGTGCACCTGTTGGTCTTTGAAGAGTCATGGGGCAATTTCAAAACAGTAAAGAGTACGGTATCAAAATCACCGAGGCATATTTTCACGTCTTACTCTCGGTAAATTCGCCACGTCTGACGATATAGAAAACGCTCAAGTAAACAAAGTATTAACATAATAGATTGCTTTGTGATTATTAGCAGCAGTATTCGGACCTTTTAAGACTTTTGCAACCACACGGCGCAGCTGACAAAGCGTTTTCCACTTGCCTGCCCAAGGTTGCGGAGTTAATTGGTGCGTGGAAAAGAACATGGCGGCCCCCCATGCTAAAGGTTGCACTCCCTCCTTCCTCTTTCTTTTCTTTCTCATTCGAGCTGGGCTTTTGTTAGCTTATAAGGCAAAAAGCGCCTTCCCGTCTTCAATAACAAGGTTGTTCCTCAAAGAGGAGGGCAGCGAGTGAGCGAGCGAGAGAGAGAGGGGAAAATAAATAATAAAAGACGAGAGGCCTTGCAGTGTGGAGACGCGGCATTGAACGTGTACCGCGTTGCGTTCGGGGGCCTCACAAGATTCAGGGATAATCAAAGGGAGCAAATTAAACGTAAAGCTAGAGTGGCGTAAATGTGGTTGAGATGAGCACCCTACAATCAACAACATATTTTTGTAACAATTTCAGCCACTGTTTTTGGTCAGCTTACACTTTAACTCATTCACTACCAGCCATTTTCACTGAAGCAACCCCCTTCGCTCCCGGCTGTTTTACTGGATTTTGCGAGGCCCACAGAATATTGTGTTCTATTGCTATAAAAACGTGGAACCTACCAAAAGAAAGATTAGAGTCTCTTCTTTCATCAGGAAAAAAGTATATTTATATTGGTTTCCGTTTCGCAGCAATTAGCATTAGAATATAGCTAAGTTCCATCATTATTCACAAATCTGATTGAAGTGGGTAAATTAGCTTGTTTTCAACATGGCCCTGGTTGATCTCCTTTACTCTGCTGCCACCTGCTGGCCGTTTTTGTAATTACTACTATTTCTTCACCCGTTCTCTGCAGTTCAAAGCCTTCCTTATGAAAAATTTTTTTCTTTTTTTTTCTATAAATATGTCGTTGGGACACTTAAAACATTTAACATAGAAAAATTTAATTAGGGTGGCATAAAACAGCTTGAACACGTCACTTGTGATAAAACATGCAACATTTTGGGGAGCCAAAGTCATATCATGCAACTGTTGGTAAGTTTTAACATACAATGGCAATCATCTTCTGATAGCTTTAATATACGATTGCTTGATATGGCTACAAACTCTTCTCGTACACCCCCAGTCACGAACCCATGCACTATACATAAAAACGAATATAATTAGGATAGAGAATGTTATATTCATTTCACAGTGACAAGACGTATTTCCGATGCACAATGAGGAGAGGAAGAACAGTCACGTATTTGAACAGTGGAAATCGACCTTTTTGTCTTATTTAAAAATCAAAAAGGTCCCACTGGCAGGACCCACGAGGGAATAGAAACGGGTTGGACGTCGTGCGAAGGGCTAAGCAGGGGGGGGGTTGTCCGGGTGTTAATCCACGGAACCGTCGATGACCCTCGACCCCGCCGGGTGTGGGGTTGAGCTCCTTGTGTGTGTGAAAGTCAGGCCGGCCCCTCCCAGTAATGATTTATGGGGCAGGGTGCCATCGACACACGCTCAGCCCCAGGGATGAGCCTAAATGCTAGTTTTGACACGCGGGTTAAAGGTGATCAATAACATGCCGCTGGAGGAGAGCAGACAGAAGGACGTTCAGCCTGGACGATAAAAGGAGGATGAGGAGGAGGAGGAGCAGAAAGGCTCTTTTTAATTGGGCTCTGCTCATTACGAAAGTCTTTGTGGACCATCATTGCTTTTGTAGACGTCCCTCTGCCAGCCTGGAGCTCCGCGGAGCTTACATGTATGTGTTGACTCGAGGTGTGTTTTTGTTCTTCTTCAGCTGACCTTAAAATGGGCCATCCATTCATCCATTATAACAGTTCAAAGGATTTCCTGGCATTTGTCATTTGGAAACAGCATCAATTATTTATTTATTTATTTATTTATTTTTGAAGCAGTATAATTGACTTTTTTTTTGTTGAAAATTTAGTGTATTTAAAAAAAAAACTTTCTACATTAGTCATTTACAAAAACATAGGTGTGTCCAGGTTTTTGTTTGTTTGTTTTTTTGCATGGGGATAATTAAACATCATATCTTAAGTGGATGCCCAAATTTACCACATTTCCTCAAGCATTACTCTTCTTCAAAAATCTACTTTTTTTAGTGGACATAAACATTAGCTGGGTGTGTTGTCCAAGTGGATAAATAAAGGCCACAGCTCAAATAAATGTCTCAAACAACAGCCTTTACTCAGATATTGCCCTATTCTCTAATAGATGCCATGCCCAAATAAATTATTGGATATCTCACCCATTTGGATAAATAAAGACTGCCGCTCATATACATGCCTGTAACCTGTAATTTCCTCAAATAATTTATTAAATTGCATTATTGTTTTAGAACGGGTACGTATTCTTCCCGTTTGGTCAGCGTTGCTGGAAAATAATTGAAAGAAATTTCTAACTAAATTCTCATCAAAACACCAATGCTAGCCAATGTCCAAAGGTTCTCCCATTTTCAAAAATACTGTATCACATATCCTAGCCTAGTTCTTTATAGCGGCTCCAAGTATTTTGGGAAATGTACGAGATGTTTCAGTTTGCTTTGCAACTGGGCCATATATTTGGACGTCTTGTATGGATCCTCCAATGTCGACAATGTTTTTAGTCACAACGTTCTATTTGTGAATTCCTGACATAAAAAAATCCATTCCTCTAGTCCCCCTTTTACTTTCCTGGTACCTGACGCAAAAGAGGTAATTATGCCCTTCAGACATTGAAAATGCACGTCAGCGAGGATGTCTGAGTAATCACTGTGAGTGCAGCTAAGGCTTCAAACTGCTTTTTCCTCTCTGTAGCCTTAAATGGAAGATGAAACAGACATTTTGGAGCAACACATTTGAAAAATAAATAAAATATGGCCTTCTTTATACTGTATTGTTTTTTTGTTGTTGTTTTTTTTATACTAAACTGAGTATTACTGCTATCAGTTGGTTTCAAATGGATGGAGCTATGTAATGAGAGAGCTGGCTCTTGCATATCCACATGCACATTAAAGGTGATGCATCAATGTTGTAGGGAAGGGAAGGGGGGGAGCGGAGGTTGTGGAGGTGGTACCCATTGTTGTCAGCGGCTTTTCCCAGCCCTGCGGGACGCCTCTGCCAGGGGGACGGGACGTAGCGCTGTACTAAGGGGATTAATTGGTGTGGCACCTCTTTTAGTGTGCGCGGAGGCCAAAGCAATTAAATGGTGGCCCCGGGGCCTTCGCTTTGCCATTACTAAACTAACTGAGTGACAAAACAGCCCGCTGCCCATATGTGTGCTTTATAAGGTGTGGATATAAAAGGGACAGAAGCCGCAGATGAGCATGCCCCCAAGATGCTAGAAGGTCACTTTATGAACATATACTATAATATGAAGAGTCCATGTTTGCACACTCCCAGGCCACAACATTAGGTACAGAGAGGGTGAGATTCCAAATCTTTCCTTTGCAAAACTCAGTTTTGGTTGATACTATCATTGAAATAATATATTTCTTCAAATAATGGCCAGAATTTTAATAAATGCCATAACCCAATTAATGTGCAGCTCTCTAGATAAAGGCCATGCCCCAAATAGATGCCTCAAACTACTGTACCTCCTAAATGAGTGGCCTCTTATCAATGCTGTAATCCAATTAGTTGCATTTCCTCGAATAGTGGCATCCACCCTAAAAGATCCCATCACCTAAAGAACAGCTGCATGCATCACCGTCAAAAATAAACTACTCACGTCAAATAAATGCTCAAAACTACTCAAAAAGTTGCCTCCACTCTGACAGATGATAAATCACCAGTGTCATACTTTAGATACATTTATTAATTCCACACAGCTCAAACTGATGCCGGAATTGACTGCAGTTCCTCAAAATGTGGGCTTGAATAGATAGTAGTAATCCAATTTATCGCCAGGTGCAGCATCCAGTTGGATAAATAAATGCCACACCTTGTCTAGAAACTACCGGTATTGCATTTCCTTAAATAGTAGGTTTATTCTCGCTCTATTCAACACCATGAAGTCAGTGATCGAGCCACTATAAATAAACACAGCAGCACTCTAAAATATTCCATACTCCAAATAATCGACAAGTGAATAGCCTCCTTTAGGTAAATGCTGCACTTCAAAAATATGCCTGAAACAGCGGCCTCCACTTGAAAAGATGCCATGAACCAATTAATCGCAAGGTGTTGTCCTTTTAGATAAATACATGCCACACCTCAAATAAATGCCTGAAACTCGCACATTTTCTCAATTGGTGGCATCCACTCTAAAATATTTTGTATCCCAAATAATCATTGGCTGTGTCATCCACTTGGATTGTTGACCTAAAAAAAAATCCTGGAATTGCTCAAATAATGGTCTCTTCTTCAATAGACACTGTGCCTGAATTAATCACTAGAATTTGTCATAACCGGCCATGTTTCAATTAATTGCAGGGTGCTTCACTTCACTTTCCTTTCTCTTCTTTGGTCCTTCCTCGGGTCTCCTGACGGCCTCACGACTCTGGCTGGATTCTGAAGTGTTCGGTTTAGGTGAACGGTATGGGATTTTTAAATAGGTTTTAGGTGAACTAATGCATACACTCTTGCACGCACGCACATGCACAGACACACCCACATACAAAATAAAAATGTATAAAAAAAATTTTTTTTTTAAAAAGACAGCAATGATGATGACATGTCAAATCGGTAAAATTACCGAATGAACTGAGCTCTCCAAAAAAATAAAATAAAATAATTGCACCATCTGAAATGCCTGACACAACCCCGTTCTCTCAAATATTGTCCGCTTCTTTAAAACACATGCCTGAATAAAACAACCGGGTGTGTAGTCTACTTTGAAAAATAAACGGCACACCTCAAATAAATGCCTTCAATTATCCCATTCCTAAAATAGAGGCATGTACTAAAATATTCCATACCTCAATTAATTGTCGGGTGCAGTTAATTTAGATCAATAAATACCATCCGTTTCGATAAATACATGCCGCACCTCCAATACATGGACACTTGTATACCGTATGTGCAAAAGGCCTGCAAGAATCCTCCGCCCTCAATTAGCGATGTGGTGTGCCACGAAGGGCTCAGTGCCTCCTCACATTAGCTTTGTTGCTTCCCTCTGTGTAGTCTGCGGTGCGTTTGAAGACTGAGAAAAGACAGCAGGCAGGTTGCACTCGCTCCTCTCTGGGGTGTTTCTCAGCGCGCGCCTCTCTGTAGACGTGCCTGGGCCTCAAGCAGCGGACCACTGAGCCCACAAAGCCTTCAAATGCGGGGGAAACCATGAAAAGAGTGGCCATGAAAAGTCAGGTGCCATCAAAAAGAAAAGCTGTGTCAGGTGGTATACCATCACTTTCTATAGTGTGGCATGTACTGTACATATAGTGTACATGTACTATGGCATTGTTTTCCTCTTAGTTCCCAGATTTTCCACTAGCATTTGAATGCTCTCTGATGCAAATGGATGTTCCAGGGTCACTTGATGCTAATTGCCCTGGACTGCATTTGTCACAAAACTAATGTGCAGTTGGTGGGGGTTTTTTGGTCTGTTTTTCCCAAGTAAAATCTCTTCTTTTTTTTTTCAAAATAAATCACTATTATTCTTGAATTTAAAACATAAGCAGGTAACTAATCATGGTATTATTTTAATTATTTTCTTTTAACATTTTGAAATACATTTGAATTGTACTATTACGTATAAACACAATAACTAAGAATTTATGTATTGATAAATGTATTTTAAAATCAGAAAATATTTAATGTACTGTTATATTATACTTTTTTAGTCAGTCTTAGCTGAGTGGGTGGGCACATAATATAATTCCATTGCCGTATTGTATTGATTCCTCCCTGTACCAATCTAACTCTTATTACGCGCTGTCCAGTACACATTTGTGGATGCAACTGGATGCAAAATACTATACTATTAGTGACACCTTTTTAACAACACCCACCCAGCAGTTGCTCCATCCCAGCCTTGTCCTGCACCGACTCTGGCCTGCAGAGAGGCACGGGGAAGGATGGGGCCCAACGTGCTAACCATCCATCACATCCCACCTCGCAGTGCTGAAAAGACCACAGTTATCACTCACCCCTGACACGGCCATCGACGTTTGCCCTAAGAAGCGCACACACGCGGCCCTCCTGCCACACACCCAACGTGCAACACCTCTGCAGTCAATCCAAAATGTCCCATCACCCCACGTCCTTCCCTCCATTCAACCCCCATCAGCATCCATCAAGCGTCATCATTCATAAAAATGCCAACGCGATCAACACATGGCTCCAAAAACCAATACGAGCGTGACAAATGCCAGGTAGTTCCCAGCAGGGACCAATCACGTCACTTTGTGTCCTGTACCAGGAAGCAGTTGGTTTGCATCACAGCAGCTTCGATCTAGGGGGAGTGGGGGCAGGGGGGGGGGGGTGGGGGGGGGGACCTTTGTTTCGCCTTCTGATCCGAGCGCCACAATGGTTGCTATTGTCCCGTCGCCTTCGCAGCTTGATTACATATGGATGCATTGATGGCATTAAGTGACAACAATAACTGTGATGCTTGCGGCTCCTACTCGGCTTTGGATGTTTACCCAGCAAACCTCTGTGCTTACGCCCAGTGGTGTGAAATTGCAGCAGAAGAGGCAGATGGACAGTGTCGTGAATGACGACTACCACTGCTGTTCTACTTTAGGCTATATTTTCTTATTTGTTCGTTGGAGACTTTTTTTTTACGGTCAGTGCAAGAAAGACGGGGTGCGCCAACTCGGTCAGGATGTTGAAGGGACGGACTTAAAACCTAAGGAGAGACTGCTCTAGCGCACAAGATGTTGTAATAGTATTTATTTATTTATTTTAGGTTGTAGGTTGAGTAGAATGTGTGTATAGATGTTGAAGGGGATGTCTGACTTATTGTATACATTTAGGGAAGGACTGCTCTCAAATATGCAGTATTGTATTATCATAATTTTGCTCTCTTTTATAAAGTAATGTTGCTTGCTTGAATGTTTATGTTCACTCCTTTGTTTAGGATGTATCCAAGGGAGAGGGGGTGCGCTACATCTGTTGGGATCTTGCATCGTGCTTTGGCTGCTTTTCTTCAACTGGAACTGGGGCCTTTGTCAAGGTGCAGGAAATTATCAAGTAGTATTAAGTAGTAGACGAATTGCGTAAAACAGTAAAGCTTCTCATACAAAGCAACAACAAAAAAGTCAAGAAAAGCCTACTAGAACAAATGAATTTTGGGGGGTTGGATGATTGGGTCTCCCAATGGGCTGTGAGACTTCAAAAGTTAGGGAAAGACTAGTCTAGTATCTACTGTACACTATTGTGTTTGTATTTTCGGGTGTGAAGGGGAGAGAAGGGAGTGCGCCAACTCCCAACTCTCTGGGGATCTTGAGGGTAATGCCTGACTTGAAATGTTTCTGAAAGACTGATTTATTATACACAATATTGTATCATTTTTGTTTGTTTTGAACTTTTTATTCAGTGTGTGCAAGGGAGAGAGGGGGTGCGCCAATACTACCGGGATGTTGACGGGGGTGCGTACCTTAGAAACTTTAGAAGAAAGGCCCTATTTTATGCAGTATTGTGTTGTTATTATTATCTTTGACTTCTCTTTTCAGGGTGTTTAGGGGAAAGAGAGGGTGCGCCAACTCTGTTGGGATCATTAATGGGGTGCATCATTTTAAAAGTTGGGTTGGCAACGACTAGAATATCGTTGCTGTCCTGTGAAAATTGAATTTTTTTTTAAACGCTTTTAGGATGTCTGCATTCAGTTTCATCCCATAAACGTAAAGAAAAAAGAAACATGGACATAAGTGAGATACAGTATTTTATTATTAATAGTTAGTCGCATTTTTTTACGTGTGCAGGGGAGAGGATGTTGAAAGTGCCAGTAAACTGTTTTTAAGGCACTTATTGAAATATGTGCGTCACAATTAACCAGCTAATTTATAGAGGGAGGTAAAAAAGCTCAACATGAACGCGTGGGTGTGAAACCGTAGTAGAGGGGCCACATTGTTGACGGCGTTGAATTCCATCCATTCATATGACTGGAGTGCGTAGGCCAGGCCTCCAGCGCATTTCCCCATGACCATCACAACAGTTTCCATTCATGAAGTTCTTTCTCGCTGAGAGGACATCTGCACCACAGCGTTTGTCACCCCTCCAACCCTTCACACCCCTCCTCCCTGCTGCGCAAGCGTCCACGTACACACACACACACACACACACACACACGCGGGCTAAAGTTCTGGTGCTAAATGCCAGAGCAGAGAATCAGAAGGGCATCAGAGATGGCCGTTGTGTGCGTACGCCCATGTGCGGCTTGGCGTGAATGGGATTGATTGGGGCGGAGGGGGGGTGCGGAGTCCTTTGATACTGCAGATTGGCCGGCGGGGGTGGCGCATAGCTAAGCCTGCCCGGGTGTGTCACAATGGTCGGGTGACGAGCCCCCGAGGTTTAGCAGTGGAGCGACCCCGTTGGCATTCCACGCCGGCTTGTTGCACCACAGTGACGTGGGTGGCCCGCGGGGACCTCTGACCCAAAGGAGCACCGTCCTTTGTGGGTCCATTGTGCCAGGCTGTATCAATTTCACACAAATAAATGAACTGTGTGGTAGAATCATGTGAGGATTTGTCAATGTTAGATGCTTCATTTTGTCAGGTGTGTGACACTAGGGATGGACATCAATTTTTAACCATACTGTAGAACAATATTGTTGCATTGACAAAGTCCATCCATCCATTTTCTAAATCATATACAGGTATCCGAGAGTGGTCCTTGACAAACACTTTCAGGCGCACCTCCAAAAGTTAGATTAAACAAACAGTAAAGCCCATTTAAAGGAATCATTACAATTATGCAAACATCAAAATGTGACAAAATAATACCAAAATTAGCTACCACAAGCAAAATCGCAGTTTGGAATTTGTCATTCTTAAAACAGACATGTACGCATCATCGATAAATCCACCTCCACTCGACAAACAGAAAAGGAGACGAGACGAGGCTGCCTCTTGGTGTTTTGTCTGCGGAAGCATCAGTTGAACGAATGTGGATGTTGTCGTCTGAGCCTGAAAGGCGACTCTCAGTTCTGTCAGCATCATATCAGATGCATCGATGTGACGGATGCTCACGGACAAGCGACGGATGGAGGCGGCGATAGATTGCACGTGTGCCCAAAATACATCTGTCAGTACGGCGGCAGCTGGCGATCAAGTTCACGACATGTTTTCAGTGTATGTGTAATGGTACATTCGTTTGATTTTGATGCACGTGGAGAAGGTTCACTTGCCAATTAGTGAAGGCGAATGACAACGGTCATCTGTCTCTATATGTGCCCTGTGCCTGAGTGGCAACAAATCTCAGGTCAAATCAGCATTGCACCAGAAGTCGGTAGCAATCCTTAAAAGACAGACTATTGGGTGTTGCACCTATGGAACGAACCGTGAATTTTTTAATTGAACTGAACAATCCATGCATCCATTTTCTATGGTGCTTGTCCTTATTAGGATCGCGGATGGGCTGAAGCTTATCTCAGCTGACTTTGGGAGAGAGAACAGTTGCATCCTGTAGTGGTTGCCAGCCAAATGAAGAGCACCGAACTGAACCGTTACATCCCTAATCAAGTATTGAACTTAATACTTTGACTATCTGTTATCTGCTCAAAACAGTGCATTCAATAACCAAGGTTGTTGGTATTTGCTAAGAGTGTTCGGATTTGACATCAGATGATAGAGACAAGGAATGCGAACAGGGGTCGGATAGTGTCTTAAATCAAGAGTTCTGTCAATCCCAATAAACCCACATTCATGGATGTAGCAGACTCAGGCCAAATCTTATCTAGACCTTTTCCCTTGGTATGAACTGATCTGGACTGAAGTCTTCAGTCCTTCTGTGAGTCTTCAGAAGTACGTTTCAAAGTACCTTGAAGTGATTAAAGAGAAAGCGATGGCGCCCAATGGAGATACCGAAAAACAAGTTGGATTTGAGATCCCCATCATTTGGGTTCCTGCTCTGATAAAGCAGACTATCATTATTGTGAATGGTAGAGCGGTGACAAGGAATGCTACCCCAGCTCGGATATTCTTTAAGTCATGAGTTCTGTCACAATCCCAGTAAACCTACATTCATGGATGTAATAGGCTTCACTTGGAACAAATCCTATCTAGTCACGTCCCTTGGCACAAACTGATCTTGGACAGAAGTCTTTTAATCCTAAAATCTCTGTTCTGACCCACATCACAGACAGTAATCGTCCGAGAGGTCCAGGGAGAGACAAAGGAAGGCTTCTTGCCCAAAGCCGGAAGGCCTTATTCATTGGATGCCAGGACGTGGGCAACTCAGGCACAGATTTGCAACAGGGAAATATTATCTCTCCAGTTTACAAGACCCAGTCTGGCTCTTGTTTGGCCATTAAGGTACTTGATGTTCTGAGTGGCTGTTGTCTCCCATGAGAACAAAGTGAACACTTGTTGGCGTGACCCAGAGGGGTGAGTCCTCGCTTTCTTCCCATTCCTCCTCCAGCCCACCCCCCCCTCCGGATCAACGGCAAGGCCGGGCGGAGTTCAAGCTGGGCCACGTGTTGGCCATTACACTCCCACGATGACCCTGTTGAGCTCAACATTTGGAGTCCCATAAAAACATTATTGTCCCACTCCTGGGATCATTTGTCCACAATTACAAAGGCTCAGACAAAAAGCAAAATGTTAACCACGACAGTTTTGCGGAGGCAAATTTTTCAAATTCTGCCCCCCTCTCCCACATCCCGCCCATCCAATACCACATAGCACCCACACTGTCGTAGTAGTTCTTGTCCAACATTTGTATCCTCCGTGCCTGCATGCATTTATTGTAATTTTCTCTTCTCGTTTGTTGTCATGCACCGATTTGCCCATCTCTTCTTCCCTTTTATGATGCGTAACTATGACGGGGCCCGGAACTGCTAAAAGTCCCTAATGGTCCTTTAGCCTCTAAATATATCCATTCCGCGTCGTCTGGGTCCTTTTACCTGCAAAGCGAACGGGCAAGGTCGTGCCAGCCGATTAGCTATATTAAAAACAGCCCATTATGGTAATAGGGAGGGGGTCTAATGCATGTACAGGTTGCTTAGCGCCCGCATATTAGCGCTGATAGATGACTCCGTGATGAGCACGGAGAGGTTCAACGCAGTTCAGCTCCCGTTACTCGGCGCGTTGACCTCTACGCTGGTCACTTAGGCCAGTGATGTTCATTCCTGACCAAACATTGGCAGCAATATGCACAAGGACATTAGCAATTCACTGCGACAATGAAAGAGATTTGTCGAGGCAGTACGCCGGATGAGTGGTTCGCGCTGTTGCCACACACAACGACGGTTCCAGATTTTATTTTTATTCAAAAATCATGCTTCAGAATTGTTTTGTTTTTTTATTGTCTGAAAATGGGAATGATAAGAAAGAACAGTAGTTGTAGTTCTATTCATATTATTATAAAGTGTTGTTTTTTGCTGTTCTCATGAATGTGTTGTTTTTTTTTAAATCTCCTGCCCAAATCCAATCCCAAAGTTATTTATAAAGGAAATGGCGAATAGGGAGTGTAGTCGACAGGTATCAAGATAGCAGACGACAGTGCTAACACTCCACTTACAAGGTTTTAATCTCAACATCCACAAGGGAAAACGCCACGCAAATCTCACGTCATTAAACCCCACCATCTGCCCCGCGCCATCTTGTACCCTGCACCCCGTTTTCCCCCAGTCTCACCGGCAATCCCGACCAGCATTCCCGTTCTACCGGCCTGGGAAAAGGGACCGCCATTCCCCTTTCATCCGCTCTTAGAGGACAAACATCAGTCCCATCTTGCCGCCCATCCATATTCATGAGCCGCTTATAAATATCTGATAACGGCGTCGTACGCTACAGCTGTTTAGCTGGAGAGCGCACAAACAACACTTCCACTGAGAGTGCGCCTGCATTTTCGCACTAAAAACTGGTCAGAGACCCCCGTCCCCGAGTGGTTCTACCCCCTCACCTCCTGATAGCATCGGCTCATTGCAAGGATATCTGCGGTGTTAATTAAAGTGCGACTGCAAAAAAGAGGAAAGAATCCTTAAGTGGCTTTAAAGTATTTACCGTTTGTTCCTCTGACAGGCCTCGCGCTTATCAGTGCGGCGAGATAACCACAGCGACGTTTCAAAAGGCCTGACTAATCGCTTTGGCCCCAACATTAGGTACACATGCACAATCCAACATTAACATTAAAGGTCATATATTATGAAAAATTGACTTTTTAATGTTTGTATACATATAGCTGGGTCTCCAGAGTGCCTGCCAAGTGTGAAATCGAGAAACCGATTAAGTCTTTAATTATCTGCCTGTTTCTGAATATGTGTCTGTGAGCGAGCCAATCTGCACTTGGGCCCACTGTTACAAAACAATGGGGCTAATTAACATAATAACTAGAGCTTGGACTCTCACCCAAAATCGCCCTTCGCTATTTGTTTACCGTTTAATCAGCGAGTCTCCAATCAACTTGAATGAGTTACTAATTGTAGTTTTGCCTTAGTCCAAAAAGGGAAAACTCTCTATGATTGTATTTAAATTATTATTTTTTCCTAATAATAATTCCCTTTTGGGGTGAACCAACATGCTCAAGCTTGTGTATCCTTGTATCCCAAACCAAGCCCACCAAAGCTCAGTCAGTAGCACCCTGGTCAAATGAAAAACAATTAGTCCTCGACCACAATCAACATGAAAATGGGTGGACATAACAGGACGCAAGAAAATGCCTCAAGTTCTCATGCTTGAAATTAAACCAGGAAGTCAACCATGTTGGTTAAATTCCAGGATTTGTATTTTGAACAACTCTTCTTATAAAGGAAATTCTATCCTGGACAGATGGGAGACGGTAAATTGTGAGACTTTCCTGACACCGTCTATTGTGGCCTGAACATTAAGAATCAGAATTTGAAGATCATTTCAAGGATTTGCCATAAAATGGGGCACTTTACCATTAAATTTTGCTTTAGTATCACTTTGCTAAAGAAGGAAATCTTGCGTTTACATTTCTGTGGGCAATAACAGTGTCAGAAGCGTTATTTCCTTTTTACATAATTTTTACATAATGTCCCCCTCATCCTCACACTAATTGGATTTGATGTTATGTTTGCCCATTTTATTTGTGGTTAACCTTTCCCACCGGTTAAAAAGCATGTAATATAAAGTTATGTATCCATTCCTTTGCTGTTTACAATGCAGAATGCATGTGAGGGAGGGAGGTCGGCCGGGTATTCGGGGGCTTCCAGAGCACATCCCTGCACTGATGTTGATTGTGAGAGAGAGGATGGAGAAGTATCTTGGATATGGAATGACAGCATCCGATTGACGAGGGGGATGCGTCGGCTCAAAGTGCACTATTGAGCAACTTTTCTCTCCCTCTTTGACTTTGTTTTATTTACCAATAGCACGCCACTTCAAGTCGCTCCTCAAACTCATTAAGAGCGGCAGAGTTGCTGATGCCGGCAAGAATCTTTTTTGGTGCGTTTGGCTCGGCCTGAAGGATGTCTTTGTTGTGTTTCCAATACAAATAGATGGAGATTTGAATATTGCTCCTCTAGAGATCGAGAGTGTTTATACTGTGTGGTTATGTGTGTATAACTTGACAATGTGTTCCTGTGAGGTGAACTGGAGAGGAAGAAAAGAAAAAAACGCTTTTTGTGATTTTCGGCATTGGCTATGTTCCGTCACAATGTTAGGTACATGTATATATATAATGAATAAAAAAAAATAAAGCTGACTACTTCGCGGATTTCATCGATTGTGGTTATTTTTTGGGGCATAACCCCAGAGATGAACAAGGGAACACTTTAAGCTGTTTTGTAGGCATTTTGTTGCCTTACTGGACCCGGCGTGAACCAAACCGAGACTGCTCTGTGATTTTTCAAGAACTGGATAATGCAACAGGTGCACTTACAAAAAAGCAACTGTTTTCAAAGCTGAAATTTATAGGAAACATTTAATGTGATAATGAAAGAGGGGGGGGGGGGGTGAAAATAGACAGAAGGTGGGGAACGAACGTGAATGGGAGATCGAGAGCGATCGGGGAGGGAGGGACTGTTTTCAGCTAGCTAGCGCTCCTCATTAGCCATGCACAGCATCTTGGCTCCTCTCCCACACCTCACGGCTCATCATCATCATCATGGCCCCGACCCTGGCTGCCAGCGCACCCCCCTCTCCTCCCCATCCCCAAACCGAGTCCCATCCCTCCCTCCCCTTCCAGCCCCTATAATCACACCCGCAATCACAGCATCTAATTAGGTTAATTAATTTGTATCAGCCCTTGTAGGGACTTGGCTGATGAGCCAGCCATAATGGTCTCCGTAGCGCACCCCTCCCCTCTTCCTTCCATTGCAAAAATAAAAAAAAAGGGGGTGCAACCCTCTCAAGATGAGCTGATAAACCATGGGGTCACATCTACCTCCCCCCTCCTTCCACACACCACATACATTACCCCGCTTCTTTGTGTCCACCAGAATGAAAACGTACACGTTGTGCGTGCAAGTGCTTGTTTGTTTACACTCTTATTGTCGTGGTGTTCCCAAAGAGGCCTGGCAACACACAAAAAAAAAAAGTGTTCACCAGCACGCTAATGATTCTCTTGGCAGTTTGTCTCCACGGTTGTCAGCATCACATTACAATCAGCGGCCCTCATCAGGCCACTGACGAACAAACTCTGATTAACACCCATCCCTCCCACCCGCGTATGATTACTGCAATCACCCGGGATAACCACGCATGCACTGTACTGAAAACCCCTACTCCTCACCACCATCTAGTCATACACACACATAAAAAAAAAAAACACAACATAAAACCTCACTGAGCAAAAACGCAGCAGACGCGTACAAGTTAACATAAATGATGCAACTCAAAATCCTTCCGCAAATTCATCAACACCACAGACAACATTTAGTTCAAAATTTCACTTTAAACTCAAATTTACAAATGGAGATTTGGATGAGATAATTTCTCTTGTCTGTGTCACTTGTTGCTAGGCAGAATTGGTCCAAAATCCAATGGGACAAAAACCTTATGTCAGTCACACTCACTATGTTGAAGGAAACATATGGCCGTCGGCTCCGCTGCCAAACAAAGCTGAGGAAGGACAGGGCCTGTGTCCAAATTCACAAGACTGGGTCCTCCAAAGGCCAAATTCGTCGGCTGCATGACGTCCCTCCTGGCGCAACTCGACAACGCGCACAGACTTACACATGAATGGAATATCGGACAATGCGCTACCGACAATCAGCATTGACAATACATTCATATGCAAGTCCATGCATGCTGTCAAGTCGCGCTGGGAGTGACGTCATGCAGCCAACAAATTCGGCTTTTGGAGGACCCAGCCTTGTGAATTTGTAGACAAGCAGGGAGAGGCAGCAGGAACAGAAAGTCAGGCAGACACACATGAAATTAAATAATTAACATTGAAATCAGTCCAAAAGAACTATAAAAATATTTGAACAATATAGTAATGCCACAATTGCTACTCTGTATTAATGATGAACATGAAAACAAAAAATGCCTTACACTGCATCTACTGGACCTGTGTGTAAAAAACAAAAAACAAAAAAATCACTATAAATGATTATTATTCAAATACTATTCAAAAAATATAATACTGGTTAAAAATATTACAATAATTTTAAGAGCTAACAAAAACAATTAGAAAAAATAGGGAAAACACTAGTTAAGTTTTAAATTATAGATTATTATTAAATTTAAGAAATTATAATAGTGTGGCTATTTAAAAATCCTTTATAAATTAAAAAAAAAATGTTGGTTGTTGTTTTTTTTATATCTCAAACAAAAAAAATGGACCATGGTGATTACACAGTGCTGAAAAAAGACCCCCCAGTTTGTAGTTGGGCCGGGATATTTTGACAATTTTTATACAGAAAAGAATCAACTGACAATGGAACCAAATTTCAATTAGAAATAATGGCATTCATTTATTTGCAGAAAATTGGGTTTGGTGGGGAGGGGGTATTTTGACATCTTATTTTATATAATCTGATAATGTTGCAGTAGAAATTTCCAGTTGCTGTATTAGAATATTATTCATTGTAATCATTTTCAATATTTATCAAATACTAATTCTACTTAAAGTTACCAAATATAGTTCCGTCCCATAAAAGTGTATTTAAAAGGAAACAAGCAGGTTGCATTAGGTGGGTTTATACACACACACACACGCATCACGTTGTGTTGCAGGCACACACAGATACACACAATCAAAGAGAGACAATGACACACTGCGAGACAAGGACGCATCCGCTAGTTAAAACCTAATGAACACCTCCCCAAGGCACGCGCTCGGCATCTCCCTGAATGATGGCCTGACAGTAGCAGGGCAGATGGGTGCGCTCCACGCCCTGCCTTCTCACACACACACACACACACCCTGCTGCTGCCCCTCGCCCCTCGCCCCTGCAGAGTTACCAAGTCACAGGGGTGCTGTGTGTGTGTGTGTGTGTGTGCATGCGTGCGTGCACCTCAGGGCGGGTGGATACTGAGGGCCCCCGTCATGATTTTAGGCTCCCATGCAAATTTAATCAATTGGAGTACTTGTCGCCAGCCAGGGCTCATTAGCAACCCGTTTTTTCTTTTAAAAGAAGGTTTGGTGATCCCCAACCTTGCCAGACGTTGTGCTAAACACACAAGCGCGCACACACATATTCAAACGCTCTCGAAAAAATAAATAACACACGTCAAGGGCTTGTGTCAAGATTTCCCTTCACGTGTCTTCCCCCTGGCACGCTACTCCTCCCCCTCCTCTTCCGCTTGTGTACCTCCTCTCGATCCACTACTTCAAAAGGCCCGTGACACCAAGCGTCACGGCACCAAGCGAGGGGAGGGGGATCCTGTAGGATAAAGACTCACCCTCACCCCTCACGTTTAGACACACGCTCGAACCCTCATCCTCCTCCCTCTACTCAATTAATTGGGGGATCGATTAGTAGTCTTCTTAACCATCTGATCTGGCATCTGAAAGCTGGTAAACAAGTGAGGAGACAAAAGTGGCTGCATAAAATGTGATTTGGCAACATTTTAACATTTTTCAACTTGTGTTAATATTAGGACATAACCGTATAAATACGCGAGACTTAAATTGAATGACAAAGGAAGGAATCCATTGTCATTTCTCTTCAGATACATTTTTGAGGAGCTTTCCTGCCTACTTTCACATTATTTTCAGCATCATGAGTCTGAGTTCCTGTTTCTGCCAAGTCTCTCTGTCCTTTCTGCACCCCTCACTAGCCGGGTTTACATGTAACCTTGTATTCCAACTAGAAAGAAACCCAAATGTCCAAATTACAGAGTATATTCCTTTTGCCAAACCATTTCAAAGTCATCGATTCAGTGCTGCTTTGACGTATATGCGCAAATATGGTGGCTTCCAACCACAGCTCGTTTGCTGCGGGAAAGATAATTTTTAACTTGATTTGATCAAGCTGTTGCTTTAATAAAAGTACAAAAACAATTGCAACTGCTGTGCTAAATAGATGACTGACCTCCATCTTGATCAACCGCACGATGTTTAGATCTATCTGCATGGCACTCGTCTGTAAAACGGATGATCTGATTAAATGGAGTGGTGCATGTAAACACCAGATTGGAATAGACCGTGTCTCATGTAAACGGTTGGCCAGAGATCTTCAATCGATTTCAATCAAAATGACCGACCGAAAAAAAAAAAAAAGTTTGAACACAATCCCGGCTTCTGTCATTCCAGTTGGCAACACTAATATAATATGCCAATTCCAGTATTTGCCTGTCTTGAGTCCTTGAAGTCTGCCCAGCAACAAGTGGCCAATTAAACATGTGACTAGAAAACATTAAAAAAATTAAAAAAAATCAGAGTAACCCCGTTTCTGCTCCAGCGATATGATTTATATTTCACTTGTGAACTTTTCTAATGAACTGCAAATGATTTATGTGGTCATAACCATAGAAGAAGAACTGGAATGCAACAAGTCTCCAGGGTGAATGACATCCACGTCTTCCTCACGTCACTCGTTCGAGAGAGCGTGCGTGCATCGAGACCCTCGGACCCGGCCTCCATAAGCCGAGGGGGTGGAGGTCAAAACACTGTGTGCGCAGTTCCGGACCCCCGCTATCTCACCCTGCACAGACATGCCACTGTTCCTGCTCAGGCTGGCCTTTCATTGTCGGACATTGCCACAACACAGTCCACCCCCTTTTCTCAAGAAATGGGACCCTTCGCTGGGATGCAGTGCCGGCAGTGGGCGATCTTCTGATTTTAAAGATATAGATGTGAATTCCTTCAATGTGTCCTCATCATTCATTGAGTTAGACTCTGAAGGTTTGCTAGAAGTGTTCGAACCATGGGACAGAGTTCAAGTGGACATACAAGTGCAGGGAGGGTGACACTGACCCTAGTGTACAGTCGCTTTTTAAGGAGGAAGCTTGTTTAAAAGACACAGTAAAAGGTTGTTCTGTTTAGTTATGTTTTATAGAGAAACTATGAAAACAGGCCTTTAGGCATTGTTTTTTCTTAGCAAAACTCATTTCAAAAGATGGACTTGCGTGTTAAGTTTTCTTTTGGCTTTTCTTGACATTTTGCTACTTTTATTCCGAAAGATGGATTTGCATATTTATTTTTCTTTGTAGTTCGCTTTTTAGTGTTGTTTTTTTAATTACACTTATTCCAAGTACTCAGGTTTTGATTTTTCTTTGACTTTGCATGGACTCGGAGTTTCTCTCTTTTTCTTTTTTTCAGGGATCAGGGAGTAAAAATACCAGGTATCGGTATCAGCCCATATTTCAAGATATTGGTACTCATGACACCGCCCTCTTGTGGACATTTTTATGATCAGGAACTAGAAATTAGAAGTATAGAAAATTGCCATTGATTTCATGCAATTTCAAGAATAAATTCTATATTGTGATATATAGATATTTCCTTTAAATTATCTGTCGTTTTTAGGGGAAATGTTATGAATCAAAATTAAAAGCGGTAAGTAGTATCGAACACCATCTTACCATTTGGTCGATCCTATCTTTTCCTGGATTTTTTTTTTATATGGACTTTCCCATTTAGCTTAGCTTTTCATGTAGTGCTTTACAAAACTGATTCCATAAAATGAACTCCTTTAGCTTTAGCTTTTGTCTTTTCGCAAAATTTATTCTAAAACATTCATTGACTGACATCATGCATGCTGCCACCAAAACGCACAACAACTCTTATCTACCACACAAGCACCTCGAAAGATTCACTTGCGCAGTTGACATTTTCTTTGGCAACATTCATTCCAAAAGATGGACCAATATTTTTTTTCTGCCCCAATTTTTGGATTTGCTTTTGATTGTCTTAGTTTAGTTTACCCTGTAAAGTGTCCTTGGGAGTCATGAAAGGCGCTGATAAATTGAATGTATTATTATTATTACTAATGTCAACCTTTCAACTTTTCAGCTTGAGATGTCCTCACATTAAAGTAAATAAACCCAAAGTCACTCTTTCCCTGATCTGTCCCCTTATAAGCACACTGGCTCACCTTTAGTCTGATCATCAATGTTTGGACCAAGGCCTCTGCTTTCCTTCCCTCTCTGCTGACATTTCTGCCTCACTCACTCTCTCTCTCTCTCTCCCTTCCCTTGCAGATGTTCCCGGGAGACTTTGATGGATCGTCCGCGTTTATGAAGCCGCTGCCACCGCGGCGATCAATCACGCCTCGATCCCTGCGATCTGCTGTTGGACTTCAGCTCACCCTCACGTTGAACAGCAGGTAGACACACACACACACATATGCACGATTTTAGTGCGGCTCATCATTATGAATAAATCATATTAGATCAGTCAAAATTGTAATGACTTGGTTCAGGTACACCCGCACTCTTAATCTAATGAGATCCAATAGAAGAGTTATATCAATAATCTGCCTTCACAAGATAATGGTTCTTTTGCTTTTTAATATTAAAATGTACTTATTATTGTAGTGGTGTACAGTTTTATCTCATCATACATTTGTAATATTTGGCTACCTTTTCATCTCATGATTGAGCTCCTGTACCTAATGCTTTGTCCAGCCAACGTTCAGCTTGTTCTGTGCCAGTCATTGCCACACAGCCCAATGACGCCATCTACTGATACAAAGTACAACTTACAGCTTTATTAATAATGTTTGTTCACTAGTTTTTTCTTTATGTAATTACTAAATCTGATTAACCAATCACAAGTGAATCATGTCAATGTTTAATATTTCATCTGGAAAAAAAACGTATGTACAAAATGGTTGACACTGAGGGATGATGTTAGTAATTGGTCAATTTAGTGACACATCAGCGTTTCCTCTTGGTCTCAAACTTGTAGATGGCCGGCGCGTTTGCCGTCTCCTTCCTGACTTTGATCTTCTTGTTTTTATCCTGTAGGAAAACATTCATTTTACGGTGAACCGCCATTCCAGACTTAACTGTATTTTCCAACCCAACCGCAAAAGGTGAAAATCTGCCACCACCAAATTAATAGATTAGATTAGATAGAAATAGATTTCCGCCATATAATATATGTGACAGAAAAGTAGACAAAAAAAAATCCACAACACAGTAAGTGAAGCTTGTATAGATCATAATGCGGCCATTAGCTGCTGTGAGTCATCACCTGTAGGTCCTTACGCGTCTGGAGCTTCTGGCTGATGACAAATAATTTTTTCTCCCGGTCAATCCGTTGGGAGAGATGCATGTACTCGTGCTTGCGTTGCTTGGACAGCTTCTACAATGCATGAGCAGGAGAAAATGAAGAATTTAGAGCTCAGGAAGATTTTTTTTGAGAGTAAATAAATATAGACTGATGCAAACCTTTTGACTATGAGGCTCCACGGCTCCCAGGATGTGCTTGTTACTTAGAGTGTCCACCGTGGGCCTGTTGTACACACGGTCCACCAGTTCAGGGACGGTGTTCAGGTGGTCAGCCAAGTCGAACGACTGCACTGTAAAACACAAGCCGACATTTGTTTAGTATTAGTACTTAACTACAGGGCATTATGCAAAAACAATTGGCCTAAAAACAAATTTTCATCCACTCAGGATGCCATCTTGCCAGTATACCAGCTGCTAACATGTTAGCACTCCATCAATCTCAGTAGGCTTTAGCGTGTAGAGTCACATTTAGGCTTCCTCCTCTTAGGTTCTTGTTATATTTTAGCATAGCAACAGTCAGGACGTTTTATTAGAGATTGTGCTTAACTACCGGGCAAGCTGTGAAATCCTTTTCCATCATCCTTGGTGTTTTTGTAGTCAAGCTGGCACCTTATTATATGCTAGCATCTTATTATATGCTAGCATTTTAGTGTTTGAGCAGAGCAATATTTATGACAAATATTAACAGGCTACAAGCCAAAATCAAATCCTTAGCCACTCTACCATGGTGCATTGGTACATATGTTGCCATCTTTCTATAAGCAAACAAACAAACTACAAGCATTAGCATGCTAGCATTTGATTAAATCTCAATGGAAATACATAATAAAAACAATAATCATAACAAAAAAACAGGGCAAGATGAAGAACCCGTTATGCTAAAGCTATCTTTTTACTCAGGTTGCCATCTTGCTATACATTTACTCAACTGCTAGCATGTTAGCTCTCTGCCCAGCTGAGTGACACTTGATGCACTAACGCAACTTATTCAGACACATGATGTTTTATTCACCACTCAGTAAGTATTCACTCCTGAATAAAAATCTACATAAATTACTAGATTGAACACCGCATGTTTAATTATTTAGATTGCAGTTTACCTGCATCAATTCCTATGACAAAACAACGTGTGCATGACTGTACTGGGTTATATGATAGCATTTCCAGCCAATTCTCCTCGGTTTCCATTCAGACCGAGTAGTCCTCAACTTACGGGACTTTATTAGAGCATCCCTTGTTACATTTGTGAATGTTTACCTTCTTTTTTGGAACCCACAAAAAATGTGTGCTTGTTTTTCTGTTTGCTGCCTGCATCCAGAAGATGGAGACTTCCTTTCATCCTCTCAATTTTCTGAAAAACACATTTTATAAATAGGTTACTGGCACATGACAATGATTGGTAGACAGAGAATGGTAATTTATGAATGGATAAAAACTGAGCAGTTTCTATAGTGAAATTTTTTCATCATTCATTTTATTTCATGTGTAAATTTACCCTCGCTTCCGCCACCCTCTTCATCTCTACGTATTTAATATCTTGCGTCGTCATCATTTTCTTCTGCTCCTCCGTCACCTCTGGCTCCTCTTCATTTCCCTTTTTGAATATGTGGGCTCCATCCTGTTGATGGCAAGCATGATCAACTAAATCCAATGGGATCTAGAAAATGGTAAGATCATACCTGTTGTCAATGTTACCTTCTGCTGTGAGTTGATCATGTTATGGTAAAACTCATCTGGGTTCTTCTCCAGAGCCTTCTTGCGAAGAGCAAGGAGCGTGTTCTGTTTCTTGTGGAAGTTACTGTTAGAAACCAACACAATGAGTGAATTTCATGTAGTTGTATAGTTTGAACCATTTGTGGGTTTCATGTAACTTACGTTGCACGTTTTTTGTAGTCTTTCTTCTTCTCCAGAAAGCCCAACTGCTTCCTAAATTCAGGCTGATCAAAGAAAACACGTTAAGTGGGTCCATTTAGGCTTGTATGCGAATAAAGTCTTAATCACTAATAACCCAGCCTAAAGTAGTCCGGCTAGCTTTGTCAGCTAGCCGCTCGCCCAAACTCCCTCGAAAAACTTACCTGGGATCTTTCATGGTGGTTTCTCTGTTGGGATTTCAGCGCTTTCCTGAACGACGACATGTCCGAGAAGTATTCCAAACAGCTGCTAGGACAAGATAAACCCTTTCAAATGTATAATTTCAGACTTTTACAAATCCCAGAATAAGCACTACTCCATGTTGTTTCCCTTCAAGCAAGCACACGTGGTTCCGGTTTACTCATTTCTCTTTCGCAGATTCGCCACGAAAAAGAACGTTCTCCTAAAATCGTCTAATTGTTCATCGTGAGTGCAACGCGATAAATAATATGATCGTGTATGTTTTTAAAACAAAATTTTATAGCTGAATAAAAAAAATTAAAATCACTTGCGCCGATGTTTGTTTGTGTTGTAGTAATGCATTGGAGGCAAGAGAGGTCACTGGTGCACAGTTTTGTCCTGCTTTGCTTGGAATTGGAAACAGGTATAGTACTCTACTGCACTATGAAACAAAAATGTAATTAAAAAGTGCCATTATTATAAAGAGGGGAATCAACAAAATAATATTACATTATTCTTAAATACAGTACAACGTTTAACCACCAGTATAATTTTATTTAGCAAAAAATTCATTTAAAAAAAACGTATGTACTTTTTTCATTACATTTTAATTTAAATATTTTGTTGGGGCCCCAAGTTGAATTAGTTCTACACTGCAGGCCACAATTAATCTCTATGAAGAAGAAAGACACACAAAAAACATGACAGGCCCATTTAATATTTCTGTAGAAGTTGTTCCAAGCTTCTTGATGACATTTTAACTTTTACTGTCTTTATGGTTCATTTTACATTTACAATTTAGTTATGTTTTTCCTGTTATTTCTTAACCTCCTCATGTTTATGAGTGCATCAGCTCATAATGAAACGAGGCCTGATGTTTCTCATAAACAACATGAAATAAAGTGTATAGCCAAGCAGCCAGTGAACATAAATATGTGCGACGTATGAAAGGCTTTCTATAAGTTGCAGCGTCCTCTGAGATAAGACTTGGGGAGGTGGGGACTACATCCTGGCATGATATATTTGAGAGAAGCCACAACGGCACCAGTGAGCTCATCTCACCCAGACTCCCAACTCCCAATGGCATCTCACTACAACCGCGAGGAATGTCTGTTACATGTGTGAGATTTGCCCAGCATGCAGAATGTTTGCGGCTGATGAGACCAATGAATGGGATCAGTGTTTCCACATGATGTCACATGCTTTGTTTATCGTCAGCACTGCGGGTTAATGACCCCCGAAATCTTGTGCGCACGTTTCACCCCCACTTTTAAATGTCTTCAATCAGGCCTTCTTGCTCTTTATGTTACTGTGGTTTTCATGGTAAATGAAAAGCATGGCCCGCGAGTCACATATGGCCTGACCTTTTTTTTTTTATTCAACCCACAAAGTGAGCATTATCAACAGAGATGGGCAAAGTAAACTCTACCTTAACTTCATTAGCAAGTGGCAGCACATTTAGTGACACTCGAGTCGTACATTTCTCTGTCATCATGAAAGCTGTAGACAAATGAAATCACATTCTAAGATTTATAACAGTCATATGTAAACAAAAGTGAACCACACTCTTCAGATATAAAACCCATTAAACAATGAGTCTCCACCACTAGAATAACAAGCAACAAAGGCGGAATGCCTTCTTAAGTCTTGTTTTTAACAGTTCTTCTCAATGGTCACACAAGTATAAAAATAAAAGTGATCAAAAACACTCTAGTGCTGATTTTACACAAACAAAGTGTCCAGTGAAATGGCGGGAAATGGCAGAAAAGAGCAAGTCGAGCCGATGCAGGGATACGGTTTGGTTTTCTTTAATGAACGCCGAGGAAATATCAGTGTTGACATTTTGTTGGATTACAGCAAGTGTGTGTTGTGAGCTCAAGACTTTGGTATGTCTCGCTTGTATGACCGGTTCTCATCGCAAGTGACCAACTCACATTGAAAATAGCACTTACAGTAAATGAAAGATGCGAGCGAGAATTCTTGATACGGTAAACATTGTAAGGTTGGGGGGGAAAAAAACTTCACAATTTAGCGTTGCACATCTGTCTGGAGTACCTGCTTCGGAGTGGGCTCATTTGGACAATTTCCTAGTAGGCGTCAGTCTAAGTTCAAACCGTGGAATTTGACCAAAATGATTGACTTCCTGTTCAATTAGGGGCATGGGTCTTGAGACTTTTCAAAAGTGTCTTGTAACTGTTATGATAGACGTGTCCACTAAGTCCATGTTGAAAGGTGAAACTGGTGTCTAGGGCAATGTTGTTGTTTTTACTTTCTCAAACTCTTTAAAATGATAATCAGTTTTTTACACCATGCTTCTCCTTCGTTAAATGTCATAGCTTTGCAATCTAGCGATGCCTATCTGTCATGAATACCTGCTTCCGATTGGCATTTATCAAATTTGTTGCTTCAAACCAAAAATGGCTGACTTCCTGTTCAATTTTAGGCACATGTATTCTGAATTTCTTACGGTTCAATGAAACTGGAGTGGGACGCTTGTTTTTGCAAACTTTCCAGGAATCCTCAAAATGATCATCCAAGTTTGAGGCCAAGCTTTGCCCACATCAGAGTGAATATTGATTTCATCTATAATGGCTCATTCAAACCAAAATGGCTGACTTCCTGTTGCATTGAGGCCATGATAGTAATATTTACTCAATTTTGTATTCACCAGTCAGGTGTTAATTTTTTTCAGGACCAAACATATTTTCACCAGGATACACACACTTGTAAAAATGAAAATTTTCAGGCATGTTGATGTTCCCTAAAAGCCGATTCATTCATCTGAAGAGTAATAAGAGTACATTTTAAAGGACCTGGAAATGAAGTCATTAACATGTTGCTGTTTTTAATTATATACTATACATAATGTTGTGTTGTGTTGGGTTGTGTTGCGCCTCGTGGCTAGGACTCCCTTGGAAAAGAGACCTGCGGATCTCAATGGGATTTTCCTGGTTAAATAATGGTTAAAAAATAAGAATTATTATTATTATTCAAATAGGCCTTAACACTGCCTGGTGTTCAGGCCCTAATAAGTAATATAACATGATGACATAACATGATTATAAGATCCAGAATAGTCTAACTTTTGAGTATATTTACATTGTGGTCTTTTAATATCCACTCACACACTTGTTCCGCAGCTCATTGGCCGTCGTCAGCTGCTGGTCCAATGCCCGCCACTTGCTGGCCGCTCCGGTAGGCGCGTTGCCTGGGTGGGATTTTCTTACCAAGCAAGAGCGAGAGAGCCTCTCGCACCACAAAACCTTGTAAAGCAGAAATTGTCTACAATTAAGTGCAAATATACTGCTCATTTTCTCGGCTTGAGTTTTGAAAGTGTATATTGCACCGTGATGGCGGCGACGTTATGGGTGGCATCGGGATCAAGTGTGAGAAAGGTTGGCAGTAAAAGTCACATGATGGTGTTTTGATGACACATGTCCAGACAGGACATTTTGTTGTACGGCGACAAATACCTAACAGCCATTAGGGATGCATAGTGTTACAAGTTGTACCTTCATGTTAATAATTTACTTCTTTTAATGGTCCAATTGGTCCATTATTTGACTGCTTGGGGTCATGATGCTTATTACAGTTCACTACATTCAAGTAGTACCCACAGCTGAGAATATATTATTTTGATGGAATGCATGTTGATGTGACCCATTTACATAACACCACTTTTAGCAGAAAAAAACATTAGTATCAATTTTGACCGTGCCAAAATAAACCATATATTGTAAACATTATATGACAAATCAAAATTTTAACAAGTCCACCCATCCATCATCTACCGCTTATCCGGGGTTGGGTCGCACGGGCAGGAGAGCTTTAGCAGGGAAGCCCAGACTTCCCTCTCCCCAGCCACTTCAGCCAGCTCCTCCGACGGGATCCCAAGGTGTTCCCAGGCCAGCCTAGAGACATAGTCTCTCCAGCGTGTCCTGGGTCGTCCCCGGGGCATCCCGCCGGTGGGACATGCCCGGAACACCTCTCCAGGGAGGTGTCCAGGAGGCATCCAAACCAGATGCCCGAGCCACCTCAACTGGTTCCTCTCAACACGGAGTAGTAGCGGCTCGACACTGAGTCCCTGCCGGTTGACCAAGATTCTCACCCTAATTTTTAACAAGTGAATGTCAAAATTATCACTTAAACAGCAAAAAAAATTCATTAGTTCACTAGACAAGAGCACTTTGAAGCTTCAACTCAAATTTACCACATTGTAAGGATTTTTATTGATTTATTACAAGAATATGCTTTTAATGTGACAAGGATAAAGTCGGAATGTTAAGAAAATTAAATCATATTTTTCTTCAAGAGGAAAAAATACAAGAATAAAATTGAAATAAAATAAAGACTGGAAGAGGATGACATTATTGTCACCAAGCACCAACATGCAGTAATCGTGCCTTCTCCATTCCGGGACAGAGCGAGTGAAGGTCAAGCCAGAGGCTGTTGACGTCTTATTCAAGCTTTCTTGTTTTACATTCTCCTTAAATACACTCCAAGGTTGGAGCCACCACCAAAGAGAAACAGACTCAGCCGTTGGCCAAAGCTGCAAACAAGTCACTGTGTTTTCACACAGCAGCTTCTTGCCTGAAGGCCCATTGGAGATATATATTCTACTTCCAAATGGGCTGAGAGCGTTTTATTGCTTTTTCCACTCCGGATGATGGCTAGCTTTCCCTTTACTCCTCATCTTCAACGTGTTGCTGTTTGGAACAGAGACGGTTTATTTTAAATGTACCGTGCCTGAAAAGACTGATGTTTCAGTATTAAGTTCAAACAATTGACTATAAAGTAGTGTGTGGATCCAATGTTAATATGTGAAAGTCACACATGGCTAACAATGTTACAGAGCAAGTGGCAAAGATGGCAAATTAAAGTGAAAATGTTCTTTGCAAATATTGTGAAGCACTTGCCTGAAGTTGTCTCGCCTATTTATTGAACTGTGTGATGTATTTTTAATAGCATATAAATCGAATTCACATTGTATTTCATTGTATTGTTTTCATCCTACACTGAAGACTCATGAAGATGGTTACCTGGATGACACTGGATGAATTCCAAGAACTCCCAATGACTTGCTGCATGCCTGACCGCAAACCGCCAGTGATGTACAAATGAATGTTCAGTGCGTGCTGCATCCGAAAACGATTTCACGTCATGACTAACTGTGCAACAATGTTATCAGATGGGGTTGGGCTTCTATCAACACCCCCCAGCATGTTCTTGTGTTTACCCATAATGAGTCAAACGAGCATAATGTACCTTTCCTTGTTACACGGATGACACAAGAGCGGGTTTGGTCGATTGCCTGATTGAGTCATGACAGAAGTGAAACACGGCGCCCGCTCTTACACTTGATAATGGAGAAGTGAAAGGTGATGGTGGTCTGTCGTCCCGTGTGAAAAGAAATTATCCCGGTCATAAATACAGTATTTTATTGATGAAAAGAAGAGATGATGATGATATACAAATACACAATTATATATATATATATATATATATATTTATATATACAATTTAAACAAAATCTTATAATAATAATGATGATGATAGTGCTGTTACATCACATTTAACTTGAAATAATAAAATAAGTGTGATAATAAATATTGTTACCTCTATGCATTGCATAGTATATTATCATCAATATTATTATTATTAATATTAATAACAAACAAGGAGATGCCTTATATTGCTAATCATTTTGTAGGACAAACCTCGATTGTCCAAAAGTTACACAAATATTACAAAGAAACAGTAATTACAGTAGTCTAACTACGGTCATCATGAATGGGTGATATATATATATTGTTAATTTGAAAGCAAATAATTGCGTATGTATAGTATTTATGTAATATTTTAGACACCAAATTATGACCAAAAGAGTCCAAATTAAAATTAAACGGCATTAAACTGTTTATTCCCACAAGAGGTCAGCCCCCTAACTGTATTTTTTCTCTTGCATTTTAAAGCTGTTAATCACAATTTGATTATAAAAGAATAATTGCTGATAATGCTCCTTAAGTGTTTAATGATCGCAGTAATGAAGTGAGAGTGTGCAGTTGCACACATGCAAACACTTTTCCAGCATACATCTACAGTTTGCCTCGTGTAATCACCAATTACACTTCATCTCATGGGGGGGGGGGGGGGGGGGGGGGAGCACGAAAACTGCAACCCACCAGGTCGGAGGAAAAGAGAAGAGGGAAGTGGGGCGGGGCGAGGCGGGGAGCGGGCGACCTTGTTCCTTATTTGGAGCTGAGTGACAGGGGAGAAGGGGCGGGCTCTAGTGACTCACTTCCTGAGTAGTAAAAAGAAGGAGAAAAAAATTGCCGGCAACTTTTGTCCAGCACACACTCACTTGAGGAAAGTTTTTTTTTCTCTCCCCCCCTTCAACAGCAGCAGCAGCAAGCCGGCGACACCGGACCGGAGCGACCTCCACATTGAAGCCCGCCTCGCAGATTTCGACTGGGGGCGACGTGACACCCGGGCGGCCCGCTGTCAGCTCCCGCTTCATACCTGGTAAGAAAATTGCAATATTTACCGCGTCTTTCTTGTATATTCTCACTTGTCCCCCTTGTAACTCTATATTGTTCATACATGCATATATTATCACGAAAACTTCATTCAAACAGAACTTTCCAATGAGAATGACTTAAAAAGAACAATATGGTGGTAATTATGCTGCTTACGTGTTATTTGCGTTGCTTTGGCAAAGCTATTGATCATTGATTGAGAGTTTTTCACACATCAGAAATCATGCGTCATCATAGTTTGTGACTTAGTCTCTTTTTATGAAAAGAAGAAAAAGTTCCAAGATGAAATAGCTAAAAATGCCGGGAGTTAATTTGACAATAAACTCATTTCATATTATTGTATTATTAATATTATACATTCTGTATATATGATATATTATTAAATATAATGAGATTGATGAGATATTCAAATTAAGAAGAAAAACCAAAGATGTAGTGAGATTTTTTTTTTATTAAAACATTTTAACATATATATTTGTAACATAGGCTATTTACTGTATATATGTATATTTGAATGTATACTGTATACATATAGTTAACAGATTTTTTTGTATCATAATATGTTATCGCTAATGTGTCTATTATTATTTTTAGATGTTTTTTCTTCCCATTCAATTAATTTTTTTATTGTCTTTGTTTTGAAAAATCACAAAAAAAAGTTTTGAATAAAAGCTCTAAGGCTATGTCTGATTATGAATTATTGAATCCTTGAATTTAGTTTTGTCCTCCAACCCCCCCCCCCCCCCCCGAAAAAAAATATCATTAATTTCATCCAAAATGTAAGATTTCTGATCCAAAATTAATTAAAAACATCCAAAACTGTCATACTTGCTCTTGATAATGAACTGTTTGGTCGTATGGTTCCCTTCTGGTTACATTTGACACAATGAAAGAAGATGTGGGCATGCCAAGGCTTGATGAGGCCTTCTAATATCAGAGCTTAGTCAAATTTGCACTTGCTCGTCAAAAGATTTAAAAAACCAACAGGAAAAAACCTGTGAAGAGGGCTGCACGTCTTCCTCTTCTCACCCTTGATGTTTTCTTTTTCTCATGTGTTCTTGTTTTTCCTTTCTTCTGTCTCAATGGTTGTGCATATATAATACAACACTCCTCATACTGGACAGTGTGTGGAGCCACTTTAATGTTGCATTTAGCTCCCAGGCTTGTGTGCAGGGGGAGTCGCTGGGGCTAAACTGCCCTTTTATCCTGAGGCAGGAAGTGGGATATGTCTTAACACAATCGCTAAATACAATTTTGAAACTTGGCGTAATGTTACAATGGCCGTAAACGTTTTCGTTTATCAACTGCATTCAATTTATTCAGAGACTTTATACATTTCTATTATATATATTTGGTGACACAAAATGCTTTGCAATAATGTTTTGTAGAAAATCTGAAGTTGTTAGGTGGATTGTTGCTGAGAGATCTTGAAGGTATCAGTGTTAGTTTTGACTTGATATGTGGCAATTAATCAACGTAAAGCTATAATCATCATTACATAGTAGTTAAGTCGACTAGTAGCCTAAGTTCAACCCTACTAGCTATATCTACTAGCTAGTGTGTTGTGAACTTGCTCTTTGTTGAAGAAAATAAAGCGCACATTTGAAGACCTTTGAGTCTGTTTTTCAATCACTCTGGACTGCCGGCCAGGCAAAATCACCTCCGAGCTGCCAAAAGGCTGTCATTCTGTCCCCGTTTTAGCATCTTGGAAGCTCTGTAATGTGTTTGTTTGCCTGCCTCCTCTTCCTCTGCTGTTGATATTCTTTCAGAGTTGTCCAAGGGTCAGCCCTACAATCCCTGCATGCTAGCTGGAAGCAAGCCAGATGCCGAATAGCTGGCTGGCGGCCGGGTCATGGGTTGGCGTGGTTTAAAAGCAGCCCAAAAGAGAAGAGACAGTCAAGTGGTTGCAGGTGGTTAGAAAGTGCGAGTCGAGATTGGTCTGTATGGACTCCATAAGGCAAAAAAACGTTAGTGTTGGCCATAGTACATGGCAGGCATTCCACAATGGGATTCCCGTGACTGAATATTCAACAAGGGAGATGACATGAATGACTACCATGAAGTTTCAACTACATCAACATTTACAGATCTACAGCAGACAGTGTAACCAAGTGGGTGTGTTTGCATGTGTAGATAAGCTAAGACTTGCTGCTGTTGAGGGGCAGGTTCAGTGAGGAGAAGGGGCTGCTAGACATTTTTGCCACAACCCTTTCCCAAACCCATATCCTTCAAATTAATTATATCACTAAGGAGAACCCATATCACTGAACTCCTACTTCCCCCAACCTTCGCCATAACCCTCACCCAGTTTTTTTTGCATGACATAATCATTACTTGTGGGTTACTTCTCCTGATCTAGGGTTTAGCCTAAGGATCGAGGCTCAAGGCGACTTTATGTCAAGAATCACAGTTTCTAGTGCAGATTCTTATCCTCCTTTTCTTCAGTGGTGTGCGGGGGTGCGTGGCTGGCGGCAGGAGTGCGTCTGCATTCCCTGCAAGTGGGGGAAGTGACCTCAGGCTTCCTGTGTGGGTGAGCATGGCCAGGTGCTGTGGAGTGTTACCGCGAGGGCGCGAGGCTTCCTTCGTGGAAGCGCTTGTTGGTAAACGTAATGTGATCCGTCCAGCCGGGGCTCCCCTTGTGCGAGGTAAACACCCCCCCCACATACACAACACCCGTCTGCTTGACAATTGGCTCATCCGTTCTGTTCTGAGTTACAAGGAGCATAAGCGTTATATAGTCTACAAAGTCATTGACTGTGCTTGTGTTGTAATTAGGTTCCTCAAGGGATGTAATTACAGGCCTATACCTAGCACTTATCTGCTCATTTGAAAAGAAACGCTGTTTCGCTGGAAATGACAAATTATGGGAACTGTAGGATATATCATAATTACAGACACTTGTTTAATATGGGTGGCGTTTATGTTTATTCGAGAAGAAACGTTTTGCTGCACTGTGAAAGGTTCCGACACAGAATGTGGATGACCAAGGGGACTTGGCTTTGGTGGCAGTTTAAGCCAGCTTTTCCTTGACTTTTTCCTGTTTTGCTGTTCCGTGTGAAAGCCTCAGTACACTCAAACTAAGGCGATAGAAATAACCCAGCTTTGTAATTAATATCAGAGCAATAACAGAACTTTTTCGTGGTTCCCGTCTGAGCCGCCTTTTCGCATTTATTTAATTATATCATGCTGCTGTTCTGCATGTAATGTACCGACACAGAAAAAAAGAAGTAAGGTGACTTGACCAAGTCACAGCTTCTGAGGTAGTCTCAGAGACTACCTTTGACACGCCTGTCAATGGTGTACATTTCCAATGACGCCGGTCTATGTGAAAGGTACCCACACAGAATTGGGGCATGAAGGTGACCTGACCATTTCCCCAGCATCAGATGTAGCAAAGGCCCCCTTCACACTAACCATCAAAGACAGCATTCCAATTAGCTTTTTTTTTTTTTTTTTTTTACAAGATACTGACCTGGAATGGTGGAACTAAGACAACCAGGCATTTCCCCCAGTTTTCAGATCTCAGTGATTTAACCCATTTCACTCAACTTCCACATGGCGTGCTTCTGTAGTTATGTGCTCTATCTCCAAGAAATGTAGAGGAGACGAGACTCAACAATTCTCAGTTTCAGAGATTTTCACTTGCCTGTGTGAAAGGTACTGTCACAGAATTTGGTAATATCAGATGTCCATTTCACACTGGCATCAAACCACATTTTCTTTGCATGCTCTGTATGAAAGATTATGTTATAGGACGATGAGACTTGGGTAACCTGGCAGTTTCCCCGGTTTAAGAGGTAGTTTAAGAATGGAAAGGCCCTTTCACACGCTCCAACAAAGGCAGCTTATCCCATCATGATCTGTGTGAAAGTACTGATGTGGAATGACGACCTGGCAATATCCCCGCTTCAGTCTTGGTATCAGAGCTATAACAGAATCCTAGCATGTGAGCTATAAAAGAAGCCCCTTTCACACTACCCTTTAAAAGCCAGCTTTTTCCAGTGGTACTGCTCTGTGTGAATTCTTTCTCTCCTCTATTGTGTCAGTTTTATGGAAACTGTACTTGAAAGAGGCTCACGCTTCATTTCAGTTTTTCATTTACCAGGAACACAGTGGGTAAATCGACGCACATGTAATACATTTCATTAATGGCTTGAGTCAAATCAGTGTTTCCCCATCTGCCGTCCCACATGTACCAGATGTTGTTTGTATGTGGGAATGCTCTGTCAATTCACCGTCTTGTCAATGAGTCAGCTGCGACTGGCTTCCCGCACCTTGGCCTTCAAGAATGAGGCAATCGTCTTCTTGTCGCTCATCCTTTGTTTTCAAGCAAGGTTTTATCCGTCGTTTTTTTCGGGTCACAAATGATACGGAATGGAGGTGGGGGAGGTGATGAAGGCATAATATCAGTGCTGGAACATGACCAATAGTTGCGGCAATGTATAGCTCACCTTTGCTGGCTTCACTGTGCTGTGTGTAAGGTACCAGCAGAGCAGGTAAGAGCCTCCCAGTTTCCTCAGCTTTGGAGGTAGTATCGGGGGTGTAACAAAAGCTGTTTTATCACTGCCCATCAAAGCCAGATTTTCCCATGTCAGTGGTCTGTGTGAAAGGTACTGACAGAAAATTGGAGCACGTAGGGGACCTGGCAATTCTTGCCTTCTGAGGTAGTATCAGAGCTGTAATAGAAACTGTTTTTTTATACGTCATCTTTTCCCATGTCATTGGCCAGGTGTTAAATGTACCAACATGGAATTACCCTCAAAGACGAGATGCACATTTCCCCGATGTGGAGGTAGTACCACAGCTATAATAGAAAACCGTTTCACACTGCCCGTCAAAGCCAGCTTTTCCCTTGTTACAGAATTTGTGTGAAAGGTACCAATGTGAAATTTGACTCAAAGATAAGACAGAAATTTCCCAGCTTGGAAGTAATGTCAGATCTTCAATGGAATCCCCTTTCACACTGCCTGTCTAAGTCACCCTTTAACTGTGTTGCTGTTTTGTGTGAAAGGGACCAGCGGTGTGGAGGTTGTATCACACTTGTAGTGGAAAACCCTTTCATACTACCCATCAAAGTCAGCTTTTCCCATGTAAATGGTATGTGTGAAAGATGCGAAGGTGGCCTGGCAATTTTCATCTTCTGAGGCATAATAGAAGCCCCTTTTACACTACCCATAATAGCCAGCTTTCAAGCTGTCACTGGTCTGTGTTAAAGGCACTGACATGGAATTGGGCATGAAGAGCAGACAAAAATGTCCTAGATTTAGAGGTAGTATGAGAGCTGTACTGGAAGCCCCTTTCATACCCATCAGAATCAGATATACCATATTATCGGTCTGTGTGAAAGATACCGACACACAGAATTTTTCCAAAAGGCAAACCAGCAGTTTCCCGGTTCCAGATAGTATCAGTGGTGTAACAGAAGCCCATTTCACACTGTCTAGTAAAGCCAGATTTTCCAGTGACGTTCTTCTGTGTGAAAGGTACCACCAACCAGGCAATTTTGCTCTCTTTGGTGGCAGTTGCGACAATATATATCTTGCCTTTGCTGGGTTCTGTGTGTAAAAAGCAAACACTTCTTACTTCAGCTCTGATGCCCGACTATTTGTGTGACAGGGGCTAAGAAAGTCCATGACCCGACTGGGCACGTAGTGAAGTCTACACAGCAAGCCGCAACTACAGTATGAACGATGTCGTCATAGGAAAACACGCTGCGATAGCTGTTACAAATAACTTGGCTGCAGGCAAGTTTAAGTCTACAAATAATCTGCAGTGTTTTCGTACGCAACCTGTAATTTGACGCGTAATAGTCACCACGGACTGCGGCTAATGGCCTAATCATAGCACTCACTATGCCTAATGGAGGAAAAATACTGCTGGGTACGGAGAATTTCTTGCATAAATGAGGTCAAGCGATGCAAGTTTTGCCCCCCTTCCCCGCCAGGAGACAAATTGCGTGTGACATTGTTACACCGCGTCGTTACAACTCGTCAAAAAAAAGCAAACCCCCCGCTGGATAATACTGTATCGAGGGGATTACAAGTTTATCGACCTTAGTTTTTCAAGGATTTCAGTGCCCAGTCTTCCCTGCTATTATATGACGTTATAAGAGTCAGTGTTGCTTATATTTGCACCACAGTAGACGAGATGAGATGCTATGAAAATCTCATTTTGGGATTATAGTTGCAGAATGATCATGATTACCAGTAATATGATATTGTGTGAAGAAATACGCTATTGGGAGTAGCACAAGTCAAAATAGTAGGTACAATTGTACAGTTCAATGAGTGCCAGAACTAGTGCAGTCAAAAATATTTAGAAGAAATACCTAAAGAGCCAAAAATACAAGACATAATAGAGAAAAGAAACAGAACACAAGAATTAATTTCAAGGGGGTAAAATTATGATGAAAATTTGACAAATGTTAGCTAAATGTTTTAATGTAAATAGTAGACAAAAATAATAATGGAAAAAAATATTCTTAAAAATATTGGGAAAAAGATAAATATTTAATAAAAATATCATCTATATATATGAGACAATCTATTAGACAACCCCCCCCCCCCCCAAAAAAAAATCACTTTGCGTTTTTTTCTGTTATTTAGCTATTGCAGCTCACACCAGATGAGAGACGCCACAAGACAACTCTCCTACTCCCAGAGATGCTAAATACGGTAGTGATGGTAGTTCAAACTTCAGTCGGTAATTTGAATCGACTGAAATGTTATCTTGATTCACCTTAAACCGTTTAATCCCTAAACAGTAGAGGTGTCATCATCATCCTTCTCCTGCTGGATGTTCTTGCTTACCGGTATTTACTTTATTTGGCAATACTGGCGGAACAACCAAGGGCCAAACGTTACTTCTTAAACAAAACAAGACAACGGGAATGTTGTTTAGCTTTGCCATCTTAACGACATCTTGTTTGTTTCACAATGCCACTGCATCACTACTGGATTTTGACTTTATATGGCGTGTAACTTGAGTGGCATTAGTGTTGATGGCTTACCCAACCAACATTTACTAGCTTTGGCGCGCACAGCTGCGAGCAGAAGCCAGACTGTGAAATCATGCGGCAATTGCTAGAATGCCGAGTACGAGGTTCGAACATGCATCTGTGGTTTCTTGTCAGAATTACGTCCTTGTTGCGCAGCATGCCGCTTGGACGGGAATTTGTTAAGCCGCTAGAAATAGAGAATACAGTATTAGAAGGGAAAACAAGGAAATATTTATACCTATATTGAAAAAATATAGCAGAATATTACAAAAACTAAAAACATTATTATTATATTTAGTAAAAAAAAAAAGTTGTATATATATATTTATATATGTATATGTATATGCTAGCATTCCTCTCGTTGACAGTACAATCACAACTCGGCATGATGAAACTAGATCCAGAATGTGACTTCTTAAGCAGCAGTGTTCTTGCTGCATCCCTCCGCCGCTGCTCTTTCAGTCAAGTATTTACAAGCTTTAGGCGTTGTCGCTCTCACTTTTTGCCTGTGCTACGGTACGCGGCGAGCGGCATGCTTCAACAAGTTCCACGCGGCACGCCGAGGTGCGTGTTTAGGTCGCTCTCGCAGTTGTAAATTAGGTACGTGCACACCTATAGAAATAATCGCGAGGCGGGTGCCGTGGTTCTCGCATTTCTATCCGTCCCCCCACCTTCATGTGATGCTGGACTGAGCCTCCATAAATGGCAGAAAGTGTCCTTGGCATGGCTATAAAAGGACTTTGGCTCCTCGACGAGTGGATGCTTTGGAGATTTACGACAGGGACGAGCTAAACAGGGATTTTCTTGGCTTCTCGTGGCCGCTAATAGGGGAGAATGAAGGGATGACTTAAGGAGAGGAGCGGCCCGGGCACATCATTGTCGCCCGCAGGCCTGTCTGTCGTCAGCCTGTCAAGGGGGAAAAAAACTTAATAGATGTCAAATACTAGTCCTGTGCCGCGGAGTTTACTCAGCTCGTACCACCTCTTCACCCTGGAGAGGTTTTCACAACTTTGTACACTTAAAGCTAAGAAGGTCTTGAACTGAGCTCCGGATTCTTGGTTCTGGCACGTTTATTTGCTAGAGGTGACAAAAGTACTCATACTCTCTACTTAAGCAGAAGTATAGATAAAGAAGACTCTGATATAAGACAAGTACAAATCAGTTTTCAACAGTGGAGGGTAAAAGTGAGAGTAAAATAAAATAAAAAATAACTAAGTACTACAGATACCGTATTGTCACAACCATAAGGCGCATTTCTGTATTTAACACACACATAAGGCGCACCGCACTATTGGGCGCAGGCACGGTTAAACATACGATAACTCAAAACATATGGTAGCACGCTTTCACACTAAAAATGCCAGCATATGTTTTTAAAAAGGCAGCGGGGTTCTGTTGTACTTTATTGAAGTATTTAACAATGTAAACAGTGAGTTTGGTTGTAGTTGAAGCATTTAAGAATGCACTCACGTTACTATTAATCAATCCTCATCCACAAAGTCCTCATCTTCTGTATCTGAAACTAATAGCTGGGCTATAGTTGTGTCTTCCGGGTTCTTATGCCTGCCAGTCTTCAACTCGGGCCGGATTTCTTATATATAAGCAAAGTGTAGGCTGAAATGCTCCCACACAGACAGTCAAGCGGAGAGCCATCACAGTTATTCTCAAATTTGATGAATCACATTATCTTGAATGAATCTATTTGCATAGACTCCGCCCAGAATACACAAAACGAACTGCCTGGCAATTTAGCGCCTTTGGCATTCTTGATTGTTTAGTAGAGCAGCTTCCGCAACAAGTTATAGCCCGTTTTTGCACTCTCAAACCTTTTGTAAATCAGACCCTAAGTGAGCTATGTCAAATGAGTGCAAACATCCGGAGCTAAATGTGATTTGCAGGTTGTGAACAGGACATGTCAAACAGTGCCGTATTTCACCGTAATGATCGGCCGCTGCTTTGAGTCGCACTACGCATGGTATGGCGAAGCTTCTTTCATGTGTGTCGGGTGGTGGGGGGGTGGAGGAAAAGTTGCTGGAATTTCTGCAGACTAAGTGAAATGTTTGAATAATGGAGAAGGCGGCGCTTGCTGAGTAAACGGCGCGGGAGGAGGCTTGCCCGCTTAGCAGCTGCCACCACATTTCTCTGAAAGTAATCACTCGTAGATTGTATTTCGCAGGCCGGCCAGCAGGCCGCAAACCGCTCGTTGCTAAATTCTGTTTGTCAAAGCCACAAAGGCACAGATGCGCAAACACTATATAACGCTTGATGAGCTGCTTTATGAAAGAAGAGAAACTGAATCACCTAAGCTCCTTCATACAGGCCGCCTGAGCCGGGTTTTTCCTTACTCGCTGTCCTGTGTGTAAGGTACTGTGTGTAAAGTGCCTGATGGAAGGAAGGGTTGAAGTTTACCCATGATTTTGCCCACATCCGCAAAGAATTATAGTGCAGTATTAGCGCATCTATAGTGGGAAGTCTAACACCCTAGACCAAGGATCGGCATCTTGAATGTTAGAGGGGGGGGGTCACAATTTTTCATCAGTGCTACTTAACTGGAGGGCTACATTGGACCACGCACTTCCTAACCAGAATATGACAAAAAATATATTTTAATTAGTGACAAAATACTTACTTTTAATATATTTCATTATTGATAATACATTTTTTAATGCATGTAGGGCTGGGTTTAAAAAAAATCGAATAATCGATTTTTCCTGTTCGAGCCCAATATCGATTCATAAAACCATGAATTGATTATTTAAATATCTTTTTTCCCCTATACATTCTTAAGAAAATTGAATTTTAAAGGCTGATTTTTTTTCCCATCTGACTGTTTTCCTGAAATTTACTCTCCACATGACTTTAAAAGTATGTTCTTCCATTTTTGAAAGAACTGACTTACTGCACTTAAAGACAATTCAGAATATTTTTAGTTTTATTTATAATTGTTGAATTAGAATTATGAAAATATTTTCATCTCATCCTTGCTGATGTCAATATTTGTATAACACTTAAAGTAGCACTAAAGAACTTCTCAACCTTAATAAAATACTTTCATAACTCTTCTGATGAACCATCGACATAAAACTAGTTGAATGGTACCTTTGCCATGGCTTCAGGGGGTCCGTATCATTTTTACTGGCACTAAGCAACTTTAAGGAGGAGGGTACGAACACTGCCACACAAAAAACTACAAATGTGCTGACTGCTTTATGGCATACGTCAAAAGCTACCCCGGATGAAAGGACAGTCAAGGATCAACATTGGCCCGGATTTAACTCGCTAGAGTGACCTACGAAACGACGCAATGCGCTTGTCCTCATAGGAAATACTGTCTTCCTTCAGAAGTGTCAGGTGTGACGTGTGATAGAAGAGTTTCAGGTCAAATGAAAGCAAAGGTTTATAAAACTGTGGTGAGACCAGCGATGTTGTTTGGTCTTAAGACAGTGCCACTGAGGAAAAGACAGGAGGCAGAGCTGGAGGTGGCAGAGATGAAGATGCTGAGGTTCTCTTTGGGAATGTCCAGGATGGATAGAATCAGGAATGAGTACATCAGAGGGACAGCAACTGTTAGAGGCTTTGGTGATAAAGTCAGAGATGCCAGATTGAGATGGTTTGAATATGTCCAGAGGAGAGACGGTGAGCATATTGGCAGAAGGATGCTGAGTTTCCAAATGCCAGGCAGGAGGTCTAAAGGAAGACCAAAGAGGAGGTTTATGGATGTAGTTAAAGAGGACATGAAGGTAGTTGGTGTGAGAGCAGAGGATGCAGAGGACAGGGTTTGATGGAGGCAACTGACTCGCTGTGGCGAGACCCCTGAAGGGAAAAGCCGAAAGGAAAAAAAGAAAAATGAGTTTTTATCATGTCTTTGACATTAAAGAATTAATGCTTCATAATTAATCGATATCGGACTGAACTGAAATTAATCGAATCGGTTAAAATCTAGATATTTTTTTAAACTGAACTCTTGTGAATCGAAATTGAATCGATTGAATAAATTAGAATCGATACCCCTGTCTCACTGTATTAATTCATCAACTTTCCATTCAAACCATTTGGGCTAGCGTAAAGTGGAGTGGAGTTGTAGAGATGTTGTGTTAAACAGTTTGTCAGCCATTCAGTCTTCCTGATTTGTTTTAGACTGTTGTGAAAACAGTGACTATTGATACACTTTGTCTTGGGATCTGTGGTTATTTGGCACAATTGTAAATTAGTTATTATTACTAGGCCCAAGTCTGATAACTTGCAAGCTATCTTTTTATCACGGCGTGGAAAATCCCACGAATACCGGGTGGGATATATTCCAGCCACCAGAAGCGGATATATTTTCCTGGCTCAAACATCTGAATGTGTCGGCATAAGAATGATGCTCGATGAAGTAACATTCATTTGTCAGAGTGCTTTTGCGCATTCAGCAGACACGCCCACCAGCGTTGGCGAGCGGAGGCTTGATTTTTAGATTCGGATTTTGAAGCCTCATATTATATACTTGCCGATCTTTTTAATCATTCAGATTTGGCAGGGTTGTTAACAACATTCTTCTCTGTGGTGTGTCAAATTAAAAACATATTTATTTTCACTTGAAGAGTTTCATAAATTTATTTGAAGCTTCATGTGCAAGAGTCCAAATAAAGTGGTCTCAGTGGCGGCAACGCACTCCCATTCCGAACTGGCAATTTGATTGAGTGAATACCTTTCGGGCAGCGGGCCAGAATACCAACATAGACTGCTTGGCCAACACAGTGCAGATGTCACACATTTCTGCAATGAAATCAGTAGGAATCACAGTGGAAACAAGTGGCAAGTCTTTCAGCCACATTTGTGTTGTTATCTTATTGTAAGGGTTTTGTTAAATGTTTGCTTTGTGGGTTTTTCCTAAACAATGCCTCACACACAAAAAGAACAGTGATCCGCATTCCTCTCAGGGGTCTGGCAAACATCACCAAATTGTTTTCACCTCGACGTCTTTGCTTCATACGTTAGCAATTCTGCCCTGAGCCCCCCACCCCCTCTTTAATGGGCCAAAACATCCCAGCTTAGAATAAAGAAAGAAAGAACCACTTCCAACGCCAGCCGTGGAAGTGAGATCAATGAGTAAAATAGAGGCCAGACGGTGAGCAAAGCATAGCGAGAGAGGGTCTATGACACAAGCGGTATGACTTCACTGTGGAAGCATTCAAACCCCCCCTTTCTCCAAACCAACACCACCCGTGCCTCATCACTTTTGCATAGTGAGTGGAAACAGTTTAGGCTTTAATTGCCGCCAGAGAAAGAATGGAGGCTAAGTGACCCGAATTGACAAGTTGCATGATGATGATCAATGGCTGCATGTTGATTGGTCGGGGGAGTGCTAACCAATGACTCTAGGTTTCTTTTGAACCGTCTTGTGCAACTAGATTGTGCATCCCTTGGAATCGAAAGACCACTTTTTCAGGAAAGAACCATGAATGTCGAGATAGAGATGCGATGAGATGAGATAATTCAGTGCTCTGCATGCTCTGCAAAGTATGGCCTGCGGGCCACATATGGCCCACTTAATTTTTTCATCCGGCCTACCAGTTATTTAGATTATCAAGGCTCCTAGCATATTTGTTACCTTCATTCACAAAGTACATACATACACACTGGATTTTGCTTCAATTGAAATGAAATTGTGCTGCTCCTTCTGGTGTGTGCGCCTCGGGACAGTATGATAAGACATATGGATAAAGAGTACAAGGAGACAGTTCTTATTTCTAAGTAAGGTGTAGTAATATTGCAAAAAAAAATTAAATAGGCTAAATAATTTCAATAATCAATCAATAATGAATACAAAAATATAAAAATAAGAATGAATAATTTTGCCATCATCATATTATCAGATTTTATATAGTTTAACATATTTACCTCATCTATGAAAGATCTGGTCTATTTCTTAACTTTAAAAATGTATACGTATATCGAAACAGAGGCAGGAGGCCTGCGTTAAACTGTTGCCGTTATCAATGTTCATCAAAGCACTTGTTTGTTTGTTTTTGTCCCCCACCCTCCCACCCCCAATTTTAGGAACAGCGGCAGCAGAGAAGTTTGCATTTTAACACTGGTAATGAATTAGGTGTGGAAGACGAATGGTGTTTTGCATGCTTGCATGATAAAGAAAACGCGTGTGACATTGGAAAGATAAGACGCTGATGGATTGCGATTCCGCTTTGGCAAAGTCGACAAAGTCAGGATCTCGGTACTCGTGCCTCCGGAGACCCAAACAAAACCGCTGATAAATCCGCTGTGATCTATTGTACACTAAAGGGAGTTTTGCTTTTTGATAGCAGTAATCACTTTGAGGTCATTTTTATGTTTACATATTCCACCCTGTCACCACTAAATCTTGTGATTGAGTCAACTAAGCCCGCATTTATGGTTCTCACTGGAACCTATTTGATTCTCTCTTGTGGCCTTCCTCGCCTATGTGTCACGGACAAAACATGGAATCGGATATTCTCCAGAGTGATTCTAGATTAAAACTGGCGATGAATGGAATAGCTCCGATATAAGCAGACAGGTCGCCGTATCATTGCAACAGGATGTCATTACAATTCGTGCTAAATTCAAAGTCAAAGTTTGGAGACAGCTAATAAGGAAAAACGAAAATGGGGGGACCTGGTGGACCTGCTGAGTTTTCGGCTTCTGATGTACAGTTATATAATGTGACGTCATAGATGTGACACCCCCTGACACTTTCCTTTCCTGCCCTGTTGTGGTGAAAGCAAACCACGTGAAAATGGATGGACAAGGTCTACTCGGCAATTTTCAGACTTACGAGGTAGAATCAGAGCTGCAACCGGTACAGGATGCCGCCAATGTGTAAGGGTATTCTCCAACCTGGTTGAGAATTTTACCACCCGATACTCCCTTCTCCCGTCGCGTTGTGCCGGAAAGTAATTGTCGTTGATGACAACTCATCAGATTTTGGGATGTTGCGTCATTGTTGCGGCCCAAAATTGCATTGTGGTAAAAAAATGCCTAAAGAATCTAGTTGTACTCTTGTAAATAGTGTCCCTGTAAATTCCACAGTCTTTGTAAAATCTCAGTGTGAGACTAGGCTGCGATTAAAAACTCTATAACTCGTGTTTAAATGTGGGAACTGGGGCAGGTGTGAGATTATTTCCCAAGGGTCTTTTCCAAATCTTGTCAAAGTCTTCAGAGGCACGGGTAGCGTAATGCACGTTCCGAATTATATACAAATCAGCCGCCGTAGCCTTAAAACAGAATTCTGTCATAAAACAAGGAACACACGTATTGGCACCAAGTAGGAATTGGGTTAGATAATCTGTGGTGGGAATCCAGCCTCAGTTAAGGCTTTGTGATCAACAATCCTGGAAATGTAGCTGGACATTCAAATAGCACACAGTCTTGAACCCTAATTGAAGGACACTAGAACTGAAGGAGAATAGGGTGGGGCAGAAAAAGGGGGGGGGGGGTGCAAACAACTGGGGGAGGCAACAGTGATGTTGCTTGGCAGCATGATTTATAGACACCTTTTGAAGTGAGCTCATTCCAGACATGAGGCACGCCGGCTCCGTTTTCGGGCTGGTAACATTTTGACCTTACGTGGAGAAAGGCTCAGGGCAAGAAAATTACCCAAAGACATCTGATGCAGGTTCTTATCTTTACATCCTTTAATTGATTGTCAAACAGAAAGGAGGTATTGACGAGATACTTTTGGTATTGTAGAGGTTCCTTGACTTACAGCAGAGCTCCACAGCAGGAACTAATAATAAAACAGCTGACTTTGTTGCTGTTCCAAAGCTCCTGGTTTCTCATTGGTCTTACCATTAATATTTGAGGATTTATGTAAAGAGTACAGTGTTACAGTCTTCACTTTGCTGTCTTTTGTCGTCAGTCTCCTTGAGAATAATCTCTCCACACCAAGAAGTCTGCCATGGTTTGTTAGTGTTTCTCGTTGTGACTGTGCTCAATGTAACGTGGGATTTACCCCAATCCACTTCCACAAATCCACACAGAATTGAGATTCAAACCTAGAACCTATGATTGGGGGACATAAAACATTTTCTTGAGTCAAGCTACTGATAAGATGCTGTGGAAATTTTTAGAACAGTGCATCTGTAACATACAGTTCAGTTGTATTTAACTCAGACAACTTGGAGAGTGAGGTCTTTTTTCAGACGGTATTTGGTGTAAAAAGTTTGAGAACCACTGATTTATGCGGTAAGAAAAGCCAGTGATAGTAAATATTAGTGGTTTGTTCAAAGGGAAGTCCCCACAAAAGTGCTTTAAACAAATGGTGGGTGCTTGTGTATGCAGCTGTTGTCTGTCTGTAGTTTCCTCATTGAACCCGTCACTATACTGCCACCATTAGAACTGTTGTGTTTGTTTTTCTACTTAAACCAGCTACAACCTTTGAGTGTTCACGTGCTTGCATGATAGCCCACGTTAACTCGTGGCTGCAGGTCTTCATTATGAAGTGTTACAGTAAAGCTGGTATTCATATCAAAAGGGACAAGTGACACGGACGGTGATTAGTAATTGACTTCCCTCCTAAAAAATGTTATGATTGCAAACATTAGTTAAAACCAACGATACCACAAACCATAATCCCAAAACACTGTCATAACATCTTAAACTTGTTTTACAACATACTTCAACATAAAATGGCTTAAAGATTATTTGATTGACTTATATTTAGAGATTAAGCTAACGCTAGCTCCTTCCTTTCTGATTACTTTCCGATTAGCCAGGGCTTTGGTTCTAACTTCTTCCATTTTAGGTTTAGGTCGAGATTTTTGGAGAATATCTGAGCATAGGTTCCACAGATCAAAACACAAATAAATAAATATGTGTATAGTGAACCCTGGGTGTTTACTGTATTTAGATTTAGCAGCGACGCTAAAGAGTTGAGACCCAATTTTAGCATTTTATCCTAATGATTTTGAGGCGGCCCACAGGGAATTTTCACCTAAAGAGATTTTACACTGCAACCCCACAAAAATGTGTAAGGTTTAACAGCCCGTCTTGCTAAACTGACACATTTACGTGTCTCCAGCTTGACCCGATTCCCTGAATATGCATCACAGGTTTCGGCATGTGTTGATAAATGTGCTCGTGTGTTTTTTCTGGCACGCCTCGTCCGTTTGCGCATGGCCACGGCATCCCACATACAACGGCAGGCCAATTGCCTCGCTGTGAAACGAGCGGCGAACGTCACCGGCCAAGGAGTTTATGACGGCACGGTGTGAGGACGGTGTTTGCACGTTGCCGCGGTGATGTGCCTGCGAGAAGAGGCGGGGAAATATGGCCCACATGTACTGGAAATGACTTTGAAGATAGTCATCCTGTTGGTTGCGCATTTTGGCAGGTGTCTTGGTGGATTACGTGGCCAACAATGACTTTATGTCTCTTTTTATGAACTCTTCTTCTGAGGTTAATAGGAAAATGAGCTCAGTTTTTGATAGTTTCTTTGAGACCTTTATTCTAAATGTGGATCACCTCCAAGAGAGGTGTTGTGAGATGAACATGAGAAGAGAAAAAGAATACGAGGTGTATCAGAAAAAAGCCATGACTAATGTCACAAAATATATATTTTAAATCCAAACTATCAACTACAAGTTTTCCCCTTCAATGTGGACCAGGCAATCAACCAACGCGTCGTCAAAAAGATCAAACAGCTGCTTGTTCAGTGTTTCGATGAATTCACTATCCTGGTCAAGTATAACAACCGTACGCTTTTGCTGCAGCCGCTTTGGCTTGTTCGTGGAAGCTCCGTGCCGTAACAGAAAACAGAAAAAAAAATATTTAGTATATGGTCTGTGTTATGTTTTCACCTATCGCGAGTACTGGAACAAAACGCCCGTGATCAGAGGGATTTTATCTTTCAAATGAATAAATCAGAGGTTATGATAGCCTTACTGCTCATGCATATGAGGGTATTTGGTAGTGCTTTCTAAATAAATTATTTTGTAGGGCATTAACCTTCAGGGTCAGCTTCCATCACTGCAGCCACGAGCCACAAATAATTTCAAGCAGTTGTGTCGGTGTGTGTGCCGCATGCAGGTCAGATTGCTGAGTTGGCGGGCCTTTGAGACCTTAACCCCGCACCCCCTTTGCGTCCGGGCCTCTTTGTGCTGACTCGGCAACAGGCGACCACCAGTGAATGACCGGTCTCGCAGTTAGCCTTGATGTCAGACGGGTTTCTTATCGCCAAGAAGCGTGATGGTGAATCATCATCAGGGGAACTTAACTTTGCACTTGGCGCTGTTTTATACTCACTTTTTCCTCACATTTTGAAAGCTGTGTGTAAATCATCCATCCATCAATATATCTAATTATTTTGTACAGTGGAGCCTCTAAGATCCAACATAAATACAATCATAGTGTTGGAAATTCTGGTGAATTCCTGGAAAGTTTCAAGTTGACATGATAGTGCTTTGGCGCTCACTTGGAAGTGTCTCTTATGCTCTGGAACTTTAGATTCTGAGCTGCCAAGTCATTGGCTGAGAATCTCTGGGTGGGAGTTAGTACAGATCAAGAATTATTTCTGGTCTTGCTGAAATCAGCTCATTGTTACTTGAGCTCAGAGTGTAAAAAATATTCCTGTAAAGACAATACAAGCATTTTAACTCATGGAAGCAGCAGTTATATGTAGCAAAAAAACTAACATACACAAATATTAAATATTGATATTTGTGGCTGGCGCTTAAAAGTGGCTCTGGATCTTCAACCAGTGTGTCACAACATGTCACAGCATGTCACCTTTAAACAATTGCAGGTTTTTGAGCACATTAAGCATCTGTGGGAATCCTGGGAAGAAACAGAATCCTCTGATTTAAAGAAATATAAATAAAAACGTCTTCCTTTCATTCTAATACAAGCCTTGAGTGAGACCTGCAGAAATCTAACTCTCACTACCTTTACTCCCATTTTTCCATTTCAGCTCACTGCTAATATATTTTTGGCCTGACAGCTTTACGCCGTCTGACTTGTTAGGAAGCGTCTTCGTGTGTTTACCATCCCAAGTACATCCAGTAGACCAGTTAGCGAGCTGTCAAAAACATCCCTTGGTCTGCTTTTGAGATTTCCTACGTCTCTTCTCACCCTCTCTCCGGTACTTCTGCTGCCATCTAAACAGGCTCTCCAGGCAGTGACTCTCCCCAAAAAGTGGAAGGCACACAGGAGTCCTCTGCATAGTTTCGCCAATGCAAACCAGATGTCAGGCACTAATGCATGGCAGCATTTTTTTTTCTCAAAGGAAGACAAATGTAGGCCAAAAATGTAGTCGGTGTAAAAATAAATTCACGTTCATTCCGCAGATCCCTGAACTTCCTTCATGGTGGTTTGACAGGAACTATGATTTAGAGCCGTGATAATTGTTGTTTGAAATTGAGACAACAGCCTTTTAGGTGCTAATGCATCATCAAGTGTGATTATGACAAATGTACTTGGAAAAAGTACATTTGTGCTATGCTGTTTGTCTTCTGGACACTTGTTTACAGCCGTTTTAATTATTAAATATTTAAAGGGGGGGATTTTATTTAAAATGTGCTTTTTAATTGTTTGTATGGAAATAGTTGGGTCTCTGGATTGCCTGCCCACCCATCAAGTATGAAATTAAACATAAATCACACTACATATATCTTGTTTGCCTATTTCTGTAAATTTACCAGTGTGCGAGCTCTTCTGTGCTTGCACAACTAACACGTAGGAATAATTTACATAATAACTTGACCCATGACAGGATCAGCTAGGCTAGTAGAAGATTCAGAGCCACTTTCAAACAACTAGACCACACTGTCAGAAGCACAATCATGCAGAATTTGCCAAATCCCCATGAGTGTGACACCCACCAATAATACCATGTCAAAGTCAAAAAGTAAGTAGAGCTGCTCTTAGTTTTGTGGATGGCACCAATTAGTATTAGCTTTTAATAAGTGGCGCTTGATTGCTCGGTGATGCAGAAGAGGGCAGTACAGTTGACTCCTACATGCTTGAAAATCGGATGATTCTTTTTTTCTTTTCTTTTTTTTATTAAAACAAATGTTTCCCAGGTTTTTTTGTTGCTTTTTTAAAAATATTTTGGGTTCATTTTTTGTTTTTTCTTCCTATTTCCCCTCATTTATATAACATACATATATTGAATGTTCATCAGCAATTGAGGAAGAATTATGTGGGTCCCCCCCCAATGCATTTCAATCGTCATCTATCACCAGCAAACCCATCCCCTATAAATAGTGTCAACTGTACACCTAACTCCAATATTCTCCAACACTGAAAAACCACAGGTAATTGACATGCTAGAAATTCTTTTTATGAGAGGACTTGCCTTACGTCTGCTATGGTCAGACAAATTAGCTTGGTGTCATTTCTGCTGAATCGTTGTAGCTCACAATTTTTTTAGGGAATTTCAACCAATGATCCCCAATTGGAATTAAGTGTCCTAGACAGATGGGTGAAGATTTGTTTGCCCACAGTATCTAATGTGGGTGGGGCATAGCTTAAAAAAATGGTGATCATTCTAAGGATTTTCAGAAAGTTAGAAAAAAAATATCCCCCAACACCAGGTTCCCTGATCAACATGAAATTAGGTAGACATATTTATCACATAAGAAAAATATGAAAGTATCCAGAACCTAAGGCTGAAATTGGACAGGAAGTGAGCCATTTTGATTTGAAGCAGACATTTTTGGCTCCTACTGTGATGAACTTGAATTTACCAAATGACCAATGGGAATGAATGATCGTATAGCGATGGCCGATTGGAGGATGATTACATTGTGGACGAGCATTTACAGTATTTGTCATGATTTAACAATGTTGCTGTCTTCCCATCATAGTAAATGTTGAAATCATTTCTTTCCATTAGCATTAAAATGTCCAATTGTAATGACCGGTGACCACGATGACCATTTAAATCAAAACACATCAATGAATAATCTCCCCCTCATGTCTAATTTCCTCTTCGTCTTGTGATACCTCAGTGGGTTCTGTCAAATAAAGACATGACGAGGGGAGCAGTTCGCCTTCGCCAAACTACATTTGACAAATTTTGTAACGTTGGCTGTGAACTGACAAACTTTAAGTGTACGTTCCTGCAAGCCATTTGTCACGCTGAGGAGAGCGACTGCGCTCCCTCATCCTGGAGAACCAGGCCTCTGTCTTTAAAAAGAATAATATACACGTAATCCTTCGGACAGTGAGTCATAAACACACGTTCTGAACCATTAAGATCTTCTGGTGCAATTCGCGCACTTGACTTTTCCCATTCGTCACCGCATGGAGCGCCTCCATGCTTATGAAGGAACAAATATCTCCATTCTTTGCGAGGAAGCAACACGTAAACTTTCTAACATGTGGGATTTTAGTGGGGGTTGTTTTCTTGACATCATCTTTTTATTTTTGATGTGCTCAACCAAAGCCCTCAAATGATATAGTCGAATGTCCAGATCTGAACTTTTTACCCAGCTAAAAGTCAGCCAAAGGAGCTCGACTGTGTTCTGGAAGATGTCCAGGCACCAGACAAGAGTGCAAAGTGATGGTATGTGTTTATCCCAACGCAGCCTTCTTCTCTGTTCCTTTTTATTCAGATATGATTTAGGACCTGCCTTTGGGTTAAAGCTCTTGCTTCTGCCTTGATTTACTTCTGAACGTGCTCGTCTTCAGTTTCCTAAAATGTCCTCCTCGGTTCCTGCATTACTCTTTATAAAGTTTTTGTCTCTAAAGGGGTCTTTGCGAGTCTGTTCACTGCCAAAATATCCAGGCGCTCAAAAGTGATTGAAAGTCTTTCGAAGCAGCTCAATCATAAAATGGCAAACCTCACAACGAGAACACTAAAATCTGTGCTGCTTAAAGACCTTTACGATAAGTCCTGGGTTGCGTCCAGGCCTCTTCATGCATCGGGATCGTTATCCTTCTTTCCACCATGTAGTAGGGTTCAATTCAGTTCAATAGTTTCCATTGTGTCCCTCCATCCATTTTCTATAGTGTTCCTTGTCAATGTAATGTTAAGCGGAGTGCACCATTTCACATCCATGTTGCACATGAACAGGTGCCAATGCATGACTGAACATGTCATGGATTGATTTGACTGCAGATTATTGCTTGTTGTTGTGTTTGTTTTGATTATACATGGTGCTGTCTATTCTGAATAACTGACAAGGAATGATTGCATTACGGCAATTATTGTATGACACGTCTAATTTGTACGCACACATGAGCCAGCCTGCCGCGGAAATGTTTGCCCGGGAAGTTATTTCTCAACGTTTTGTTTATTTCTGTTGTGCAAGGCGGAGGTTATTCTAAAAAACAGGCGAAAGAAGCTATTGCATTCATCGTATGACACATATTATCTTGTATAGGAATGATTTTATTACAACCAAATAAAATAGCATGTATTTCTGTCCACTTGGGGTTGCCATGATCACATTTTATCATTGTATCTGTCACTTTGAGTGTGTATGGCTTTAAAAGGCGGGGCCTGGCCAAGTGAGTGACATAGGTGTCAGCAAATGAGAATGTAGTTTGCGGACTAACCCCCAATTCACACTGACTGCGGAACGGACCCGGTGCATTTTCCGTACGGCCGCCGCAAGGAATAGAAAGCATTCGAGTGCGTGTCAATTCACACCAGCTGCAGTGCGGTGCGTATATGGTGCGGAAGGGCGTTCTATTTTTTTTCCAAATGCCGAATGCAGATTTTCATGAAGCTGAAAAAATTACACAAGCCGGACAGGAAGTCGAGCGTCGTCATCAAGGTAGATCCAGTATATTTCAAAATAAAACCGTTTGCAAACTCATTTTTGGGGGAGGGAAGCTAGCTAACTACATAGCATGACATGAGTCAGACATTTAAGATAAAAAACGAGCTCAGAATAAATTAAACATGACAAAATAACACTATTTAAACACAAACCGTATTTAACCATGGTAGAAGAGCCAGAAATAATGTCCAAAAGCATATCGATATGACAACAGGCAAGTGTGGCTATTGTTTACCAATAGGACTCTATATACACGATTGTTATCGCGTGACCTCAACTCTCCAGCGTGAACCCCCGTGATCTTATGGTCTATCGGTTGTAGATTTCCGGACAGCTCATGCAATGCACGCGGTGTGAATTGCAGTCCGTGCTTATGCCGTACACAAAACGCACCGCGTCGGTTCCGCGGTCAGTGTGAATTGGGCGGAACCATGTGTTGAGTTTTGGCCATCGACAGCTCTTATGGGTTAGGGTTAGGCTTATTACGTGTTTGTTTTCTTATCATTTGTCTAAAAAAAAGTATCAGTAAATATTTTTTAAATCAATGTAACTTTGCTTCTAGACAAGAAAATAGTTTTCTGCTAGACACAATGTGACTGTTATATTTTTATTGTTTAATAAAACCATTGCTGCAGGTCCCTGGGATGAATCTGCAAAGAAAAATTGCTACACAAAATTAGACAGTTGCTACTTATATGAAGTCACTGATTCGCAAAACTACTCGGCAAAGGGAAAAATGTATTTCAAGCCTTGTCAACCATGCTGTTTTTTGGGTTGTTTTTTTTACTCTGTGGAGTATTTCTGGTCGTTCTATTTATTTCTATTGTGCAATGTGGCGGTTATCGTGAATAACTTGCATAATGCATTACAGTAATCGTACGGCATGTGTGCAGGTAATGGCATTGAGATCTTTAGCGGCCTTGCTGTGTTTATTCGAGGTTTCTCATAATGAAATTCAGCCGGCACACCCATGCTCCATGTTTTGAGTCTGTGGCCTTTTCCCTTGAGCACATGTTGCACTCTGGCCTCGCCGCTGCGGCTTCTGGAAAACCAAAAAGCCTCAGCGTGTTATTCCTTCCTCGCGACTCTTTAATTTAGTCATGAACCTTACGACTTCCCGGCTTTTTCCACGTTTTATTTGTTTTCAAATATCCGTCCGTAAGATAGACGAGGAATGCCAAGGCCCGGGGATTAGACTCGTCAGTACAATCTCTTCCCGATTGGGAAAACAAGAGAAAGTTCAGGGCCAATCGGGAGACAGCACAGCAGACTGTATGTATGCTGTCGCCGGGCAACATAGCAACTACGTATGCCCCGTCCGGTCCGGTCTGGTCCCGTTGGCAAGCCTGCTAATCCCTGGCAGCCCAAACTTTTTACGCTCTGTTTGATCCCAAATGTGTTTACTCCCTGCAGGAAAGGGGAAAAAGCCTGGCTGCTCATTCCTCATTCACTACTGTTGAATGAAAATAATCAACTCCCCCTTTTCCTCAAAAAAGTGTTTTAGAAGGACTAGACAAAGCATCTGACAGCCTGTTGTATCAACAGAGAGATCATCTTGACCGCAACAGGCATGACTGAGTCTTGCAAAAACAAAGCCACTGCACACATGCTCCACTGTATCTTCTCACTCAATGGCAAAAAGGAAAAGCGGGATGGTTTTCCGTAGGAGCGGGGAGTCTTAGTGTGTCACTGCATGTGCCACATACGCAAATCAGCACACTCACCAAACAAAAATCATCTCAATTTACTTAGTGCTGTTGAATGCTTTACTATTATTTTGTTATAAGAATGCAACCAGATTCAAACCGAAAAACGTATAAACGTATAAATACGTTTTTATACTTTGTCCTGCACTCCCAAAAACGTCTTTATATGTTTTTTATGTTAGATCGTACAGAAGGCTTTGATGCAGCTTCTGACCTGAAGAGGTCACTTGATCAGCAATGGTAGTTATTACAAAAAACGGCCAGCAGGTGCTGGCAGAGTATAAGAGATCAGCCAGGGCCATGTTGCAACAAGCTCTTTTACTCAGTGTTTTCAACAGATTTGTGGATAATGATGAAACTTAGCTATATTCTAATGCTAATCGCTGCAAATGGAAACAGATACAAATGTACTTTTTTCCTGATGAAAGAAGAGACTCTAATCTTTCTTTTGGTAGATTTCATGTTTTTATAGCAATAGAACACAATATTATGTGGGCCTTGCAAAATCAGTCAAAAACAGCCGGGAGCGAAGGGGGTTGCTTCAGTGAAAATGGCTGGGAATGAATGAGTTAATTGTTCTGTCGGGCACTATACGTTGCTAGCATAGATAGGCACACGAAGATACATTATTTGTAGTAAATGCTAATTTTCAGATCAATTGGGTGAAACCAGATATTGTCACATTGGATGGTAATCACTGGTCTAATCTGAGTCTGCCCTAAATCCGAATTGGACACGGAGTCCATCCTAAGATTTTAGAGACGGTGAATTTCCAGTTGATTATAATCACTTGCATGGCAAACAAGCAGACAGACTAATCAACATTGAACCACTTAAAGGAAAAGAAAAGTGTATCAACATCCAGCAGAGTCAATCACGCTGACCCATATACTGTAGCTGCGTTCAGTATTTGACTTTCCATCTCGGATGAACTCCCGCGGGAATTGCTGCAAAGAAAGGAATTTTTGGTTCTGAGCCTCGTTTTGTTGCTTGCAATGCTGCAATTTAACTCCGTACGTGGTCCTGCGTGGACTCCTCGGCTCAGATTTCCTCGGAAACCGGTCACGGCTCTGGTATTTAGCAACGTTCCTGACCCGCTTCTGAGGTTCTGAGTCACCGCTGGATGTGAAGGAAGATGGAGCTTTGCCGGGAAGTTTGCGCTATACAGCAGTAGCAGGAGATCCAAAAAGCCCTGTGAGGCCTGGAATCTGGCGTTCACCATGACCCAGATCCAGCGCCTGAAGGTCACCGCGCTGACGTCATTCTCTTTTTTTTTCGTGGAGGGAGCTTGTGGCATCAGGAGTTCATTTAACCCCCACATTGGCCACTCCAACCCAAAATGAAAACAAGTCCAAACAAGCCCTTTTCTTTGTCGGGCTTTGGGATCTCCACCTAAGACGTTCCCATCTGTTGCTCGAGCAAGTTGACGGATACTTAATCGGACGTGATTGTTAGTTATTCTTACTCAGAGCTGCGTCTCTCTGGGAAGACTACAAAAACAAGCCAAGGCTTTGTAGAAGCACTCTGGTGAGGAAATAAGCCAGCCTTGGGAGCGGCCTTGTTGGGCCTTTCCAGGTGCCGTACGTCGGCTGTCCTGTGTGGAAGTGGTCTTTACGCTGTAATGGGAATTCATACAAACGACTTCTTGACCTACTTCCTGTCCATGTGTACCATTTAAAAGTTGTTAAAATTTGGATTTCAACCACAAATGTTTCAGCAAAACTGTGATTTTTGTTTTCTTGGCTTTTTTGCGTATGTGTTTTTTTTTAAAGTGATATTTAGTGATTTACTGTCACGGGTATAAACCCTTCCGAATTACTTGGGCAAAGTTTTAAAGGAGACGCGGGTTTTTTAACAAATTAAAAACTAGAAATGTGCTTTTTTTTCTATTTAAAAACGGACATTTTTGCATCAAAATACTCCAAGGATGAAGAATTACAGCATACGTCACACAACCCACATACTGTATATACAAGGGTTTTCCCCAAGCCAGGCTTTTCTTATAGTCTAATAGTCACCACATGCCCCGTCGACGAGCAACGAATATGTCGACGAATAGGATTCGGCGCATGTCATTCCTTGTCCGCACCACCAACAATACATATTACACTTTCTCATGCCATAAAAGAGAAACGTGTCCAAACATTTGACTGGTGTATTATCAGAAGCCTTATTTGCTTAAAAAAAAAAAGACAGCTAGTTGCCAGTGAACCATTCCAGCTCACGCCTCCTTTCTGTTTTCATATCTGGCGAGCACATACCTGCTGCGTACCTGGCAGTGCTGGCAATGCAGAGGTCACGCAAATTCTTCAATTTCAACTCGATATTGTGCTGATCTGATCTTGACGTGGCTGTTAGGAGGGTCGATGACAGCGCGGCTGGAATTCTCTGACAGATGGAGTGTCAAATGTGCATAAATTGATTGTTAAAGCAAACCTATTCCAAGACGAGCACCTTGACTAACGTGGCACAGGCCGAGCACGGATGCTTTTTAGACATGATGTATTTGCTGATAGATCCATTGGCGGTAGTGAAATACAGAACGGTCTGTTCAGTCATGTTGGCCGTCATGTAGGGAGCCAAATTACATACAATATAACAAGAGTCAAGCCAAGGAAAACATGCCTACTATAGTGGAACCACCAAGGTCAAACACAATCTATTCCTCTGATTTGTATGTATTTTCCCATAGGAAACAGCCGAAATAAAAATAATCAGGTTTTGTCTTAAGTGCTATAAAAAGTTTACCACAATAAGACTTAAAAACAAGAAAATCCACGGGCACTGTGGCAAAATGACAATGAATGTGAGTCATGTCTCAAGCAGAAGTGCCAATTAGTACCCACATTCTTTACAAAACAGAAACGGGTAACGCTCGTAGTACTGATTCAACTCCTTTACAAAGCCCTTAAAAATAGAGATCATACCATTAACACCATTCATATAAAATGTATACGATCATGAATCCATGTTACATAAATTGCTGCATTCAGTAGTTACATCATTTAGCAAAAACGTCCTTCAAATGAGGCTCATCGTGTTAGCCTAAATAACTGAAGCAAAAACAAACTTCCACATTTAATTTGACTGTGCATGAGGTGCATTCAAGAGCTAACAACATGTAGGACATCCAAACACAGAAGAAATAACAATTCAAGACCACTTTGCCACCTGATGTTAGATTCAAGCACTAAAATCGGAGTCGTATACACTCGGATCTGCAGTATAAATCCAGCCTGACACTACTTGTCTTACCCAGAAGTGAGATCATCTTTTGCTGAACGCTCCCAGCCCCCGACTGCCTTTCAAACCAAGCGGTGGTTCTCATCGGCGGTGCGGTGGGAACGCCGGAGGGTCGGCATCACTTATCGCCGGGCTTCCCTCCAGTGGTGCCGTCATGTTTAGGCAACCCGATACTGTTGTCGCCGTCGGCGCCCTTTTAAGCCATTGTTCCGCTTGGTCGTCCTGCGCCAAGTCAACGGCCCGTTGTGTTGTTAGACATAACACATGCTGCTGCTGTGTTACATGCTGACAGGACGGACTTGGCGGTGGTCCATGCTGCTGGAGTCCGCCACCAGTGTGTCAGATTGACATGAAATATGGCGCGTGGATTCGTCATTACAGGACACATACAAATCTCTAAGAACCTATGCTGTGAAACGTAGTTAGTCGGTTATTTTGGACATTTCTGATTCGAGTGGTCATACCTGGCAACTTTGAGTATTAAAGGCCTTTGTCTTTTTCTGCCCTTTCTCTTTATTATGCCATGACCTCATGTGTTGTCATTTCCTCTCTCCTCTTTTTCAGGCTGACAAACCCGACTAACCACCGCGATGGCCGACCGCTTTGACTGCGACAACTGCAAGGAGTCCCTGTACGGCCGCAAGTACATCCAGTCGGATGACAGCCCTTACTGCATCCCGTGCTACGACAGCCTCTTCTCCAACACGTGCGACGAGTGCAAGGAGCTGATCGGCCATGACGCCCGGGTGAGTGCGGCCCTTCCCGACGGGATCAGACTTGATTTGTTTTGAGTTTGTAAAAACAACAGTTGGACATGCATGGCATGGTGCCTGAATGCTTCACTGGCATCTGTGTAGCATTTTTGTTTCTGTACGCTAGTATGAAGCATATGTACACTATGATGTCATGCTCTCGGCACTGTTAACTCATTGCATACCATGTCTTGACTTGACTGATTTTTACTTTTGAACCTATCATCAGCTTTTCCCTTTTTTGTGCTCTTTCTATAGTGCCAATGAATTCCAATGCTAATGAACTAACACGTTCGAGCCTTCCCCGAAAAGAACTACAAAAGTTGTTGCAATATGTAAAGGTTAAATTAGTATTACTATTTCAATAGAAAAAAAATCGATTTGGCTTTTTTTAAATACAGTGTGTAATTCTATTTGTTTCAGGAATAGTTTGACAGTAAACTTTGATTAGAAGTGACATAAAGCAGACTTTTTTAATTTGTTAACTTATTTGCCAAACTTAGCAGTGATTCTTTCACATAGCTTTTAAGGTAGCCTGCACACCACACTTTGAGAATCACTGAAAGAAGTAATTGTAAAATTGGGCTCTGATTTACTGTATTCATATTCAGTTTTTTTCAGTATACACAGAACGGAACATATTAGGTATGAGGGCCTCTTGTAATAAAACACAGTGCAGCTAAGCCTATAGCTAGCAGGCATTATGGCTAGCAGTATGCTTTTGGCATTAGGTCAAACTTATCAGTGGTGTTTCCTACAAAAAAAAAAAAACTTTAATGTTTCTTCGTTTGAATGTTTTATAATCTGTTCACACAAAAAAAAAAATCATTCGAATTTTGTTTTCTTACCATGTCAAATATGAGCCCAACCATGACCTTAAAACCAAGGTATTTAAAAATTGTTTTGACTTTTACCATACCTGCCCAATCTGTGTAATTCCTGCTAAACGCAAGTAGCTAGTGCACCTCGCTAGAACTCGTTTCAGCCAGCATCGGCAGACTTGTTTAAAGTAGTGAAAAAAATCTTATTGTGACCAAATACTTTCGACCATCGTGGCTCGATATTTGGATCATCCAAGTTTTTCCTGCTAGCCGCTAACTGACTGGCTACCCATATTCCATAGTGTTGATTTCATTTCAGATCCCCCCCAATCAAGTACAAACATATTCTGACCTTATTTGGAGACATGCTTATGAACACGTATTCACACCCATTTTAAATACAGGAAGCGCGTGGCAAATACTGAGCGCTATCGAGTTCTCTTGCTTTGAACCTTGGCAAGTTATAAACAGCAGCAGGAAACATTAAATTGTACAATAAGGCTCCACGGCTATAATTGGGAGCAGCTCATAGTGACCGCACAATGGATATGACCGTAATATGTGGCGATAGATCTAATCTAGCCAATAGTGACCCTTGCTCTTATTGCAGAAAAGGAGTCCATGACCATTTCTAAGAGGTTTACAATTGTCATTATTTATTCATTTTTAATCCCTATTTAAGTCATTCATTCATCCATTTTTAAACGCCGCTTATCCTCATTGGTTTCGTGGGTGAGCTGGACCTGATCTTGTTTCCATGTCACCCCGCCAGGAGCTCTTCTACGAGGACCGGCACTACCACGAGCACTGCTTCCGCTGTTTCCGCTGCGACCGCTCGCTGGCGGACGAGCCCTTCACCAACCAAGAGGACGCGCTGCTCTGCAACGACTGCTACTGCAACGAGTTCTCCTCCAAGTGCGTAGCCTGCGACAAGATCGTCATGCCAGGTGAGCAAAGTTTGGTTATTTGCCCAATGGGTGCTGTGGTTTGGTTCTAGCATGTAAAGTAGTAGACTGCTATGGACAAAATAGATCACTGATCAGTTCTAATGAAGGGCTTCTTGGACATTCACTTTTTCTTGGTTAAAAAAACCACAGTTGGTACCGTTATGTGTTCAAAATGGACGATAAACTCCCCACTATCAAGCAGTACATCATATCTCGCAGCCAATCGGAATAGAACGGGAACAGTAATAATGATGGGAAACTAGTGTTTGGTCAAATGATTTGTTTAACTGTATGTAATAGATATTTACTGAACTTTTATTATTATTTATTTATTTTTACAAAACATGAATTAACTGCTCCTTAATATAATCAATATACAGTGGACCCCCACTATTCATGGAGGTACGCACCGGGCTAGCCCACGAATAGCGGAAATTGCCGTATAATTGACACCCACATAATGCAATAAAAAAAAAAAAAAATAATATATATATATATATATATATATAAAACGATGACATGGGGGGGGGGGGGGGGGTAAATAATCCAATAACATACTATAAAAATAATTTGGGGAAAAAATACACAAATAGATGAATCTTTTGCAGAGGTCCACTGTATATACATTTCAATTAACTAAACTAAATTACTATTTTTTTAAATATTTTCATGATGTAAATGCTTATGAGACGGATTAAAGAACAGAGCTGTCCCTATAGGGCCCTCAGGCCATACTTTTCCCACCCCTGCATTATAAAGTGCACCTGTACCTTCTGTTGTGGTTGCCAAACGGACGAATGGTATGTTTTGTTATTTTCCAATAATGTAATGCTGTAATGCGTGAGTTTTCCACGACTGGAGAAGAAAGCCGGTCGGACCTCAAAACCGCAGCGTCATCGTAGGGCAAACCAGCAAGTAAAATAAAATAAATAAAAAAACAAGCGCCAAAGTGGGAGAAGATGGATTATTCAGTGACACAAACTATGGGGGGAAAAAATTGCATTAATCCATCCTGTACGGCCGGCCGCCAGTTTCCAACAGAGTGTGTGGGGCCTGTGGTGTTTTCGTTTCCAATAAATCAAAATGGCTTTTTCATGCATTTGTGCAGTTCTAGCACATTATTTAAAGCAATCCAGTAAAGTTGCCATCGCACCATAGTTGCAGTTTTACATTTTGCCTGTTTTCCGTTGTCCTACAGGTAGCAGAAAACTGGAGTATGCAGGTTCCACGTGGCACGAGGGCTGCTTCGTCTGCCACGCCTGCGAGCAGCCCATCGGCTCCAAATCGTTCATCCCCGAGAAGGACGAACACTACTGCGTGCCGTGTTACGAGGACAAGTTTGCGCCGCGCTGCACGCGCTGTAAAAAGGTTTGTGAATGCGTCACAGAAAGACCAAACCCTGAGTGGGTGGTGCTTGCCTTTTGGTTGGCTTAAAAGGCACTCGGACTCGGTCAGGGTTAGGAGTAATAGTGGTATTTAAACATTTGAAAGTAGGGATAGAGCGATTACCGCCCAGGCCGATTATCGGTGCCGATATTTGGCTTTTTTACAAATCTAAAGGCCGATAAAACTCTTTTGAAAGCTTTTACCCTGACAAATTTGCATGCATTTGTCGCTCAGGGAACTTTTCATTTAAATTTCTACTTTATAAAAAAAAAGGATGCTGACACTGGGAACTCCATACAGTTTGTATTAAATAAATAAATAATTATGTTTAAATTTTAAAAAACTTGTATTTACAGTAGAAAACTTTAAGGAACTATTTACTTGTTTAGGTCTTAATTTAGCTTAACTAGGGGTGTCAAAATGAGTGTGTTAATTTTGAGTTAATTTACTTGTAAAGCATGTACTGCAGGCACGTCCACGTCAAAATTTAGCAGTAATACATTTAATAATAATACATATATGTGTTGAGTCTGGGGTCAAGTTTGGATTTTACAAATGTAAAAATGTGCAGAATTTCACAAGATTAGATAGCTGATTAGATATAAAAAGAAAAATGCGCTGAGCTGTCACTTTCTTACAAATGCAATTATGCCATTTAGTGGCAGAAAAATGACCTACACAAATCAATATCACACTCGGGTTTTTTTTACAGTATAGTACATCTTTTGAATTGTAATCCAATTTTATGAATTATTATAAAATGACTATATCAATGACTAAAAGATGCAAGATTTCTATTAGTTTAACTTTTTTTTTCCACTTTTATGTTAACAAGACTAAGAAAACGTAAAAAAAAAAAATTGGGGGTGTACATTTTATTGTACATTTAGAACAGATATAAAATGTGTGATTAATGGTGAGTGAACTAGTGAAGACATGCGATTAATTACAATTAAAAAATGTAATCGCCTGACACTCTAAAGCTGATGACCCTGGAAATTCCCTACAATTTTTGTTATCATTTTTAAACAAAGCTGTCAATTCTTTTTATATCTAAAATTAAAAGAAAAACTAATTTTAAGGAATTTTGACTACTAATAATCTGTACCGATATCAACCTTGAAAAAACCCTATCACTTTTTAAAGTTTCTGTCTGTCTTATTATTTCTTCTGTCGACAACCTTGATAAATTGTGACGGTCTCTCGATTGAGTGGGTGTTTGGTTGACCTCAATCAAGTGTCCTCATCTTTTCAGACCCTGGCCAAAGGCGGTGTGACCTACCGGGACGAGCCGTGGCACAAGGAGTGTTTCGTGTGCAGCGGCTGTAAAACGCAGCTGGCCGGCCAGCACTTCACCTCGCGCGACGACAGCCCGTACTGCCTCAAGTGCTTCGGAAGCCTTTACGCCAAGAAGTGCGAGGCCTGCAGCAAACCCATCACAGGCAAGAGTCTTCTTGTTATGACCGCTTTGGTGGTCTAGAATGTTTGTGGACCGCTCCGATGTTTACAGCTGATATTTACAAACGCACAAGGTTCAGTTTAGTATTTGTTGCGTAATCATGCTACGCCACTCACGAGCAATCAAACAAATATTATATGTCACCACGTAGAACCTTGTCTTGCAAATGGGAATGTGTTAACTAACACATTGGTGGGAGTAGTTGCTGGTAATCACTCCATCCCATCATTATTATTCGCTATGAAACTGAAGGAGAGAGTCTTTAATGCCGCCATATCAAAACAGACAACAGTACACTGTAAAAAAAAGTTTTTTTCACTCAGAAATTTTAAGTAAATGTTACAAGGGATATTTTGAGTATATTTAAATTTTACCAATTTATTAAAAAAAGGAACTCATGGGTTGAGGAACAAACCCACAACCTTCAGGTTGGGAGACAGCCACTCTACCACCTGAGCCATGCCGCTCCTGTTGTGTGTTAGTATATTGATGATGTCAGGCGGAATCCTTGTACCTCCAAGATACCTGTTTTTGGTCTCATTTTGGACACATCAGCAATGCAGTATATTCTCAACTGGCAAACAACAAGAGTGGCATGGCTCAGGTGGTAGAGTAGCCGTCTACCAAGCTGAAAGTCATGAGGTTGTTCCTCAACGCTTGAGTAACTTTTTTTTTTTAACAAACTGGTCAAATATACTCAAAACTCCTTGCGAAATTTACTTAGAATTTCTGAGTGAAAACTTTACTAGGTTTTTTAAAGTAAATATTACTCTTTTTTTTTTTTACAGTGTACAATACGATGATGTTTTTCTCACCCTTAGCAGTTAATCTTATCAACTGTAGGTGGGGCCTAAGTGCAATTAAAGGCTGATTTAAGACCAACAAGTAAACCTCAGACCTTCATGACAGGAGCTTCTCCCTTGGGATTTATATGCGGATCCCTCATGGGATCGTCCTCCAGAAATAAACGTGTTGCTCCGAACGACCGGAGGTTCCCTGATGGCTTTTCCCACTCGTGTCAAGTCGAGAGTGCGGCGAGCTGCTGTGGAATCTTTCACAAAGAGTTGGACCTCATTTTCCACACTGCGGAAGTGATTACGTGATGTTTCAAATTGAATTTAATGTGAGTCACACTCATTTTGGTGGGATGCTCGGAAAACAGATGAAAAGGGAAAATGTGACTAAGAGGTATGCACATCATCCCTTTGAGGTATCTTCCAAGTATTTTATTGATTGTTAATTTTAACTACTAGCACGCTAACTAGCCACTGATTGACTAAATGCAATGCGCTTCTTCAAATTGTTGTCATCTGCCAGGTGGACTTTTATTACCTGCTAATGTTAGCCACTAGTAGGTGAAGTACACTGTGTAACTGCGACTGGTACCACAATTTCAAGGCAGAGGAAAGTGTCCTCTTTTTTGGGGGGAAATGGGAATATGCTCACCCTAATCAACTTTAACATTAACACCAAGCCTCTAGTCGTCGCCTGGCTAACTGCTACGCACGTCGTCACTTGTTACGTTCCTATCATCGGCAGACCATTTGATTGACTGCTAACATCATCGCTTGTTTTCATTGTGTGTTTTATCAACTGCTAATAATAGCCGCTTGCTCACTAACTTAACCGACTGGCTATCTGCTTTGCATGTTGACACTTGTTATCAACAGTTGAGTGTTTTATCTGCTTCTAACTTTAGCTGCTAGCTTGCTAACTTATCGCCGGCTGGCTAACAGCTTTGCAAGTCGTCACTTGTCATCATTGGCCTGAATGTTTTATCGACTGCTAACATTATCTGCTATCCTCCATCTTGTTAATGAGTGTCTATCGACTACTCTCGTTAGCTTCTAGCGACTAGCTCATTAACAAGCCTCCAACTGGCTAACGGGCTGTGTCTGTCATCACTTTTTATCATTAGGCTAAGTGTTTTGTCGACCACTAATGTTAGCCTCTAGCTTGCTAACTATCCACCAAGAGGCACTTGTTATTATCAGTCCATTGTTTCATCAACTGCTAATGTTAGCGCTTCCCAAATTCGCACTCTCCCTTCAACATTCTGACAGTTGGCTCACCACCGTTCAACTTCACACTCTAAAATTCTGGGGAAAAAAGTCACGTTAAGTCAGATGTTCTGTCCCTCTTTTTCCAGGTTTTGGCGGAGGCAAGTACATCTCGTTCGAGGAGCGCCAGTGGCACCAGCCGTGCTTTACGTGCACGCAGTGCTCCGTGTCGCTAGTGGGCGCCGGCTTCTTCCCCGACGGCGAGCGCATCCTGTGCCGTGACTGCCACAACGGCCTATAAAGACCCACACACTCCAACTCTGAATTCCACTCGACTCATGCATCACCAAAGTCTTTATACCCAGCAAAGGTAATACAGGGAAATTAAGGCAGTTTTCCCAAAGTGGATCGCCAACAAACTACTTTATACAGTGAAGTGCCTTAACACCATGTTATGTAACACTGTAGTATATGGTATTTTAAAAAATTATTGAAGGGACACAAGAGTGCAGTTTATAGTCCTAATCACAATTTGATGTCAATCAGTCAAATGAGTACAGCGGGCTAATTTTTTCCAGCTTTTCATGGAGGGATAATGAGTGAATTTTAGGGGGTTGTGTCTGAGACCCATTGAATACATACAGTACATTATCACAAAGGCACTTGCAAAAATTGGTAAGTTTTCGGGCAGGTTAATAAGACACCCCCCCCCCCCTTCCCCCAAGAAAATACGATTCAGGAGGAACAATAAACCCTATTTAATGATGTCACTGCATTTCAAATGTCATTTTTCTTCCTCACGCAATAATTCATATATATTTTTTTGTATTGGATTTATATAGCGCTTTTCTAGACACTCAAAGACGCTTTACAATGGATTGGATACATTATTCATGCACTCACACATTCACACGGTGGTGGCGGTAAGCTACTTAAGTAGCCACAGCTGCCCTGGGGCAGGCTGACGGAAGCGTGGCTGCCAGTGTGCGCCTACGGTCCCTCCGACCACCACACAAACATTCGCACCACCAGTGTGAGAAGCACTGGAGGCAATGTGTGTGAAGTGCCTTGCCCAAGGACACAACGACACATGACTTGGGGAGAGCGGGGATCGAACAGCCAACCTTCTCGTTACTGAACGACCGTCTCTACATCTTGAGCCACGTCCGCTACAATGCATCTTGACCAGGTCACTGTATATAATGATACAAAATTTTATACTCGACTTGTCCCAAAAAAATAAAAAACTTTTTTATTGTCATGAAAAATTAAGGTTAAGTTTGCACTTTTTGGACAAGACCGTCTCATGCTACCATGTTGCGTGCACATAAATAAAATAAAAAAACACACACAATACAAAAACATGGCACAAAACCACTTTTTTATCTGATTGCTGAACCTTTTTGCTTATTGTTTTTTATTCTTACATTTTCTGTTCATTGTATTATATTTTTATTATTATTATTTTGTAATCAAGTTTGTCCTGTAATACCACTTTGTCCCTCTTAAGATGCTAGTGATTCAGAAGAATTCAAAGGAGGTAAACAGTTCCTCAATGCTTTCTGCATTTGGGACCAAATCTTTTTCAAATCAGAAAAAAAAAGAAAAACGGATTGTTCTAATAATGATGCATCATGTGTCAGTTTTGGTTAGCCAGCATTCCAAGTCTGAATCACACACACAATGATTCGATATTCTGGCACTTTGTTGCCCCCAATTGGTTTGGAGCATTTCCCTATTTTTTTTCCTTCACATTGTGCCTTTTTTAAGCATCTGGAAATTATAGTCCAAAAGATGTTGCGTTACTTTTATATAATGTCGCAGTATGCATGTCTTACTTTTCAGTATTTCTCGTTTGTTGAATTTGTCTGGTTGTCACTGTATCTACGAATTTTGTGCCCCCCCCCCCCCTCCCTAACAAGAAATACACTTATAAAGTTTGACTAACAATTCACTATTTGGTAAGGTTTCTAGAGGATTTTTTCTTTCTTTTTTTTTTTTAAGGATTTTTTGTTTAGGTTGAATATTTGTCCCAAACCCATCACCCCCCATTTTGTTGTTGTTGCTTTTCTTATTTTAAAATACCTATTTGTTTTTCTTTTTCTTTTAAATTTTAGTTTGTATCAGTTTATTTATTTTACAAGTTGTAGTTCTATATTTGTTTCATTTCTCTTTTCTCATTTTACTTGTTTATGTTTAACTTGCTATTTTAGTTTTTGTAGAGGGGGAAAATAAGGTAATATATAATATAGAATGTCTCATAATTAAGCAACATCCTATGAGCGTTAGAGGCTAACTTGGGGCTCACTATTTGGTAAGAATTAGATCCTTACATCAAGTGTTTGCAAACAATAACCACTTATAAAAACATTCATATGAGTGCAAAATAACAGCTCACGCTAGATAAAAAAATTAAACACAAAATTTGGAGATTCTTGTTGTGTCTATTAAATCTCTTTCTGTTTTTTCCTTTCTTTATCTTATTCTATGTGACAAAGTATAAAAAAATATATATGTACTGTATATATATATATATATATATTTCATTATTTCAGCTTTGATGCTGGTGAGTCAGAGTTGGCAAATATGCATTTGTTTGTTTGTTTTTTAAGCTGGGGGGGAATAAGCCATTGTTTAGTATAAATCCCGATGTCAATGGACAGGACTCAATCTTGCAATGGTGGCGATGGAGGATTTGTGTGTTCGTATGTGTGTGGAAAATAAACGAAATGATATGGATTATATTGCGTACTGTCTTGAAATAGCGCTTTATGAGGTAATTGCAAGAATTGTGGTGACTTTGGTAGAACCCTTTCAACACATTTGTGTGCTATCGCTTAACTACAGCGACAACATGCTTTTAAGTGGATTGAAATCTATAATACAGGGCAATATTTATGCTGAGTCGACTGTTTCACAACCTCGATGGAGTACACAAGGAATAACAGATGCACACTCCCTGCTGCCGTTCGAAATTTTTTCACCAAAAAAGGAAATGGAAAACTTGCAGCGGCTCGGGTGGAGGAAGAGGTGGAGGGGGTGCTAGAAGTGTGGGAGTGAGGAAGAGAGGGAGGATGTTCACATCTGGACTCGACACTTTCAGCAGGGGGTCATCATTTTTTTTCTTTTTTCTTTTTTTTTCTTTTTTATTTAGGTGGGATTTCTTGGCAGTTAGGAGACGAAACCAGAGGAGGAAGGGTCAGTGAGAAAACCCGGCCTTGCATTATGCATGCTAACATATGTTAGCGACCTCATGAAAATAACATGTAACTTACTATAACGTTCTAAGCATCATTTAACGGGACTTTGCAACTTCATTGTCACGGCGAATCTAAATGATCAACTGTGACTTCCCTAGTTGGAATTTGCCCAAGTGTAAGCTCTAAAGTTGGCCTGTAATGCCTGCTATGGTACAAACCAAAGTGGCCAACATTTTGGACATGGGTCTTTGAGACGTTTTGATGGCTCCTGTGAGACATATTTGTGTTGATGGGAGAAACGAGAGCGAAGGGCTATTTTCCCCCCCAAACTTTTTGATATACTTGAAATGATTGAGAAGCATCCACCAAAATGGCTACTTTGAACAAAAATGGCCGAATTAAAGTTCAAGTCTGGGTTTTTGAAGGGTAAAATCAAAAATTAATATAATATGTTCCGTGCGCCTCCACTCGTCTAAACACAATATTCTGATTATTATTGTGTTTGAGGAATATGAATTAATCAGCAAAATCCACCTGTTTTTATCGGTCTCAGGGCTGCTATTTTGGTGTCACTGAAAATGACATCATAGCGACTTTACAGTGATCCCAGATAGCAAAATACAGTGATTCAATGTTGAATTTTGGTGAATTTTTTTATTTTTGTTTGATGTTGATAAATTTGTTTATTCAATATTTAATTACAGTTACCATTTCAACATTTGAATTTTTTTTTGTTGAATTAACATTTTATACATGTTGGGTTTTCAATGTTGAAATATCAACAATAAATAGACATGGTTTCAATGCTTTCTCGATGTCAATGCCGTGCACCTGTGCCCCTGCCCAAATGAGACTTGCACTTCAAACCAGTTCAAACCAGCTAACAGTTGGCTTCTGTTGGCAGCTTTTAATTTAGCATCTTTTTCAAGTGACAAAAGAAGACAAACTGGTAAGTTCTAACGAGAACTTAGTATATTTTTTGCAAATTCCAGCATGTCAAGTTTGTAAATTAGTACTTATTAATGTGATGCCATGTTGAAACGTAGCTTATTAGTGTTGTTAGCATTAGCTAGCGCTAGCATTCTAGCTAACGCTAGTAGCCCGGTTGTTCAAAACGTTTTTTTTGTGTGTTTTTTTTGTTTTGTTTTTAAACCACTGTATAAGTAGATTTAACCGCCTGTTAACTTTAATGGCACATTTATCTTTTTCAAAACTCGGTTAACTTTAACCGGCTGTTAATTTGGTGTTAAAGTTAACACCCCTAAGGACAGCTGCTAACTTTTTAACCGGTGGATTTTTCTGCTTATTTCATATTCCACAAATGCAATATTATACAGAATGCTGTGTTAAGACTAGTGGGGGTGCAAATAACATATTATTCATCATACATCGATTACTTTTAACTTGACTTTTAAGTACTCTTGTACAATAAGGACTGAATAATATTTAGTCATGGACCTCGAGTGTGCCATGGCTTGTCTATAATGCATATAGCACCCTCTTGTGGTCAGTCTTTTACCTACGTATGCATTGATTGACTCCCCATTGCAGCACTTTTGTAATTCTTATTTTTATTATTAAATAATAATAATAAAAAATATTTGTATTTATTATTATTATCATTGGACTTCAATGCGTGATGTGATTATTTTAACATCTTGCCTTCCTTCATGTGTGACAATTACAATTACTTAGAGATTTTTGGAGCTGCAGTGCTAAATGCGTGCAAAAGGGGGCAGCACAATCCAAGCTTTGTCTAATTTGCATCAGGCGTTTAACAAGCTAGTTTTTAGGCATTGATTGTTATTACAGAGAAACATTTATCATTTTTAGGTTGAAGTCTATTAGTGGTAAGATCTTTAGCTCCCACCAAGGAGAGAGTGAATAGAGGAAGCAATCAATCTGTTGACATTTGCAATCAGAAAAAGAAAAAGTGCTATTTACGGTGCATGTCCAACCGTCTTGACCGCACCCTCCCCTTTGCCAATGACAAAATGTCTTGTTTTAAGGTAACCTGCATGTTATGGTACATTAAATGTCCTTCCACATTTAAAACCCTGACCCCAACCACAACCCTACTTTGAAACCCTAATTTGAAATCCCTTTGAAGCCTTAATTCAACCCCTAATTTGAAACCCTGACCCTAGTTTGAAACCGTTCACACATCTTGCTTTAAAAAACAACATTGTACCTGCTGATAAAAAAAAAGGAGAAAAAATGAGTCCCGTAAAGTATCCTTTACAAATTGTTACTGCTCCAAAGCTGAACAAACTCAATGTGTAATTATGTGCATGAAGTGACACAAGTTTCCTCTTTTTAATTGGACTTTTAATAGGAAAACTGATAGCATATAAACCTTTAGAAAGACTTGACATCCGTACGGCCCCAACTCGCAACAAAGAGATGCATGCGGATATGAAATGTTTACTTCAACAACAACAAAACTGTGCAAATACATCCGAACCCTGTTACAAACAAAGCAGCATTACGAAGTGTTGATTAGCAGTGGCTTGCACTGCGTATTTGCTCCCAGTCACAAAAAGACACCTCGGGGATCTTTTCATCACTTTTTTTATGCAAAGACAATCCGTCCATCACGTCCGACAATGCCAACGAGGATCACATTTCCTATGATTGGACTCCTTTCGTGACTGGGAAAACCTGCAGAGTCAGCATCTAGAAGCGGCCCTATATGCAATGTTTTCTCATCAAGATGTCAGCTTGGCTTCAGCGTCATCTCTGGAGTTTGTTCTTGGTGGAATCCTTCCGACTTTAAGTTACGGAGCTGGTTGCCACCTTGGGAACGGCGGTGGTCCTGCTTTGGCCTTTCCGCCTCCTCCCGCCGTTGCCTCCGACTCGAGCGCCCCCCTTGGTCTTCTTCTCTGATGAGACAAAAATAAGTTTTAGTTAGGGGTGCCACAGCACACTAAACTTGCTGGCAGTACAAATCTCAATCTTTAGTTTTTATTGAAGTGCAACATCAATAGTTGGTTTTCTTTTTGGGAAATAGTGGTTTTGGTTGACATTGGGAATAGTAACACACAGCAACCCTTATAGTGGCGGGTGGACAAACTCAGCTGAGTTACCTTGAATAAGACAAATGTTAAATAATGATCATGAGAAAATCACAAATATTATAAACAAGACAGACGAATTTATGTAGCAATTGCATGTGAATGAACGAAAAAAGTATCGCAAAGCGTAATGATATTGAATGATGTGGAATGATATTGGTGAAAAATTTGCAATATGTTGGAATTAGGGGTGTTAAAAAATTGATTTTGCGATATATCGCAATATTACAGCGGCAATTCTCATATCGATTCAATATGTGGCCGAATCGATGTTTAAATATTCAACAAAACGCCTTACTTAGGGTTAGAGTTCATCCTTTAAGCATGGAAGAATGTTATATTAATGGCACATTAAGCCTTAATATTTTATTTCAATGCTGTTCAATCATGAAACAGATTGCAACCTGTTTGTTAAATACAGTGGCTCACAATTATGAGCCTGAATTTTCAGATAAATAAGTACATTTTCATACAAATTTTACAGTGTACATGTACAAGTTTGCTGATTAGTATTTTCTAAATTTGAGTTAAAAAAAATCGCAACAATCGATATATAGAGTTGTATCGGGATAAATCGTGTCAAATCGAAACATGACCTATGAATCGTGATACGGATCAAATCGCCAGGTTCGAGGCAATTCACACCCTTGTTGGAATGCTATTGAATTATATTGAAAGATATGGAATGATGTGAATTTTTTTGCATTGTATAGATTGATATTGAATATTTTGGAATATATGGAGTGATTTTGAAAAATATAGAATGATGTAATGTGGAGTGATGTTGAATGATACTGAATGTTAAGGATTGATGTGGAATGATAATGGTGGACAATGTGGAATGATGTTGAAAGCTATCAAGTGTTGTGAAATGGTATTGAATATTGTGGAGTGATACTGAATGATAAGGATTGATGTGGAAAGATAATTGTGAGAATTTGTGGAATTTGCGCATGAGAACTACATGGGAATTTTCTAAATTGTTCTCAAGGTGAATTCAAAGAGCTGAGCATTTTGTATTTTAGTATTATTGGAATAATTTTGGGGGGGGGATAAATTGGAATGATGCTGACTGATATTGATTGAATGATAATAAATGATGTGGAATAATATTGGTGATAAATGTGGAATGACCTTGAATTATATAGAATGGTGTGCAACATATTAAAAAAATGAATAAACAAAATATTTTCTTAAGTACAGTAAGTGCTGAAGTATTCATATTTTTTAATTTTAGGGGTGTGCCAAAAACCATTTGGTACGACCAGGGGTTGAAAACTGTGACAACTTTGTTGAGTGGTTCCGCCCTCCACATCCAGACTGCAAATGAATGGCGTTTGCGCAACGCCACCACCGGGTAATTTAACTGCATCACTCTAGCTTGCATTTTCTTAATAATCAACAAACACAAGAATCATTACTAAACACCGTCAAGTGGAAATGAACTCGATGTGCAGCATTAGGCGGCAATTAGTCAGACGGCGCTCGTTTTGTTTATCCAAGGCGGGCTAGCTCGCTACACTGACTGATGTCTGTTATGAACTTGTTATGGCTCTGTGCACCACTCGGAAAAAAAGTGCACACTTGCCAAACACTAGACAGTGTATGTGACAGAGTATGCCGCTGACAATGCAAAGGTCATCATAAAAGTAGCTTGGCGGTAAAAATGAAAAAGAAGGTCAGAAAATGATTAATTTTTTTATGCTTTTTTGAATGCACAGTATGAATAACATGTCAATATGGTAAGGTACACAAATAATATCTTTAAAAAAAATCAAAACAATAAAATGTAAAAGTAAAAAAATATATATTGTAAAAAAAAAAAAAATTAAACTAAAAAATTAAATATAAAAACAAAAATGTCTAATGTATGAAGAGCAGTAGTCTTAAAAAATAGGATCTAAAAATTTCTGTATTTTTTATGTACAAATAAAATGTATAAGCTATAAATGTAAAATACTTCTGTAAAAGTCATAAAACATTAATTGATTTCTTTTTTTATTAAAAATATAAAATCGGAAAAAATCGAACAAAAAATGTAAAAAATATGTTTTAATGGATGGGTGATAGTAAAAGTATTTCAGAAATAATATAATGTAACAAAAATCTACAGACATATTTTAAGGTTCAAATAAATTCTGAATATAATTATTTTTAAAGAAAATTACAACTTTATCTAAAACATTCAAACAAATGATAAAATCTAACAATAAAACCTGAATACAAAACTTACAAAATGCTTAAATAAAAAAAGGTAGATACCTCTAAAATGTAAATATCTGAACATGAAAACCAAACAAAAGCTTACAAAATATGAAATGGTATCTCAATAAATGAATTGATTAAATTAAATTAGAATAAATGTAAAAATAAATCTGAAATCAAAAAAATATTGTTTTAATTCAAAAATAAATGTTAAAGTGTAAAAATAAAATGTATATAAAATTTTTGTATAAAATATAATCACATCTAAAAATATATACTTTAAAAAAACACGTAAAAATAAAATTGGAGTATGAAAAATCATTAAAAATAATAATAATTAAGAATTCTATTAATTTGAAAGTCAACTAAATAATTGATAGCAATGTTTGCCACTTAGTGGTGTTTTATAGTTACTGCTGGAATGATGTTGCTGGAATTCAAAAAGCCTTGAGATGTATTTATTTATTGAAATTCAAAAAGCTATAACAGACTTTTTTTTCCAATTACTCAGAAGATAACGTGAGAGCTGTCCAACGTTTGCAGTTACTCTCTATTTTATCATGACGTAACGACTCGTTTAACAAGCGACTAATGTGCTCAAGGTGCTCTGAGTCGGGACACGCCATCAATTTATGGTCCAACCTCGTCTCCACGCCGTCCAAACAACGAGTGCCTGACAAATGCAATAACATGTCCAGGGAACTTCTTTTTTCTATTTGCGTGAGACCCCCAAATGAAGGGGAGATGATGATGTGTGTGCCACTAAATCACACACTGTTATACAAGTTTTGCCCCCGGTGTGACTCCACAGCTGCTCCATGGGACTTCACCTCATCCTTGGTCACACTTTGGATGCATGGGTTCTCAAAGTACCACCATCAGGAGTACAATACAGTAGCATAGTACGCCGAAGTAAATCCTAAAAAGTACTGTTAGAATCACTGATACTAGTGCGTACAAAAGACGCTGATATGTTGGCAGGAGGAGGACATCTCTTGATTGCTCATCAGTTGACACCCGCTCGCGCTTCATCCCGAGCCTTCCGCAGCATGAACACCTTGGAAGTTTTTATGAGAGGGTTTATAATATTTCACCGCTAATTGTTTTCCCGACCCCCGAAATGAAATTCTTTCCAGGGTGAATTCACACGCGACCCATTTCTCAACGGCAGCTGTCCGCCTAACAGCCGACTTCCTTCCAGACAGAAAAAAAATAAAAATAAATTCACACACGCACTCTGCACCCATAATAAGAGGTACACTTGGTTTCCTGAAAAGGAGAAAAAAATAGAGAGAAAAAAATTCTGTTTTTTCATTTAAATATTATAAATTGGTTCTCCTTACTTACTGTACAAAATGTTAACTTAACAGTAAACTTAAAACCAAAGTACGGACCGAACCACGATTTTTGGTGTACTACATTCAGAAAAAACATTTTCAAGAAAAATTGTCGGAATATTATGAGAGTATTCTGAGAGAATTTATTTATTTATTTTTAATTAAAAAAGTAATACCTTTTTGAGAAATGCTGTACTGTCAAGAAAGAAATTTGACCCAAAAAATGTATTAATTTTATTTTAATCTCTCATTAAATCATGTATTGAGTTATTGTAAATATTTTTTTTAACTTAAAAAAAGAGATTAATTTAAATTTTTTAACAAATAATAAACATTTAAAAAGTTGTTTGTATATTAATAAACTATTAAAAAGAGAAAAAAAATGCTCCATTTAAGGCTGTTTACGCCTGTCTGTAGCTGAAGATTTATTGACATATACTGTTTAACGTGAGTTTGCGTGTGATTGGTTCATTCGTAACAGAGCCATACCCCAGTTAAAACAGGGTGGGCACACGTGTGCGACTACATTATGCAAGTTATTTTTACTTACCCTCTCGTCATTTGAGTTGTGAAAATTAAAGGTCACATGGGAAAAGTTTTGGAGCGATTTATCTTGATCATTTTTACACACACAAAAAAAAGGCCTTTTGACAGGGGTGTATAGACTTTTTCTCATTGTCCCACATCAAAATACCAAAAAAAGCTAAAGAATAAGTTAAAGGGGAAGTAAACCCCTCCCCCAAAAATCTTGACAATAATATATTCTATGCAGCCCCACTAGTCTAAATATGGTATTCTGGTAAATATTGCGTTAGTGGAATATGAGTTAAGCAGCAAAATCCAGCCATTTTTATCCATCTCGGGGGGCGGCCATTTTGCCACTTGTTGTTGAGTGAAAATTACATCGCAGTTACTCAGGTCTCAGGTGACAACCAATCACAGCTCAGCTTCAGAAAACAGATGCCTGAGCCCTGAGCAAATGTGATGTCATCTTCAGTCGACAGCAAGTGGCAAAATGGCCGCCCCCCTGAGATAAAAACAGCTGGATTTTGCTGCATAACTAATATTCCACAAATGTAATATTAATCAGAATGTCATGTTTAGACTAGTGAACTAACATATAACATGTTATTGTCAAGAAATATGTACGGTTGACTTCCCCTTTAACAACACTTGTAAAATGTGTGTATTGGGATTATAGATTGCATATTGTGAGTTGTACCTAATAATTTGACCATCCCGCAAGGCTCAACAAACTAACTAAAATCAAATCAAAGTGGAGTATGGTGTGATGTAACGCACGTTCACCTCTCACGCAAGGCGTCTTGGGAACGCTGCATTTTTTCCTGTCGGTCTGCGGCGCGCACGTCTGAGATAGTCCCACAGACCGAACCCCCCGCAGTGGTAGTCGGACCCTAGACTGGGTCCCCTTTTTGAAGCCACAAGTCTTGTTCCTCTTCACGCATGAACTCCACTGGCTCCACTCGGACAGCTCACACTCTGAAATAGAAATTGAGGATAAACAACAAATAATTACGAAGCACGGTGCAAGGCAGAATTGTGATTTGTGCCCCAAAGACAACTTAAATATATATATATTTTTTAAAGGCATACTAGTGATTCTCAAAGTGTGGTACACAGGCTCCCTCTGGTGGTATGCAGAGGACTGGTTAACCCTGACCCTCTTGTAGTCGTTAGTGGAGACTCACCCACACACTCCATGGAGTCGTTAGCGGGGTGCAGGTGCGGAGGGCAGCTGACGGAACATTTTCCACTGTTCAAATACAAGCCCTCCTTGCATTTCATGCAAAACTTGAGGTGGAAACACGCGTCACAGTCTCGTTCACATTCTGCAAGACACAGCCAGAGGAGCAAACCTTTCAATGACTTCACAGCACACACGCAGGTTGCTATCGGGTGAGCGTGTGAATGAGAGCAAGCAAGACAATGTGTTGAAACGCAGACGCGCGCTAATTCCTCGTTGTGACGACCATTGCATCGCAATGCGGCCTTCCAGGAAAAAGGGCGGATAAAAAGTTGGGAATCTTGCGATGCTCCGGCGCCTGATGCCAATTGGCCCTTTTGGAGGGATTGTTTGTGTTTCTGTGATTAAATAGAAAGCTTAAATAGCGCCGACTTGGTTGCGTGTGGCTCGTCGCCACAATGACACAGGATCTAAACACAGTGCAGTGTTTAAAAGCACAACATTTGTTTAAATGAATTATAAAGTTGTTCCCATGTGAAAGGGGAAAAAATTCAGCGGTGGGGAAGTTTTGTTTGTTGGAGACTAACATTGTATGCATTTAGTAATTCATAAACTGTGGTTTTTATTTAGTTTTTTTAGTTTTTAAAGAAAAATAATTTTTCAAGAAAACTATTTTTTTTTGCGGAAAAATAAATTTGTTACAATCTTTTTTTTTTCCCAATAAAAAATTATGATAAATAATAAAAATCATCCATACAAGTAGTGATGGACAAAATAATTGATTCAATTTCAACTTCATCTTTAAACCAAGCGTGCCATTTGGAGGAGTCAAAAAAATCACAAGTGCTTCATGAAGCTTAATTTTCCCATCACTACTTAAAAGTCTTTTAACACAACACAACTCAACAAGACAAGAAGAAAAGAAACATTGAAAATAAAACAATGAACAGTAACAGTAATATCACTACTGTTAAATAAAAAAAATCTAAATGAAAATATGTGTTAAAGCAATAGCAAACAGATTGTGGCTTTCTTTGGCATTAAGCACCAAATGAAAAACATATGTTCCACCCCAAAAAACAAAAACAAAAAAACAAGCAGACAACCATACATTGTGTAAACTTTCACTTGAGATTTGCGTTTCACGAGGTAAGCATAAGCAGACTAACTGCACACTCAGCTGCTGGCTCCTTTGGCCACAAAATACGGGAATTCCGCCCTCACAAACTGAGCTTTTTGTGTCGAAAAATACACTAAGCCTTTTTTTTTTTTTTTTTTTTTTTTACAATAACAAATTGACATTTGCAAAATGTAAACGGATCAAATGAGCAGGACTCACGGAAACATCTGTTGTTGCCTCCCTGTATCCTCATGCCAAAGTATCCCGTGGGGCAGGAGGCCAGGCACACGCCCACTTGACTTATGTTGCTCCGCACAAAGTAGATGAAGAGCTTGGCTTTGCATTTGATGCAGCCGTTGTACTCGGAGCAGCGCTCGCAGCCTTTGGGGCAAGATGGCAGGCCCTCGCCGCTCACTGGCAAGAAAAAAAGAATAATGCACATCAAATGGAAAAAAAAACCCATCTAATTGTTTCCAGCAACATGTGAGGCATTTTAACAAATGACATTTTCTCAGTCGACCTGTTAAAATAACATTGTGATGGTTTCATATTTTACTAGCATTCCAATATGTACTGCAATAACAGACAAAAAATAATTTTTAAAAAAGCAATGCAGATCTGGAATAAATTTAAGCACAGCCGCAAAATTATCAGTTTCCCAGATGTTGCTATTTAAGGCCACTGTAAATGTTGGAGGAAAATTGTTTTATTCTACAAAATATTAACAACGTAACTCCCAAATTCCAAATATTGTTAACTCATTTGCTCCAAAAAACTTTCTATTTTAAATATTGTCATGGTCCAAAAAACACATTTATTTATATATTTTTTTATGCTAGAGCATATAGAAGGCTTTTATGCAGCTTCTGACCTGAAGAGGTGGCTTAAAGCAATGGTAGTTATTACAAAATACAGCCCGCAGGTGGCAGCAGAGTATAAGAGATCAACCAGGGCCATGTTGCAACAAGCTCTTTTCCACAGTGTTTTCAACAGATTTGTGAATAATGGTGAAACTTGGCTATATTCTAATGCTAATTGCTGCAAAACGAAAACAGATACAAATATACTTGTTTTCCTGATGAAACAGGAGACTCTAATATTTCTTTTGGTAGGTTCCATGTTTTTATAGCAGTAGAACACAATATTCTGTGGGCCTTGCAAAATCTGTCAAAATCCAGTAAAACAGCCGGCTTCAGCTTCAGTGAAAATGGCTGTTAGAGTTTTAAAGGAGAAGTCAAGTCCAAAATGTTCTTTACAATATGTTCGATGAGCCCCCACTAGTCTAAACACGACATTCTGATTAATATTGCACTTGCAGCACAATCCACTTGTTTTTTGTCCATCTAAGGAGGCACTTGTTGTCGATCAGGACTCAGGTAACAACCGATCAAGTTTTTTTTTTAGGGGGGTGGATCCCAACACACAATTAACTTATTTTTCCTGGAATAAAAAGATGACCCACCACCCCAAAAAAATTTCTTTAAATTATTTAGCAAAATAATCTCACCCTCATTTTTCATATTCTGACAAAAATTTACTTTTTGTATTGTTTTGTTTTTAATAAATAGTCATGAAGCATATTTTTTGGGAGACGAACTAGTTAAAAAGGTATTTGTTGTCTACGGCCAAGTTCGCAGTCACATCAATGCAGACGGAACGGAATCTTATTGTTTTCATGGAAACCACCTCAATCGGTCTTGTCTTTCTATTTACATAAACAAATAAATACCGGTCTGTGTTCCTGACCTCAGGGACTTCATAGTCAATTGCTCATTCATTCACAGAAGACAACCCAGAAACATGACGATGAAGTTTAACTGCTTTCACGGAACGCACAGTGCTGTTCTCCTCATCGGGTTGCAGCAATCACATGACGGACGGTGGCCTAAGGTTTGAGAGTTGTCCTGAAAATGCTTTGAAAAAAAGTTGTTGCCTTTGAACTGTCATACATTCATGTCTTATTATCAGCCTGCGGAGACAAACACATAAAGGAGAGAACTTTGCGAACTCCTTCTCAGATGAATAATCACAAAATATCGTTATGGTTTGAGCCGAAATGTAAACTTCAGCGTCGTGAAATAGCGGCACGCTACGTTTTGTCTTGTCTTGCAATGACGGTTGGGAAGCAACGTTTTGTCTTGTCGTGCATGTTTTCTCTCGAGTGTTGACTCACAGAACAGGAACAGTCAGCCGCAGACAGGCGACAATGAACAGCAAAACAAAGACAGATGTGAAACCGAAAATCAAAAAAAATGTGTGACATTTTTTTTTACTTTGGAACCTCGGTTCACAAACATCCCGCTTCAAAAGATATTCACTTTATGAACACAATTGTTTAAGCCTGACAGCATAATGGCTGGCGGCTAGCTAGGGGTGTAACAACAAACATTTTCACATAGAGAATCAGTTTTGATTTAAAAGAAAGAGTGAATCGAATCAAACAGAATTTAATTATTCCATTTTAAAATATACAGAGATTGTCAGAGATCATCATGCAAGATAATTACTTGATGTTGTCGTTTCCAAGAATGATTTGTGGTGAATATATTGTCTTGTACCATCCTAAAAAAACAGCAAAAATACAGTACGTACGGTAGGCCTATAAGCAAGGTGTATTTTTTCCCAGTTGTTATCATTAGCTAATTGTGTATGTTTTTTGTTACTCAATTCACAATGTTAGCAAAGTTATGGGACAATGTTTTGATAGCGTGAAAGCCTAAGCTAACGCTAGCTAGCTAGCTTGTTTTTATTCGCACCTCCATGCAAATCAATAAAAAAGAGAAACAATTTTTACGTCACAACTTCCGAACAAATGATGGAACAAGCCAAAAATCTCAACTACTATTGTACTTCAGTACATATCAGTCACCTGTGGTCACTCACCCCGTCTCTGCCTTTTGCTCTTGAAAGGTTTGGCAACATCGCTGTCACCCATGGAACTGAGGAAGACCATCGCCAGTGCCACCAATCCCAGCTGCATAGTCCCTGTTGGTTTTCCGGGCCACTCGAGGTCCCCAGTGGACTAGGTGGGGCAGAGGAATGGGTCCCTTCCTCTGCCAGATAGGTAAATCCGTCCCTTCTTACAGGTGAATAGATGGTCCGTCTCGCCACCTTTATATCCCGCTCTGTCGTTTGCTATCTGTCAGTGAAGTGGCTAATTCATTGTTTAAGCAAAACGGAGATGGAGGCTGTCGAACATCTGGCGTTTCAACCCATGAAGCTGAAGGGATGGCTGCTCTTCCTCGTTCCTCGTTCTAGTCGGTGGTCAGAGGTCACACGTCTTATTAAGTTGATTGACGGCTTGCAGAGTGATAAAAGGATGGAGGCAGGCTCCTCCTGACAGCTGCAAAGGGACAATTAAAATAATCAAAAAACTATTTTAGGGAGTAAGTCAATAATTCAGTGTTTCTGGGAAACATTGTGTTGTATGCAAAGTAAATGGTCAAACTCAAGCTTGTACACAGAAAGTATTGGGCAGGGTATGGGAGGTCAAAGGTTCAGAATTTGAATGTCAGCCTTTTTGTGGGGAGTTGACTTCTCCAATTCCTCTCATTTCTCAAAAACATTTAAGTTAGGTTAATTGAAGACTCAAAATCACCCTTACACCTAATCCGACGTTAACTCTAACCAGGTTAAATGGAGTCTCTTACCCAAACTCCTAACCAAAACACAAACCCAACCAGGTTAACTGAATAATCTGAATTACCCTAAAACCCTTAATCCCTTAACTCCTAACACAACTGTAGCCAAGTTAATTGAAGTCTCTAAACCCTTACCCTAAATTCCTAACCATAACACAGCCTCAATCCAACCTCAACAACTGTTAATGAAGGTTTAAGATTACTCTCACACCTTCTGCCAAACCATAGTCCAAACTGAACCCTAACCAAATTATGTGAAGACTCCAAATTATCTTAACCCCGAACCCTAAAACCTTATGTTAACCCCTGACCCCGTCACAACCCCTAACCTAAACCAGATCAATTCAAAATTCTCTAATCGAGTAAAAAAACAACAACAAGTGCTTTGCTGCAATCTATAGGCAATTACTATGCTTTTAGTGGGATGCCAGTTACGCACAGATTTTCAGGGAACACTGCATTGGTACACAGGACTCGGGTATCCAATAATCCTTGGCGTTTTCCGATTACTTTGTGGGCACGTGAGCCTGTTTTCAACCGCCAAGGCGCAGTTAAGACCGAGTCCTAACGAATTCCGCCTAGCAACAAGAAGCCAATCAAACAATGGCGTTAGTTAGCTTTAATTAATCTTCATTTATGAAGTTTTGTAAAGAATCAGAAATGTATGTTGTCTGTACGAGCAATAAGTTTGTCATCTCTTATCAACAACCAACAATATGCTTAGCAACATTAGCCAAATACCAAACAACAGACAGACACTATTCAAAACTATATTTGGACTTGGATGATGAGAGGAGTGTGTGTTATGCTCGGAATATTAATTGTAGTCAAAACACATTCGAGACAGCTTTAGTGGCGAGGTCGAGGTGTATTTACAGCTCGGGTGTGACGACGAGGACACCCAGAACACATGAGGACCCCGACAATGAGTGGTCCCTCCTTGCAAGCATGATAAAAGAAAATGAAGACCATATTAGGCTGTTGTGTTTGGTACCATCTGGCATCGTGCCACCGGGTGCATCAAAACATAGCATAGCATGCATCATAACACTAATCCAAAGTCATTACGTGATCAGCATGATAATGATTTCTACATGCGCCATTCTCACCTGGACTCACCGAAAGAGTCATGAAGAATGTGAATATACTGTAAATATACTAGCATACTATAGTTGTATATGCACAGGTATTGAAATTCTATTTATTTATTATTAAATTCACCATAACTGTGCTGGAAGCCATTTCTAAGTAAAAAAAAAAACAAAACTATTTTCAAACTATTAAATGAATATAATAATTGATAAGCAATTTAGAGAGGTACATTTTACAAATCTTAAAACCAAAAATTATGTTAATCAAAACTTATTTTGCATGCATTACTTGTAAATATGAATACTCGTAATATTTATAATATATTATAAATAATAAACCTAAACTCAAATCATATTTGATACAACAAATTGCAAAATACTTTTTAAATTTAATAATAATAAATTGTCAATATAGTACTATTTATTATCATTTTTGTTATTATCATAAAAACTAAACCTATAATTACAAGTATTTGTTCTACTTATAAAATAAATAATATACTAATATACAATATAAATAATGAAGAATGTATTTATTAGAAATCATTTTATATCATCATTTATTATAAATGTTAAAATAATAGTTTTTAAAATGTAATATCCCTTTAGAACTAATTAAAAACAATATACTTAAAATAATCACATTTATTATTCATTTGAAATAATTTATGATGATAATAATAATGATATTATTAAGAGTAGTAGTAGTATTTATGAGAAAAAATTACTTGCATTTATTTTATGTAATACAGTATATGTTAAATGATATAAGAATGTGATGTATGTAATCTTGAAATATATTTGCAGCATTATTTTTACGACAGTTTTTTCCAATACTGTTAATCCCTAATGAATGCAAATGGAAACATGCATGATACCGAGTTAGTGTGGATGACACATGCAATTCTTGATGCGGTATTCTCACCATTCATTAATTTAAGCAAGTCCTTGGATAACCCACCAGGGATACTTAGCCGTTGCTAAACGGTACTCTAATAATAAAAACACATCAGTGACACCCTTCGGCTCCAAGTCATATTTACAAGAGAGAGCCAGAAAAAAATGATGCAGCACCTGTTTGTTACTTGAAAGGAGCTGGCGACCAGCACATGGCTGCTGAATAACAGTTGAGTAACTCCTCACTTGTGCCAGAACCTCTTTTATAAACCCCGCATAACTCTAAAGAAAGCCGTCTGTGACCGTAGGGGCTCCGGCTAATGGCTAATAATTCCTGGGATGACGTGAATGCACGCGATTCCTGCGTACATTTATGTGACAGTAATTAAAAACATCTTCATCTTAATCTTTAAAGCCCACCACCATCAAGTCTTGAGGGCTTTGTGAAGCCATAAAAAGAGTCAGGAGATTATATTATCTCCTTTGTAAAACCCAAGTTCGATACATTAATTATTCAAGCATCTAACTGTGGATGAACCTTAGTGGCTGATGTTTAACGCCAACCTTTTTTGCGCAACAGACCAGTTTCTTGTAAAGACATACTCTCTAGGCTCAACCCGCCTCGGCTCACATATGAATTTAAGTAACATCCCATTCTTAATCCATACACTTTGTTGTAAGGTCGGTTCAACCTTTGGAGAAATTACTTAATCTCTTCTGGGAAGGTTTCCCACAAGGTTTATAAGTGTGTTTATGGGATTTTTTTTTACCATTCTTCCAGAAGCGCATTTGTGAGGTCAACACACTGATGTTGGACCAGAAAGTCTTGCTCTCACTCTCCGTCGGGTTGAGATCAAGACTCTGATAAGGTCAGTCAAGTTCATCCATGCCGAACTCCTTCATCAATGTCTTCATGGTCCTTGCTTTGTGCATTGGTGCTCAGCCGAGTTGGAACTCAAGTCAAGTTCACTTGAATTGCTATTTTTAGGACTTGCGTCTAGCTTGGCAAAAACTTGAGACTTGCCTTGATATCCAGGAGACTCAACTTGACTTTGACTTGAACTACATGACTTGGCAAGTCCTCTTGTTAATAGTTGACAGGATTTATTCGAGCTTGATGCCCCTTCCATTGAAAGTGGTTGCGCCTTCTACATAACAAACAGCCAATATTTGCGCTGGCAGACAAGCAGACTAAACTTCTCGAACCAATTATGACATGGTGGGAACAGTTTGAGCATGTCCTGTCCCAGCTTCAACGTGACCATGCACCAGTCCATAAACCAGGGTCCTGACCTCAACCGGATAGATTATCTTTGAGATGTAGAGAGGATCGGTCAATTTTTTTTCCCATAGTTGGATTATTTTTACATCATACAATGTCAAGGCAGGTAAGCCAAATTGAATTATTGACAGACCAAAAAATGTAATATACATCTCACCATTCACACAATGTTGAAGTTGTTGTAATTAATGACCCTGCACTTGTCTCTCGTTAAAAAGATGGCCCCATTGGGGTAATCTTTCTTTCTTTCAAAAAACAACTTTATTACCGGGTGCTTGAGCTCCATGTGCCAAAGCAAATTTGATGGCTTCATTGCCTTATTTGCAAGCCTGTTGCAAAATACTACGCCGAGCAGGATTGATGTGCACAACTCAACTAGTAATGAATCCGTAACGTGAGGAAGATATTGTTTCTTAAATACATATTTATTCATGGGGAAGTCGTCACCGCTTCTTATTTGGCTTGTTCCCCAATCTAAAAAAGCTCTCCAAACATACTGTATGTTATTCAATTCAACTTTGCTAGCTTGCGAGCTAATTTATTTTGAGTTAAGCGTTTTGAGAGTCTCCTTTCAAACTCTGGTCAATATAATATTTAAGCTTCTTCTCAGACAATTTAAAGAGGACAAGCAGTCAATCACGATTTACATCTTTGTTCAGAGAAGGAACCGTTACTATTAGCAGTAACCACACCCAAAAAAAAGAAGAAAGAAAACTGTCTTCTCTTTACACTCGCACCTACATACTCAAATTGCTCATCCAATCACGTTCACTTTCTCACCGAAACTCAGTACTTTCAGAACACCAATTCAAGAAACAAATATTTTTTGTTCACTCACTGTGTGTAGCACAGTACATATAGCCTGTGGTCCGGGAGCAGTTCACAGCTCGGTGGTTGCAGACCCCTGCCGTAACCCACTAACCCTAACTCTAAAACAAAACACCGTAACCTAACCCATGCAGCCGATCCCTGAGTTTTTTTTTGCAAGTCACAGTGGTCTATTGCTAAGCATCTGGATTCAAATCTGTGCCACTGTCCTGTGTGGAGTACTTTGTATGTTCTCTAAGGCGACTCAAATTTCTTGGGTAAATTAAAGTCTAAATTGCCGTGGGTGAGAGTGAGTATGCCATTTGTGATTTAAAAGGTAGCCTTTTAATGAAAGAGAAGAAGCAGTGAGTAAAGATGTAGACCGCAGCATTCTACACGAGCGAGTCATTTGTTTGTCACAAATTCTGATCAGAAGATCTTATGTGTGTTATGTTTTACGTTAGTGGTTGGTTTCATATTATATATGCGTGATAGTTCATTCTAACATGGCGCATGCTGCTTATTATACTCCAGACATCCAAAAGTCACGGAATTCCCATTCCTCAGTTTGGACCTTTTCCTTGACTGTTGGCTGTTCTATTCCTCTTCTCATCTTTGATATGAAATTGTTGTGACGTGGATGTTTGTCATGTGGCCACCAGAAGGGAAGATAGTAGCTTTTAGGCAAGCAGAGCAATAAATGGATGACTATTCAATGTTCCAATTCAAGTCTCGTCAATTTGTGATATTTGTAGAATGACAGCCAACCTGCACCACATTGAAAATAACTTGTAGAAGAACATGTGGTGTCTGCACTGGTTGAGATGTATTCTCATGCTCTTCACCTTCATTTCATCAACGGTACAACCTTGGCCCTTTCACTGGAAATTTCATTGGAGTCGAAATTAAAGAGAAGACATAACATTACTAACCGATTGTATTTCAAATACTAGAGAACCCAAACATGCTAAATCAGGGGGGAAAAATGGCCATGGATGTTCTTTCTACTTTTAATTTGTGTTGTATTCCAAAAGACAGCACATCCCAAGGGTGACCAGACTGTTTTGAGTGGGACAGTCCCGTTTTGAGCCATGGGTCCGTCCCACATCCCGCCGGCTTTCGCCAAAGTCATTGTTCTGTCCCAATATTATGCAGGCCCCGTCCCGGCATCCCATTTTTTTTGCCATGTGTATGTCAATCACGCAGCTGTCATAGCAAATCATACGATAAACCCAATCAAAGGGAATTTAACTGTTCATATTTACTTCCAAATTTACGTTTGCGGAACTAGAACTACTTCCTGCTTTCGTATCTAAGAATCATGGGAAATGCAGTCCTACTGCTATTCATTGTGGTCACCACTCGCTGGCCAGACACCGCAAGCTGAGCTTTCTAGTGGTATATTTCCAGTGTTACATATATGACTGGCGCGAGGTAAACGGCACGGACCCAAACAACTGCTGTTGTGAAACAGTTTGATGCTGACATACCAGCCACATGCACCGTTTCCTAGCCATTAGCTCTGAATCGTAATGCTAATGGCAGTTGATGACATTGTTACACCCAGAATAAACACACAGAGGTTTTGTTCAAACATCTTCCATGATTTTACCAGTCAACGTACCCAACCACAATAACTTAGCATGTTAGCTTAGCACAATGCTAGTGTCTCTTACTCTCTTCTGGCTGACTGTTTTCAAGCTCCTACCTATTTTCCCCCCGATTTTACCTCCAGCTGAACGTTTATGATCAGAAACTCAGTAAAGAGCTACTAAAATCTAGTGCTCACAGACTTAGCTTGCCCTCGCTTCTGCCTGCTTTCCTCCTGCTTAATCTTAATTGTCACATCAGTCCGTTTTAAATGACTGAAGTCAATTAATTGCACACACAGCCTGGTAGCTTAGCCCTCCACGAATAACTATTCTGGCTCACTTTTATCTTGCTTCTCTCTGCTTTCCTCTTGATTGTATCTCTGTTTGAGTCTTTATAGTTGAATCACTCAGTTGTAAAAGACTGAAGTCTATGATCACACACTTTGTAACAATAACGACAGAATCATATCGTCGCTGCTATGTGAAAAACACTTATGTCCATTTTTTTGTCCATTAATTGTTTTATTTTTTTTATTTTTGGGATGATCCCAAAAACGTAAAAATAAAAAAAAATCTGGGGGGGGGGGACATAAGTGTTTTTCACTTAGCAGTGACGATATATGCATTTCAACTATAATATTTAATGTGTAATAATAAACATGAGATAAACTTGGACATCGATTGTAGAACAGAAAAGAGTTATGGTTGCCTAATTGAGTTACTCGAAGATTTCAAAATATTCAGAGCACTCTGTCTGATTTATTGTAAACCACAACCACAAGAATAAACATAGTTGTTAAATTAATACCACTTTAGCAGTGCCAACATGCAACAACAAAGTTGTTTGCAAAGTAAGACATAATCACTGTAATTAAATAACCACAAAAGTGTAAAGAGTCATAAATAAATAAATAAATAAGGAGCAACCCACCTGTGAACCAAGATCCACTCGTCACTTTGATTTATTTAAAAAGAAAAAACCCTGCAGCTTCTTTAGCAAAAAGAAATAAAAAATCAAGACACAATAAAAAACTAAAATGCTCCCAATAATTAATACAAGTCTTCCTAAAATTAAATTTAATGATGCAGAATGCGGCAAATGTGCTGCAGTGCTTAAAAGCTGCAGTAAAGTAAAAAACAAAAAAAAAAAAAATTTAAAGTGTCAGATTGAAAAAAGAAGAAGAAAAGTTATAATATTCCCATGAGGCTGGTTGGCATTTGTCCTTTTGTCTTCATTTCAAGGTATTTACATTTTTATTTAAATGTCAATTTAATGAAGCTTCCCCGTGGCTTTTAATTCCAAAGTTGTTGGAGCTGTCAGCTGCCTCCAACTGCTGCGACTCGGTGGAGTGTGAGAGAGAGCGTGCGATAGAGGTGATATTTGCATCCAACGCTCGCAGCTGCCAGGACCTGCGGAAGCCTCGCCCACAAACTGTGCACTCAGAAGAAAAGCTGCCCTGCACTGTAATTTTACTGCTAATTGAAGTGGATTATATAAATGTTTTATATGCATGTTTTAAAACACAATTATTGAATCAAAGAAATGTTACAAGTAACATGATAGCATTCATAACTGTCATACAAGTGTAAAAAGAAGTTAACCTCTGTTAAACCAATCACACTGTTTACAAACTCTTTTCTTTTTCTTAGCTTAATAGGTGCGTCCAAGTTGCAGCTAATGGCTTATTTTAAAATAATAGTTTTACCCATTTTTAAAAACAAAAATACGTCTTAATCAGTGCTAGGGTTTCAATCCACCACTCACCACATTACCTTGAATACGACTAAATAAAAATAAAATACAAATACAGTATTTATTAAATATATATTGTATATATTCCTTTCTTGGGGAAACACATAGTGACAACAATGGCAGCATTAATATAATTATTGTACACTCACTGTTTTCTGGAATAACCAAACGTGATTGTGAATAACGTGTGAAAATGTGCCTGGTACTGCAGGGCAGCTCCTCAGAGTTAGCTTGATAAAGGGTTTCAAGGTTTAGCTATAGTCTAATGTAAGGATTCGTTGGTGGTTAATGCGACACTGTTTATAAAATGAAAAGGCAGGATGGAGATGGATTTATTCTTAATTTAAACTTTACTCGTCATACACGGCAGCTAGAGCGACAAGACTTTCTGATCCCCTATCAGCTGACTAAACACTAACCAATCAGAAGCTAGCATACTTTAGGTAAATACAAGTGAATGATGGATGGAGAGCAGCAGATTTGACACATCAACTTAGCTGCTTGTACAAAAAAATACCAAAATGTATGAATGTGTAAATAAAAATTCTGGAAACATAAATGTACAAGTAAATATACATTTTAACAAATTCACTTAAATGCTTGATCCTCATGGTGTGGACCTTCGCAAAGTGATTCGTCTTTGTCGTTGGCAGTACCCAACGCTTCAAAGTGTGAATGCTTAACATGATTTTTTTTTCTTTTTTAAAGAGCTCAGTATTGTTCATTCGGTAATGTCATCATCATTGCTCATTTATTTTTTATTTTTTAATATATATATATATATAAAAAAAAATTTGTATGTGTATGTGCGTGCGTGTATTTGTTAGCTCACCAAAAACCTATTAGAAAAAATCCCATGCCGTTCACCTAAACCGAACACCGCCGTCAGGAGACCCGAGGGGACCAAAGAAAACAAAGGAAAGTGAAATCCAGCACCGACCAGACACCACCCACCGGGCCACCCACCAGAATTCTTCCCCAACCCCAGAAACATCTAAATTCCAACAAATCCAAAAAAATGCTTAACATGATATGGTTAAAGCCATTACTATCTCCGTATTTGGAAACTCGACCGAAAAGTGGCACAAACATCCGAGTAGCGCTACGTGTATTCCTCATAAGTTTGAGTTTTTTTCTCGCAAATCGGACACTTTATAAGGTCTCAAAGTTGCCACTTAAGAAAGTGGCAAATTTGCCACTTTATAAAGTTTTTTTTCTCAGAACGTTGGCCCCACCCTCTAAAAAATATATATTTAGACATGGCCCTAATACGCCATCATACATGTCATATTAAACAATCGATGAAAATATTTGCTACTATTTTAAAATGTGAGTGGTCACATCCCTCTACCCATGATTTTGAGGTCTGCGCTGCTATAATGATTGACACATTAGGCTGTCAAGTCATTGTGCAAGCCCTGCCTGGAATGTTAACTGAAAATGACATCGGCCATTTCAGATCATGGACGAATAAACGCTACTTTTAGGCCTCGTCATCTTACTAAAAGCCAAAGAAAATGCAAAATGTGCAGTTAATCCTGACCTGAGTTTCACCAATTTGATCACCAAAGGCATACAATACAATCTTGAGGTACCACAAAAATATTGGTAAATACATTACAAACAATAACAGGATTATTTACAGCACTGATTATCGAGGAGTTTTGTCCAAATCTCATCTCCATGTCAGAAAATGACATTTCGCTGCGTGAAACGAATACCGCTCCCGCTGATCGATTTATCTTGAGAATTAAGTTACGCCACAGCCTGTTTGTTTTTCCTCTTCTTGTGGCCAAGCGAGAGGGAAAGAAAAATTGCATTTTAAAGCACGGCTGCACATCATCACTTGATCTCTGTGGCTGCCAGTCAAGCATTTTGATGCGTGCGATGACAGAAAAATAGACGCACATATGAATTTGGCCAAGCACACTAGAATAAAATATGAGGATGTTTTATATATCAATTTGCCATCCCGCTGTGTGTGTTATTCGTGGAGATTTGTCGATATTAGAGCATGACATGAGCGGGGCGGTACACTAGTGGTTGGCACGCATACCTTGCGTTTGGATCTCGGCCCAGGCCCTCCTGTGTGGTGTTTGAATGATCTCCAAGTACTCTGGCTTCTTCCCATGTTTCAAAAACAAGTATGGTTCATTGAAGACTAAGGTGAACCTTAATCCTGACCCTAACCCTCACCCCTACCCTTAACATTATCCTTGGTGATGCTTCTGAATTTGCCAGCATTTTTTTTTTATGCTGTTAACAAACTGCGCGAAGACGGCCAAGAAACAGTCCTGGGGGAGCCCTAAACCCGAGGCAAAGCGCTTCTTTCCGTGTCAGTTACAAGACCGCTTATGCATGCAAATAGCGTAAAAAGTGGACTTTATTCAGGTCATCATTTCTGCTCTGACCTCAAAGCTTAGTGTAACGATAGGCAAGGAAATATCCTTGAAGCTAAACCGAGCTTGAAGAAAGACCTTTACTAATGAGACCAATGGTCCAACTGTTGGACTGTGAAGAGAAATGAGCCAAATCCGACAAGGCATCAAGGTAAAGCGATGACTTATGTTTCATCAGGATGCAATACAAAGTCTTTGATAATGAACTGTGAAGTACAGTTTATGCTTTCCTTGATCTTTATCACAAGTCATTTTCTTCACAATTGAGTCTGCTACCTGATGACACAGAACAACCTGCACTTTCATATTATAGCCTTCCCCTGACATTTTGACCACTGTGGGCAGCACAGTGGTTCAGTGGTTAGCGCCTCAAAGCAAAACACATTTTTTTAAGAGGTAGTTGGAAAAATATATACATTTTTAACACAAAGTGTTTGTCTATTGTTTACAAACATAATGAAATGGTCTATGGAGCAGAACGCATGAGGTGATGCAATACATCCTGGTAAAGAAAACAGCCGAGAAACAACAAAGTAGCCATTGACATGATTCTGAACGAGATTTATTTTTTATTTTTTGGGGGATGTCTGCATTCAGCTTCACCCCTAAACGTAAAAATCTAAATAAATAAATAAATAAAAGACAAAAAATCACAGGACAGCGACGATTTGTTCCAAAGACCAGAAAACAACGCCCATTTCATGGATGTTAAAATGAAGTACAGAGTGAAGAGACTGTTGAGGTGGTCATGTTTACAACCACATCAGCGCAAAGAAGCACGTGTGATCATTAAATGTCATCTGTACCAAAACAACAGGTCCACATGAGGGCACATTAAACAGAAGACAACGACAAGTTGGAGTTTTTACAGATGCGAGAATAATTATTATATTAATGGTTGTAAAACTGCAAGAACAAACAACAAAAAGAACACAGTGGCCACGGGTGTTGAAATCACTTGTTGCTTTCGTGGAAGTAGACTATATTCTTCGAAAGAGTGGTCAGTTTCAATGTCCAAACGGAACCTAGAATGATCCATCCACTGGTGTGACCCAGGGCTTAGTCTTGGGGCCGCTTCTCTTCCCCACACTCTCAACATTCAACTCGCAACATTTTTTGTTAATTCAATCATTTTCTCCAACCACAAAAACCCGCATTGGAAATTCACCTGAGCCAAAGCTTACACTAATTTTATCACTACTGACAACTCCAATTCAGTGTTGGGAGACGGTGTCAGCCTCCAAACCGATTTTGTTCATTAGTCATGTCAATTGTCCCTTCTCTCATTTCTAAATGTGTCCTAAGGCCCCTTCCTCTTCAGCATTTGCACTCTGCAGACAACATTTTTCACGTAACAACAATCCGTTGATCTTCTTCAACTGGAACTACACTTTAATCAAAGCTGACACACTATTGACAATTCCAATTCCAACTCAGTCAAAACGGGCAGAGAGTTTCAGCCTCCAAACTAATCGCATGCAGGTTGGCCATACCTAGTGTGCCCCAGGGCTTTGTTCCCTATCCATCATCTTCACTGTCCCTCTTGGCAACATTTTCTGCTGAGCAGTGACAAACCAGAGATCCTCCTCAATGGTCCTAAGTCCATTTTAACCAAATATACCATTTATAAAAATCACATTTGACATCTCCAATTACAGCTCCTGTGGGAAGTAGAAAACACATTTTTAGCCCCCAAAGTGATCTCAAGCGACTAGAATGATTCATCAATCATACAAATATATCCCTTCTCCTGTGTCCACGGGTGTAAACGCAGGGCTCTGCCCCAAATACCCACCTCTTCATCATCTACAGTCTCCCTCCAAGTGAACTTTTTCTTTCAACAGAGATAACCTTAGTGGAACCAAGTGACAGTTCTATCTATGCAACTCCTGTAGGAAGTAGAAAGGATTCTTCGAAAGAGCAGATAGGTACAGCCTCTAAACCGAGTTCAAGCAAGTACTGAAGATGAAGTTCTATCATGATGCTGTTGGACAACTGCCTCCAAAAGTGGGTGCTTGCACCAGTTTCGCCTGCAGGAAAAAAAATCAGTCTGAGTCAGCAGGACCCTGTCTTGTACCAACATTGAACGCCTGAACAGCTATACACCGCTAGGAACAAATGTCCTGAATCAAATCCACAGCTACCAGAAGTAGACGAAGTGTGAGAGCCAAGACCTCCATCTGGTGGCCAGACATCTGTTACGAGTGGGATGAGACTGCAATTCTGCATGGATACAAAAACTAAATCTGCCAAAAATCTGCTGCCAAGAAAGAGCGCTGGCTGAAACTCGATGACATTCAGGATACTCTTATCTCTTTGGTTTAAACAGCACTCAACTCAAAATCCAACTCTAAATACATACATCTGAACAGAAAGATGCCGTTCACCTGCTATATTTCAGTATTCTTCAGAATAGCATTATCAATGTCAAGATAACATTGATTGATTTTCAATTATGACATGATGCAAGCTCTGGATCAAACTGGCTGTCTGTATAGCTGCTGTTATCTGATTTAGGCTCATACAGTAGTTACTAGCCATAGCTAGCTATGTGCTCTGTCTTTATCGCTGTTGAATTCAATCTATTGATGTTTCTTTTATGTTTTATGCACCTAATTTGAGTCCATTGCTCATCAAGACCTCAAGAAAAGGTACTTGTATGTTCTCCGACATACTGTATAGCCTAGCCTACAGTATTACTGATTAGTTATTTTGGAAACTAAATCTTAACATGTATCTACAACTTATATATTTAATATTTTCTTGAGTTTATTTGATTAATGTCAGAATAACAAGGGGGGAATCCATCATTTTTTTTTATCATCGTAGCCCGCTGCTTTGCTGTCATAAACATCAGGAGTACAGCGTTCTATCACAAATATTCAACCTCATAAAATCATAAAATGCCAAGTGAAAATAAGATTTTTTTCAAGATTTACAAGATTTATCACATTAGAAACGAGCTGCTAACATGTGTTTGCCATATTGGCGCTCGTGGACTCAAGCCGCCGAGTATCACCTTACTGCAAGACGTGATGCTGGCCCTTTAAATGTTGCACTTAGTGTTGGGTCCAGTCACATCTCATGTCAAACTCATTTAAGCTTTAAATAAACTTCTTTTTTCTTTTCTTTTTTTTTGCACTCTGAGCGCGAGCAAACCCCAAAATTATTGTGCTTAAAATGTATAAGGCATCACGTCGGCCAGTTGTTTTTTTTTTTTTTGTTTTTTTTTTGAAAAGGACATTTTATTTACTTAAATGACTAATCTGTGGTTTGGCTCATCACAATTTGTACAAAGACAAGTTTGATTTTAGTTTACACCAGGTGGAGGGATTGCTTACATTTAAAAACACTAAAGCATAGTTAACTGCAAAGGCAATGTCTTAAAGGGAACATATGATCGAACATAGAGTTTTTAAATGTCTTGTATAAAAAAAGTAGTTACCTACTTAAGGCAAGGCACCAGTTGTAGTTGGTTGACTCTCTGGAAAGTCTGCTGTTTGTTAAACAACCAAATAAATATTCATTAAAATGAAAATGTCTCAGTTCAGTAAATTTTTCCGGACTATTTTTTTTTTTTGGCTAATTTGTATAATACTGCTCCCACACCAAGTTTCTTTGCCCATGACTTGACAAATAAACTGTGCAAAAGTCATTTTCAAACAAAAGCACTATATAATATCATGACCAAGCCGTAGGCAGGACGAACTTCAGTTTTAGTACAGTTTAGCACTATAGCTAACAATGTTGTGGGCATTAGCTTCTGATAAACTGCACATACGCAGTTCATTTCTAAAAATCAAGACAGCAAAAGTAGGGTCAAGAAGACATGACTTTGTGTCAAGGTGGGCGTGATTGGTTGAGGGATGGTGGACCCAAACGCCGGGAAGCAAAGCAGTGAGACAGGAATGAAGTGCAATATGTGGAACTTTAATCAAACACAGGAACAAAGGTCAACAGACAACAATGACTGGATGGGCGTGGACAGGACAGGACTGGACAATGCGACTGAACTGGACGTTGCGACTGGACGTCAGGACAGGATTGGATTTGTGGACAGGACTGGACGTTGCGACTGGACTGGTGGACAGGACAGGACTGGACATTGCGACTGGACTGGTTGTCAGGACAGGACTGGTCGTCAGGACAGGACTGGACGTCGCGACTAGACTGGACGTCGCGACTAGACTGGTCGTCAGGACTGGACTGGATGTCGCGACTAGACAGGATGTGACTTGACTGGTCGTGGCGACTGGACTGTACGTGACTGGACTGGTCGTTGTGACTGGACAGGACAACGTGACTAGACTGGAATGAGAGTGATGTGACAGGACCTCACTTGCCTTGCCTTGACTTGCCTTGACTTGCCTTGCCTTGACTTGCCTTGACTTGCCTTGACTAGCCTTGACTAGCTGTGGTGTGGCTATGACTTGGCTGGGGCTGTGACGATGGCTTGGCTGTGGCTGTGACGATGGCTTGGCTGTGGCGATGGCTTGGCTGTGACAAAGACTTGACTGTGACAAAAGCTTGGCTGTAACGAAAGCTTGGCTGTGACAAAGACTTGGCTGTAACAAAGCCTTAACTGTGACGAAAGCTTGGCTGTGATGAATATTTGGCTGTGACGGAGACTTGGCTGTGACAGAGACTTGGCTGTGAAAGAGTTAACTGTGACAAAAACCTGACTGTGACAAAAGCTTAGCTGTGATGAAGACTTGGCTGTGACGAAGACTTGACTGTGACAACAGCTTGTCTGTGACAAAGACTTAGCTCTGACGAGACGAAACACACAAACTTCCACACATAACGTCGACAAAGCTCCCACAGTGACTGGACAAACACAACAGACTAAATACACCAACTTACTTGACAAGACACACCTGGGGAAGACACAAGTGGCTGAGGACACTGATAGATTGACACGCACGAAAGGAAAGACACACAGGCGGGCGTGGTTACACATAACGACACGAGGGGAAAGACGAGGAACAAAAAACAAAACATTGAACACACAGGCAAAAAGGAACACGAACAGAACACCCAAAATCAAACAAAAACCCAACAGAACCGAAACATGACACTTTGTGCAATTCCAAAACTACTAAAGCAATTTGTAAAACAATAGATTGCATAACTGAAGCAAAGAAGTCACATTTAATCACACGTAAATCACAAACGAGTGGTTTTAATGTGTTTTTATTAAAAAACAAGACCATCGCCATGGGACGGATTCGATTTTAACACCCTACTCGATTACAATGGACACATGTTTTCAGAGCTTTTCTTCTACTTGTTTTTTTCTCTTTCTTGCACTATTTTCTTAACGTGTGCTTGAGTTCTTGACACTGCGGTATAATGCTAAGTAGTCTCTGTGTTGCTATAGAGTGCTCCTTGTTTCCCTGGATTAACAAAATAAAATCACCTTCAGCAAAAATTGCAAAAAATAAACAACAACATGTCGTGACAATGGTAACTAAGATTTAAGCAGTGCCGTCTTTGGTTCTTCACTGTACAAAATCCTACAAAATTCTCACGAGAACCAGCTCTGATTACTACTGCGTTGTTGTACATTTTGTTTCGTGGTTTCTTTTTAAGTGAAGAAAGACGTACAGTACTTTGCCAGATGTGAAGTAAACGACTATAAACAGCCCAGTGAGTCACGGATGTAGCCTTTGTATCAAAACTGGATGCCGTCGTGGTCCTCTCTCGTTGATTGAAGCTGGCGTGTTCAGATTAGCCAGCAATTAACTGTCCCCATATCGCCAGAAAAATATTTTCCTCCTATTTTTTCCCCAATTGATGAGGTTGATGATGATTCGTTTGGTGTTTAGGAATGAAGACAATATGACATCATGACTATATGTGGTATAAAAAATGAGGACTTGTGAAATAACAAAACACAAATTATAAAACATTTCGGTCATTCTCCCTTGTGCATGTTTTTTTTAAATGGTGAAGCATATCAAGTATTTTTGTTTCTCAAAGTAAAAAACTAAAATACATCTATCTGCCCGTTAGCAAACAGTGTACTTTATTTTATTTTTTATTTTTATTTTTTTTTTATTTTTTTAAGAGCTCAGTATTGTTCATTCGGAAATGTCATCATCATTGCTCTTTTTTTTTTTTTTAATATATATATATATATATATATATATTTTTTTTTTTTTGTGTGTGTGGGTGAGTATGTGTATGTGCGTGCGTGCGTGCGTGCGTGTATTTGTTAGCTCACCAGAAAACCTATTAGAAAAAATCTCATACCGTTCACCTAAACCGAACACCAGGAGACCCGAGGGGACCGAAGAAAACCAAGGAAGGCGAAATCCAGCACCGACCAGACACCCCCCACCAGAACTCCTCCCCAGCCCAAGAAACATCCAGACCCCAACAAATCCAAAAAACATAAAATCAGGGAGGCCTCAAGAGACCAAAGGAGAGACCGAGAAAAGGAAGGAAGGACAGACGAAGCCGCGTGAGATCCGCAGACACCAGCCTCCACCGATTCAATAACCTGAGGAGGAAACAGATTGTGTCTGAGTTTCGGTAGATGCTGGTGTGGTGGATCTGGCATGCATGAAAATCTCCACCAAAGAGGGGAGCCGACGACCCCCGCCGGAACAGAGCAAGCGCAACACCTCAGGGCCCCCCAGGCCGCGGCAGCGCCAAAGGACGACCCCCGGGCCCCGCCAGGGCCACCGGCCGGAGAGCAAACCCAGGAGCAGGAGCGCCCCCCGCCCCAACACGGCCCGCGCCCCCGGCCCAACGCAGCGGGACGGGGCACTGCAGGCCCACCAGGCACCCCACCGGCCCCCAACCACCCCCCCAAACCCCCCCCGCGACCCCCCGCCCCCCATCCACCCCCGCCACCCACCCCAACCCAGCCCCAGCCGCCCCCACGCCCCCAATCCCCCAGACACCCCCCACCCCCAGCACCCCCACCCCGCAACCCCCACCACCGCCCCCCCCCCAACAAAGCCGCCCCCCCCTGACCCCACCCCGACCAACCGGCAGCCCCCCAACCCCCGACCCCCAGCCCCCGGGGACCACCCGCACCCAGGCTCCGGCGCCGAAGAGGGGCCGGACAGCGGAGCGGAGAGGGCAGCCGCGCCCACCCCACCCCCCGCCGTGTGGAAGGACGGAACACCGGGGGCAGAAGGGGGAGATGGGGGCACCGGAGGGCAGCCGACACCCCCGAACCCCAGGCCCAGCGGGGGAAGGCCCTGGTCGTCACCCCAGCGTTCTTTGTGAAAATTAACCCCTGTTACTGAGTCCGCCAGCTCGCGGACTGGCGAACTCTACCCCTAAACCGTGAATGTGACCCCACCCAGTGTATATACAAGTGTGTGTGTATGGTGCATTAAAATTAGGAGCAGGTGAACCGGAGCCGATGGAAATGATATTCCCACGCTCCGATCCACCCGCCACCCAAGCATGTTGCTGAGTGTATGTGGTGCATTAAAAAACTTAACTTAAAAACTTACTTAAGCTTTGCAGGCCACCATTCAAACTCATGTTAAATGGGAGTCAGCACACACCTGCCACCATTAAAGTGCCTCTGATTAGCATCAAATAAAGTTCAGGCTTTCTAGTAGAAGTTCTGGCATATTGGTTTGATTTCTAGCAAAAACCTGAAGGTTTTGTGCTAACACTGACAGTAATTTGGAAGTGTTTATACCTTGTCTAAAAGTCCCAATTTCAGCTAAAGAAAAAATCCACAACGCATGAATCATGAAAAAAAAAAAAAGAGTTGGTCATGTACATTACAGTACATAAATTCCATGTATCTGCTTGGCTCCAAAGGAATGTTTGTCTAATTAATAACAACATTCTTTGTTGCCGTAGTCAATTGGCCTTTTACTAAGCCACACCCCGGAAATGCACACCAGCCAATCATAACTAAAGGTCATACACGTGTCACTGTCCTAGCGTAATCTATAATACATATACAATTTAATTTAATTTAATCATTTTGTAAATTAAATAAAAAATGTACTTTTGAATTTAATACACCTCGCCAGTACTGATAATTTCTAACTAAAAAGTGGGAATTAAATAAAAAATTAAATCAGTCGTTAAAATGTAATGATTTTGAAAATTGAATTAAAATACTAGAGACATAGTTACAAATGCAAACTTCTTATTACCAACAGTCAGCTGTTTTTACACTTGCACTGCCTTGGTTTTACACTACAAAATGTCACTTTGAAACGTAGCCTGTACAGTTAATAAAGGTTTTGTGATGGCGACAATTGGACTTTGTGATATATTGATTCAATCCCCCTTATTGATTTGATTTATTAATTTTTCCTTTCGGACACATTGTTACAACAGGTTACCTTGATCACATCATTTGCAACATTAATATCCAGAAGAAGGGCTCACGGGTTGAAGTCATGGCTTAATGGCTTGATCATGGGATTGAATTAGTGTACCTTACGTTACATGCTAAAATTGAATTAAAACATAAATTCTGACAATTCAAAATTATATTTAATGACTTTATTTGTCTTGTGAACTTGTAAATACCAGGGTGGAAAAAGAAAATCAATTTCATGTTCCCGGAAAGAGCTTATGAGTCACTTAAACGGTCTTCAAATTGCTCGCAGGCCAATAATTAAGGAGTTCGAAAATGCTGCACAAGACTCCAATGATTACATGCACATGAGTGTGCTAGTGAATATTTGAAGTCCGAGTTGCAAAAAAGGTGCCCCCAAGCACATCATTTAAGAATTATTACATTTTAAGTGGATGTACCACTGGATTCAACGGAGCACAGCCAAAAATGTGTCGGAGCCTGTTCTGTGCTGCATTATGAATGGTTGATCTACATTTCAGGATGTGACTTAGAGAAATGTAATGAATTTCACAGTTCACCTCTTGTGGTCCTCCTATTTCATGGATTTAGTGCTGTACATCAGTGGATAGGTAGAATCAGACCCCAGGCTTAAGGGGGGGGGGGGGCACATAAAATGCATGGGGGGGGCAATTATTATGAATACCCTACAGACAGCATTAACTTGCCCCATATATTTGCATCTATGTCGTGCATCCATCCATTAAATGGCACCCGCTGACCAGTATTATCATAGACAGCATTTACAGTACATACACATACAGGAAACGGCAGCTCTGTCGTGAGTACGTTGACGCGGCAGACATATTGGATAAGCAAAGTGAAGCTATTTGTAAAGATGCCTTGTTCAGTTTCTCTTTGGAGATGTATCATCGAGCCACAACTTATTTGATTAATAAGGAACCATTATTTTTGATTATATTATCCCATTCAAACAAAATTTTAATAATTATTTACCGATTTAATGGCAAATACAATTGCCACATCCAATATGGCGGATGTGCTGACACATCGCTTCGAACGGGCCATCTGTTTGAACGGTGTCTGCAGCAAATTAAAAAGAAAAAAGGAAAGCAAAATCCTACCTCATTTTAGATGCCCAAACGATATGTGGCTCCCGTTGTTAAATGTTATTTTACATGGTTGCTCTAGTATCTGGAAAAAAAACCCTGCAATGATAGGGGATCACTTCACAATGCAGGCTGAGGCAATTGATGTTTTCTTTTGAAGTGTTGTCACCTTCGGTTTGTTGATCATTTGTTCACTGTACCAGCCACATATAGAAAGACAGCAGAGCATGATCTAAGAAATCTAACGTCTGTATGCACAAAACTAAATGACACACAAACAATGGAAGGCTTCTGAGAGTAGCTCAAGCATGAAAACGCCCATAAATAGGCTACCAAGCGTGGGATATTAAGCAAAGTTTATCGTAACATTACCCCAACACGGGAGCAAGAGAAACAGCAGCACCCCACAGGGACAGTCACAGTGTTTGCCAAATCCTCTGTTGCGTCCAGTTAGAGAGCATCATTAGATCACTTTGGTCTGAGTTTGAAGACAGTCAGTCTAATAATTTACAGGTCCTCGGGCCCACCGTGGAGAGTGTTGTCGTTGGCCAAATCACCGTTCCCTTCACCACGGTTAGGGCCGGGCAGATAGAGAGGAAGGTTTGCAGCAGTAAAACAGCCAGGGATCAGAAGAGTTCACTAGAGAAGCGTGAACCCTTCGAACCCCCAAACTTACAGACCGAGATGACTTGAGAGGTGGTCTTGGTCCATTTGCAAGCAATATCTGGTATTATTCCCCTCATCACAATCAAGTGTGAACCCTTCGAACCCTGGCGTGTCACAAACATAGAAACCAATAAAGCTTCAAAATCACTTCAACCCTCTGAAACTTGGTGTGCATTAAACATATGGACCAAGACACAGGCGGTGTTTTGGTCCATTTGCAAACAAACTCCAGTCTAATTTTTATGATCATGGAATAAAGTAAACCAAACATATGAACTATGGGTTGTTTGCAAAACAAACTTTGGTGCGGCCAGTTCTGTTGAGCTAGTGTGAACACTACGTGGACAAAGGATAGAAACCATGTTAAGACCACAATGGAAAGCGGAGAGAATTCATGAAAAAGCCAGATGCTGTTGACTTAAACATTTTGCAAGATCAAAGGATGCAAACATTTTAGCTTTTATTCTCAGTTATTTACATCTGGATCGGATTTACAACTTAGATACAAAGATCACACCTTTTGTATGAATCCACTCATCCCGCCAAAATCAGCTGGGAAAGGCCCCATGACTCTGAACAGGACAATAAGTATCATATCTTTACAATTGTTGTATTGTTATGTTGCCCAACTTGTTGATCTGTCCACTTACACTGCCATCACAGTGGTAGATATCAAATTCTGATTCCTGATTTATATCTCATCAAGCCCGATTTCATGCATTTGCTTATCCCGCCATTGCAGGCAAGTCAATTGAACCCTACTGTAGAAAATACAGCCGAAGACAATTCGATCGTTTCCATTTAAACATCTGGAGGGACAGGTCACTCATTCTTTGCAAGCACAAAGATGACGTGTTTATTTTTTCACGATCACCTTGAGTGTGGTCGTTAAATGACGTTGACCTGCATGGGTCTTTGCATAGCCTAATTTCGATGATTAGTCAGTTTTCCATCGCAGTTACCAGGACTTCTTGCCAGGACTTCATCCAACTTTCGGTCCACTCCGTAAAGTCATAGTGGCCTTCCACCGCCTCCTCTTCTGGCAGCTTTCTCACAACCACTCAAAACTACCTACCTCAGAATAGGTCGTGAAAATGAAATGGCCGTGAAAAGTGATCCACTGGGGGCAGTTTCCTCACAAATATGTGAGCTGGCCTGAAATGGCATTTCTGAGCTGGGAAGCCATAAAAAGCACGATCGGGATCATTTATTCTGTGATGTAACGTAGGTTAGATACTCAAGGTTAGAAAGTAGGGTAGGAAAATAACCTGATTCTGCTGTCTTTTCTCAGGCGGGATTAAGAAATAATACATTTCCTTTTCTCCATGGTAAAGAAAAAAATTGATAGTCCAGCTCATACTTGGCTATAGGGGGCACTATAACCTCAAACAGTATGTACATTGACTTAAACTCCCGATACTTGGATTCCAAAAAGTTTTCGCAATGTAATGTATCATACATTAATTACATCTCTATCCACAAGCTAACTGGCAATTAGAAGAACAGACGTCTTTACATTAGATCTTACATTGACTCATTCTGCTGCAACATTACTGTCAGAGTGTAGTCTCCTAATGCAGTGGTCCCCAACCTTTTTTCCACCAAGGAACGGTTCATACAAGTCCACAACTTTCGCGGACCGGCCACCCAGTGGGTATAAAAAGTAATACTAGCCCCGGTCTACCCTAACTCACTCACCATAACGCTAAATTAAGAGCCGGTCGCCGCAGAGCAGGCCATCATGCGTGTAAATCACCTGTAGCTGTAAGTCCATGCACCTTTCTTTTTCTTCTTGGTCATAGGCTCCTGTGTTGTCTCATCACTGGGCCTTTTCTCTGTTGCAAAGAAACTTTCCAAATATGTTTGTTTTTTACTCATTTTGATAACTTGTCGATGAGCATCAGCGCTACGCGACTGAGATAATTAGCATCTTAACATGCGTCAAGAGTCCGTCGTAAACAGAGAATCCGGTCACTTTTCAAAATAAAATATTTTTAAGCCTTGGCTAATCAATTAACTGGAAGTATAATAAGTTTTTTTTTTTTATTCTTTCAACTTTGCAGTCCGCAGCGGCCGGTCAAAAGTGGTTGAGGACCACTGTGCTGCAGAAACAGCTTCACGTTAGTTTGGCTGCATTAAAAACGGTTTCATGTCAGCCCTCTGCTATTCCCAATGGCTTTTTGACTTTTTGGTGTCTTATAAACAAATAGTCAGGTCACATAGTTATACAATTTTATCTCCTGCTGTTTTCCTTTTGTACAACGCAACATATTAAATAAACAGCTAACCACAGTTGTAAGTTATATGTGTTGTTTGGGTGTGTTTTGTGTCCACAAAGAACAGATTCAGTTGGGATCTCATTCTTTTGTTTTCAAAATAGTGAAAGAAACAAGTTGAACTCTCCCTTGCCATCCACGTCAACCTCCTCTTGCACAAAACTCCGTCATGGGCCAAAATACACTACTGGCCCCAGCGATAGGAATTCTGGCCCAAAATGTTCCAACATTTTCACTTGCTCTTGTTACAACCTTTGGCAGAATATTTTTAGACGGTTTCCTTTCATAAACATTGGTGCATTTGTAGATATGTTGCAGGGGTATTAAAGTTACTGTCAAAGTTAAAAGTTGTCAAATTTACTGACAGCTGTTAATTTAAAACCTCAGAATCAATCCAAGGCACTTTGAGGATCAAACACGCAACCTTAGCATTGGTCGACGACCACTCGACCACCTGAGCCATGCTAAATATCTCTTGTGGATGAAGTAGCTATCTACCGATCTATGTATACAAGAAAATGGAATAGCTGTGTCTGGATGAAGAACAGTCAGCTCTTCCCGGGCGCTCATTCTTTCACAAATTTGGCACAGCTACGAAAAGGAGGCTCCTCACTCAAAGAGCCTGCTTTCTCACAGAGATCAGGATGGAGCAGTGGCTTTTCCCAGAGGCCCCCAACCCTCCGCAGGCTGCGTCTGATGCCAAGACAGGTTCCAGGTGGTCTCGCTTTTGATCCTCACCAGCCCGCATCCCTTGGAAAGATCAGCCGGCGTAATCGCTTGTGTTTTGTAGGCCGCTCAGGGGAAACAGTAGCGCCTCGCTTCCCCTTATGAGGCATGACCTCAACAGTGGCAGCTTACAGCCTCGCTGTGACACACAGACCTCCCAGCAAATAGGCCTCTATCTAATCGAAAGGGCAGCAGATAGACACTAAAGATGGGATTCCGCCAGATAGAGGAAAGGGTGAACACTGGTTCCATTCAGCAAGAGAACATTGCTGGCAAGAGGCACTCTGGCACTCAACCCAATCTTCAACTTGCTGTTTATATTACCGGCTAGAAGTGGTGGGAAGTAACTAACTACAAATACTTTGTTACTGTACATAAGTAGAGTTTTCAACTGTAATTGAGGATTTTTCTGAGGATTTTTGGGGGGGGGGTTGCTGTGCTCCCGACATTTGAAATGGGATATCTATGCGTTCTACTCCTTATGTTATGAAAATAGGCTCATTACTGTTTTCAACCTCTGCTGATGATGACATGATGTATAAAAATAAAAAAAAAGGATAAACAAAGTGGAGAAAGTCAACCACAGTTGAGATTTTGTGGTCAAAAACATGGACAGCGGTGACATGGAGTAACGTGAACCAGGGATCATTAACAACAACAACGGCAACAGAGACTTGTTCGATGTTGTGGGCTCCAAAAATGACTCACGGCGAATCAATTATGTCTTTTGCTGGCCTAAAAACCACCAGCTTCTGGCGTTCAAAAAATGTCAAGCTAATCTAAAAAGTACATTTCAGTTGTTATTGTTAGCCAATACAAAAAATTTTGTTACTCAGTTCATAACATTAGCAAAGGTATTGGAACATGTTGTTTTGATGCCTAAAAGCCAAGCTAACACTAGCTAGCTCTTACACAAAAACTTTAGAGGTGCAGCAATTAATCAATTATCATATTAAAGTAGCACTAAGGAACTTTTAAACCTTAATAAAACATTTTCAAACCTCTTCTGATGAAACGTTGACTTAAAACTAGTTGAATGGTACCTTTGCCTGAGGGGGTCTGAAACATTGACTTAAAACTAGTTGAATGGTACCTTTGCCTGAGGGGGTCTGTATCATTTTTCACTGGCACTAACAACTTTGAAGAGCATGGTAGGAACACTGCCACACAAAAAACTACATATGTGCTGACTGCTTTATGGCATACGTCACTTCCCCCTATCCCAATTTGTTACAAAGATGGAAGTTAATGTGAATGTCGTCTCACGATTACTGATTTCCTGGCAGAAGTTGCAAAACAACTGAAAGGTTTTGTCTGAGGAGACAAAAAAGAAAAAGGGAAGCTCCCTGGATAAAAGAACAGTCAAGGCTCAACATTGGCCTGGCTTGCTGGCGTGAGCTAAAAAATGACGCAATGCGCTTGTCCTCATGGGAAATGTGGTCTTACTTCAGGCATAACATTACCACTTTTGTCAATATGGCGCCACCATAATCAATGTAAACTGAAAGTTCCTTCGTGTTCCATTAATTTATCATTATTTTTAATCATCGATTAATCATTGAGAGACCTTGTTAAATTTAAAATTGCCCAATTCATTAGAATTTCAGCCTTTCAACAGTAAATATTGTCAAACGTCTATAGTCCTCCATTAAAGCAAACAGATTATGTTTGTGTTGGTATTTTCAACATCTGTTTTTACTTTGGAAAACAATAATTAAAATTTTGGCTGATTTTCGGATTGATGTTATAACTTAAACCTGTACCTGAATCATAATTCAGATTTGTGCATTTTCTTCACTGACGATTTGAAATAATGTCCAGTTTCTAATTATTCTCCTGTATCTGTACTTCTCCTTAAGTATAGATTAAATGTGAGTACTTTGACCATCTCTGCCAGCCAGTTACTGACATTCAACTCCGTAACCCCTCGCCAATAATGACTCATTAAGATTCCTGGTTGCAGCAAACATCATGCAAAGGCAGCAGCAGCGCATCTGTGGATTTCGGAATTAGAGGAGAGGCTTTGTCTTGGATGGAAGAAAAGAGTGCTTACAAAGAAGCTTGGTACATAAAAGCGGGGTGAGTAAGTTCAATTGAATCAATTTGAGTTCTTGCAGCCTACTAGGACATTTGTAGATTTTTACAAATGTGATCATTTGTGTTTTAACCAAGCCTTGGTCTGGCTTAATCTCAGCTTTTGCTTTTGACTTGGTCTCAACCTTTATTGGTCTTAACCTGCTTTGGCTTTTGGTAAGCTTTTGGTTTTCATAGTACAGCATACACAACGACATTTCTGTCTCAGCTCAGTGCAGCGCCTCATTGTTAGACAGGCCTACAATATTGTTCCATTAACGTCACTTTAAATTATGGTTGTTTATACTATCATGCTCATTTAATAATTTCCCGATGATCAAGCTAAATACTATCCAAATTGTAAGAAAAAAAGTTTTTAACTCAATCACTGAGTTCACCTGGAGGACTTGATGAAGGACTTTTTCCACCATGAATGAAGTTTTCTTTTTTTTCTTTTTTTCAGTCCTGGCTCACAGCCAGCCCGATCGTGACGATGTGCTTAAAGAGGTGCTCTGTAAGTAATTAACAACACATTTTCGACTCAGTCACAAATAGTTGCCTTTAGTCATTTTGAAATAGGCCGAGCTTGTTTTGCTCTCAGGGTTTGATCTCACAGTCAAGATAAACTGTACATATCCTGACTCATTATGTACAGAATTCACAGGTGCTTTGACTAAACCAGCAGTTAAATGAGCTCTTGCTTAGCAAATTGTGGCAGGATTTTTACTTTCTGGATCTGGATTTGACACATCTGAACATTTACTGTAACTTTGCTTGGTAAAAATAAGTAATGATTATAATTGGTGTACTTAACTGATATCTAATCAAATGCTTTTACTCTTATAGCGCTTTCCAATGTTGCAGTCTAAATTTCGTTCATCTTTCGGGCTGTTTGACTTTGGAGGTCACACTGTATGTTATAAGTGACCAACACATTTGCCAGAAAAACAACATACAATCACTTCATCTCCATTTGGGTCGTATCAACATGATCTTATCATATTTGTCATGATTCACAACTCTTTCCTCACATTTTCTTTTTTTTTCTCAGTCCAGTCACTTCTTGAAACAGTCGGCGGTAACGCCGTATAGTGTGGGATACAGATAAAGATGGGAGCTCCAGGCTGTGTCTTTGCTCTTTCCAGTGCTGACAAATGGAAGGGGAGGAAATGCCTATCCAATGAGTTTATGTGTTCGCTGTCAAGGAAATAACACTTGGATGGCGTTACAAAGTGGCTTTTAAGTTTGAAGATAGTGAAAGTTGATTTGTGGTGTTTTTTCCTTGTGACCTTCCCAAATGTTTTGATGCAATGTAGTATCCAAAATCAACTTGGACACACAATGGTGACTGTCAGTCTTTCTGGTCCACGATGGTTCTTTACTTTGGAAGCGATACAATAGGGGAAATAATTGTTGCTGAATTTGTACGACAGTTCGCACACATCAGAAATTAACATCCTCGAATTATTAGGGTTGTTTGTCGATTATCGTAATAGACAGAATAAGTATATCAATCAAAAATGCATAAAGAAGGATTATACCGGTAATAAAATGTTGATCATTTTATTGAAGTCAATAAATATTTGATCTCAAAGAAAAAACATGTGTTCGTACTTGGTGGAGGAACGCTTGTTAGCAACCACAGCGATCAGATCATTCTTGTAGTTGGTCACCAGATTTTTGGCCCTCTCCTCTTTCCATAAAATCTCAAAATATTTCAAGGAATTCCAAGCTTGTGATAACTCCATTGATTTTCTTTTGGGTTGAGATCTGGAGACTTACTAGGCCACTCCGTGACCTTAATATGCTTCTTCTTAAGACACTCTTTTGTTGCCCTGTCAGTATCTTTTGGGTCATTGCCATACTGAAGGATCCATCCGTGATACATTGGAGGTTTTTAATGAAAATTATTCAGTATATGACCTTGTTTACCGGCCCATTAATGTAGGGACTGTAGATTTGTTGTTGTCCTTTGAGTCATACTCACATTTGTTTCATCCTCGACTTCTCTGACGTAAGTGATCACAATTATCGTATCCCACTTAATAAAATACACATTTTAGAACTTTTAAACTGTGTTTTTCATGCATTTTTGACTGACTCGTATAAACGTAACCACCATTCAACAACCATAAGAAAATGTTACTTTCCATTTGTACGGTAAGTGAATAAGCTTACAAATTCAGCAGGGGATCAAGTCGTTATTTCCCTCACTGTGTACTGTGAATGCTTTCCATTTCAAACTCCTCCAGTACTAAGTGGCCTTCATCAGTTGTCAGTCGTTGTTTAGACCAGCCTGTCTGAGCCCGCCAGTGTTCCCCTTTTTTGACTCAAAGCAGAGACCCTGCGAGTGCTGAAATATTATCCACAAATGTGCACATTCACGTGCATTTTAATGTCACACTGGCTTTGTTTATCTTAACGCCCAGCCCCAACTGCGTTGGGATTGCTGGTGCCTCTGCCACACTAAAACACATCTGGAACATCATATGTTTGTCATATGTCCTCAACTGTTTTTCCAAGCAAATTCCCACTGCAGTAAATAATCTCTTCACTAGGAGGCATTGCGCAAAATGCTGTTAAAAGGCATTGTTTATGATGCATTGTGTACTGGCTGTAAATGTGTGGCTGTTTACTGATTCGTGTTCTCGTTATTCAATTGGAAATGTTGCATGAAAGCATTATCTGCTCTATAGCGTATCATATGTGGCATGTTTCTGTTGAGACATTGTCCAATAGTTCTTGTGGTTTCCCCAACAGCAGCTAGCATGAGAAGAAAAACATACATAAATTTTCTATCCCACGTATCCTCACTTGGGTCACAAAACAGCAGCCGTCCATCTCAGCAGACTTCGGATGAGAGGCAGGTTACTGGACTGGTCGCCAGTTAATTGCAGGGAGGGCACATATAAACAACTATTAACACTCACATTCACACCTAAGGACAATTAAGAGTCTTCAGTGACACTTAATATGCACAATTTTGGAATGTGGGAGGAAACCAGCATATGACTCCCAGAGGCTTTGCTATGCATAAAGTTCTACTGGGGCACAGGCCCCAGGTTTGCTTCTCTTCACACCCAACGTGTCATTGTAATCAATGACTTTTTTAGACTTGTGTTATTATATATAGACCAACATCAGTCATTTGTATGAGGTGTGAGGTGGGTGTCATTGTTATCAATGACTTTTTTAGAGTTGTGTCATTATAGACCAACATCAGTCATTTGTAGGAGGTGCGAGGTGGGCCCGCCAACTAGCACTGTACGAGATGGGTGAACTAAGTGACAACAACTACAACAAATAAACAAACTAATAATGATAACAATAACAACGTGAGACATTTTTTTTGTATTTTATTATTTCATTATTATTATTTTTTACCTCATAATAATTTAATTAAGCTATATTAATTTAACCAAATTACTATCAAACTGGCTTACAAAATATTTTAGAAACAAAATAATTGTGTTTCATAATTTTTAATAAATAAATCAAATAAACGTATATGAAATATTTGTGGAGATTTTTTTTTATGTAACATAATATTCAGTCGTATTTGTATTTTAAATTAAAATCTTTACTATTTACGTTCATTGGATGACACGGTAACTGCTGTCTGATTGGCCGTCCTCATCGTCGCCTTTTGATGACGTTCTTCCAGCTACACGTCTCTGACACGTGTGACGCACGGAGTCGAGCTGAAGCGGCGAAATAAGTACTAACATCACCTTTTTGGCACATTTATTTGGGTGCCGCTATTTTGTTCTATATCGTTGACGGCTTCGCCGGATAAACAGTCAAGATGGTGAAGCCTCTCTTCAAAGGGAAAAGCTCGATTAATCCCTCGACGTCCAGCAGCAACCCGGGTAAGTAAGCTAACCTTATTAGCCGCACGGTTTGTTTATCGTTGCCCGACTGACATTTAAGATAAGATAGCCTTTTGTAGTTTATTAGTACGACAGTGGGCAAACTTGCATCGCTTTAGTAGCAATATTGGATACAGAACATAAAAAGAGTATGCAAATAGGACAACGTAAAAGTGATAATTTAAGGCCAATGTGTTGGATTGTAGCCCCTCATACTTGGAACAAACGAAGTTCAACCACCTTGTTGTCACTGTAGTGGAGGTGGCACTGTCGATTTAGTAGGCTTTGGTGCAATTCACATTTAAGATAAGAAATATATTTATTATATTGTTTAACAATATTGTTGCCGATATATTCTAATGAACTGGTAATTATATATAATCTAAACCAAGTTATTTGTTTATGTTAGATCGGGTCAAGGGTGGCGGCAGCGCAATGAGGGACCGTGGCACCATCAGGCGTCTGAATATGTACAGACAAAAACAGAGATGGTAATTGACTCATTTGTTGTTTTTTTGTATAAAATAATATAATCTGTTGCAATGTTGTGATACCTGTTCACGTGCTTGGCTTAAATCTGTCTTTTTGTTGCCAGTAACAACAGAGGAAAAGTCATCAAGCCTTTACAGTACCAGTCCACTGTGGCTCCCGGGACAGTGGCCCGAGTCGAACCCAACATCAAGTGGTTTAGTGAGTTGGCTAACAAATTTTCATTTTCATTCATGCTGGTGTAAATGTACATTTCATTCACTTATGTATGTCATTTGCACCGACATATTTGAATGTTTTCTATCTTAACGCATACTTTTCATCTGTTTAAAATGTAAACACTGGTGTAAGACCAAAATTCATCTTGCACAATAGTGAGGATTTGTTTCTGGCACATGCATGCCAGACCAGATTGCCCCGAATGTAACACACAGGTTAATTTGAAACCTTTTGTCTTGCAGCAAACACACGGGTGATCAAGCAATCATCCCTGCAGAAGTTCCAAGAGGAGATGAACGCCGTGCGGAAAGATCCGTATCGCGTCGTGATGAAACAAAGCAAACTGCCCATGACGCTCCTGCATGACCGAGTCAAAGCGCATGTGCGTGCAACCCAAGCTTATGTTAGACCGTGGAACTTAACTTAAATTGATAAAGTTCTATTCAGTGTCAGCATCCTGAGGGGGCATTCATGGCCAAATGAGCACTTAAACTAACAATACAGCGATAAATAGCTTTATATAGTTATGCCACAGTAAATAACTTTCGCTGCTCCTCTTGGCAGAACTCCAAGGTGCACATTTTAGACACAGAGGCTTTCGAGATCACGTTTGGACCCAAGGCTCAGCGGAAGAGGCCCAGTCTTGTGGTGTCTGATGTCAAGGACCTGTTAGAGCAAGCCGAAACTTCTGCTATGAGTTATAATGCCGACAAGGACAAAGACCTGGTGACGGAGGACACGGGGGTCCGGTAAGGCCAAATGATGTATCATTGTTTTCCACCTTATCTTGCAGGCCCATACAATACTGATTTGTAATAATATATGTATTTATTTTTGCGACAGGGATGAAGTCCGCGAAGAGATCTTCAAAAAGGGTCAGTCCAAAAGGATTTGGGGAGAACTTTACAAGGTATTGTTTCATGCAGATGTGGAGCTTTACAGTCACAATCACATAGCACAAGGTAGCATAGGATGTTATGTTTAACTCCATAACATAACATTCATTTATGCTAATCTGGTTCAAATCACTTCATTTTGAGAGAGAGGGGGGGGGGGGGTCTTGCTCACCCCCCCCCCTCTACAACTTGGCCAATGCTGAGTATTGCTTTTGTTACCATGACGAACGGTGGTGGCGCTACGACGAATTAAGGGCTACTATTAAAAGCCAGCATCTGGAACGGCTGTACTGTATTTTCACTTATGGAAGCAGCACTTCATCACCAAGAGACCCCACTATTTGTCTCTAATAACAACCATATATCTATTATAAAGCTTCATGACCATCCGCACACTCTTCACCTGAAATGGACAAGGCGAGATGCAGAGAATGATGCAACGGCCGATTGTTGATATCACGGTTGTTGTGACTCTGGCCTCCGCAGGTGATCGACTCGTCTGACGTGGTCATCCAAGTGCTGGATGCTCGCGACCCAATGGGCACGCGCTCGCAGAATATTGAGGCTTACATCAAGAAGGAGAAGTCATGGAAGCACTTGATCTTTGTGCTGAACAAGTGCGACCTCATCCCCACTTGGGTCACTGTAAGACCGCTTTCCTTAATTTTCTCCTAAAACATCCGACTCTTGAGCACCTTGACTGAAACGTTTCCCCTTTGTTGACCCAGAAACGCTGGGTGGCGGTGTTGTCCCAGGAGAACCCCACCCTGGCTTTCCACGCCAGCCTCACCAACTCGTTTGGTAAAGGCGCCCTCATTCAGCTCCTCAGGCAGTTTGGCAAGGTAATCTCACTAAAGCCCTTCTAAAACAACACCAGTCAAATTAAAAAAAAAAGTTTTCTTCTTGCAGCTCCATACGGACAAGAAACAAATCAGCGTGGGCTTCATCGGTTACCCCAATGTGGGCAAGAGCTCCGTCATCAACACGCTACGCTCCAAGAAAGTCTGCAATGTGGCGCCCATCGCTGGAGAAACCAAGGTAATGTTTCTGGTCGCTTGGTGGAAGCATGATATGCCACACACAATCTTTGGATCGTTGTTTTGTTGAAAGTGGCCTCTTTCCAGGTGTGGCAATACATCACTTTGATGCGACGAATCTTCCTCATTGATTGTCCCGGTGTGGTCTACCCTTCAGATGACAGCGAAACTGATATTGTTCTCAAAGGAGTGGTACGTTTGACTTTTATGTTCTATTTTTGTGTTTAAGTGTGTGAAAAGGCTCGCGGCTTAAACTGCACTCAACTCCTTCCCCATGCCCTCTCATGAAGGTTCAAGTGGAGAAGATCAAGAACCCAGAGGAGCACATTGGGGCAGTGCTGGAGCGGGCCAAGCCCGAGTACATCCAGAAGACGTACCGTATCCCCACATGGAGCTCAGCGGAGGATTTCCTCGAGAAGATGGCATTCCGCACTGGCAAACTTTTGAAGGTAAGGTTTTGGGAAACAAAATGATCACATCTTTTATTTTGTAATTGAATTTATTTCAATTTTATCGTTAAGTGGATTTGTATTTATAGAGGATTTTCAGGGCATTTTGTTCATTTATTGCATTATTTTACGCTAAATTATTTCATGTGTAGTTGAAACTGTCTGATTATTTTTTGTACTATTTATAGGATTTAGAATTTTTTTTGTTTTTTACTTTTTAAGAAAAAATTTAAATTTGTTTTATTTCAGGAGTTATTTGTTATAATAGAGTATTTTAATATACTTTTTTTTAAATTTAATGTTAATGTTTACATAATCTGTGCTAAGGTATTTTTTATATTTTGTTGTTATTTTTTCCATTTTAATATTGCTTGTATATTTAACATTTTTACTTTTTTAAATGCGTTTTTTACAGTTATTTTAATGTGTTTCTGTATTAAATACCTTTTTTGTTTGATTTGTCATATTAGCATATTTTCGCAATTTTGGCACTTTAAAATGTCTGCCATTTTTAGCATGTTTTATATTTTATAAGTTACTAATATATTTAGTATATTATAATTATTTGTCAACGTGACAAAACAATTGTCTTGTGTTGTATTGTGCAGGGTGGAGAACCAGATCTGCCAACGGTGTCCAAAATGGTGTTAAATGATTGGCAGAGGGGGCGTATCCCCTTTTTTGTGAAGCCTCCAGGGCCTGAGGGCGACCAGCAGGTAAACATTCGATACATATTAAGCCTTTTATATTCCCACAGATAGATGTTACAGTATTTTTTTTAACCATTTCACAAGGAACATTTGCCAGTGAAAGCTCCCCCATTGGCAATAGAAAGCGTGCAGGAAGCCCAGACGGAGGAGACCACCCTGACCCCTGCCGCCACTGAAGGCGAAGGACAACAGAAGGGGGAACTGAACAAGATTTTGTCCAACGTGCGGCAGAACTTCGGCAAGATCAACGTGGCGCCCGAATTCAACGAGGAGGACCTGGTCCCCGTGGAAATGCCCGACTTGGACATCTCTGGCTCGGAGGCTGAGGAAGATGAAGGAGAGGGGGACAGTGAGGAAGAGGAGGGTGTAAAGGAAGAGGAGAAGGAGGGAGGCAGTGAGCCAGTCGCTGAAGAGAATCCGGTTGCTGGGAAGAAGAATTCCAAGCAGGTGATCCGCGAGCTGGACGAGAAGATCGCCAAATACAAGCAGTTTCTAGACCGGGCCAAATCCAAGCGCTTCTCCGCCATCAGGTCACTAAGCTTTCAAACAAATTCTTCTCTTTCCTTGTGTCGTATTAGCCGTGCGAGACATGGGAGGGGTGGCCTTACCTTCTACTTTTGTTTTTTTAAACAGGATACCAAAAGCCGATTCAGACAAAGTGTTAACGCACATCAAGACCAAACAAGCGCAGATGAAAGGTAAATAATCATATCTTTAGCTTTAATAAAACAAATCTGTTGAGGATAACAATTAAGACTACAGCAAAGGCTCAGGATGATGTAATTTATTGGTAATATGAATTTGTGATGGATTCTTCTTTTTTTGCATTTGTATTCACTTTTATCGTGTTTGTAACAACTTGGGAATTCAACACCGGCCAAGAATGGTGTGTTGATGAAATTTGTCATAAATTTAACGGCAAACTTTTTGTGTATCCATCCATTTTCCGTACCACTTATGATTTTCAGTGTCCAAGCTTCTTCTAGTGGTAGACTAAAGAATCACTGCCTAAGTACACTAAACTTGTGACACATTAACAACACATTTGCATTTAAGAACTGTTTTTGTTAAACATTTAAGGTGCCATTTTTATTGAGCTATTATGTGCAATACGTGTTACTTGAGTCATTTCTTTTTGCAACTGTTTCTCAAAAACAACGTTACTAGCTCATCTTGAGTTAGTTTCACTTACAGAATTGTTTGCTATTTTTATGACATTTTGTGAAGTTTGTCATCTAATTTGTATTTATTTATTTTAATTCTAGCTGCTACTCAGAGAAACAAAAAGAGGAAAGCTGACGACGATGAGGAAGATGCCCATTCTGCCCAGCAACCCAAACTGTCGTCCAAAGAGGTAAAAAAACAAAACAAAAAAACACTCTCGCATTTTGTTTAGTTTGTGTATGCTTCAATTTGTTTATAGGTATTTATTTCTTTTTTATGAATGTCATCGTAAAAAGAAAAAAGGGGGGAGAGGGCTTAAAATTAGGCTATATGTATAAGCTGATTAGATGTGGGTATGTATTTAGAAAGTTTTGTTTAGGAAGTTCTTGACAAGTTTCGAATGAATTAAAAGAATCTGAATAATAATGTTAATTTCTTCATTGAATGTATGTATTTTTCACCTCAACAGAGAAGAGCGATGGATCGCGCCCAGCGGTCAAAGAAAGTCGGCTCGCGCTACTACGAAACGCACAACGTCAAGAACAGGAACAAGAAGAAAGACGCCCAAGAAGCAACATCAGAGGGCAGAAAAGCTAAGAGAGCTAAGCGCTAAAGGCTAGCAATAAAATATATTTAAATAAAGACTTTTGATTATGCTTTATTTGAAATTTAAAGACCGGGATTGTCTATCGTCCATTTTGACCCGCGCAGGATATGTTTTTGTTTGGGACTACATGAAAAATCTAAATATTTGCCTCCATTTCCACTCATTTAATGTTGCGATAGGACACATCAGTGCTTGGAAGTTACTTCTTTGGCGTGACCATCCCTTCCAGCTGTGCCTAAATGGAAATACAGATGTTAGGAAGGGGAATGAAGCAGTGAAAGGTAGACGTGTTGTACTACCTTGAGCTGCTGGTTGGTCCTCTTCAAAAACTGAATCTGCTCCGCATGCTTCTTTTCCTGCGCTTCCCGTTTTTCCTCTTCCCTCTTCTGGTTGACGACGCATTCGGCCTTCTGCGCGTTCAGCCGCGTCGTCAGGTCTTCTTTCTCTTTCTCTAGATCGTTGATCTGAATGTGTAAAGGGAGGGAGCGCAATCAGCTCTGTAATCATGTTATAAGAGACATATTTTGCAGTTTTTATAGAAAACAGTTCCCAGATGTCTCAATAAAATGTATGTGACAGGCTTCTGTGAAAAACAAATAAATAAAAATACCTGAAGGGAACGCCTCTTCGTAATGAGCAGAACTTGGGGGGGTTGTGTTATGTAAATTAATCAAGTTGTGACATTTTAAATTGCTGAAAGTCAGAAGGGCTGGCTCATATAGACATTTTGGGAAAATCACAAAAGATTTAATTGGTTGTTTAATTTCACACTTGATGGGCAGGTGGCAGGCACTCTTAAAAAACCCAAACTATTTGTATAAAAGCCGCTTAAGTCCCTCAATACTGTATTCCAATTTGAATTTCCGGTTAAGTCTGCCATCTGCTGGACGTGCAGCTGAACTGCAGTTAAATCCCATTGCCAGCATGTGATACAAAATGTGGTGTTTACTCTTTGCTGCATGTCCACTTTGTCCTGTTCGGCCTGCAGGGCCTTCCTCATGCCGAAGACCACACTGCTCTCGTACAAGGTCTGGTAGGCGGCGATGGTCGTTTGGATCTCGTCTCGGACGCGCAGCAGCAGGAGGCCCTGCTCGGCGCAGTTGATGCACACCTGCCGGATCAGCTCGTCTTTAAAAAAAGAAAAAAGTTACTTATAGTATTTGGGGGGCTGTGATCGTTCTGAAATATTGAACTATTACCCAAAAGACTGAGTAAGTGATGCTGCAAGATCATAGGCGTTATTTTCCTCAATGTTGCAATTTTATAAAAAAAAATTAGGTCTCCTTTCTATGCTTTTTTTTTTTTTTTAACTAACACAAGCAGTAAATCAAACTGTTCTACAATAAACAACATATTTATGTGTAATTGTTTTGGTCTTACAGGTTAGGCTTTATGCTCAAATAAGGCAAATGAACCATGAATTAATATGAAAGACGCAACGATTAGAGTTCTTGATTGATTTCTTTGAACAGCATTTGCATAACATCATCATTTGTATTTACCGAAGCACTGAGAGTACAGCTCCCTGCGCACGGGGCAGATGCCTGTCTCCAAGGCCCGCCTCTGTTGCAACTTCCTGTCCAGCACTTCCTCCAGGTTGACGACGTCGGCCCGTGTACACGGCGTAGTGGACACCCGCTGCATCCACAGCTGGTTGCCCTCCATCCACTCCCTAGACAGTAACAATCTGGGTTAATTTGGGTAGTGTAAAAGGGTCTCGTGGTAGGGGTGTACTCGCTTGGGGGGAAAGATGACGTTGAGGATTTCTTCATTTTCAGGTGACCCTGATTTGGTTTTAGGGGGAGGGGGCACAGGGGAGTCAGCAGGCTGATGCGGGCTCACTTTGAATGGACGTCCCTGCAGGAAAAAAATTATTTCGAATTACTTTAAAAGTGTTTAAATGGGAGACCTTTCTCCAAAGACCCCCTCAGAACACAACTAACCATGTGTGTCCCTAAATGCCATCGAAATGTAAAACTTCCCAATATCTAGATCGTTTGATTGTATGCAAGAAAAATAGTTAAACCATAAAACCAGGAAAAACGATTTAGCGCAATAGCTAGAGTCCTTATAATTAGATTTAAGACATGTTTATTTTTAATGTTAGTAAATAATAGTTTGTTTATTTTCCCATCATTTCTTAAAAAGTGTCTACTTACCTTTACTGATTTCCTAACTGTGCCTTTGCTTATTGAAACCGGAGTGTCATATTTGAGAAGGGACTCACTCATCGTTTACGATATAATAAAATATCTTCTTTTTTTTTTAATAAAAACTCCAGCTGCAGGTTGGGTTGCTCTTAAAACTTAAAAAAAAGGAAAAAAGTTCGCGTTGACGTTTTCTGTCGTTATGGCAACATTCTCTTACCGGTGTCCAATTTATTAGATCCGGGTAGGATAGAAAGCAGAAAATAGAACTGTTTTTACCACGTTTTCACTCATATATTTAATTTGATCAGAAATAAGAAAAAATCAGGCTTTTATTTATAAATGTATTATACTTTTGTATCGTGTTTATGTAAGATATTTAACTTATTTTAATATGTGTGATTGCGAAAGGGAACCATTGTGACAAGCAGTGATTCGCCGAGGCACATTTCCTGTTTTCCACTGGAAGCGGAAGTAAGAAACCCATAACGTAAGCTAGCCTAGCTGCTCTTCGCATAGTTTGTTTTCGAGGAAATGATCAGGTACGCCTAAGCTAAACCGCTTTACAACATTTTCAAACTATTATTTTCTGGAAATCAAATGGCCAAAGAAAAACGACACAAGAGACGGGACTCGCCAGAAGCGAAAGTTAAGGTGAAACAAGAGAAGATAAGCCCCGCAAGGCCGCACAGAACACGCCGCTCGCCGAGCGACAACAGAAGCCCTCCGAGGAGGAGAGCCAGCAGGTTTGTTCGTCCCTTTTTTATCAGGCTTTTTGTTTTAAATCTGTTTTTTCTCTTAACCAAGATAAGGCGTCGCAAACATTTTATGTTATATCGATGGTGTTGTTTAGCTTGTTTGGCTAGCCGTTAGCAGTTGTTGCGCAACTCATTGTACTACACCAGATTGATCAGTTATTTATTTATTTATTTTGAAGACTTGTTTTCTATGTGTGCTTGATCCAGGTCGCCTGTCAGGACAAGAGACGATCGCTCGGCCGTCAGGAGAGAGACCTCTCCCCCTGCCCGACGAGGCAGCAGGTCCCCTCGTCCTCACCGCAGTGCCGATGTCAAGTTAAAGCGGGTGAATTACTCATAAAATGGAATTGGAACAAAGTTTAACGTCATCAACCTTCTAAACAGAACGCGTCGGCACCAAGTTTTCTGCCATCATCTCGCGGTGGAAAACTGTAAAAATGAGTTAGAAAGTTGAAGTTTGAAAGCACAATAATTGATTGAATGATTGTTTAATGAAAAGCTTAAAAAAAAAAAATATATATATATATATGTGTGTGTATGTTTTTGTATTACTAATTGCAATACAGGAGCGCGACGAGCATCGTTCCGGCGGAGATGAGCAGAGAAGAAGAAATGACCAGGCCGAGGATAGGCGCAGCAGGTGGGAATCGGACCGGCCTCAGGAGAGAGAGCGTAACGGCGACAGACGCCGGGAGCGGGACGCCACGTCCTCGCAACAAGCAGAGCGGCAGCGTCACGATGATCAGCGGCGGGAAAATCGTCGAAGGCGCGAGGTGAACCAGGACCTGGACTTCGGCCGTCCGGAGAGCACCGGCAACAGCCCGACGGAGCCCCCTGCTGATAAAGAAAAGCCCAACTTTGGCTTGTCGGGCGCACTCACGGAAGACACCAACACGTTCCGCGGGGTGGTGATCAAGTACAACGAGCCACCCGAGGCGCGCATTCCCAAGCGGAGGTGGCGGTTCTATCCATTTAAGAATGACGAGCAGCTTCCCGTAATGTACATTCACCGACAGAGTGCCTATTTGTTGGGGAGACAGCGGAAAATCGCAGACATTCCCATTGATCACCCGTCCTGCTCGAAGCAGCACGCAGTATTTCAGTACAGGTAAGGAATGACAAATAGACTAGAGAACTTACATGGTAGAATGCTCCTAAATAGCTCCAATTTTGATTTTAACCATCATTTTTGCGGGGGGCGGGGCTGCTTAAATGGTTGCCTGGAAGAGTTCAAACTACAAGTTGTAAGGCATCCCCTGAGGGCCGCATACGCTCAACTGGTTGCAGGTTGCATATGGTCAAACAACCATTCACATTCACACCTACAGACAATTTAGGGCACTTCCAGTGGAGACTGGTATTACATTTGGATTGGATTTGGGCCTGACCGATTAATCAGCTAGCTGGTTTAATTAGCATGTATTTGCTATTTTAAAATAGGGAGAAACAGCTAATAAAAAACAACAACATATTAACACATTACAACTCGAAACGAAAATGGCGCTCAAACAAAAAAAACCCATCCTTTTTTGTGTGCAGATTTTTCTTCTATAGTGTAAAATTAAAGAAATACTGAATGTGCAAGTCAGTTCTACAAGTAGTTAATTATTAAGGGAACTAAATATATAAGTTATTTTATTCATTATATAATGTTTTTTTTTGTTTTTATAAATAATGAGAAAATGTTGGTGCCAAATTACAAGTATGTAAGGGTCCATTGTAATTGTTGAAAAATCCACATTGGTTGGTACCTGTTATTTGCTTTGGTCTTTAAAAACAATAATTATAATCGACAAAGATTCAACAACATGCAGCTAGCATGTACACTCAATTAAATTTTATTATACGGTATATCACTTTGAAACAACCATCGCTGCAGACATAGTGCTGTTACATGGAATTAAAATCAGTTCTACAGTAAAGACAGGTGAAACAAAATAACACAAAATAAATAAATGAAAGTCATAATTGGGCAAGTAAATAAAAATGAAATTTATAACAAGTAGCATGTATGTGAATAAGTAAATAAAATATGTATCAAATAAATTGAGTTGCCGAAATACAGCAGGCACCCAAAAACACTGAAACAATGCTGAGTCAAAGGCTAAAAATAAAGATGTGTTTTAAAAGTGGATAGAGAGGGACATTGCCTCATATTTAACGGAAGGTCGTTCCAAAGGGAGCGACCGGCAACTGAAATCAAGAACCACATCATCGGAACACTCAAGAAGCAACTGCATTCAGTCGTTAAACTATTCATAACAAGCCTACTTTCACATGACGCTCGTCAATATTAGCCAGCAGACGAGCCTAAATTGTGCGCAGTAACACTTTACACAAAGGGTATGTCATTTTACTCACATTTGAGCATTTACACACAATAATGGCCTGGAATTAAGGAAAGTGACTACATTGACTATTCGTTGCTGTAGTAGGAGATGCAAAAACAAACTTACTAGCTAAAAAGTCTTCTTTTTTTTTATATAAATTGTGCTTCCTCTTTAAATGGCTTTTCTGATAACCATAAGTTAAATGTTCCTTTTTCTCTACTTGTTCAGAGTGATGCCGTTCACGCGAGCAGACGGCACCACGGGCCGCCGCGTGAGACCGTACATCATCGACTTGGCCTCGGGTAACGGCACCTACTTGAACAACCAGCGCATTGAGGCGCAGCGCTACTACGAGCTCAAAGAGAAGGACGTGCTCAAGTTCGGCTTCAGCAGCCGCGAGTACGTCCTGCTGCACGAATTCTCCGACACCAGCGAGGTGGACGCCAAGGAGCTGGAAGAGGACGAAGGCCTGGACGAAAGCCTGGATGAGCCAAACGAGCCAAACGCATAAACATCAAATTTCATAATGTGGTCTTTCGTGTTTCAAGACGGGACCTGATTAATAATGCAGTCATTTATGACGCTCTGTTGTATAAATAGACATATACCCCCTTTTTTTATTTTCTCACATCAGGGGGGCTTACAGCAGTCATGTAAATTTACATTTTTGTACTGTAAATAAAGACTGTCGACTATTGGACCGCCTTGAGTGAATTATTGACCTGTGGATATCCAGTCAAAAAACATGTGAAAGTTGCTAACATTATTAAAGGTAATTTAAGCAAATTTGTTATTTCAGACATGTCAATCAAACTGGTAGACCTTTGCATTAATCAGTTCCCATAAAGTAGCTCTGTTTCAACAAGAATGGTGACCTCTGCCTTGGTGTAAACAAAGCAAAAGCGCTATAAGGTGCTGTAACATATTGTGATGTTCAATTGTCTTGTTTTATGTTCAATAGGTATTTATGCATAGCTCTTTATTGCAGCTGCAGTTGTTTTAAAAGTGCTCTATAAATACAATAGAATTTAGATGTTTAAATGGCATAGAAAAACATGAATTATCTGAAATGTTTTTTACGTTTAAAAAAAAAAGGTTCTACACACCCTGTATATATATCTCGTGTTTGTAATGGCGTAGAAAACCATATTAGGGAGGCAACTAACATGTACAGACCCAAGAAACACTCCCTAAAAGTATGTCATCATTTTCATATTAAGGGAGGCATTTATTGCGCAATCCACCACCACCTCAGTCCAAAACAATGAAAAGTTACAGCGGAAGTTAACAATACAGCAAAGGAGAAGAACAGAAGACGCCTTGGCATCCGGTTTCAGGATATGTGACGTCACCAAACTTGGGTGGAGTTTCGGGAATGTTCCTCGATTTGATAGAACCGAGCCTTGTGGGCGGCCACTCACCTGGGAGACTTCAGTCGCAACAAGAGACACCGGACCCGCCTACCACCGTGGAAGTTGTTGTTAAAAGACGCAGAAAAGAAAGAAAGACGATAAATGTACACGACGGAGCGGAGGCGAATGAGCCTCCGGCGTGAGCCTCCCGCCTGGCTGCAGTCGTCGGCGGGAAGTTTGTGGCAGGACCCGCTGGCCATGGAGCCGAGCGCCCGCACCACCGCCGCCAAGAACGGCGTCGTCTCGCCCCGCAGCCGCGGCCGCCCAGTGTCGGTGGCCTACATCTCCAAAGACGGGGGGGACGAGGCGGCTGAGACGGCGGAGGCTGCCCCGGCCGAGCGCCACTTGTCCCTGGCATGTCTGAAGGAGGCGTGTGCTGACACGCGGGCCTCGTTTAAAAGCATCCCCTTCGAGAGAATCTCCATGGCGACGACGGACGTCCTGGACAGATTCTACAACGCCGGTGAGTTTTCACACTATGTACTTAAGTAGAAGTGTTTGTGGAAGAAGAATTGTGTTTGAAAAACAACAGCAAAAAAAAAAAACGGACCCCTTGGCGATATGCCGAATGTCGAAACTTTATCAACTGATTCAGCTCCATATGTAAAATGTAAAACGTACTGACTTTGAATTTCACTTAAATGCAAAAGTAAACATTTTGTAAATAAAATTTACTCTGGAATGTACTCAAAATATAAATTTTACTGTCAATTCCAGTGGGAAGTTTAAAAGTACAAAATGGGCCGTACTGTACATAAGATTTTTCAGATGTCTGTACTTGAGTATTTTTCTGATAACCTTTAATTTTACTCCCTACATTAAAAACAACTGTTCCTTCTACTCCGTATTTGACAAAATAGGCCCATACGTTTTTTTCCCACCTTCGTGGATGACAACGCTACAAACTTGTTTTGCTTGGCTCACGCTGCCCAACCAATCAGAGGACGGGAAAATGCTGACGTTATTGTAGGCTACAGCTGACCCTGCGAGGCAAATTTGAAATCTAATTGGTTTATAAAAAAAAAAAGTCCCTTTGTCATTGTATAGTCATCATCAGTAAGTAAAGTATTTGTACTTTATTTGCCACCACTGCCTACCACCACCATTTTGTTGATGACATTCCTTCACAGATGTGGCCGTGGTGGAATTGAGTGACTCTTTCTGCCACGCATCCCTCTTCTATCACCTGGGAGTGAGGGAAAGTTTCAGCATGACCAACAACATTATCTTCTACTGTTATGAGGAGGACACAGACCTGCAGGCTGTGAAGGTAACATTTCGTCCCTCAAGGCGCAGTTGTGGGGGCTTAGCCTTTTTCTTCTTCTTTTTTTTTTGTGCCATAGCTCCTGATCCCATTGAAATATTTGACTCATTTGTCATTATCTTTTAACCAAATTATTAACTCATTCACTGCCATTGATGGCTATAGACTTCAAAAATTCATTTGAACAATTTCTATTAGTTTACCATTTTCCCACTTTTGTTAACAACAGTATGAAAACCTAGAACATTTTTTATTGTACATTTATAACAGATATAAAATTTGTGATTAATCGTGTGTGTGTTTTTGTTTTAGTTGATTAGGGGCAGACAAAACAAGTTTTACTTCTTTCTGTCCCCATTTATTCTTTTGCTTTACTTGGAATTTGAAAATTCTTTCCTGTAATTAATCGCATGACTTCACTAGTTAACTCACGATTAATATTTTTTTTAATATCTATTCTAAATCTACTATAATTGTTTTTAGGTTTTCATATCTTGTTAATAAAAGTAGAAAAATGTTAAACTAATAGAAATAGTTCAAATAAATTTTTTACACCGTCAATGGCAGTGAATGAGTTAAAAAGACACCTTACCTTACTACTTACTGTACTTACTACAATTAGTTAGGTATGCATGCCTGATCCAATGTAGGGATGAAATTACCCATTTTTTCAATCAGCAACCATTTTAAGAAGTATTTTCGAGATGAGTTGTAATTATGAAAAAACTACGGAAATAAAGTCGGATATATGTCCACCAAATCCTACATTAGTGTTCTCAAACTGAGTCATAATATTGAAAGATACAAAACAAACCTTCCTGTGCCATTCAGGAGCAGTGTGGAAGCTACACGTTCCTCCCTTACGTGGTGACGCCTCAGGGCAAGGTGTTCGCCTGCGACGGCACCGTGATGACGGGCATCAAAGAGTTGATGCAGCCCGCTTTCCAGCTGGACTCGCTTCTCACCCCACTGACAGAAAGACTCGTACATTTGCTCAACAATGTGGATGTGCAAGCCAGGTGAGCCATCACACATTACACCCATGTTTAAGTTTCTCTCACTTCTGCTGCTGTTGTATATTTTTACGTATGAGGTTCTCAAACTTAAATTCTAGGATTTTTTTAAATATTGGAAACGGCATTAAAGCCAGCTTCTCCGCATTTGACACCGAATTTACAGTATACGATCCTTCAAAAGGTTATTGTTGACTTGCCGAAACCCAGGGACCTTTAGATCTTCAGTCTAACGCTCTCCCAACTGCCGCTATTTCGGCTTGATTTGTGCATCTTATATAATACTCATAGCAGAAGATGAAAACTAAAAATGCGGGTAAACGAGCTCCCATTTTCCTGTCTGTTGAGTAGAAGCACCTGTAGCTAAAGCCAAACTGTGGCAAGGTTTTTACTTTCTGGACTTGGGTTTGTTATTGGAAGCGGTGTTGTCTTCCGTGTAGTCCCTTGGCCTAACACCCTTAAAACCACCCTGTCCTCCAACAGCGAATATTTCCGGGAGTCTATAAGGCACGACATCCGCATGGCGAGGGAGCGGTTCAGCGGTCAGGCCTTGAGCGAGGAACTGAGTCTCATCCAGAAGCGTCTGGACAGCGTGGACCTGCTCACCCCTGACATTGTCATAAACCTGCTGCTGTCCTACAGGGACATTCAGGTGACAAGTTCGTTCGCATACTTTGTGTGTAATGCAACACAATGTACTGTTTTATTAGAAAACGAGCCCGATACATGCCAACAAGGTATGTACATGCACATGTGGAGAAACCTTTGGGATCTCAGCCTTAGCTGAATTTAGCCAATTATATTCCTTGACATACAAGGCTCTTGGTTTAGTAAAACTGTAGCACTTCAACATACTTTATTGATACCAATTACTGAGTTCTTATTAGACAGGGTTTTGATGCAATTTTTTTCAGTGAATGGCTTCGATTCGTGTGTTGTTTTTGATCAAAGGTGATCACAAGGCCGGTTAGCTTAGTTGGTTAGAGCGTGGTGCTAATAACGCCAAGGTCGAGGGTTCGATCCCCGTACGGGCCACTCTCTTTTCATAGATTTGCATATACTAACTTGACCAAAAACAGGGTGAGAGCAGAACACAGTTCCTTGAATGAAGCCTTTTCAGGATTAATCCATTTACTAATGTAAATCTTGTGAGTTATGCAATAACTGAACAAGGGATCATCAGTTAAGGACAGGGTTTCGGTTCAGAACAGGACATTATATATGACCCCGGACGAGACACTAAATTCAGACAGCAGTTCAGCCCCAACGCACATCGAACCTTCAAAACATTACTGCTCACTTGCCGAAACCCGGGATCGAACCAGGGACCTTTAGATCTTCAGTCTAACGCTCTCCCAACTGAGCTATTTCGGCTTGTTTGAGTTGTTGTGTATGTATTCTGATTGCAGAAGATGAACAACCTAAAGCTTAAGATCAAGCCTCTAAAATTTGACGTCAGCATGAATGATTTTATTTTTTATAGGACTACGATGCTATCATCAAACTGGTGGAGATGCTGAACAACCTACCAATGTGTCTCGTGGCAAGACACCAAAATATTAAGTTTCACTATATCTTTGCTCTTAACAGGTACATACATTATTCCTATTCCCTTCTTTTAGGGTTCCAATCCTGTCCTGTCCTGTTCAATCATGTCTTGTCCTGTCTATCTTATCCTATCTTACCATGTTCTATTATATCATGTCCCCGTTTTATCCTACGCTGTCCTGTTCTGTTATATGTGTTCATATGCCTGTCCTGTTCTCCTTGCCCCTCCCTTATTCTTTTATATTCCATTGTAACAGGAGGAATCAGCCAGGTGATCGTGCTAAGGCTTTGGAGGAGATCCTTCCCATTGTGGAATCGGGAGACAAGGTGGTGACGGACGTCTACTGCCTGTGCGGTCGCATCTACAAAGACATTTTTATGAGTTCGGGCTTCACCGACCAACACAGTCGAGATCAAGCCTGCTCCTGGTATGGGCCTTTAGTGTTTTGTCAATCGCCCTACCTTCTGGCTTTTGTATCTAAATGCCTCTTGATTCATTTGTAGGTATGGAAAAGCCTTTGAGACGGAACACACTCTTCACTCGGGTATCAACAATGTGGTCCTTCTGATGGCAGCCGGACACGAATTTGATACGTCCATTGAGCTGCGCAAAAAAGGTCTTTGAGTTTTAAATGTCATTGTCCCTATCCATTACCACGTAGCTAAATATATACAGTAGTTAGTGCAGTCCACACTCACACTAATCCCTCAAAATGGTTCTGGCAGAATGCCGAAACCCGGGATCGAACCAGGGACCTTTAGATCTTCAGTCTAACGCTCTCCCAACTGAGCTATTTCGGCACACATGGGCCACTCTCGTGTTTTTAATAGCTGAGGATGAATAATCTCCTAAAATTGAATAATGACTCGCAAATTGTATATATTTGTACCTTTTTTAAATTTTAAAATAACTACTTTAATAAATCTTGTTTGGTCCAAAAGAAACATGCATAATTATAGTGTTTCAAATAAATATATTTGTTTAAAAAAAAAAAAAACTTAAAATATTTACTTTTTTTGTACCAAAAAGCAAATGATCGTCCAAATCGTGATTTCAGTTATTATCAAATTAATCGTGATGAATAATTTCTTCATAATCAAGCAGCCCTATGAGGTGTTATTTTATATGTATCGCTAGGAGGATTTTCTTATCTAACTGTGCATCTTTTTAGAAAGGTGAATTTGAAATACATTAATAATAATTACATAATTTGTATTTTTTGATTTGTTTGATTTCTAGGCGTGACCTTAAGCACTCTGTTGGGCCGGAAGGGAAGCCTGGAGAAGATGAAGGACTACTGGGACGTGGGCTTCTACCTGGGTGCTAACATTCTGGCTAACGCACACAGGAAAGTCATCGAGGCTTCAGAGAAACTGTACAAGCTTAAGGCTCCCATTTGGTGAGGCTAATTAAGATTTGAAATTGAAGAGGTGCCTTGAGATGCAAGTGAATGGTGGCAGTGACTAAACTCACGTCACAACAAGAAGTAGTTTAGCAGTTTCGCAAGCACAATTCTTCAAAAAACAAGATTCAAGCTGTTTACTTTTACTCCCAGTTGTATTTTACTGCCAAACTAAACGTAAAACAAAGGAATAATGTATTAATGGAATTTTGATGGGAAAATATGATTTGAGATACCAGCAGCAGTCTTATGAGTCACAAGCATGGTCATGGAACTCTCATCTCAAGGCACAAATCAACACGTTAGATGTGGAAAAAAATGTAATGCTCTTTTACATTCCATGTTCATTATTCTCCTTTCAGGTATGTGGCGTCCGTGATGGAGACGTACATTCTGTACCGACAGTTTGCGAAGCCTCCCGAGGTGAAGTCTCCCAAACAGGACACTGTGGACTTTTGGATGGAGCTGCTGTTGCAGTACTGCGAACTCAGCGTCTGCACCGACCACTGCCCGGTAATACAACACCTGTGACATCTATTCATGGCCGGTTAGCTCAGTTGGTTAGAGCGTGGTGCTAATAACGCCAAGGTCGCGGGTTCGATCCCCGTACGGGCCACTCTGTTTTTTCATTTGGCTTTTTTTTTGTCATGGACCGAAGTTAGACTGTATTGATTTTGAATGGTGTTCAAATCAAGATAGTTAGAGGTTAAGTCAGGTCATTTAGTAATTTAAAAAATCCCTTAAAGCTTGGTGGTATTATGGCTTTAAGTCAGAGCAATGGCTCAATAGATGTTGAATACTTTCCAACACAGGTGCCGTTTTTTCAATCAATATCCCAGAGAGCTCACATGGATTATTGCTTTAAATCAAAACAAAAGCTGAATTGATTTTGAACAACACGATGGTCAATACATTTTTTGACGTTTCAACGCTGATCTGGTCACAGTTTACATAAATGCCCTTCAAACTTTCACCTTGCAAAAGCTCGATTGATTTAGAATGATATCCAATATAAAAGGGTTTAAGGATCTCAGGCTCAATGTCAAGTACTTCATTTTTTTGTCTTGTTCTTTTTCAGGTGCTCATTCTGGAGCCCAGTAAAGTCCTTCAGCCTGCTTTTGTGTCTGTGAGCGAGGGGGATGGAATTTGCACTGTCCAGTTAAAACACGTCACACCCTTCAAGGTATGCGTACCATGTGATTGCCCCCTCACACACACTAAACATCTTAGGTCATGCATTCTATACATGCTGTATTAGCCTCGGCCCTGCTTGCACAATATGAAAAAGAAAAATCCCAACTTTGCTACACGGGACTGTTCTTATTTCATTGAATGTTCAAGCCAAAAACGAGGGTGTGGTTTTTGTGTGTGGTAATGTGTCATGCCTCATGATGTTTCTTCTTCTTATGTGTGTGTGTGTGTGTACAAACTGCACCCGCAGAACACTTAAGAATCTGGCCATGTCCACACTTTTAATTTTGTTTTGTTTTCTCTTTTGACTCAACAGAAAGGCTTACATCAGTGGACTTTCCCAGCCGGTGCAATCCGGGGAGTGAGGTATGCTACTGCGTGTGCTGACAACTTTCAAATACCTCCACTTGTGTGTGTGTTTTCAAAGCCTGCAGCAAAGCAATTGGCGAAAAACGCACTGGTTGTCAAAGGGTAAACAATTGACTTGTCTGTCCTCCCTAATTGCTGGTTTGATGTTTAGACTGGGACGAAGATTTGCATCGTTCAAGTGACACCATTGGGATATGATTTCATGTGTGCCATAAACACACATCAAATCAGATACTGTACATTCAGATTGGAATCAAGCCTCTTCCAAATGTAGATACAAATCCAATACTTATACAGTGGAAGTGCAGCCTAAACACGCAGTTTGGATTCATTTACTTTTAATTACACTTTTACACAATTGTAAAAATCCTTTCTCCTCTCTCCAGTGCTTCAAAGATTGACGAGCGGAGTTGCTTCCTGTACGTGCACTACAACTCCGATGACTTCCAGCTCTGCTTCTCCTCAGAGCAGCGCTGTAAAGGGTGAGTGGCCGTACATACTGTATTGATTCATAAGTAGGCCTGCTAATTGACCACGAATGGGGTGTGCCGGATGAGAAAGGCAGGCACAAGGTAATTCTACTTTTGAGTCATGAGAACAACTGTGCTGCGTCATTTTGTTTGAAAAGCATTTTAACCTCAATCAACGTCATGTTTTTAATGGCATGCTTAGCAGTGGTTCTCAAACTGGAAAACCTTGGAAACTTCAGTCTGGTCTGTGATAGTAGTTATATATGATATAGCTATTATATTAATGGATTTTACAGTTGTGTGTCTTGAGCTTCACTAATGTCTTTTGCTGTTGTCTCCTCAGTTTCTGCGATCTGGTCAATTCTCTGCTCCATAAAGCTGAGAACGCCTCCCAGGATCTGAATCATCGCAGTGATGGAATACTCGAGGTTGGTCACCATGCACATTCCTGTCAATTTTGAGTTGTTTTTAAATGAGCTTTGCCTCACAATTCAATTGGATTGTATTCGGTAGTGCTGCATGTGGCCTAGTGCTAGGTACATTAGAAAAATCGTACTTCGCACCACCAAACAAAAATTTTCCTAAATAGCAAATGTCCATCAAGGTAACAAACCAGCTGTCACATTCACAAATCCATTTTCTCATTCCACTGGTCTATTGTTTTTCCCCTCACAGTACGTCTACGAGACCAACGAGAATGGCGACAAGATGGTACTCGGGAAAGGCACATACGGCATCGTGTACGCCGGCAGGGACGTGAGCAACCAAGTGCGCATCGCCATCAAGGAGATCCCAGAGAAGGACATCACGTAAGAGAATTGTTTCTTAATCAAAGTCAACTTTTAAAGGGTGACTATTCTAAACACACGCTAACTAACTCCCTCCTCACAGTTATTCCCAGCCTCTCCATGAGGAGATTTGCTTGCACAAGAGACTGAAGCACAGAAACATCGTCCAGTACTTGGGCTCCGTTAGTCAGGGTGGTTTCATCAAGATCTTCATGGAAGAAGTACCAGGAGGTTCGTTAAACCAGAGTTGATAAAAGTCACGATTTATTGAGGGGAAAAAAACATGTTTTTAATTAGTCAATTAAATCAGATTTTTGTGTAATTTAAATTTCATTTGTTTTATTTGAATCAGATTTAAAAAAAAAAAAATTACGATTTTTTATTTTATTTTGCAAGGTCAGTATTTGAAAATTCACCTATTCGTGTTTTTCTCTTTTCACATTTTTGGGGCTTTTCTGAAACACCATAAGATGCCACAAGAAGGTGCCAATGCCAAACCTTGCCTTAATAAAAAAGTAGTACAATAATTGGTCAAAGAAGTATGTTGAGGTGATACATTTTGACTGGGAGGCAACCTTTAGTTTAAACTACTGTATTTGCAATAGGTAACAAATTAAAAGTATTATTAACGCATATTATTAGGTGGAACACACATTAAGTTACACTCGTACTGTGACCATCACAAATTCTATCAGCTCACAAGATGTTCCCACCCCGGCAGGAAGCCTGTCGTCTCTGCTACGCTCCAAGTGGGGTCCCCTAAAAGACAACGAGGCCACAATCATCTTCTATACCAAGCAGATCCTCGAGGGGCTAAGATACCTTCACGACAACCAGATTGTTCACAGAGACATCAAGGCAAGCATCTTTGAGTAAACGTGTCTTTTATTCCATGATACTCACGTATATAAATATGCGATTTTATTTTTTTTTTTACTGCAGGGTGACAACGTGCTGATAAACACATACAGCGGCGTATTAAAGATCTCCGACTTCGGAACCTCCAAGAGGCTAGCGGGGATCAACCCCTGCACTGAAACTTTTGCAGGTAAGATTTCTGTAAGGATGCTGCAATTTCAGCTTGAATGCAGTCTATCAAATACAGCTGTATCATGAATTCAACAGTTCAAACCATTAAATATTGAGTTGATACATTTTTCACTTCGCTTTCACTGAAGTTCATTTTCGTCACTGTTTTGTTTATGTTTTTCACCACGCTTTCCCTCATTTTCTTCAGCTTTTCCATTTTTTCATGGACAGAGATTCACTGCTTAGAATTTATTTTAATGTCCTCAGCTGGCATTAGAGGCTTTATTGGCTGCAGGCAAACTAAAAGCACCCAAAAATACAAAAACGAAGACAAAAGTCTAAATACATTCTAAAAAACCTTTACCTTTAATTTGACTTTCACAACTAATGGTGGCCGGATATTGTGAAATTCGCTGCCGCCATCTAGTGGCGGAGTGCCTGAAGCTCGCTAGTAAGTAATTTTTGCTCACCATGCAAAGCAAAAACTCGATTTTAAATTGAAGTATCTGGAAAATCTTTTAATTTGGGGAACTTTTATTTATTTATTACCTGCCAATAGGAACTCTCCAGTACATGGCACCGGAGATTATTGACCAGGGTCCCCGGGGCTATGGGAAGCCGGCTGACATATGGTCCCTTGGGTGCACCATCATCGAAATGGCGACAGGCAAAACACCTTTCCATGAACTGGGGAGTCCTCAGGCAGCCATGTTCAAGGTAAAAACATTTTGGGTCATAATTTCACAACCGATGACATTTTTTTTTTTAAGCAACGTTTAAAAAGAATAGAAATGTACAGCTAGTCATTTAGTCCTAGTATAGGACTTTTACTTATTCAGGTTCTAAAGGCTGGTGCTAGTTTGGATAAACTGTAAAGTTTTTTTGCCTATTTTTTTTTGTATTGTGTGACTGCTGCAACAATGTTGTACTTTGTAAAAAAAAATATTCGTCCCACTCTGTACTATATGTCTGTAACTTTGTGTTCATTTGCTGCTGCCTATCTTGGCCAGGTCTCTCTTGAAAAATAGGTTTTTAATCTCAACAGGACCAACCTGGTTAAATGAAAAATGGAGCAATGAAGTCAAGTATCTATTGGGCCAATAAAGTTGACAATGATGCATAATATGTCGTATTGCTTCCAGGTTGGGATGTTTAAAATCCACCCCAAGGTTCCGGAGTCCATGTCAGTGGAGGCCAAGAGCTTCATCATGAACTGTTTCGAGCCCAACCCGGACGACCGGGCCACGGCCGCAGACCTGCTCAGGGACATCTTCCTGAGGTCGGCCCCCAGGAAGAAGCCCAGGGCCCCGCTGGAGTGTGACCTCGAAGACACCGCTGCTAGTGGGACTGCTTGTTCATACTGCATATACTCACAAACTACAAAATATAACTTGTCGGTGTGTGTAATTAATATTTTTGCTGTGTTTTCCAGGTGACTACCAGCGCAGCCTGTCAGTGCCAGTCTCCATCCTTGTGGAGGACACCGACTCCTACTCGGATTTAATCGACCTGTCCTGCTCGCTGGACTTGAGGGGGACACAGCAGTCTGTCTTTAGACCCAACCACATCTCAGAGAGCCCACCTGGCAATGGACGATTCCTGCCGTGAGTTACGGTGCAATATTTTGAGAAAAACGTTTTATAATTGCACGTAGAACCTCATTTTAGAGAGTAAAAGGCTTGATTAGTCGACAAGTTGACTTCATTATTCCACATCACAGTGCGATTTTTGGTGCCTTTCTTGACTACAATTAGACTTGAGTCACTTGTTTTGATGATCTTTTTATTCTCTGCCCAGAGTGCCGGAGGACTCCGCACTGGACATGAGCAGCCCAGCGTCCACAGACGAGAACATGGGCTTGTTCATGTTGAGGAAGGACAGCGAGAGGAGGGCCACGCTGCACCGGGTGCTCACTGACTACATCACCGACGTGGTGGCCAACATACAGGAAGCCTTGCCACAGGTACACCCATGCACATCCTCAAGAGAACATCAAATGTCCAAAAATGGGATCAAATCAAGGAAGCAAAAATATAAGTCATTCGGTCAATCGTTTTGTCTCATAAAAGCAAAGTAATGGCAAATCAACTCTTATCTTCAACATCTTCCCTTTCAGAGATTGATTGAGATTTTTATAGGTCAAAAATACATCTTGATTTTGACCTCTTGCCGAAGTCGATACGCAAAATGGAAATCACTTTCAACAATTTTTAAAATGTCTTCTATCAGTGTAAGGGGTCATCGGTCTCGTCAGACCACATCACAGAGCTTGTTTGCTGCCTACGGGACAACATCTGCTCGCCGGACAGGAAGCGGCTGACCAGCAGCCTGCGCGACCTTCGAGACGCGCTGGTCTCCGCCGTCATACCTCTCAACGGCCTGCAGGCGGTGGTGTTCAGCTTCCAGGATGCAGTAGGTTGCCTTGATGCAGTGGGAAAGCTTTTAGATGGAATTTTGTGATGACTGTGTTTTCTTCTTCTTTGTGCAGGTGAAGAAGGTGTTGAGGCAGCAGCAGGTGAAGCCTCATTGGATGTTCGCCCTTGACAATCTGCTCAGACAGGCCGTGCAAGACGCCATCACCGTGCTTCTCCCAGGTTCGAATAGTCTGCTTAAAATATGACATTTAATGGGTTGCAATTAATTGTGATCGGTTCTCCCTGTCGCCGGAAAGAACTGAAGCTCCAGCTGCAGTCGTCATTCGAGACGGAGGACAGCACTCCTGAGGAGCCACCAGCAGACACAAACAGCGTACACCATGAAGAGGAGGTGACAGAATGCCAACGGCCTGAGTCTGTGGAGAAGACGGCACTGCCAAGCCCCACGGATGCCATCTTAGACAGCAATTGCCCACTCAGTGACGAACTGAGGGACCTCCGACTGGAGACCAGAAGGTGAACCACCACAGACTACATTTTTTTGTGTGGAGTTTCACACAAATATGAATTTCATGTTTTGTGTACTTTTGTGTTCAAGACTGCTGAGGCTGTTGAGTGACAAGGAGAGAGAGTACCAGGACCTACTGAGGACTTCAGTCCAGAAGAAACAGGAGGACATCAATGCACTCAGGGGACACACTCCAGGTACAACATCTACTTATTTAATTAAATTCATATTCAGTTGTGGAATTGATTCCCAAGGAACAAGTCATAGAATTATAATTATATGAAGCACACTTTCACAGGAGATGGCAGACATGCCTTGTTTTAATGTATTTTACTGATGTTGGAGTATTATATACCATATCTAAATATATTTATGTTCACACTTTATATTCACCATTTTTATATACACTGCATTTTTTTTAGTTAAAATTTTTTTTTTTTAAATACAGTAGGCGTATATGCTCATTCCTCTATAAATATATATTTTTTGTCAAACATTATATTATTTCAATTTTGTATAAAATTAATTTGCAATGTAATTTGTAAATATTAATTTTGTTAAACGTTTGTTGAAAGAAATATTTATTTTATTTATATATTAAAATTGTATGTATTATTTTCCTTATATTTTAAGTATTTTTTAGTTATACTGTCTATCATATGATTTTTTTATTACATTATATATTATTTTTTATTTATGATGTATTTTTTGTTTGTTATGGCCATTTATATTTTAGCCTTCACAGTACTGCCACCTGTTGGACATGAGTGGAAATGTAATAGCAGAAAACAACTTGTTCTGTTTTCTGTTTCTCTTCCATTTTATTTGCCTCAAAGCTTAGCTGTGGCATTTTTGTTTGGCCTTGGCGGCGCTCTGTACCTTATTCGTGTGTATCAGTCACTCAGGCTCCTCCTCACCTTGGGGCTTCGGGTTCCTATCACCTGGCTCATGATTATTCCATTTTATGACATGACTTGTTTTGATCATCTATCATGTATGTAGATGACGGGTCGACTGCACAGAAGAACCGTGATCCAGGCGTGAAGGACATGGTGGCCTGGCTAGAGAGTATCCCAGTTGACCACCACACCATTGAAAAGGTAACTGGATGCACGGCGCGATCCCTGTTTGATTCCTCTGCTTCCAGTTTATTCCTAGTGTGTGTGTCATGGTGTTTTTTTCTAGCTGGTGGCTCACGAGTTCACGTTGGACTGTCTGCTGCAAATGGCCTGCAGGGACGACTTGATGTACTGTGGAATAAGGTGAGCGCGCTCTGCAATTTATTTATTTTTTTTTTTGTGATACCAAACAGGTAACAGATGCATGTGCCTTAGTTTTGTTTATATTATATTATAATATTCTTTTTTTTCCTTCTTATATTAAAAAATAATTCTCTTTAAGTCATACATCACTAGTAGTATTACATTTCTGTGTTTTTAAATTATTATTATTATTCTAAATATGATCACTTATCTCAGAATATTTCACGTTTATTAATTTTTTAATTTTTTTCAATACTGGAACTTTTTACTTTAAAAACAACTTTAAAAAAACCGTCATATTTTTTCCCTCAGTATTTCAAGTGCTTGCCACTTTTTGTGTTTCAGGGGAGGCATGTTGTGTCGCATCTGGGCCGCCATTACCACTTACAGGAAGTCTCGGCCCGGCATGTTTGACCAGGACAGCCACGGCGCTCTACTTTGACATCAGTGCTTTAGTGGACGGGCTGGACCTGTTTCAGGTGCTATCACTGTGATTTTGTTTTTTTTTCTTACTTTCTTCTTTGTACATTTCAATGTGAATACATGACACGTCTCAGGGTTTTTGATATTACATATACCTCAGTGTTGACTTCAACTCTAATGCAAGAAATCCGCTCAAAATGATTACTACATATGTTGGGAACAAATAAACTAATAGCATGCCGCTTGCTGTGTCACATCTGTTCAAACTCATCCCTACCCAAGGGTGCATCCTTAATAGGGTGAAAGAATGACAAAATACCTTTTAAAAAAAGGACATGACATGACTGTTTTTCGTGTACATGTTTTAGGAAGTGTGCATTCTCGGTAGGGCGCAATATTGGGAGGATGCATCCTAGATATGTGTGGTGCATCCTTTGTCATGGTAAATTCTAAGAAGGATGCGTCATACACAGTCGTCCTAGGAAGGGTATTAACTGAACTTTATGAAGACATGGCGTAATAGTAAGACTTTTTAAAATGAAATGTTTCAGAAAATGTACATTCTAGTTAGGGCGTATCCTTGGTAGGATGCGACAATGGCAAAAAAAAAACATTTTGAAAGCATGCTATACAGTAAAACTTTTTTTTTTAAATAAAATGTATCCAGTGTATGAATCCGACATAGTCCTGCTGTATTTGCTTAGTCTTAATTTAAAATGAAGATCAATTAGCCCATGTCCTTAATACTATATATTCTCATTTAAAAATAAAGGTTTTACAACATACATATCTTAATGAGCAAGAATGCAACCTACCTTCAATGCACCACACTCCGCCACTTATTTCACAACACCAATACTTTAATTTCGTAAATTTAATTTCCTGTCACAATATTACAAGTTTATTCTCATAATTTCATTTAATAACATTAAGAGATTATTTTTTTGCTTAAAATATTCAAGCAATATTATTTTATTTTTGCTTTTGTCACATGAAGTGATGAAGAGATGACCTAATATTTGGTCTCATTAGGGCATCTATTTATCTATTTATTTTTTTGGTCAGTCGGCAGGATTTTCCGGGGATTGGGGACACCAATGCCCCCCCCCCCCCCCAATCTCTGGGATTAGCGACATCAGACACATAACAGCAGTCATCGCATTGTTTTGGCGCGGCACTGCATGACAAAACATGTGCTTTTATACATTACAACACAATATAAGGTTTGTTACCACTTTTGTAATATTTATGTGTTTGCAACATGAGCTCATTCTTTGTGTCGCTGTCATTCCTGAGTGATGACAACACGTGTCTCCATGTTGGAATCTTGACACACACGCACACAATAGCAACTTGCTGATTTGTCTCCTGCAATGGAGAGCTTTTATGAGGTTCTTAACCCCTTGTAAGGCACTTGTCGAGTACACTTCTTCTTCTTTTTTTTTGTACACCTAGTTATCTCAATAAATTGTCTTAATTTTACGATACATCAAATGGCAACTAAGGATGCAACCTTCATTGAATGTGCCCTACTGACATTAAGTCACATATTTGAAAAAGTCTTTCAATAGATATGTTGTGCCATTTAAGTCTTACTATACATTGTTAATTTGTTACGTAAAAAATACATCTTGCATGTACGGTACATAAGTATGCACGCTTCTCGCAATGCGTCGTAGGGTCAGGCCACGTTGGTCACATGACCAATTGTCTACCCCAATGCATTTAACAACCATTGCTCATCACTACTGGTGAGACAATTAATCCAACTGAGTTGAATTCAAACCACTAATCTGTGCGTGTATGCGTATTACTGAGCCAGAGGGACTCATCTTTTGTTTACAACAGTTTTGAAATCATAAGCTGGAATTTGCCATTGTTCCATTAAGGTACTTAATTTAGAACTCCGCCAGAATGACTTTGCGACTACAACATTTTCCCACTGTAAATATAATATGTAAATACGCAATAACACTCATAGATTTTCTTAAATGACATGATCGCAAATGTGTCCTTGGTAGGGTGCATCCTTGATAAGGTGCATCTCAGGTAACCAGAGTTCAGTTGGAAATTCATCCTTAAACACACTTGTTGAGTTCATTTCATTTCAAAGGGTTTATTTTGCTACTCTTGTTAGCCGCCCAGCTGGAAACACTCCTTACCCGACTCCATACCCCCCAATTTCCGAGCCCCCTACCCCCTTTAAAATGAAGCCCGAGGTTAAAGGAAGCCACTCCCACTTGCTGCTCATTCACATTTTATTTCCTGCCTCTGCTCTTTCCCCCTCACTCGCTGGCCATCCTCTCTCTCACCATTGTAGGTCGCCATGGAAATGAAAGCAAGCCGGGGGCATGTGGGGGAGCAGGTTCGGGGGTTGGACTGGGGGCTTCTATTATTGAAGCAGTTTGGGTTTGGTAGCAGACTGGAATGGAGCGATTCATGCTCACATCAACAAGAGAGTGCGCTGGAGCAGAAGGAGTGCGGGTGGGGTTGTTGGATGGGATGGGGCGGTTATGTGAAGGGGGGGGGGGGGCTCTGATGGCGAGTACAGAGGGGACACATGTTTCTTGGCCATGATGTCATGGTTGGCTGTGGGATGACATTCCACTTGGAAGACAACACCTGTTGCTAAGACCTACAGTAATGAGAGCAACTAATGGGGGAGCCACATGTATTTGCACACTGCTGCCTAATAAATGTTTCATAATATTATTTATGAAATGTATCTATTTATAGTGATTGTTCCTAATGTATTTTTTTGCATGTATTTAAAATGGAAAAAAAAAGTCTGAATTCTGTACTCCATAGTGTGAGTGGATGCAGCGTCTGATTAAATGACCACTAAAGTAAACACTCTACTCCAGCAAGCAGTCATCAGTCAATTGTGATCTGCTGAGACAAACACACAAGTCTAATCAATTTATAAACAAACCTGACTTAATCACTTTAAAAAAAAAATCAACTGTCCTACTCAGCAGCACATGATCATCGTTTACAATAGCACTGAGCACTCCTCTTAATCAATCAATCAATCAGTCAATCCATCAAATAAATAATTTTTCTTTCTTTTTTATCATTTTTTTAATCTATCGAAGTTGGTCTCGTTGACCAACAACGTCTCATCCTTTCACCCTCGTTCTTTCAGCATGTGCACTGATGCGAACTCGACGCTGTTCCCCTTCACTATCACCTAACGTGTGCGTGCGCGCGCGCGTGTTTAGTGCAGCTGCAACTCCAAAATCGAGCTCTTTCATTCAGCGGGCAAGTTGCTGTGATCAACTTCCTGTGTGCAGAGGCACTCAATGGATGTGCCTCAGCACCCCCCCCCCCCCTCCCCATCCCTTTACTTTATCCAGTTGCAGTGACAGGTGGCGGAAGGGGGATGGGGTGGCGGGTTTCGGGGTCGAGCACGGCTCAACAGCTGCACAATAGAGCCCTACCAGGGTCCTTTAAGACAGAGGTCCCCCGCTCAAGCGTGCCGATATCCCCAGTTTTGCCAAAATCTACCCCCCCCCCCCTCCCCATCTTGCCAGATGCTTCCAGAGATCCACATGTGGTAAAGAAGAAGACAGTAAGTGAGTGTTACGTAACAAAAAATGCATTCACATTGTGTAGCGAAACTCTGCACCGAGTGTGGACTAACTTGTTTTTAGAGGATGCAAAATACAAAGAGCAGGCTGACAGGAAAAGCAAGTGTCGTCTACAGTTGAAATACACACATGTATTAAAGCAGATAATTACTAACTAGTCGGCATTGTTGCTCTTGATGCATTGCCTCATAAATCTTCAATTTTAAAGCTTTTAGCACTTGACAAGCTAAAGCGGTGGTTTTCAAACTGCAGTCATCGAGTCATTGCCTGCAAAACAACTTGTAGTAACTTATTTTGCATAATAAGTGCATACAGTTCTGTAAAATACCCATTACTTGTCCACACTTTTGCATTGGGCCATTTGAAAGCTCTGACATGACCATTTTTAAATATCATATTTACATGCATTGCATACATACATTTGTTTAGGAAAAATATGACATTATGCCTGTAAGATTATGACTTTTTATCCAAACAGCATACGTCTTTATTCCTGTAAACATTTAATTATTTTTACTTGAACGTATACTTCATTTCACCATTTTCGACAAAATAACACATTTTGTTATCGTAGCATTACAACTTTTTGTTATCCTCCAGAAAAAAAATAATGACTATGGAATTTGGCACATATGGTACATGGTAGGACATTGAGGGGATCCTTAAAAAACTTCCCCCCCAAAAGTTTGAGCAACTCTGCATGGGCATTTGGAAGTTTGCATTCAATGGGAGCAGCCCACAATGTATTGTTGTTCAGCGGTGGGAGGAACCAACACAAAGGGTGACAAGGGTGCTTAATCATACGAGTAAATCAAATTTTATGGAACATTTTTAATAAAGGCGATCCAAATAGTCGAAAATGATTATTGAATTTTTATCATATATATAATATGTCTTGTCAATATCATAAATTGTTAAATAAAACGTGCTAAATATGAACGCACCCACCTCATTGTAATGGTACAGTCTAGCCCGGCCAGAGGGTCAGTCGGCGGGAGCTCAGCATCAGCTGCAAGCCAGCGGAACAGCGAGGACGTTCCTCTCCTTTTCCTCCATTTTGACGCCGACAAAACATTTTTAAAAAACATTTATCCACACCCACCGGTGTCTGCACATACCCCCAGCCTGGGTTTATTTGTCTTATCGTCCAATTCTCGCTGGGCGTGAGAAGCTCCGAGACACTTCCCTCAAGCGACTCCCAAGTTCCCCCCGTCCTGCGTGAGGGATGAGCGGGCTGCCGGGCAACAAGGAGCCGGTGCTTGGATGAACGCGACGACAGACAGCGAGGGTGTCGTGACCGCCGCCGAAATGGAGCGAAATAATGTAGCAGCAGAGACATGTAAGTCGTACGGTTATTTTTTTTTTGTACTTACGGAGTAGTGGGGTATCTGCTTTAAATAAGAAGAAATGTCGGCGGAGTACCGCATTGTATTGGAACACTTGTCTTACCTGGTTGTTACACTTGAAAAGCAGGTGAGGAATCATTGAGACTGGGTGTTGTTTACGAAAAAAAAGAAAAGATTTCTTATATCAGCCTCTCCAAAACACCATTTGCACTATGAGGTAATCTGTCGGTCCCATCCCCCTCCTCCTTATTATGTTCACCAACTAATGATGCATCCTAAATGCTGAGCCACTCCAGGACATTTCCCCAAAACATTTGCTAACCGGGATTGGAACTGCACTGTAAAAAAACCACCCTCGCATCAAATCCAGGTTATCAACCCTCAAGTAACTCATTTCAATCTTAATTTGTGCAAATGCAAACATATAACCCCCTCAAGTGCCTCCTTATTCCACACAAAAATGAACTAACCATGCCTGCTATCTTGCAGGATGATCTCATGTTTATGCGTGCCTGAGCATTGTGGATTGACACGTTGCCTGTGTCCGGAATATTTAAAAGGGGAGCTGGACTCACAATGAGACCCAATGACAACAAGAAAACTTGCTTCCTGCTGGGAAGTAGAGGGGGTCCAAAGTTGGGTTAGGTCGGCATGTTTTGGCATCCGATCAAGCGGCAGGAGAATCCAACTCCACCCTGGTGTTATGAGGACAATCGGTTTAGTTCTACTCAGCAAAAAAAGTGGGTATGACTGCTCTTTGCCAGTTCTTCATGTGGGTGGCATGAAAAATGAATATCAAAAAGGTGGAAATTATAAGTGGGTTATATCCTCCATCAGAGATGATCAAATAAATCAACTCCTCCCCCAAGCATTTCATTCCTTGCACCTTTTTTTCCGGAAGAAATTATGAAATGCTAAAGGGAATACATGAGACACACTTTAACTCATTCACTGCCATTGACGGCTATAGATGTCAAAACGTCATTAGAACTATTTCTATTAGTTTCACATTTTTTTCCACTTTTAAGTTGTTGTTGTTGAGTATGAAAACCTGGGGGGGGGGGGGATTTTTACATTTAGAACAGATATCGTGAGTTAAATAGTAAAGTCATGCGATTAATTATGAAAAATTTTAATCGCCTGACGCCCCTAATTTTTAATAATCTTTTCTTCTTTTTTTTTTTTAGTCATTTTTTAAAAAAAAATATATATTTTTTTTAAAGAAAAGATTATTAAAACATTTGGGGGGTCAGGCGATTATTATTTTTTTAAATCATAATTAATCGCATAACTTCACTAGTTAACTGACAATTAATCACAAATTTTATATCTGTTCTAAATGTACAATAAAAAAAAATCCTGGGTTTTCATACTGTTGTTAACAAAAGTGGGAAAAAATGTTAAACTCAGACATAGTTCAAATGAATTTTTGACGTCAATAGCCGTCAATGGCAGTGAATGAGTTAAAGGGTAAAACCTGAGATTTAGTGCCATGCCACTCAAATCTGTAGACAGATTCCTTGAGTGTTCTGCAAAGCTGCCTTATAATAATTTGCTAAATGGAAAGGATTCCATCACCTCTAAGACTGCGCTAACATCCTGTCTGCATGCAAAATCCAAACCGAGAAGAGCTGATCAATACATTCATAGTTCATGTTTGCCTACTGTGAGTTTTGAGAGATAGTTATTATCTGAGTCATGTTGAACTACGTCAGCTGCTTACTTCCTTTGGTCCTGCTTGCCTTGCAGGGCAGTCTAGCAATCATTTTTTGTTCACAAATAAGATGCAAACTTCTCACACACCAACTTCCACCTAAAAAGTTACTGAACCCTCTAATTACAATCACCATTGAAAAATACATTTAATAAGCCAGTCTATCATTGTGCACACCTTGAACAATATTATAGCACTGTACAATGTGCATACACCAAATAAAATTAAGATTCAATGCAAATGTATTGAATTTAAGTTAAATACAACTGAACAGTATTTGGGCAGTGCTACTTTTGTGCACCACTAGAGGGAGCTCACACTTTGAGCATCCCTAATCTACAGTCCATTAAATGTGTTATTACTGACATGACACTGATAAAAATGAGTTGGGGGGGGGGTATAGTTTTCATAGCAGTCCACGGGAAAAAAATGTTTTTATATCGCTAACAACAAATATTTGTGGGATCGCAGTAAATATATCACAATACTACCAAGGCTGAAATAGAAATGACTTTAGTCAAGATTGTTGATGGTCAGATATGCTTCAAGCAAAATATTTCCGACTTCCCAGCATTCTTGAATGCCTCGCAGGATGCTGCACAGCTGCTCACGCCAATGCATCACGCTATCCTTATGTCTCACTAACAGGCCCATGATACGCAGGCGCCTTGTGTTCAAAGGCATCTGCTTCATCTCTGTGACATTCTGCCAGCAAATTATCGCCAGTCACTGCCCCTCTCTCTTTTCCCGGACAGGACATCTGGACTTTGAAGCGTGTTCTTTGCACCGCGTCTGAAAATATCCCCAAACGTGGCGGCCGAGTGCTCTTCTGTCACCAGACCTTGTGTCTATTATTAGAACACTTCCTGTTTGGCTGAAGGGCACGCCTCCCACTTTGTATACATTGCCGTCCTGCCGTATGTCATCATCAACCGTCACGTGAGCCTGCTCGGCACTTTGCTGGGAAGGAAGGTTACTTAATAACGCCGCCACGTGCAGCGGCGTCATGTCATCAAATGATAGCCGCCGCGTTTGCCAGCCTTCCACGTGGTTAGACAAAAATCCACATAATTATAGCTGTCGGGGTTAATTATGCGTTGAAGCGATGCAAGATCGCATGAGATTTTTGCCCAAGGTAATGTTTGAGTAAACAACCATACAGGAATGAAATGACAGCGCTGCATTCCACTCCAACGCTCTTCTGATGAAAAACGTCTTGTTGTTGTTGTTGTTTTTTACGGATTGTCTCAATGCTAACTCAATTTATCGTCGCGCTACAATGTTTGGATTAGAAATACTTTATCACAAAAAAACGTTTTGTTTCAGCCGGAACCACAACATTTGGAGATACAAGCTTTTTACCAAAAAGCGACATTAGGTTAAGATGAATTCAAATGAAAAGATAGTTAAATTTTTAGAAGACGCCATGAAACCTTTTACACTGACCAGTCAAACTAAAAAACGCTGTCCAATCTCCAAACTTTGTGATCTTTTTGTCTTTCGCTGAATAAACATTTATTTTTTATTTTTTATGTTTTAGCTCAAACGTCGCACTATTTAGTGATGCGTGCTTTTCAGCAAACAGTGACATGATGATTCATTTTCAAATGCCGGTTTTAGGAAACACAATGATACCTAACTCAGCTGACAATTAAAACTAAACGTTACTGTCTGCCGAAAAGCATGCATCTCCACATTTTGTGAGCTTTTTGTTTTTAAATGAAATCTTGAGGGAAAAAAAATTGGGGTCACCTTTCAGCTCTAAACCCACATCATTCGGAGATACAGACAGTGGATATGCATATTCGCGGTTCAACTACACGATTAACATTTAAAGGAATATCATAACGTGCTTAACTGACTAAAAGACTGATCACCCCCAAAACATACTTTTCATTTGTTTGTTCAAGAGCCCAACTGACTACAAACATCACCATCCAATAAAATGTATCCGTTCATCCGTTTTATTTTCCCCATTTTGATGCCACATCAGTGTTATTTTCGGCTCGTATGCTAGCTAATAGCTAATACTATTGTGGAGTGTCACGTTGAAGGTGGTTTGTTTGTGTTCAATTCAACTCCTGAATTACGGTCGTTTATGTCGCACGGGGTCAGCGCGTATTGAACGCTCAGCTCCTCTGGACCTTTAAACAAACGGGCTGGCGCGAAGTCAATGCTGGCTTGTTTGCACTGCGCTTCCTATGTGTCTGGGCCCCTTTGCACCCCTTACGTCATCCTCTTATGGGGGCAGCAAAGTGGACAAAATAGGGGCAAGGGGTGGGGGGGGGGTGAGGTAGTTTATTAGTGCTGGCGGTTTCATCTCAAATGAGATGTGGATCTTGTGTTTTCCAACTTGTTGTGGTTATTCGGTCGACACCCTCTTACCTCATTTGCACTTTTCATTAGAATGTTCTATTTGCACAGTCTTATTTTATTATAACTATTATGTATTCTTCTTTCGTAATCCAGAATCTTGCTGAAGGTGCTTATTTTAGCTCTTGGATTCATGAATATGCCATGTCTCGTCCAGTGGTGATACATTTTTAATTTCTTGCTTGAAAATACACTGCCAGTGTTTTGTATCTTCCCGTTACTTCATCATTAATGTGCATGTTTCTGTGCTCGTTATGAATTTTCTGTTGCCGGGAGAGCGCTATACAAAGCAGCGGGTATTTATAGCCGACCCGGGTGAAACAATATGCCGTGAAATTGGATTTGGGCAAAATCGCTTTCACTGTGGCAGCATTAGAATTTGTTCCAGTCTTAACGAGGCCTTCCGCCCTCCCCCGATGTCACCACACACACTGTAATGTACTCCATTCACTCAGAAAGTACATTTTGTGGGGGGTTTTCAAAATATTGTGGTTGAACTCAAAATTTGAGCACTTTTAGGGCGTTCAAATGTAAAGGAAGGTGTAATACACACTTGTGAATAGTTTGTATTCTACATTTCTACCGATTAGGGGTGTTAAAAAAAAATCGTTTCGCCGATATATCGCGATATACCGTGCACAATTCTCGTATCAATTCAATATGCGGCCAAATCGATTTTTAAACATCAATTTTTGATGGAAATATTCAACAAAACATCCTACTTGAGGTTAGCTTTTAAACCAAGTGTGCCATCAAGAGGAGTAAAACCAAATATCACAGGTGCTTCATGAAGCTTCATTTGTCTGTCTGTCTGTCTGGTTAGCTGTTTAGCTAGCTAGCTAGCTGGCCCATTTAAACCAAGAGTGCCATCTAGAGGAGTCAAACAATATCACAAGTGTTTCATGAAGTTTCATTTGTCTATCACTACTGATGAGTATTTTCAAAGTTATTTTTAAAAAATTCGCAATAATCGACTTATTATAGATAGATTTGTATCATGATTAATCGGTATCTAATCGAATCGTGACCCAAGAATCGCGATACGGATCGAATCGCCAGGTACGAGGCAATTCACACCCCTACTACGATTATCCAGTACAATCAATCCAACATCATTTGTTTAGTACTTTTATCGTGTCATACAAAGACGGACATCGAAGACGAACTGAGCGAGGAGTGTGCAGACATAAGTCTGGGATTGATGGATAACGATATGAATCAATGACTATCATAATCAATGTATATGACCGATGCGTTTAGTAAGAATCAATGGGGACGGGTTACTAATAAGCCACGGCTTCTGCAGCGCTTCTTTTGGATGTCAATGTTGCAAATGATGTGATGTGATCGATGGAACCTGTAATAATGTGTCCGAAAGGAAAAAAATGAATAAAACAATTAACAAAACAAAGCAATGCTAGTGTAAATAACACCAAAGACAGAGATTCACATAAAAGGTAGGTAAATAAATGATATTGAAAGATACAAATGTTGGCCCAAAAAAATTAATGACAATTTGTTGGCCAGTGTTATTTGAGTTATTCAACTAGCCTTAGTCAAGTGTGACTATGCGAGCGGTTCCAGTAAACTCAAACCCATCTGACACGCCGAGATGGTCCCTTGATGGTTTTATGCTCGATACCTGCTGATTGTCAACCTGCCGGTGCGCCGCCATGCCGCACTGTGCTCACGCATGCATGCGTTGCAAGCGTCCACGCGCCCCTGCTGGGGCCTCCTTTCTGTTTCGCCCCTTTCCGAATGGCTGCGGCTTCAGAGTGCTTGAGGCGTTGTCCTATTGTGCGCTACCTTCAGCTCGAGGGGACCAGTGAACTCACACGATGCATGCTGAGGATTCCTGAACCTTCTGCGACCCATTTAGGGCCCCGTGGCTGTCAAGCAGTTGGCACAAAGTCCCCCCCCCCCAGCACCCCCCACCCCTCCCCATTTCGACAGCACCTTGGATGCTTTTGGATGAATAAGATGAAAGTGACGAGAAGGCCGGTGGCTCTCGAATGTAAATGGTTGCTGGTTCCCCCCCCACCCCGCTTGAGTGCAGTGCATCTGCGGTGTAAGGAAGGCGTGCGACAGCAGGACAGAAACAGTTCACGGGTTGTTGACTTCATCATCCTGTTTACGACACCTGAGCAAATATGCGTGTGTCAGTGTGCACTTCAAAGTACCCGCGCACAAGATTGTCCCAAACGGTTTAATGTCCTGGATACTCGTCTACCGCCCAATTGTTTGTGTTTTGACACAATTTTTCCACTTGTCCTCATTAAAATCCATGGCAAGGTTGTATGCATTTTCCATCAGTTTCATCAAATGTGAGTTCTCATCGTTATGTAATTGCAGATAAAACTAATGGTGGCGGGTAGACAGACCCCCCCCCCCCCCCCCCTGTTTCGTATTTTCGGTATTGCTGTGCTTGGAACTTTTACTTGTGAATCGTACATTCTGCTCTTCTGGTGGCACAGACTGCATAAATCAGCCCTCGTTTCAGTCTCCTTGCCAAACAGCAGCAGTCCGTCCCGCCCCCCCCCCCCCCCAGCTTCCCGTTCCCCTCTTTCCCCCCTCCCTGAGAGCTTTGGGCTTCATTGGTAGTTGTCGCCTCGACCTCCTCCGTAGCAGCGGTATGTAACGTTCTCTTCATCACTGTCACACTTGATTCGAACCCTGAAGGGGGGGGGGGGGGGTTGAAAAGTTATCCCTTTTTGCATCAAAGAAGTCGTTCTTGTCTGGAAGATAAATGAAAAACAAACCTGCATTCAAACTGACAATAAGAACGCCATACATTATTCACTCCCATCCCCTCGCAGTTTTCTTGCCGCTGCGGTGTTTTGGCTGCACTCGGTCGCCAAGCAGAGACCACAACAAAGGCTTGTCTCTTGTCTGAGGAATGCTTACTTAATAGTGTCACGCTTTGGCAGAGAGGGGAAGCCTCACATCGTCTCGCCTCTCGCGGTTGAACTCTTTCACGGGGGGAAGCTCAACGGTGCCTGATAGCTCGGCCTCGTTCGTCCTGGTCGGGCAGCGGGGGGGTCATCTTGTGAGCAATGACGTCGCTTTTGCATGCGCCTCGATGAGCTCAGACAAGCTTTTTCTTCAGGCCCGCTATCTCGCGCAACGCCTCTAATCATCTGGAAGCGAACGAGATTACGCATTGCAGACCCTGAGTTTGGAAAGGATTCGGCGGTGTTAAACGTGCCGTTGGCTGAATTTGTTGTTTGTTTTCAGGCTCAGATTTAAAATATTGACTTCAAAAAGGGGCATCCTGCGATTTGCTGAGGTCAAGTCGAGGTTGTAGCCCCGCCTTTCGTCCAAAAGGTCAAAAACGGATGGATGGAAAAAGGGGGCCACAAGACTGAATTGGAACGGAAGTGTAAATCTGACCTCAAAATTGCATAAAACCAGTCACGAGACCTCAATTTGGACTTTAAACCTGTTCCCGTAGCTTCATTGGAGGAGAGCGCAATGCAAATGCGTGCAGTCGGCACAGAGGCCGCCGATGGAGCGGCGCAGCAGTCGTCTTGCTCGCCATTGGTTGCTGAGTTGTTGAATAGCGCAGCGACGGTGTCGTAAATCTCCCCCTGCGATTCACCGCGACTCCCTCTGTGACAGCCTCCTACCGTCGGTGCCGTTTTTTCAGCCAAAAAAACGCTCGCAATGATTTACAGACTGTTGCCGCAGTGTTTACCCAAACCGGGTTTCCCGAGCTGAACACAAGGCGTACAGTGCGGGCCGGACAAAGCCAAGCGTCCCTCCCATGAGGGCCTTTGTTCGGGTTGTCAGATCCCAGCCAAACTGATGTTGAAGTTGGACATTCGAGTTCAAGCAGCCTGCCAAGTGTGAGTCACCACCTCTGACAATGCAGCCGAGTTATTGTTTTGTTCAATTCTGATGATACCAGCGACTCCTGGGGAGATTAGTGCAGCATCGCGGTGAAGCATCCCCAAAGAAAGCCGAGCATTCCTCACGACCTGGCGCGGCGGCGCGGGGGGGGGGGGGGTGACGTCACTTGCAGGTCGGCGGTGAATGGAATGAGGATCGACTGGTCGAGATCTCTCGCAGCGTTACCGTCTCCCTTGTCATTTACCCCTTGTTCTCTCTCTGCGATGTTCTGTTTTGGATCAGCGCCACGCGAAGCACTGAACAGGAAGATAACGAGGCCCGATCCAGAAGGGGAGAGCAGTCCCAATAAACCCGCCGACAGAATGGCGTCGCCGGCCAAGAAACTGACCGCCCAGACCAAAGCTGACCCGATCCCACGGACACCCGGCTCACCGGCATCACCTGCGCCGCAGCCTAAAAGAGGTAAAACACGCCAAGGGTTCGCTCGGTTCGATCAGACTCATAATGGACTCGACTCAAACTTTGATAATGGCGTGCTATTAGGTTTGCACTTTGCCAGAGTAAGCTCAGCTCTCTTGAGAGTCTGAGAGGCCGCATTTGCTTTCAGACCTGCGGCCAAATCCAATACGGAGAAGACATCTTGAAGATTGCTCACAGCCTTTTACACTGAGATAACGCAACAAACGGAAACAAAGTATAAAGGCGGGTCTTTGGCATACGGCGGCGTTCTGTTCGTACCAATGCGAACCAGATTTGTACCGAAGTTGTAGCATGGCATAGATAGCGTACCATGAAGCGACAGTAACGCAGGAGTAAAGTCGTAATTCCAGTAAATATTCGTATGAAAAGCACTAATATATAAAACAGATCACAAAGAAGTATCCCTTTTTGTGCCAACCAATCTGGTATGACGTGATATCAGTGCTGATATCAGATACTGATATCGTTATTGGTGCTTCCCTACTGTCAAAACTTGACATCAGAAGTGTCAAGTGAAACTACTTCCCACTGTCGTCCCACAGGGGGCAGTAATTAACAATGTTTTTTTTACACACCGATTGCAGATGAAAATATCTGGTGTGATGTATAAAAATGCTCGTTGACAGCAACGATTGCGTGAAACGTGCGTGTCAGGTGTCAAACTCCGGTAATGTGAAATACACTTAACTCCGACAGCCATTAGCCGACATCGCTTGTTTACTTGAAGAACCACGTTTGAGGCTTTTGAAAATAAGTAAGCTTCTTTTCTCCCGCTGCGCTCTGTTCTTTCTTTTATCCATTAATCCATTTGCAGCGGTCTCTCACTTTAGTCCCCCGAGGGTTTCCTTTTCTGAGAAATAAACCAGTTGAGTTCGTCCCCCCCCCCCAAAAAAAACAAGAAATGACCTCCTTGTCCTTCAGGTTCCTTTTCTGGCGCTGTGAAGTTGGTTAATTGTGGGCTTTTGTGGCCTCCAGGGGAGTTTAAAGGGAAAAAGCGCTTTGTAACCCCCTTAATTAGACCAAGTGAATAGTCAGGCGATTAGCGGGAAAAGAGACTGTTTTTGTGGTCTGATTACTCGTTCGTTCTGTGGTCTGACAGCAGCGATTTGCTTCAAGTGGCACTCTGACTGATTTTATTGTTCCTCTCCATCTTCCCTGCGAAAATAATTACGCAGCAAAAAAAAGTGTTTCCGTTTTCTAATTAGAAGACCATTTTCTTGTAAGCAATATCACAAACTGATCGCGGAAATGCAAAAAAGTGTCCACTTAAGACAAATAGACACCTCCCTTTTTCCATCAGGAATACAAAAACAGGTCGTAATTGCAACTATCTCAGATCGCAGGTGACTTAAGCAGTAACCAATTGGCCTAAATGAACACCGTTGCTAACCAAAACAGCAGCAGTCGTTAGTATGACCTGATTATTTGACGATATAAGTGTCTTGCGATTGGCTGGCAACCAATCCGGGTTCCCCCCCCCGCCGCTCGCTCAAAGCCAACTGGGATAGGCTCCAGCTCACCTGCGACCCTTTTGAGGATAAATGGCGGATAAGAACTTAAGGGTGGAAACGGGCACGGAGGCCAAAAACTACAACTTGCCACAGCGGTGATGTTCTGATACACATGCAGCACCTTCCTGGCACCTCACTGCGAACACGTGGGCTTTCCACAGTCCTATAAATACCAAAGTGGGTCAGGATGTTCCCCCCCCCCCTCTCTCTACCTGGCACATTGTTTACACTTGACACCTCTTCCAGTCAGATGGTGCAGATGTTGCTTTGTGCTTGATGTGAAACATCTGGACTGTGAGATGAGATAGGGGGTCTCCCAGTAAGGCAGAAATACCCCGCGGGCATTATGCTAACGAATACCTCGTAAAAATGTGCACGTGAATGAAGCTGGCGCGTGAGCTTTGAAGTTCGTCATTTCTTCAAATATTTTTAGTTTTTAGTAAATGTAAAAATTTAATGTATTATACTCTTGACTTTAATAATAAGCGACAAGCGATGACGAAGCAGCAGTCAATCTTCCACTGTCTGGACTCGCATATTCTCCCATTAAGAGTCATGTGATTTCATATTTGTCACATGTTCCACTGCTGTCATAACAAACCCCCGCATACAGATGGAAGCCAGGCTTCTTTTTTTTTTAAAGTTCAACATGCTTTTGCTTCTATTTTAAAGGCTTCTCTATACAACAATGTCTTCAAATATAATGGATAAGTGGCATTAGAATCTTGAGCACCTCGTGGGAAAAAATAGGAAAAATAATACATTAAAATACTGTGCTATGTAATTTAAAAAAATGCCTTTGCAGTTTAAATAAAACAAATGGGGAAACTATAAAAAAAACTTTTTGGTAATAAAATATAAAGCTAGGGGAAAATTGAAAGTAAAAAAAATTTCAGCTCAACTGTTAAAAAAAAAGAAAAAAATGACCTACTAGAAAGAAAGAAAAGAGAAAAAAAGACAAAAAATGCAGCTTTAAAAAATTTAAAAAAGAGGGAAAAAACACAACCTGCACAACCTTCATATACTTCATATTGTTCTTGTGCAGCCATTCTTTTGATGATAAGCAGGTCGCCTCACCTTGCCTGCTGACATGCCAGTCCTGATATTGCGGCGAGACATGCATTCCTCCCCGGTGACGATAATTAGCCTTCATCGTATTTAATCAGCATCACTAGTCTATCATGGCAGCGCCACTTCAGCTTTTTTGTCCTCCACGGGACATCGCTCGGGCGCCACAGGTTGTCCGTCCCTGCGCTGACGAGTGCACCTCTCGATCTGTTAACGGTTTCCCTCTCGCGTTTTTTGCACTTCAGACACGATGAAGTCGGAGGAGAGGCTGCAGCTGGCCAAGGAGAGGCGAGAGGAAAAAGCCAAATATCTCGGTAAGTGGAAACAGGGGCGCAAAAAAGAACTTCATGCGGGATGAGAGCGCCCCCTCGTGGTGGGGTGAAAAACACAAAAACGCACATGCATGCTCATATTCGTGCATGAGCTTACCTGTGCACTAAAACACAATCAAAACAGACACTCCAGAGATCGAAGCATTTGTAAACAATACAATAAAAAGCCAATTTTCCATCACTATATCACTTGCCTGCATCTTTTGGTAGCCACACACACCGCACACACGGTGCACTGCTTTGCATGATTGACAGCTGCTTGTCTTCTCTCTCACCCACCTTCCCTCCTCCCTGCAGAAGAGCTCAGCAAGCTACAAGGTAAGTAACCGTTGTGTACACGGTGGTGGTGGTGGTCCTAAGACATCATTCGTCCTCACGCTCATTTGGTCCCATGTAACTCAATTCAATACACCTTCTTCTAACAACAATCAAACAAACAGTCATTCAACCAAAGTCTGACTCAAATATTTTTTTATTTATTTATTTTTTAGCTTTGGTCATATTGCCCCGCATTCCAACTGCTTCATTCATGCATCCCTTAAAATTTCACGCTGCCTGTAAAAATGGCCATTTTCCCACCTTTTTTCCATGCGGCTAATGTTTGTACAGAACATGACCTGGCAATAATTCGCCTTCTGAGTAATTATAGAATCATGGCTGTTAAACAGACGGGACACCATCAAATGGCAATTCCATAACGGGAGGTGGGGGGGGGGGGTGCAATCAGCTGATTGCAGGACGGCGGGACTCGCCGTGTGAAAAATGCACGCAGTCGCAATATCCCGCTTCGCCGCCGTGCTCTGTCCCGTCGAAAAGAGAAAGGCGAATAAATGCTGGGTCTTCTGTTATTCTGATGCGTGAAAGAAGCTGAAGCATTCCTCATCGTGAACATCCGTGTGTCTTTCCATTCAGCCAGAGATCAACTTGAGCTTTCAGCGTCTTCACTGTTAAATTCATTTCTGTGAAATGACGTTACAAAAATAACTATCCCAATTAAATCTTAGCCTATTATGGGAAAGCCCAAAGTGGGTCACTTCCAGTTGTTCCATTGTATATATAAACATAAAAAAAAAAAAGCAGCAAATGATGAATAATGTGAGTAGATGGGATGGAGTTGTTTTTTTTTTTTTTTTTTTAAATGTATAGTATGTAAAATTGAGTTTAACCATGCAGAACCACGATTCCTTAAAGTCCGCCCCTTTCAGGAGCATCTTCTTGTGTCCTAATCCAGCTGTGCTGAGCTTGTAGATCAATCTAATTGGGGGATCGGCAGGCCAGGGAACGCCAGATGGGACCAATCTAATACCTTCAGTCAGACTTGGATAAAAGAAGAGATCATTCCAAAGCTGTGTGTGTTTACACTACCCGCTTAAAAGGGGAGGTCCACGAAGACTTTCAGTACGACAATTTTCACGTCGGGTCTTTGTTGACATGCACACAAGTTACCTCCCGAGAAGCCGCGCCAGTGCATCAATACTTCATGGCGGAGATTTAAGAGCCGCCTGCTGCTTATGATTATTTAATGGCTTCACTTTGCTAAATCCTGATCGTACTTGGCAGCATTGATCACTGTCAGGAAAGACTTTTTCTTTTTAGTCTATCATTAAGGGCCCTAAAATAGACACATGTCGCTGAGGAGCTCAAATCCACAATTTGACAAAACGAAGTCGACACTCCCTACTGTAATATTCAACTTAAAATTTTGCACTAAAGCAGAGTTCCTCAATAGGCGGTCGGACTCTGGTCCCCTCTAGTGACCATTTTCTCTATTACAAGATCCCCAAATCTACAACCAGTTTGTTTTGGTTTCATCCAAGTGCTTTGGAGGTTTTACTTTGTAGTCTAAAAAGTGCATCGTGTACACAGCAGGGAAGCTGCCCGGAGCCTGCGTCAAGTCGATGTAGTTTGATGTGATTACCTCTGTGAGAAGTAGGAAATAATGTGCTCTATTTTCCAAACACAAAGACCTTTAGATGTGAGAGTCTTTTGAACCAAATTTTTTCAAGGAATCACGCCCACCTTTCCAGAAGTTGAAGTACTTTCAACAGATTTCACATCTCTCTGAAGTGAAAACTTACCAAAGAAGCCCTTTAAAAAAAAAAAAAAAAAAAAAAAAAAAAAGAAGACGACTTTTCATAGAAGGCCTTCCCATTCCTCCGGCACTCCCGACCTTCTCACCCATTCTCCTCCTTTTTTCCTCCGCACCTCAGCGGCGAAGAAGAGCCAGTGGCTGGAGAAGGAGGAGAGGGCGCGGCAGCTGAGGGAGCAGCAGCTGGAGGAGCGTCGCAGGAGGCTGGAGGAACAACGCGTCCTGGCGGAAAAACGCCGCGCCGCCCTGGAGGAGCGTCAAAAACAGAAGCAGGAGAAGAACAAAGTAGGTGACGGCAGCCGGGTCGCCCTCGCTTCACACGCCGACGCCCTCAAAATAGACACACGCCCATTCATTTTTTTTAGCGGCCTGCTGCATACTCCTTATCACCTTTAACAAAAAAAAGCTGTTATTTAAAATAACAAAAATAGAAAATAGCTGTTTAAAACAACCGTATGTCTGTTCTCATCTGTTCTCCAGGAACGCTACGAGGCGGCCATCCAGCGTTCCGCCAAGAAAACGTGGGCCGAAATCCGCCAGCAAAGGTGGTCCTGGGCCGGCAACCAGAATGCCAACCAAAAGGAGGGTACGAGTAAGTATCCGAGGAGGGAAAGAGAATCTGTGCAATAATGAGGAAGTGGATGACGCAAGTGCTTTTTGGTATGATTGAATTGCATTGATCAAGTCGGCTGCTTTATTGCACGATTTGCATTCAAAGTTGAAGCAAAACAATGGTCAGACGTCCAATCACACTGCAGTATGCCATGACTGCAGTACTCTTATTGATATTGCCCGATTGAACTGTTCAATTTGGTCATCTTGGCCGTGTGTCGGGGGGGGGGATTAGCAACAATCACTTTCACCGCTTGTGTGCAATGTTGGAATTGCTTGGAGCTCAGGGTGTTATTTAGGAATTGCTGGCAGGAAGTTTGGGGGAAAAGATGCTTTGATCACATCAGGCAGGTTGTTATTTGAATGAGGCTAACGTCGGCCAGTACAATCACTCTGCAAAAAACGGACCTCATTAGTGAAAAGGTGATAAGTTTAGTAACTGTTTTTTTTTACACTTCAGTGATTGTTAAAGCAGTATTTGGCTTATACAGTACAGTTAGTTTAATGTTTTGTGATGACCACAGTTTGAGCCTGGAACATGTAAAATCACTTTCCATCATCATCTCCCATTAAAATGAACAGAAGTGCTAATAATCTGTTCCAATCCCCCTTAAAAAATATCATGTATAACAGTAATATTAGTTGTTTTGCGCAGAGGTTAAAGAACTAATGCCTGTGGGTATTGTTCTATAATCTGTGTGCATGACATGTGTTGCTCATGATTATGTTCAATTAAAAGTTGTTTATGGTATAACTGCCAGTCGAGGGGTGGGAATCTTTGAATGTCTCACAATTCGATTCCGATTTTTGGGTCTGCGATGTCAATTAAGAACGATTTTTGATTCAAAATGATTTGATTGACAATGACTTTTGCCTCAATCTATAGATATGCAAGGAATTGTAATGATCTTCTCCGGTCTGACTCGCTAATGCTAATTAGCGCGCTACTCGCGGCACTTTTATCACTCAAAAGAACGGCTCCACACTGCAAAAAAAACAACTTTTATTGGAATAACTTGATTGTGACTTGTTCCTTCTACTCTCTATTGTAGCTACAATTTAACAGTGTATTAGACCGCATTGAACCACACTGCCCCTCAGTGGCCAAACCGGGTACAACATTAACAGCGCTCCAAATAAAGGCACACACAGACAAAGATAAAAGAATTTAAATAAAATAGATTTTGGGACATTTAAAATCGATTCTGAATCGTACTAAATGAGAATCGCGATTCTTATGAGAATCTTTTTTTTGGGGGGGCACACCCCTAGTTTTTTCCCATTATATCTTAGCATTAAGCTAGCTAGCAAACTGTTGTATAGTTGTTTAGATTGGAAAGCACGTTTTTTTTTTTTTTTTTTTTTGAAGAGCCGTTCACTATCTACTTTGTGTTGTCAAACCTTATAAATGAGGTCACTTGTAAGTCGTTGTATATTTGACTTTGGATGTTCTTCCCTCATTAATTTTCACTGTTGGCATATGAATAAGCTTTGGTGGAATTTTGCGCTCTCAGCGCATGGAAGCCTGCTTTTGGCTCCTTTGTCGTAAAAGCACGACAAATGGAGGTGTTTCCCCTTGTTGCTTGTCAAACGTGTGTGAACATGTGTGTGTGTGTGTGTGTGTGTGGCGCTCTCTTGGCTTCTCAGGCAGATGCTCTCTCTCCACCGTCAACCTGCCCAAACACGTGGACTCGGTCATAAACAAGCGACTCTCCAAGTCCTCTGCCACGCTGTGGAACTCCCCCAGCAGAAGTAAGACTACGAGTGGAATGCGCAACCACCCACTCCCCAACGTGTGTCCCCCCTAAATGTGCCCATCACAACTCCACCATCGCCGGGGAAACCATCAGTGTCGTTTCATTCTTCAGTTACTTCCTCCTGATTTTGAGTCCCAAGTCCCTCTACCTTGCTTGATGGTTGACACTTTTCGTTTCATTTCCAAGCTGAGTTTGGAGATTCCGGTCCGCAGCTTTTTTGCATGATTGTATTTTTGCGTTTGTGCTCATTTGCTGTTGTGTCGTCTTGTGGTTGCTTCATTCTGTGGTGATTTCATTATGGGTTGCTTTGACTCACTTTTCTTCAATTGGGAATATCCTGTCATCTGGGAAAGCAAAGTGAGCGAGTGAGCGAGTCAGCATTTTGAGGAGCGGAAGATAATGTATTCCAAGGAGGAAGCGGTCGGGGCCGTGTTGCAGTGGAACACGCCTTTTGTGTTCGGTTATACTGCAGGGAAAGTTCCTCGTCCAGGATAAAAGGTGACAAAAAAGTGATGATTCACTGTCTAGACGAGCATTTCAAAGAACTTCCGACTCGACAGTTGTTGGGCTCCTTTCCAACATGGTGCACCTTTGCCATGGTTTTATTTCACAGTCAATTCTAGTGGATATTCTTATTTTATTTACCGTGTTGTCCTTGCAGTGAATCATTTGACGCTAGCTGAAATGAGGTTTAAAGTATTATTTTCATCCCTGTTAAATGCCCTAAGACGCAGATGTAAACGTTTTTTGTTTTTTTTTGTCTCAACTTGCAGCCCGTAACGTTGCACTGAGTCCATGGGAGAGCAGCATCGTGGACCGCCTGATGACGCCCACTTTGTCTTTCCTGGCTCGGAGCCGCAGCGCCGCCAGCGTGCTCGCCAACGGAAAAGACGGACGTAAGTTATCCTTGCCGGACAGCCCGTTCGATCTTTGCATCTTCAATTGGCAATTGAAAAAAAAAAAAAGTGACTGCTTATTTTGTTGTAATTGTAATTGACGATAATAGACAAAAAGTTTAATTTGAATATTGAATTGGCATAGGTAGCAAAACACTACTTAAGTACTGTACTTAAAAACTGCTGAAACTAAAAGGATCGATTCAACTTCTTTAAAATTTTAATTTAAGTGAAAGTAAAAAAAATAAAAAATAACTGACTGAAATGGGCACAAAGGGTAGAAGTCATTAAACTCACATTTGTTATTAAAAAAAAAAAAAAAAGCAGGTAACGACAAATCACATAAAATTCGAGGACTGCCGCAAAACCGGACATACACAGATGAAGAAAAAAAATACATCAGTGAAGTAAACTTATCAAGAACAAAACCAAGATGGCATCAAAAACTGAGAATGAACGAGTTTTTCAGCAAATAGGTTCCAAAATGAAAACTGGATCATAAATATGCTGTACGTCCTTAGCACCAAGATGCCACCAGGTGGCGCCAAAGCAATTCTGTTATGCATTTCAGACCACAACAAGATTGCATTTTATTTATTTTTTGCTAGTTTGTAACTAAAATGTCTCCTCCTCAGAGTCCCCGCTGTGCCCCCGCTCGTCCTCAGCCAGCCCCCTGACGCTGTGCGCCCACCTGCCCCACCACCGCTGCTCCGATCGCTGGAGGGTGACGTCCAGCACGCCCGACATCACGCAGCGCCAGCACAGACGGAGCTCCACACCCGTACGTAACACGTTCGACGCGCAGAGGCGCGACGCACACCTGGTATATTTACTTCTTTCGTCTTATCAGATGGATAGAACCAAAAAGGAGAAGAGAGACAAGGAGCGGGAGAACGAGAAAGAGAAAAACGCCCTGACAAAGGAGAAGTTCCTCAAGAAGAGGCAATCGCTTCCCAGCATGAGACACAGAGCAGACCTCAGGTAAAAAACAAAAAACAAAAGGCACCCAATATCGGATTTTTTAAATATGATAAAAGAATTGTTTCAACAAATGTTAAAATTGAGTCAAAAAAGAGATGTAAATTGGAAACAATATATACATATTTTTTAAGATTTAATTAAAAAAACATTCTCTAAAAATATGTTTCAAACTCATTTGTATATATGTAATAAAAAATATACTTGATAAAAAAATGTTTTGATTACAAACATTTTGGAGAGAGCAGTACAATGCATTTCTGGCAAAACTGGCAAACAAACACTGAACTAGGCTGCATATAAGCAAAATTACAGTACTCTAGTACTGTACTGGGAAATGTATACTTTGAAATACTCTAAAATATCACCCAACTGCTATGTTAATTTTAGCACCGATAACAAAATTTGATCAAGAAACTCCAGACTTGCTTGCATTTTTTTCTGGATGCGTCACGCGTTTCTCTGGCACTTGTTGCTAGGCAGACTTCCACGTAATGTTTTGTGCCACCAGAGGCCAATACAAGAAATTGAGCAGAAAGTAAAGAATGAAAATATTCCCAAAACAACTTTTACAATTATGACATTACATTAATTTGATGTGTATGCATTTCGCAATCACTGCTCTGTATCAAAAATAAAAATAAACACAGCCTCCCCAATTCATAATGCAGAGCTGTCATGCGTCTGTAGTATGATCATGAACACGTGTGGCTACTATTCAGGCGGCATGGTTCGTGCAGAGCAGAGGCGAAAATAGAAAAACGCTTTCTTTCATCCCGAGGCCACACAACAAATGGCAACCAAGATAGAGAGGATGGGATGCAATTGGGAGGGGGGGCGGGGTGGGGGGTCCACTTCCTTTGGCTTGACAAACAAAGCACATGAGTGAGCTGTCAGTGCCTGAGGCCAAAACGAGTGATGTCATCCCTAATGGTATAATGCACTTCAATGGATGATGTAATGTTTCACTGCTTTGACTTTCTTCAGGACACAAGCTTGACTTACAAAGAGGAAAGTTTCCAAAAGAAGCAGATTGTTTAATGTGGCATATTGGTTATCATATTTGCCTCACAGTCGTAAAAGTTCTGCGTTTGTGTCTGGGCAACGCACCCCCCCCCCCCCCGCCCCCCCTCTGTGTGCTGTTTGTTTTGCGTATGTATATTTGCAAACTCTAAAACATGAATTGCATGCGTCGTCCAGTCCAAGTCCGCTCGCAAGGCCGCGGCCGTCGTCGCCCGCCACGCCCAAGGGCAGGACCGCCTCGCCGAGCCCCGCCGCCTCCCCGAAGCCCCCTTCCACACGCAGCAGCCCGTCGACCCCTAAAGGACGGCCCAGGAGGGCGAGGACCCCCGCCAGGGTGGACCACCGCACTTCCTCCCCTGTCCAGCTGGAAAGGGTCAGAGAACACCGCAGGCCGGCCACCCCCGAGAACAACAGTCGGCGTGAGTAGAGGGCTCCATATTTTTTTGGTTTAGCTTTGTCCTCAATTTAAAACTAGGTGTCATAGTAGCTCTTATCTAAATTAGACTACCTATTAGCCCAAATTTGGTCGTTGGTACCATGACTAGGGATAGACCGATAATCGGCCCGGCTGATAATCGGCCCGATATTCAGCATTTTATGAACATTGGCATCGGCCTCTTTTTTTTGTTTTGATGGACAATATATAAAAAACGGTTATTTTTGCTACTCTGAGTCAGCGGCTGTTGACTCCCTGCAACATTGGCCCGCTCACAGCACCATCTGATTGGTTGCTCGTGCAGTGCTAACAGCCAATAAGCAGCAATTAGCGGCTATTAGCCCACGAGCTAACTAGCTAGCTTGTGAATTAATGGCTATTAGCTCGCTTTAGCTTGCGGGCTAACCTAATAGCCGTTTTTTTAGCGGCTATTTGGAATAGCTAATAGTTAGCTCGCAAATTAGCAGCTATTTGCGAGTTAGCGTTCAGGTAAATCATTAGCACGTGAGCTAGTCGGTTAGCTCGCGATTTAACGGCTATTAGGTTAGCCCGTGAGCTAACGGTTAGCTCGCAGGCTAACCTAATAGCCATTTTTTAGCGGCTATTTGTGAGTTATCCCTGGGGTTAGCGTGTGGGTGATTGGTTAGCCCGCGAGCTAACAGTTAGCTGTATATCGGCTTCAAATATCGGTTATCGGCCTCCCTGACTACCGCGAATCGGTATCGGCCCTGAGAAAAGCATATCAGTCTATCTCTAACCATGACAGATCTGGATTGTCCTATATTTTGACACGTCTATTATGGTAGCAGGACAGGTTATCACAGATACTACAGTAGAACCAGAGGACGGTGACTCCAAGTGGACAAAAATAACACCCACAGGCATTCCCACTTTGTTGAATTAATTTGTGAACTTCTTGGTCATCCATTTTCGTCTCTCCCAGGTTCTCCTGTGGTTCCTGCCATCAGAAACTCGTCTACTTCCAACATCTCGGCCTCGCCGTCACCTGAGCCATCCATCAGGGACCTTCCCTCCGCGCACTCCCCGTCCCCCAAGCCCATGGCAGGCACCAACAACCCCGAGGAGGCGGCCCGCATCCTTGCGGAGAAACGGCGGCAGGCTCGCGAGCAGCGCGAGAGGGATGAGGAGGAGCGCCGCGAGCAGGAGGAGAAGGAAAGGTCAGACGGAGTTGAAAAGTTCACAAGCCGAGTTCATTTTCATGGCGAGTTTCCATTTTAAAAGCTTCTCTTACATGGGATGTATTTGGACTTTCAGGATTCTGAGAGAAGAACGCCTGGCGAAGGAGGAGCAGGCGAGGCGTCGTCGCGAGGAGGAGGCGCGCGCCATGGCCGAGGAGCAGCAGAGGAGGGACGAGCAGCAACGGCTGAGGGAGGAGGAGGAGGCCAGGGAGCGAGCTGTGGCCGAGCAGGAGGAGAACGTTCGCCTGCAAAAGCAGGTACGCGCCAGCACTGGAAAATCCAGTTTATCACCCCCAAAAATGCGACCATTTCGGGAGAATTACACCGCAAAAGTCAAACAAAGGGCATTCGTTCGGCTTTTTCTCAGAAGGCCATGACTGTGAAAACAATAAATTATGTTATAGTGAACTGCTTCGTATTTACGCATTCATAAATTCACAGATTTTTATTGAATTAGTTTTTCCTCTACTGCATTATTTGTTGTAAAACTCTCAATTTGCTGGTTTTGTGCTCAGGTTGAAGCAATAAAAGTTTCACTCTATTTTAATTTAGTTGAAAATATTTTTTCCAGCATTTTACATACTTACTAGAATGTTAAAATATTACTTACTTAAAATACTAAAATTAAAATACAGTACTACAGAACAGCTTGTCTTCAATTTAGGTTTCACAATAAATCTTTTTTACAGATGTTTATTTGAAAAGAGAAACCATAGGAATGCTTTTTGCTAAATACTAAAATAAAAGAGAAAATGTCAATCCAAGCTGCTGTGGACCCTCCTGAGCTTGCAAAACTGCTGCCCTCTTGTGGCCTTTTACAAGAATTACATTTATATTCATTTTGATAAAAACAGCTTACGATTGCTCGTTAAAGAAGTTGTTTTCCAGAACCAAAATATCGCCTTTGTGGTCAGACGAGCGATCGTCAGGGTGCGGCCACACCCGGCGTGCGGCGTGCCGATTTGGCTCAAACCTCCGCTCCTTTTGTGTGTCTGGTGAATGAAAGAAAAAAAGGAAAGAAAAAAAGGGAAAAAAAAGTTGGATTCTGTCCTCAGAAAGAAGAATCCGAGGCGAAAGCTCGCGAGGAGGCGGAGAAGCAGCGTCTGGAGAGGGAGAAGCACTTCCAGAAGGAGGAGCAGGAGAGGCTGGAGAGGAAAAAGGTAGGCTCGGCCTTCTCCGCTGTCAATTTTGTTAACCGTTTCCCTGCCGGGGAGTTGGCGGCCTTCCTCATCTCAAACGCACTGATTGACATGACGCGAGTATGCCGGCTGGTAATCGGCTGAAAACAAGCTCTCCTTCTCGAGAGGACGTATCATATTCTCTGGACAACATTGGCTCTGCTCAATCCCGGGAATTTAGACGAAGGATGTCTCAAGGCTTACGCGGGATCGCCTGTCGGTATGCTGTCATTTAATAGAGCTGCTTTACTGAGAGTTAAATATAAACTCTATCCGCCGAGAGGAGCGTGGTCGTCTGAGGCCAGAGGGACAATAAATATTCAGTATCAGCGTTATGCTAATTTCACCACACTTGAAATAATGGGAAAAGAAAAAAGAAACGATGTCCTTAAAATGCTTAAAGCTGCAACGTTATGAGTAAAACAATAACAGCATAAGCATCAATAATATTGTGAGGGAAAAAAAAAAGTTATGTTTACATACAAGAAAAGTCATACTATTACAACAATGTCATTTAAAAACAAAACAAAAATATGTCATTTTAATAGGAAGAAAGTATTATAAAACGTTGACGTCGCCTTAAAAAAAAAAGTTAAACCGGCATGAGTGAATCCATCGATTTTAGCAAGGTTGGAAAATAAAAACCCAAAGAAAAAAACCAAAAAGTTCATCCTTTCACGTTTTTTTTTTAAAGATTTATTTTGCTCAAAATCTTGTTCCAATTACAAATTGTGTGCCTTCAGGAGTGTCGGATTTTGGAGTTTCCACTGTAAATAAAACAGAGCGGCGACCGCTCACTTTGACAGGCCACTGCTCATGCTGCCAATGCTGTAATAATCATAACAATAACAATAAAGATGTTTTATGAAGCGGATGGATCGCACTTGGAATTACATTTGCCGTTCCCTAAACTGTGTGTGTGTGTGTCATGTAATCCGAATTCTGACTTTTCCCAGCGCCTGGAGGAGATTATGAAGAGGACGCGCAAATCAGATGCAAGTGACAAGGTATGTCTGGATGGGGGGGGGGCCGACCTTATTTGCAATGAATCTAAACGTGACATATTTTCATTTTTCTCTCCAGAAGGTCACAAAAGCAGTCGTGCCAGAGTCGCATCCAGTGAGCGAGAAAGATTTGGAGAGCAACAAAGGTCGGCAACATCACAGTAGTGTTATTTTCAATTTCAATATGACACAAGATTCTCATCCCTCTTAAAATAATAATAATAGCAATTTAAGATTCAATTTAAGAGAGCATTTGAAGGGATGAAAGGATGCGTAAAATGTGCAGCATGGTCTATTTAAGTTTTTAAAGTGTGTAAGTTTGTTAGGGCTGCACCGAGAAGAAAAGAAAATTCTGAGAAAGTTCACATTCGGAAAACTTTTCTTTTTTTGGGGGGGGGGGGGGGGTCATGTAATAAACTATATAGAGGTAATTCGACAATAATGCCAGAATATTTTAGATGAAAGGTCAGAATATTCTGAGAAAAACAATTATTTGAGGGTAAAAAATATGCAATATTTAAAGAAAAAACGGGTTTTTTTCCCAAAGAAAAAAGTTAATTTCATATAGAAATTAATTAAGAAAAAAAAGTTTTTCAAAATCCGAATTCTCCAAGAATGTCATTTGAAATCAATCAAAAATAATATAATCACAATAGTCAAGAGGAAAAATAAATGTCTTGCCAAAGTCAAATTACAAGAAAATCCTAGAATGTTGAAAAAATTATTCCCAAAATGATGAGATGTATTTTTCTAAAAAAAACCTCACATGACCCGAATGTCGAAGTCCTAATATTCAGGGAATAAATAGAATACTGTGATAACAATGTGTTATGTGCGAATGAAAAATTGCATTATAGCGATTTCAACACCCTGCTGAGCGCATCAATCAAAACGATATGCGGCATCCAACGTGCTGCCGTCGTTAGCGCAAACACGCATCGTCGGCGTGCTTCGCATGACACGCGGCTGCCGGTCCGGCTTTATGCGCACCTTTTTTTGATTGCATCTCTCATATCCTGCACAGCTGCACATTGAGTTCTCCTCCTCTGCTGGACGGGATGGACGCATTTGTGCACGGGGGACATGGGGGGGGGGGGGGGGGCAGGAAGAGTGGCCTCCCTCGCATTTACTTTGGAAACCTTCAATGAAAGGAGCACACATGTAAATGCAGCGTTAGCGTATCTACACAGCTGCTTTGCATCGTAAAAGTAATGAATCGGTATTTGTAGAGCCTCCCACCGTGTTACGTTCGGCGCATCGAGCCAATGTTTTTCATTTGATGCAACACGCTGCGCTTCTGAAACATAAAGACACATGCGTTAAAGGCGGCTCTTTCTGTCTCGATTGGAGGGTTTTTGGAAGCCGGTCAAGAAACACGCAGCGCCTTAAATGGATGACAATCGGAAGAGATGCTTTTCAAAGGGTGAAGGAGAACTGGCAAGCCTCTTGAGAGCATCCGTTTGTTTCGCAAAGTAGCGCATTTGGACACATCAGAAATCGCAGACATGTTGAATCTGTATCTGAATTCTTGAATTTCTAGAAAATGTGTCAAAAGTATGGTTGACCAAAAGTCATGTGAGAAAAGCTTCTTTGGTTTAGAATGGTATATAAGAAATACCTCAATGGAAAAATAAGTATTTTTAAGATTTTTGTTTTTTTTAAACAAAAAGACCAAATATTGATATTTTTTGGGAGGGTGAAAAGCACTAAAAGTAAAAGTAGTAGTAAAAATAAAAAGACATACTGTTTTAAAAAATTGGGCAATGTCATTTCAAGAAAATATTTTTTTTTACATAACATTCATGAGAATAAAGGCATGTAGCCAAGTTGAGCACCGATTTGCAAGAATATGAAAAGAAGTACAACATATGAAATACCAAAAGTGTACATTTGCGGATGTTTGTGTTGCAGAATGTGAGGTCAACATGGATAACAAGACAGAACACGGACAGAGCAGACAAAGGTAACAGTCAAACGCCTTCCTGGTTGGACCACTTTTTTTTTTTTTGCTCTTTGTTTGCTTGAATATGATACCTTTCCAATCCATTAAATGACCTTCGATTCCCAGTTAATTTCCATAGAAAGTTTCCAATTTGTATTATTTCTCATGATAATTTACAGCAAACTTTGTAAAAATGTACAGAACATTTTCCAGAGATGTTGAATGTACGTGCGTCTCTCTCACAGCCCAACTCACTTCAACAGGGTCCAGCCGGGTAGACGCGATCACAACGGCCTGTCCGTGGAGGACATCATCCTCAACGGCGCGCGGGGACGCTCCGAGGTCGGCGGGGCCACCGACGACATCCTGGTCTTCGATGGCGACGATACCTTCATGAAGAAAGCGGCGCCGCTGAAGACGCAGCACGTTGCAGGTATGACATCACAACAAACAGTGTGACACGGCACTCCTTCTCTTATTGGACGGTAAAATATATTTTCAAGAAAATTAAAAAAAATTCAAGAAAATGTTGATGACATATTGGAATGAACAATACTGAACTCTCTCAAAGTGGGGGGGGGGGAGAGAGAAAATGTTGCAATATTGTATTTTCTCAAGGACATTCTCTATTTTTTTAAGAAAAAAGTTGCAATATTGTAAAAAGAAAATTCGTACTTTGTTCCAGAAAGAAATTTTATTTTTCAAGAATATTGTCCTTAGTCTTTTTTCCCATGAAAAAAACCCTGCAATATTGTAAAAAGAAAATCCATATTTTCCCCCCAGGAAATGAAAAAATAAATACATAAAAATGCTCAAATGTGTACTTGTATGTAAAAATAATAATAATAATAATGTCAAGAAGTTACGATATTGGGGAAAAGAAAAGACGTGCTTTATTCCAGGGGAAAAGGTGTTTTTCAAGAATTTTTTTTTAACAAAGTTGCAATATTGTAAAAATAACATTTGTGTCGTTTTCTAGAAAAAGGGTCTTTTCTAGATTTGTTTCAAGAAAATAAGTTGCAATATTGTAAAAATAACAATTTTACTGTATTTTTATTCCCCAGAAAAAATGCTTTCCAAGAAAAAAAAATTATCTTTCAAGTTACAATATCGCAATATAATATAAAATATAAAAAATAATTTTCTAGAAAAAGGTATGTTCTAGATTTTTTCACCCAAGAAAAAAGTTTCAATATTGAAAAAAAAAAAAGCTTTCTAGAAAAAGGTAATTTTCTAAAATAGTTTTCAAGAAAAAGTTGCTACATTGTAATAACATTTTTCTTTTTCAAGAATGTTGCAATATCACAAAAATAAAATTTGTGGTATTTTCTAGATTTTTTCTCCTAAGAAAAAAGTTGCAATATTGTAAAAAAATAAATAAATGTTTTTGCTATTTTCTAGAAAAGGGTAAATTGTAAAAAGAAAATTTGTATAATTTTCTAGCAAAATGGTATTTCCTAGAAATTTCTGCCGTTTTCTAGAGAAAAAAATCCTCTGAATTTTTTTGTTTAAGAAAATAAGTTGCAATATTGTAAAAAGAACATTTTTGCCACTTTCTAGAAAAAATATCTTGCTTCTTTTTCTAGAATTTTTTCTTCAAGGAAATAAGTTGCAATGTAAAAAAAAAATGTGTGCAGTTTTCTAGAAGAATTTTTTTTTTTGTAAAATAAATTACAAGAAAAAAGTAATATTGTAAAAAGACAATTAGTTCAGTTTTGAAGAAAAAATATGCAACGAGCTGTGTTGTACCACAAGCACTTGGCAAGGGAACTTTCACTTGCTATCCTTAAGAGAACAGAATATGTATTCTAAAAGAGGCGCATGTCTTTGGGGGAGCTCTTTAGTTGCACAGTGATGGATGGTGACAGATTTTTTTGGGGTTGTTTTTTGTAATATAATTGGGCACACTTACAGAGTGGAATTCCTCAAATGGCAAAAGTGATGAGGAGACTCGATCCGCGAGGAGCTTAGAAACCGGACTCTGGAGCAATTAAGCGCTGAGTCGGACCCCCCCCCCCCCCCCCCCCCCCCTCGTACCACCCCCCGCGCACTCATCCATATCTTTTTCACCTGTTTGGCAGCAGACCACCATCTGTCTGCGCCCCCAAATCTTGTTTCATTGCGCATCTGACTTAGCTCGTCCACTTGTCCAATAAAACGTTCCCTCATCTCCTTTTCGCTCGAATGAACGCAAAGGACACGTGAGACGACGGCTTTGACCCGGGAACTATTTCCAATGACGCCGCCGAGACGCGAGAGCGCTTTTCTCAGCTTAATCCGGCTTATGAAGTTACGCTAATTAGAGAATGTTAAAACGTTATTTAAATCGATACATTTTCACCTTTTCCACGTTGCCTTTCTTTTTTCTTTTTCCAGAAGTGCTGTGAAATGGTGATCACGCGTTTGGCAAGTGGAGCCCTGCAGACAGCCATCAGCGTGCATCCCCTTTCACACAACCTGTAAAGAAAAAAAGCTGTTCTTTTTCCACCTTTGAAGGTGAAACGGGGGATGGCGTCTGCTGCTGCGTCACGCCAGGCTCTGTGTGCGAAGACCTCGTGTGCATCTTCCTCCCAGACAGCATCGTCCTGCGTACACGCCGCGCAAACACACTTTGTTAGCTCGTATTTAACTGGAGGGAAATCGTGTATTTTGTGTGTAAAGTCAATGAGGGACGCAACTTTGTCAAGTCAACATGTTTATTTGATTGATTAAACGCAATAATAATAACGCACAGCTTCAACAATATTGAAGTCACACATCTATAAAAGACAGATTTATTCTCCTATTTAAAAGCTAAGGGATGTTTTTTTTTTGTTAGTTGTAAATAATTACAAATGTGCATGACTCAAGTGTTTGCTCATTTGCTTTGGGGCTGGTCTGTGTGCGTGTGTCTAAATACATTTCGATGCGCGTTGTAAGCTCCCTGTGGAGTTATTTCAACAGTCTTATTAAAGACAAATCTGTACAGTGTCCGCTGTTTGTTTCATTGAGAGTATAATAAGAGTTAGATCAAGTAAAAAAAAAACTTTCCTCTTAAAACTTTATCATCGAAGAAAACGGAAGTTTCCGACGCTGTGAAAGTACCCTGAATGCGCCATTTTGCTGGCGTAGCATTAGCAACTAGCAAGTGTGTAGCGTATGTTATTCTGTTGTCCCTCAGCTGTTTCATGACACCCCAGTTGGAGTTAACTGTAAAACTGAACACACGACAATAAGAATGACATCCACGGTATATTTAAATACAAAACATGCTTTGTTTTTAAAACATCGCTAGCGTAACGCTAGTGCTAAAAGTGAAAGGAAGATCACATGCAAATGCTAACAGGAAGTTATCGACTTTGGGAGTGTTTTTCCTTCAAACAACGAATATTCACACACAAATGCTGTGGGAACACAATTTTTTTTTTAAATAATCGGTAGATTTTTTCTACCAAAAATCTTTATAAAAATAAAAATGTTCAAGAAACAAAACATTTTTTTAAATTAGTCACCTCACGTTAAAACATTTTTTTATTGGATTCCTTTCGGGGGGGGGGGGGGAATCCCCCCATATGACAAAAATAGTAATATTTCGAGGAAACCCTAGCCCTATTTGGGGTTTAGATTTGTTGTGCATTTCAAGAAGAAAAAAAAAGGTCAAAATTTCATTTAATTTGAAGGCAGGTCGACTAAACCAGCTAGACTTAGTTAGTGGAGGAATCTCATTTGGGCTGCTTGTATCTGTGATGATGTTCTTTTGGTCTTAAACGACAAAAATTCTATAATAAAAAAAAAAAAAGCCAAGAAAAACCCAGCACACTTGAGAAGTGATGCTGAAAATTTCCCCATAACCAAAATGGACTCCACGGTGGCCTCCACAGCCGTCCACAATCATAATGGTATCATCCATCTGTTACTCATCCTTCATGAACCAGGAAGTCGTCTGCCAACGTGGTGTGTTTTGGAAACAGTGCGGCTGTAGTTTCTAAATATGGTCATAAAGCGTTGCTAAAGCATCACATTTAATACTGCCTGAAACCTTTTGCATGTACAAAGTTTAATAGTTGTAGTCGCCATAGGTCAAGCAGGTCATAAGAATCCAGGGAAAACATTCCCAATCCTCCACACAGCTGACTTGCATTCCCGATTGCATATATGATAGACAGCATTCTATTAGAGTACGCATATTATGGGCCTTCCCAAGCGCGCCAAGATGTGCTCAACTGATCTGGCTAATGCACTTTTAAAGAGGGGGGGCTGGGTGGGGGTGGATTATAGGCTCTATTTTTAGGGAAGTGTCAGTGAGGCGGCGCACAGTTGCAGGCCGAGCAGTGCCGAGGTTTTCCTAATACGTTCGCATGAAGGCCGGAACAATAATAAACGAGTGGAATTGATGCTGGTGGGTGTCATCGGCGCTTGGTGGACACAAAACACGACTTGGCACTTTCATTTGAGTTCAAGCAGGGGTAAGAAAATGACTTTTAGGCACCTTTTGGAATGCAAAATATTCAAACAACAGTTGGGGTAAGTGACAAATGCTAATGTTAGCGCTAGTCCAACAAAATGAAGTAGTCGGGGGTCATGTTCGCAACAACAGAAATGCTAATGTTAGCATCAATTGGTATAGGTGTTTTTGATTGGGTGTTGCGACAACAATGACATAAATGCTAATGTTAGCATTTATGCTAGCACTACAACAGCGAGAGGAGCGCTACCGGAAATACGTCACCTCCAATTCCGTCTTTTTTTTATTTTATTTTTTTACTAAGCCTTAACGTAACTATAACACTAAACATAACCATAATCTTAACTCAAACTAACATGAAGTAGTATTATTTGTATTTTTAAATACATTTCACTGTTTTAACTCGACGGCTGTCGGCGCTTTCGTCACCACCGGAACACCGAAGTTCAATTTGTCATTTCTTCAGCAGGAGGGTTCGGCAATAAGATACGAGTGCGCGAGGATGTCCCAGCCATCAAATGTCTAGCATCCACAACCTGCTCAGTGTTCATGCTCGGACCCCCCTCGGACCACCACTCACTCACCCTCACGCTGATCCGTTGCGTATCTGCTCAGCGACACGCAGGGACTGCTCTCAGATGACAGTACATTAAGGAAAGGCCGCGGGAACGCTGCGTGACGTCCGAGCGTGGGGGCTATTTCCATTCAAAAGAGGACCCCGTGCCACCCAGGGCGTCGCTGCAGCTGGCTCGGAACGGGCAGCTGAGGGGCAGGGGTCGGGACATTGTCACAACCTGAGTGCTCTCTGATGACTCCCGGGAGTCATCCTGGCGTGCATTTCAGAATAAAAGCGTGCTCGCAGATTTATTTGGATTAGCCGACGTTTGTTTTCTGACTGGCTCTTATCATTCCTTTTGTTACGTGCTATTTAAAAAAAAATAAAAAATAAAGAAGGTCAGGCTAAGCTAACGTCGCTACCAAAAATGGATTGAATGTGTTGGACGTCAAGCTAATATTTTAAATCCACTTGAGTCTGCGCAAAGGGTTTGTGATTTAAAAGGAAGGGTAAAAAATTTAAATTAAGTCTTGAAAGTCAAACACATTTCGGGATTGGCATTGGGGCACATAGGCGACACACAATTAACTCATTCAATCCCAGCCATTTTCACGGAAGCAACCCCCTTCCCTCCCGGCTGTTTTACTGGATTTTGACTGATTTTGCAAGGCCCGCAGAATATTGTGTTCTATTGCTATAAAAAAACAACAACAATTAACCTACCAAAAGAAAGATTCGAGTCTTTTCTTTCATCAGGAAAAAAAAAGTATATTTCTATCTGTTTCCGTTTTTTTCAGCAATTAGCATTAGAATATAGCTAATTTCATCATTATTCATAAATCTGCTTTAAATTGTGGGGAAGTTAGCTTGTTGCAACCTGGCCCTGGTTGATCTCTTATAATCTGCTGCCACCTGCTGGCCGTTTTTGTAATAACTACCACTGCTTCAACCGTTTTGTGCAGTTGAGAGGCTGCGTCAAAGCCTTCTGTATGCTCTAGCATTAAAAAAAACTCAACTAAACAAAAAACTTAGAAATACTGTACGTCTTTGGGACACTTTTTTTTATTTTATTTTTATTTTACATAGAACATATTTATACGTTTTTGGGAGCAAATGAGTTACGTATTCAGGCTGATCTTCACACCTACGGCCAATTTAGAATATTCGATGAACCCTAAGATGTTTTTGGAATTTGGTTGGAATACCACGCAAACTTCACACACAAAAACCACGGCGGAGATTTGAAACCAGAACCATAGAACCCCTACTTACTAAAACTCGATTAGCAGCACCTTCAAAAAAAAAAGAAGAAGAAAAAAAGCCCCATTTAAGTGATTTTGCTGTGTTAGTGCTATTTCTAAGCACGGTGGGAATACTTGGGCAGATATCTTATCATAAAACAAACTTTACGGGACGACAATGAATCTCAAGGGAACCCGACCGAAATGATCCAGAAGTCAGCGGATGTGCACATTTAACGATTTGAAAAGCACATCTACTGAAATTCCCATCGGTTGCGTGGCGACGCAGCAGTGAGTCGCAGACGTCGCCGCCGATCAACATCACAGGCAGCTTTGATTTTGCAGTCTCACATTGGCGGTTATTTTTAGCTCACGGGAGAAGCACGCGGCATGAATCCGAGCTACACGCTAAAGCTAAACTGGCAGTCCAGGCTTTTGGACTCGTTCCAGTCCAGGACAGGAAACGCGGGATCTCTCGCAGTAACACGAGTTGTCCGATTGTGAGAGAGCCTTCCAGATGTCGTTCAGAGAGACACATTTTTTTCTTCTTCTCTTTGTCCTTGGACTAAGGCCACCTTGTTTTGCGTCTCGGCGACCACATGAAGACGCGATGACTCGGCTGTTTCCCGTTGCGATTGAGACTTTGAAGACTCTTGTTTGCAACAACAACAACAACAACAAAAAAAGATACTTTTGCAAACCATAAATCAGCCTCTAACTTTTTGTTATTTTATTTTTTTAGATGGCTTTCATTTGGGGCAGCTCGGTGGGGTTTAGTGTTGAGCACATCTGCCTTAGCGTTCTGAGGTTCAAAGCTGGTCTCCAGCCTTCTTGCATTTGGTGTTCTCACTTGTAAGTTTGACGACGCGTAATAAAACACACTACTCGAAAAACTCCACAAGGTTAGAGTCACTTTCACGTAGAAACATGACATTTGACAGTCATTTCTATCATGAGTTAGACCCACAAAAAACAGGAAGTCTGAGATTTTAGCTTGAAGCGGCCATTTTTAGGGCTCACATTGAGAATTTCCTGGCCTTCAAGGTAATTTGTGAAATATCGTCTTTTTTTTTTTTCTTCCACAATATCGATTGTTGTGTGATCACAATGACTGCCGGGCATAACGGTATGTAAAAATCAGCCTACCTTTAAGACTTCTACTAAATACAAGAATTAGCAGTGGGTGATAGAATATTTGGAATTTTTACACAAACAAACAGCTCCTGTTTCTAGATCTATTTCTCTATCTAATCTCTCTCTTTCTATCTCTAAAGATCCTGAACTTCGTTATATAATGTTGAGACTGTATTGCTCAGCTAGTTAGCTGGGCATCTACCTAGCTAGCTAGCTAGCTGGGCATCTAGCTAGCTAGCTAGCTGGGGAACTGTCGGGTAACTGCACTAAAATTGAATTTAAAAACACACACATCTATATATAATGAGTTAATTAACCAACTGTTTAACAAAACAAATTCTAAAAAGTTATCTATTTAGAATAAATTAAACATGTAAATTAGTGAGATAAATAAAAATAAAAGAAACCAATGCTCAGCAAAAAAAATTGCTAAGCTAATACAAGAAATATTAAGAGACAGCCCGGCGACAGTGTGTGTTTGCAAGACACGCGACAACAGCCGTTCTACGACACTGGGGAGGGCAAGATGATCTCTCGTCGAGACAAAGCTGGGCAGTGGAGGATGGGGGGGGGGGGGGGGGTATTTGAAAGTAGCATCAAGACCCCGAGTTGTCAACGCAGTCACGTTAAAAGCATTGGAGCGGAGGGAACTTTTTAGCCTGAAAGTGAGACTGAAAGAAACACATTTACATAAAGGCCCAGGTGAGAATGTCTGCATGAACACCTGCATCTGGACAGACCAGCGCCGATGACGCCATGTTGGCTCTCGCTCGGCTTGTTTGCTTAATAATAAAAAAAAGATGGGTTCTTCTAAAAAAACAAATTACCGTGTTGACGGTTTTCCCCACGGGAACATCACACACAGCTGCTTGACAAGTGGAAAGTACCCTTGGGAGGCTTCTTCTTCTTTTTTTTTTTCACTTTCTGGTTTATTCACGCTCACATGTGAGACGACCGCCCAGGTCTTTTTTTGCTTCAATGCTGACTGGGCACTTTTTTAGTTTTTTCACTCAGATTTGCGCTTCAGTAAAAAAAAAAAAAATGGAGGCAGATTGCTGACAGCGTCTGAACATATGGTTAAAAAATAAAATAAAATAAAATAAAATAAAATGGAAGGGAGGAAGGAAAGCTGAAACTAACTTGGTTGAAAGGTAGAAACGCACACTGTGGCGTACATCTTGCTCGACTGGAGCAAATCTCACGAGACTTAAGTTCATCCGAACTAAATCCGAACAAATAGGACGTCTCCAAGCATCCCAGAAGGTACTGTTAGACTTTGAAGGTTTTGCTGTCGTGGAATTGGCTCCAGATGCAATGTGCATTAAAGCAAGCCCTGGGCCATCAGTGTGTCCGCTCACAGCGTGTCTACAGGAAGGTTAAAAAAAATAAAAAAAACACGGAGGAAATTCTGGATAAGGCATCCACTTGGAACAACACTGATCTCATCTGTATGTTGGGAGTATTAAAAAGCCGATGGACAGAATAATAATTCAGCTCCCAAAGCAGGTTTGACTTAGAAACATGAAATTTGGTAGGCATGGCTCATGAGTAAGCCCACAAAAAAAAAAAAAAGTCTCCGAAGCCATGCCTGAAAAGACACAGTAAATCTACCATTTTGGTTTGAAGCAGCCATTTTGGGCTGATCATGGCCATTTCTAGGAGTGCGTCCAAAAATAACTTGGCCCACAAGGCCAGATCCAGTTTAGCAATATGAAATTCAGTACAACAAAAAATGAGATGACACTCCCAAAAAAAGTTTCAAGAAGCCATGTCTGACAGATACAGGAAGTCTTCCATTTTGTTTTGAATTGGTCATTTAGAGTCCTTTTGGCCATTTCTAGGGCTCCTTCAAAAATTCTCAGTCATCAAGGTCAGGGCCAGTTTAACTTAGTAACATGAAATTCAATACATGCACGTGTCTATCATGACCAGACCTACAAAAAAGTTTCAAGAAGCCATGCCTGAAAACCCACAGGAAGTCTGCCATTTTGGTTTGCAAATATCATTTTTGTGTCATTTTCCAGGGCTCCTTATGAGACAAACTTCTCTGATTGCAACCACATTTGAACCAATCATACCGAACAAAAGGCCGACACGAATTTACAAAGATTTGAGGTTTTTGTCAGCGCGTGTGGCTAAAGTATGACGGCAAAGTTTGATATCTCGCCATGAAACATAAACTCTAATTTGAAGTCAGCTCCACAAGGTCTGAGCTTGATGAAGACCTTGTCCTAAAGAGATTCATTGGCACCCCCTACTTGGCACCTGATGATCCGATTTTCTTCCAGTTCTCTAAACTGGAACGAGTCCTCCGTCTTTGCAGGTTTAATCGTTATTGTAACCACATGGCTACAGAAGTCATAGTGTAGCTTCTAAATGTCATCCATCTTCTTTAGTGCATATCCTGTGGAGGGTGGCGGCGGCTCTCAGAGTCTCTGCCAGACAACATTTGGGATGATGTTGTAAATTGTGCTCCGGCATGTCCCATTACATTGAATAAAAGTGTCTTTTGTTATATAGGACAACTAATCAACTCAAATCTCAAAGGCACTAAGCATCCTTTAGCCTAATTGGTCGAATGATGAAGAACATTTCTCAGTGTACTTCCACATTCATAACAGATTCCAACCTCAAAATATTCTGCTAATTCAAGGCCTCCTGGGAATTATTTTTCCACTTTCCCCAAAAATACAAAATGTTCCACAAGGAAAAAAACACAACACAAATTTAAATTGAAGAAATTTTTTCAAATTTATTTTCAAATTTTCCTTATAAACTTCAAAATCCCACATTTAAAGAATTCAAAATTTTCCATGACAACAAATCAGTTGTAAATGTTCAGCATTTTTCAACCAATTCAAGCCATTCTAACTTCAACATTTTGAAAATTCCAAAATCATTTTTGTTAGAATTCCACATTGAGAACATTTCCAAATTACATTAGAAAATTACAAAACAATTTGGACTATAAGCCGCTACTTTTTTCACTTGCATTCGACCCTGGAGCTAATACAAAGGTGCGTCTTATCCATCAGATCGCAATGGGACTCACTATAACAGACAACCAACCAAACAAACCAAGAGAGGCCAAATACAGTAGGAGAGAGAACGAGAGCGAGACAATTTGCGCCCTCATTATGGAAAACAAAGTAGCGGGAACCCGGTGCGGTAACATTAAAACACATTACAGTCAGGTGGACTTATATGTGTCACAAACTCGAGTGTTCCTCAAATTTAGCTGGCGAGGCTTATAGGCAGGTGCGCCTTATAGCCCAGAAATGACTGTACTTAAGAAATATAACAAATTTACCTCCATTCCATTCAGCTTTCTTTTTTTTTTTTTAGGTTTTCAAGTCTCGCATTCTATATTTTCTACATTGTTTAATGCTTTCTATAGTATTCACATGCATTTCGAAGTTTGCACTTTCAAGGACAACTTGAATTTGAAACATTTCAAAAGTACAGTACTTTTTTTCCTCAAAGATTTAGCTTTTTTTACGAATTAAAAAACATCACTCTCACAAAATATTTGTTTTCAACAAAAAAAAAAAATCCCAGTCCCAAAATAAGCAGACCTTTTTTCATTCTCAGTAACTTTTTTCTTTAACATTACAACTTCACATTCTGTATTTCCAACATTTTTAATTCATTCCACAGGACATCATTCACTCGCAATATTGATTTTTTCCCCCTGAGTCCTTTGTAGAAGTCCCATGCGAATAATAATAATAATAATAATAATAATGCATCAGAGCTATATAGCGCTTTTCTGGACACTCAAAGACGCTTTACAAAGGAATGGATACATTATACGGCCCCTCCGACCACCACCAAACATTCGCACCTTCCACAGTAGCACTGGAGGCAATGTGTGTGAAGTGCCTTGCCCAAGGACACGACGACACATGACATGGGGAGAGCGGGGATCGAAAAGCCGACCTTCTGGTTACTGAATGACCGTCTCTACACCCACGGCCGCCACATCTATCCGCGCCTGTCCCCTTGGTCCCATGTTGTCACGTTCTTATGTTGGGTGCGTTTGATTCCCCACTGGCAGGTGATCCTCCCGCACCCTAATACTTTAAAGTCAGCAGAAGAAGAAGATTTCCGTGTGCATCGTCACATCTAAAGCCCGCATGCCCCGTTTCGCACGGTAAGGCCTCAGGTCAAGTTTCACCGTTACTTAATCACAACAAATGGTTCACATCTTGACTTAGTAGCGTCTCGTCAAATAAGGAAGGAGTTGGCGAGGGCTGGCACGCACCAGGAAATGTGGTCAGAGAAGTGCAAGATGGTCGCTCTGGACTTGATTTAATTCACTGACATGCAGAACAAATAAAAGTCATACCAAACATAAAACATGGGGACTGATGCACTATTATTTTTGTAATGTTACAACTTTTCTTGACATATTTGTGCTTTAGTTTTGGATTTTTTTTTTTTAATCCTTCAACAAAAACCTCTCAAAAAATATAATTCTCTGGATTTATCATGACTTTTGTTTAAAAAGAAAAAAAAAGAAAACATCTGACTCAACAAAAAAAAAAACTTTTTTAAAATGTATGTATTTCTTTTTCTTTTCCTTGTAATATTGTAACTATTTTTGTTACATTATTTGGAGACTGTTGTCTTGGAAAGAAAAAAAGAAAAAAAGTGATATGTTTCTTGTAAAATAAAACTACTTTTCTCAAAAAAAAAAAAAAGTTTTTCTCATAACATAACTTTCCTCTTCTTTAAAAAAACAAAACAAAAAAAAACTTACGTTCATTCTTCTGACTTGCCTTTTTCTGCGAATGCTTAGTCAAAAGATGTGTCCCAGTAGCTTGAGTTTAATTACAGGTTAACACGAACAGATCAAATGGTGTTTTGATTTCAATTTTGACAGAGATAAACAAAATAGCTCAACTCTAATCATAACCAAGTGACATGCTGTCAGAGGAGCTTTGCGGACTATGAAAAAAAATATTCCCATGCTAGCTGCGTTTGCTTGAAATTAGCCTAAATCATCGCATTGATGTTTATTTGTGAGTTATTGCGCCACTTTTGCACACAAAAGGATATTGTGTTCCCAGCAGAAAAAAAAGAGCAGATCCCCATATGTTGCTCATCTGGTTTGAAAATGGCACCAAGTCAGTATTGTGTAGAGAAGAGTGCTTGGGGAAGAGTGAAACCTTTGGATGGGAACTCGGATGAAGAGGTCCAGACTTCTAATTCTAGCATCCCCACCGGTCAGGACTGGTCATAAAAACCACAATACACCCAAGACTGACCTCGTATTGACTGAATGTCCCACTTGTGCAAGCCTTTTAGGAATCGTTAAAATCTCTGGACTGAAAACCAAAATCCTGTTTGTCTGTTTGGCAAAACAAAACTTTCCCTGAGGCGAATAATCAGGCCATGACATGACATGACAAAAGTCTCGCTAAAAAAAAACTGCAACAGCTTTCTGCAAAATAAAAGTATAGCAACTAATGGTTTTAGTGATTCCGTGACATTTGCTGAATCTATCCATCCATGCATTCATCTACCGCTTATCCGGGGTCGGGTCGCGGGGGCAGCAGCTTTAGCAGGGAAGCGCAGACTTCCCTCTTCCCCAGCCACTTCAACCAGCTCCTCCGACGGGATCCCAAGGCGTTCCCGGGCCAACTGAGAGACATAGTCTCTCCAGCGTGTCCTAGGATTGCCTCAGGGCCTCTCTCCGGTGGGACATGCCCGTAACACCTCTCCAGGGAGGCGTCCAGGAGGCCTCCGAACCAGATGCCCGAGCCACCTCAATGGTTCCTCTCAATGCGGAGGAGTAGCGGCTCGACACTGAGTCCCCTTTTTTTGGTAATAACTACCACTGCTTTAAGCGACCTCTTCAGGTCAGAGGCTGCATAAAAGCCTTCTGTATGTCTAGCATAAAAACAAACAAACATAAAAACATATAAATACGTTTTTGGGACCATGTCAATATTTAAAATAGAACGTTTTATATGTTTTTGGGATCAAATGAGAGAACTTGCGTCCCTGGTCTTGCTTAATGACTTTGAGAACTATATTTTAACCAGTGATGTCCAACATCGACTGGACTCCTTTGATATCAGTACTTAAGAAAAATCCTAAGGTATAGAGTGGAAACCCCGATTCGATTCCATCATTCCAGGATTTAATCTCGATCATGAGAAGAAAGACTTTCAGAGCACCCAGAAAAGTTGACAGCAGTGTAGAGTGTCACTTTAGCTATTCCTGAAAGCTTACAGCTCCCTGAGCCCCTTTAAGTCATGGATGCGATGCTGACTTTCTCACTGCCTGGCAGGAAGCCCTCGCGACGAGCATGTGAACTCAGAGATGCAGTATGTGGGTCAACAACATGGCGCCTGTACATTACTTGCATCAAGAAGAGCGTCAACACACCCAGCGCACGTGTCTGCAGACCACAGGCGGAAAAAAAAAAAAAAACTGGGAGTGGAAATGCCACTTAACCGAAACCTGGAGTGGAACCAACACCCACAGAAGTGGACCAGCAGAGCAGTCTAGTAGGACACAGAACACAGCAGAACAGTAGTTCTATTCAAACCTAACCATTTTTTCCCCTGGCAAACATCTCAATGGGTTTTAAAATGAGATCATTTTTTTTCTCTCACAGAAGTGCCAGAAGAAATTTAAATGAAGACAGAAAGGAAAGTATTTTTCCACCACCTTCTAAAAAAAAAAAAAACGAGCCTGACGGGCAGAACGTTGACCGGACCACAAAACTACAAGACAACACAACTAATGTTGGGTGATATTAAGCTGTCATGCCTCGACCGCATAGCTTTTGATGGATTATGCTGCCACTGGTCTGCCGCATGTTTGACTGGACCGTGCCCTAATGGCAAAAGACACCCTGGCAAGGGATGGAACACGAGTCATGGTTCGGCATGTCGCTTGGTTTTAAGGTCGCGGTTCGGTTCACGAAGGGAACAAAATGTTAATATCAAACTGTGCATCATTTCTGATTAAAAAAAAACAGGGTGGAGTAGGTTACATATGTCGAGTCATAATGAATGTATTCCTGGCAGCCATGACAGCCCCGTTCCAGGCCACCGTGGTCAGAACGGTTATAAGACTATGCTGGGGAATAGGATGGGCGGTGATTGCTGTGGATGCCTGGTGTCAAAACATTTGGCATGGCAGTCACAATGCCAATTAGAATCCTAGCAGGCTGTAGTAAATCATGGACTTGTCATTTTTATACAGTACCCTCAAGACACGCTTCTAAATAATGTACATGTGTACTGCAAAATATTGACGATGTATTAAGATCGGCCGATACGGCCCATAAATCATGTCATTCAAGTTAAGTCGAATCTCATGAAAATCAAGTCAAAGTCAAGCCAACCAAGTCCTAAAATTGGCACTTAAGATTTAAGTTAATTCCTGCGATTTGAGACTCCAACCTCGGATTAAAAAGAACAGATATGACATAAAAAAAAAAGTTTTTTCATGACAGAAAATAGCTTCAATATTGACTTTTTAGGTAAGTGTATAGTCATTGTCATTAAAGTTACAATTGAGCGTTTGATTGTTTCCTCATCTCACTCTTGGCAATGTCTGTCAGACTCTTCCAGTATCTTACAATTAGTCATAGGAATAAATCAGATAAAAACTGCTGACATCATCAGCTCTAAATTGGGATGATTCACCTAATATTCCGCTGTTCTTCCAGCGTGATCCGAAACTGGAAGAAAGACAAAGAAAGACGGAAAGCTGGCTGTGTGTAAATGTGAGGGCGCGTCAGTCAACAGGTCCCGTCAGCTGGGTCTACTGTATGTGAGGTTACACTTCTCATAATAATCTGGCACATCACACAACATCCTGTTTGGCCCACGGTGTGAGGAGTAGTGGGAGGGGGACTTGTGGCCGCTCGGTTCCAGTGACTCTGCACATGCACAGGAAGTGATTTTCATTCGCCAGCTCCTGACACGCCTTCACGCCGCCAGCTTTGCTGTTTTGGCTGCGCAGAAACGGAGCGAGTGCATGTGGAGGAAGATGCAGAAACAAATGTGACTCAGTTCGGTCATCGGGTGGCAAAAGCCAAAGCAAATGGAAGAGTAACACTGAAACTCTTTTGTTAGTCAGCCAACGAGTTCTAAAGTACACCGTAAACAGGAAAGTTTTGAATTTGGGAATTTTTGTTGACAGACCAACAAGAGAATTTGTGTTGAGATGGAAAAAAAAAACAGTCAAGTTGTCAAGCTTCATTTGCTTAGTGTTTGATTCTCAAAATGTGGTTCGCATCGATGGAAGAAACACACCCTACGTACAGATCAGGTTTATTTAAACATTTGCATGACATTTTCAAGGACTGTTTGTTTAATTTGTTTTAGAATTTATTATTAATATAAGTGAAATTAGTATGACATATTTAATTATTAGTAGGACCAACATTTTTGGAGAGGGAAGGCGAGACCCGGCGAGCGCATGAAGCTAACGTAGCAGTCTACATCTTCACTTGCTGACCAAAAGAGTTTTGAATTGCTCCAAACCAGTGAAAATACAAGCTAGTAAGCAAGAGAAGCAAACGTAGCAGTCTTTTTTGTTAACTTTATCCGTTGACAACATTTTTAAAGGGATACTTGACTCATTGAGTCATTTTCAGCAGTAAAAAGTTCTTATTTTGTTCAGAATTAATTTGTTAATACCTTTGCAAACTAATTTTCCACTTGCTGTCGACTGAAGATGACATCAGATGTGCTGAGGAAGTAGGTAACGACCAATTATTACTCAGTTTGCTGACCAAACTCAGAAAACAGGTGAGCCATCGTTGGTCATTTTCAGTCGACAGCAAGCGGAAACATTCGTTTTTAGAGCTATTAATTCAACATGAAAAATTATCTAATTCTGGACAAAATATGAACGTTTTAATGCTAAAAAAGGCTCAATGAGTCAACTATCCCTTTAATAACATCAAAAAGTAGCAGAGGAGAAATTGCGGGTTCTCATGCTAATGTTGCAGAAGCCCTGAGGGAAACAGGCAACTGGAGACTGAAAAAACACGGAATTCTTGTGGTGGTGTTTGGATGCTGAACTGGCAAGATAAATATGCAGAGGTGGCAAAAGCACTTACAGAATGTACTTAACATAACTATGTGAAGACAGACTGTGAGTAGTAGACTCTGAAATGAATGAATTTTTTACTCTCAATTATATACCAATCCCATTTGGATAACTGGCACAATGAAAAAAAATAATACATAAAATAGTTTCCCTCTTCACTTTCATAGTGCTCATATTAGGAAGAAAAAAAAACTAGCATGTGCTGGCTCAAGCTTTTATATCAAAACCTTGTGTCCATAGCTAAGCTAACATTGTGCACAGCTAAAGCAGCTACTAATAACTGGTGGAAAATGCACTCTTACCTCTTTTCAGAAAAATAAAACCTCAAGCAGAGGTAGCAGAAAATATATCTTAGTACTAATACTTTGTTACTGTGCTTGTCAAAAGATGTGTTGACATTATTTCGTTTAACATACATAACATAACATGTAGCCGCAGGGGAGGAAACTTTGCTTGCTTAAGAATAAAACCTTACTGTGTGATATCCCTCCTTAAAGAAAATATGACGAGATTCCTTTTTATCTGTGCTCCTTTTCATCCTTCCGCCTGATCATGTTGTCTATCTAAATAAAAGTCAGCGGGTGGTATAATGTCCCAAAGTTGACCATAGCTCCCACGGCAGCGAGGCCCGTGCAGGCATCTTCGTGAATCAACTGGTTTCGAAGGATGCCATGCACATGTTATCCAGAAGATACAAATGCAAGCTGAAGTGTTTTTGTGACTCACTGTGGTATGCCAAAGAACAATTTTTGGGCTACCCTGCCTCCCGCTTTATTTATACGGCAGTAAGGGTTTGATTGTTGTTTGTTTTCTGCTTTTGTTTTTCCTTGGTACGGTCATGGTAGTGTGCCCCAACATGAACCTCCACAGAAGACATCTGCTTGCATTTAGCTGAACAAAAGGTTCACTTTAATCCCTTCGGGAGGGTCGTCATGATTAAAAAGGAGGGGAAGCAACGGGAACAAACAAGCAAAAATTAATTACAGCTCACAAAAGTGTATTGTTCGCTGACAATTAGCATTACAAAATGTCATGACCAGCCCCAATAAAACAATCTACAATGTGATAACACTTTGCAGTGTTTTCCAAATGCAAGCTTTAGCTCACTAATTTTCAACATTAATGTTTGGATATATGACCTCCAGGACACCAATAGGCCTAATCTATAGTATACGTTTATTGCTAGATATTAAGTTTGAAGAAAGATACCCCCTAAAAGACAGCATCGTAAAAATAACAGTACATTTTACTGTATAGGGCATAAAACTGCTACTTTGAAATTCACAGTTATTACAACTTTCGCTGTGCACGCAATAAAGACAGCAATATATATATATATATATATATATTATTCTTATTTTTTATCAAGGGTTAGAATTAACACGTTAGCTGCTATGTTAGCTTCTGAGCTATGTTAGCTAGTCTACATAGTCACGCTGAACATTTTCCTAGACTGCTTTAAAGCTTATAAAATTGGGAGTCCGAGCACTGAAGCTACCTATACCAAGATTTTACTTCTTTATTGAGAGTTAATCTTCCAGTGTGGTCTGTTCATTACCGTGACGAGCCATGACATTTCTACAAGTTAGCGTGAAAAAATTTAAAAGTCTAAATGCGACGTGTTCACTGTGTGACTGCTCGTGTCTACTTAAATGAAGAGTGTCAACTTGCAGAAATCCACAGCTGCTTGGGCATAAAAAGTTGAAGCGCCTCTTTAATTTGAGAGAGAGAGAGAGAGACCATCTTGGCAGACGAGATGTTCTTTAGTGCGTGCATGTGTTTTGAACCAACCAGAAACAGAACATGTCATACAACTTACGGACCTCCAGAGGGGGGAAATGAAGACAGATGCAAGGAAAATTCTTATTTTTTTGTTACTTTTCAATGTTTATATTCTTGTTTTTTTTTTTTCTCAGATTCTGTGGAAGGTTAACTAATAAAAACAGAAATACAGTCTGTACTTTTTACTTTTACTTCTACTCCATATTCTCTTTTTAGGCAAGTATCTATCTTACATAAGTACATAGTGTGAGTACCTTTGCCGCCTTAGTAAAAGTAAAACTACCGACAGCCCCACAGCTGTGTGGATTTGCAAAGGCTCTAATTTGACCCTTGGTAGACCACAGATAAGGACTACGCCTGATGTAACCCATGCTGGTAAATCGCGAAGGGTCTTTTCACTTTACGTACAAAAACAACTGGGGATGGGTGCTGCTTTTTTTCTTTTTTGTCCCTTTTCTTTTTTTTTTACTGGTGTAACAGATCGCAAGGGAGCAGACTGGCAGTCTCAGCTGTCGTTGTGAAGCCCGTCTTCAACAGCATCGGTCTGGCGCAGCTGCGATTTCCGCATGCATCACCAACTCCCGTGAACGTATCACAAACACACGTTTCAGAGTTTTCTGTGCATGTCCACATACATTGAAATACTGCCAACGTCGCTTGAGATTGGTTCAAGAGTCAAAAACAATTAATACTTGGGAAAGACAAAGAAAGCACATTTCTCGAACGCCTACATTTTTGTCTCATAATTTGTAATAACTGGATGATGTCACAACTCTTGCAAAATTCAGAACAGTTAATAACATTTTTATGACAGTGACCGATTTCACTCTTAAACTAATTCTTCCAAATATCATGAATGAAATATTGGTATAATCACCTCCTAACCCAAATCAGGCCCAGACAGCCAGTCTCTACAACCCTCTACAGCCTCATTAAATCCTAAATCCAAAACCTGAGAGGCTGCAAACGACAAGCAGCCACTGGGCCAACGGGATCCGGTTGCACGGCCCGGGACATGTTTGGGAAGATGCCGCAAAAGGTGTAGCGTGGCCTACATGACCTCTACTTAGTGCAGTTCATTTGTTAGGCGATGAGTGGCATTGGTAGGTTCTCTACCAATAGCACCTGCTGCCCGGCCTCCGGATGAATCGGTCGTAAATCTGACGGCGTTATGAGGAAAATGGCAGCGACGCGAACTTAGCCTTTTGCTCCAGTGGGCTCAGGGTCACACATTTGGCTTTGCATTGCAAGCTTAGTTATTCCCATTGACAAGTCTCCAAGGTCCTCATTCAATAGAACTTCCACTATGGAGATCTTTGGGAAACAATTCTCCCACTTGATGTATTCTGACTGACCACTCCTGTTCTTGTATTATGAGACTTGACACAGTGACACTCGATTTAGATGTGGACAGTTGTCAGAGACTCTTAAGTAGGGGGCTTAGGACTCAAACTCAGTTGAAAGCGGAAGGCCAAGGACAGTGAGGAAAAACTATTCCGAGGGAAAGGCTAGGGATTGCAGTATTTCTCCCGTGCGGAGAATATTCTGGCAAGTGCTTGGAGAGCTAAACCAACTGCAGCCATCATAGAGACAGAGGAGAGAATGAGAGATTGTACAGAACAGGCGCAATGCAGTATGTAAGAGCTTCGGACTAACGTGGCATTCGCTGTCACACTTGTGATAATCATAAAAGAGTTACTACTCGGAACAGAGGGTACAAGAACAGCTTAATGTGGGCACATGCTGCTTTGCCATATCGAAATACAAAAAGTTTCCATTTTAACTGCACCTCGGGAAAGCCATAGGTCATCGATGTAAATTTACATATGCAGTTAGCGACCACAGCACACCTGTCTTTCAGCCAGAGTAAGACACTCTAGACCAGTAGTGGGCAAACTCGGTCCTCAAGCAGGTTTTGGAGGTTTCCCTGCTGCAACGCAGCTGATTCCAATCAACAGCTTTTGCAGAGCTTGCTGATGAGCTGATCGCATATCATCAGCAAGCTCTACAGAAGCCTGATGCTGATCCCGATTATATGATTCAGGTGTGTTGGAGGAGGGAGACATGGGGGAAAAAAGGCTTGTGATGCAACATTTTATTAGTTAGTCCAAGCAAAGGTTTGAATACTGATTCCTGTGGGGTACGTAATAAGTTGACAGCCTTCAATAAAAATATGTCGTTAAAACCAATTCCTTCAGTTTAAACTGTCACAATAGATTCATCATGAGGACACCCGTTCATGAACATAGGCGGCGAAAGTGCAAATGATACTGGACATGCCAAATGCATGTTTGGGACAGAGGGTCCTCACTATTTGGTTTTAAGGAATTGCACACTCGTAAAGCCACGCTCTACTTTCATCTCCTCATTTGCCCACTAATCAAAGTGGGCTTTGCTCATAATCGCGGCTTTGTTGGGAGCCGTCTTCAGTTTCCCAAATGTTTCATACTGACGCGTGAGTTTTGACGAGCGAGGGTGCGATCCAAGCCCTTGGCCGAAATATGGAGAAGGTGATAACAGACTTTGGCCAGGGTGTGCGTGGGTTGTGTGGTCACGGAGGCTCTTTGGAGCCACGGGGCAGCTGCCTCTGCGTGCGCGCTCATCTCCGTAACCCCCTCTTGTGATGACAACAAAGAGGACAAGCGAGAGACATCAATCTTGCATTTTGACAGGTGTCAGATGACCCGACAGTTGTGCAATCGAGAAGACGGAGGTGGCAGGGGCCAGTGTCTTTCAATACTTTCCAAACGCAATCCTTGATAGGGAATTGCGTGCCAAAGAAATGCCAAAGCCAACAAGACAACAAACTTTAAAATATAATGGCCGTCAACACTTCCTTGGTTGAGCGGTGATGAATGATTTCAAGTTTAATCGGTAATCTGTTTCCACATTGGTTATCTTAACTGGATTTTCCTTGCATGCTGTTTCGTGTCTAAGGTCCAGATGGAAAGATTTTTTTCACTCTTTAAAACAAATGTTTGGGTTGTTTTAAGAGGGATTTACTCAATCTGCTTCAGAAATCGTATTTGTTAAACCTGCTCAATAGTTACGATAACTAGTCATTGTGTGTGGTTAACGCCAAGTTCGGCTGAGCCACAGCTCAGCGATTGTGACGTGCTACAGAAAAACACGATTAGGTAGCAACCTGTAAGCTCATGCTAGTTCTTCTTTGAATTTAATTAGTTTGGATACCATCTTGAGTACACAACAGTAGCACAAGTCATATGAGGACTCTCTCTCACATTTTAAAAATCTGTTAAAATGTTGAAAATCGGTACGTGCGTACCCTGCTGAGCAAAACAGTTTTTTGCCATTTAAAGAAAGCTTAAAAAAAATACTACCACCACCAACAAATAAAGTACCTTTTTCAAACAATTGACTCTTTTCTTCGGATTAAATGATGATTCATGGCACAGCCAGTAAGAGACGCTTGGATATTTACAAGCAGTAACAACAACCAGATGCTCCAAAACAGAGGTCGTTTGACATAAAAGGGAAGGATTTACCACACAGCCAGTTTGATTCTGCTCTCCAGAGACCCTGTGCAAGTTTTCACCTGATTATACAACATTCTATTGTTGCAACTGCAGTAGCAAGACTTCTTGGCAAAGGTTGTAGAAGTACTCACACTGTGGACTAATAAATACAGATAATTGTGTAAAAAAAGTAGAAGTACGGATTTAACTCCTGTACTAACTCCCCTAAAACAAAATAAATAAAAAGTGTATATTGTACTACTATAAATGTACTTTACAACAAAAGTAAAAACGATGTTTTCAAATGTAACGGGTAAAAAAAAAAAAGTCCACAGAAAAAACAACTAATGCACGGAACTTCGCACCACTGCCCAAGACAATGTCCCTCAAAGGAGTTGAGTTACGAGGTGCAATACTGAAAGACCGTTAGCAAGTAGACTGACACCTCCAACAGGTGGCGAGGATGCAAAGTGGAGGGTGTGCAGTGTTGTGAACTGGTTTATCCAAACACAAGAGAGAGACTGAGATGGTGTCAAGGGGACTTGCTGAAAATAGCCGAGAGTGGCGTCACCGGCGTCCAGACAGCAGGCAGGTTACTGGTCCACTGACATGGATCAAAGTTTGATTGTAGATGCTGTATGGAGTCAAGGTCGCACACTTAGGTCCACACATGACATTCTTAACTAAGGGGTCAAACGGTTTAAAGGCGTACAGGCAGAGGTGGGGGATTTGAGTCACATGACTTGACTCGAATCCGATAAAAGACACCAATTTTAATTTTTGGTCAAGGCAACTTTTCACCTCTGTATGTCTTCTGTTCTTTAAATGTACTGTCTATGATCAATCTTGTGCGGTTTTAAACTTCCACGGGTTCGACATCCCCCATGACCCTTCTAAGACCAAGGTGGAAACGCAGACAGTTCTCTGGATTGTTTGGAAATCCCTGTTGTACGTTTACATGCAGGCAACAACCCTCTTGCAGTCCTCAACCTTCAGGGTGAAAAAAAAAGGATTTTTTTTTTCATGTCAAAATTGAAAGGGTTAAGAAACAAAAACTGCCATTTTGGTGAAGATATTGCTCTTGTACAAACATGACCTAAGTTCAGGAAATGAGAAAAGACTTTTGAAATCCATCTATCTGCTCTACTGGATATCCTGTTCCGGACAGAGGGGGGCACAGTCAGCTTCGCAGGAAAATCTGATCATGTTTGAATGATGGCGAGTTCTTTGTTTGTTGATGGACTTTATAAACGAAGGGAAGATGGCAGGATGTGGCGCAAGCTATCAGCAGCGGCATTTCCAATGCAAATACACACAGTGGCCGTTTTTTTGTTCTCCATGAAACATTAGCCTCGGGTGCAGACAAAATGAGTGCAAGCATTTGCCACATTGAACACACCATATCAGACTTTCCTGCAGCGTAAACACAAACCGTAATGACTAATTAAAGCTTCAAGCATGGTGGTCTCTCTTGTTCAGTCTGTGAATTTTGTCTGGCTTTGTTGTGATTACTTGTCATACACGAGGCATCAATCTAATCATTTCTAAACCACTTGTACTCATTAGGGTGAATGAACGTGTGAAACAAAGGGAAACATTTGAGCCTTGGCAGGCTTTGTCGAGTTCAATCATTACGTGTCCTGATCCTTTGTTCCTATAGGGGGTCCACGGTTTACGATGGAGTTCTGTTGCTACGGCGGCGTCAAGATTAAAGTGGAAATTTGCATTTAAAAAAAAACACCCTAGTTCCAGTATGCTGTACTTACTGGGAAAAGAGAGTCACACTATACGATCAAATAAATCTGAAATCAGATTTTCAATGTTGGTGATATGTTCTTCCTTATTATTATGATTAAGTTCTGAAGTTGTGTCTCTCAACATAATTGCAACCCTGTCACTTTTTAGCCATCTAGAAGAGAAACAAAACTGAGCGAGGAGAAATTACGGTACATCATTAACGGTTATCGGCTCTGATCTTGGGCAGACTTTAGGCAAGTTTTCTCTTCTATTTTTCATAGTTTTTCTTTGTTTTCAGTCGTGATAGTGTGTCACACAAACCAATGCAACCCTGTCACATATATTATCCAGCATAGCAGCTAACAGATGCTTGAGCGAAACCTTTTAACATTAGCATGATTTACTAACATGTTGCTGCAATTACAGTAACACAAAATTTAAATGAGTTGGCAAGTACAATTTGAACAACCTAGGTGAACGGCGTTAGCCACCGCGTAGTGCAGACGTAGCATCAACAATATGAAGAACATTCCACAGGAAGTGCACATGAACTCCGAGCACTGCATTGAATGGCCAATGGAGAAGCAAATGAGCCAGGACGATGACAAGAAGAGAAGCCGACCAAAACGTTTATACCGCAGACTATTAAACACTGTTACAACGCAAGCGTTCTCAGCCTCCATTTAGACGTCAACTGATAAGCTTCCGCACTTTATAAAACATAACCCGATGAAAAGAATGTGTGTCGGCAAAGCAAATCCCCTTGTCAGCATCAATATGGCGACTGTTTTAACGACAAACACGTCCATGTTTTTTGGGCAATCTAGAAAATCCCTTAATAGAGGTCTCGAATGACAGAAGTCAGAATTGCAACCGCCGCTTCCTCATAGGGCATTCAGGAATGGGAAAATTACAAACATCCAGCCATTTTCTATAAACGTGTCTTCATTACGGAGCTGGAGTTGATGCTAGCTGACTTTTGGCGACAAGTGGTGTACACCCTGGACCCTGAATCACCAATTCCACTCCTCGAGGTCCTGAGCTATGCAGGTTTGAGATATTTCCGCCTACCAACACACCTGATACTAACGATCAGGATCGTTATCGGGGATGCTGATGAGCTGATTATATGAATCAGATGTGCTAGTGGGCGGAAACATCTCAAACTTGCAGGACTCTGGACCTCGAGGACCGGAAATGGTGAACCCTGATTTAGAGATTTCAGTGCATCTCCCCAATAAAAGACAATTCCATTCATATCTTAAAACGTATGGTGTGCTAAGATTTAAAAACGGTTATATTTTCAAGTGGAATGATTCGATTTGGTTCTATTCAGTGGGATCACGATTCCCTTCAATATTGTACCGCTCAGTTTGAGAGGGTATGATGCATAACCGGCTGTTCTGCCCTTATGTTCTACCCATAGCAAAATAAAAAATAAAAATACAATTTGCCAGTCTCATGCAACATTTTACAAGCTATACTTTATTAACTACATTAAAAATAAAAACTAATATCATACATTTATAATAGCTTTTTTTTTATGTTTAAGTGTCTTTGAATGCGTGTTTTTTATGATTCCCACCGCCCCGACTATTCATAACATTTAACATAACAGAATTTCAGCTTTTTTTCCAAACCTTTTTATCTTTATTTTTAAATGCTAACTTTTATTATATTATATTCATTTATATTTTTTATTTTAATTTAATTTTACATACTGTATATCTTATACCGTGTTATTGAGAATCGTGAATGGATGTAGTGACATCGTCATCGCTAATATCACACAACTGCAGTCAATTAGCAGTCCTACTTTCATCTGTGGTCCACGAGCTGTTACTTTTTGCTTCCAGCACACAGCAAAAACACTTTTGGCTTCCCACCCGCACACTTTTTGGGGGGAGGATTTTACATGTCGTCCTTGCGGCTGAGTGGCATTCCTGTGGGTGTTTCCTGCCACACAGACAAGACCAGGTTAAGTAAAGTCCTTATTTGCCAAGATGTGTTTATGAAACGAGCCATGTGACAATCATTAAGTCATTCAAATCTATTTTTTCTTCCACACTTGTCAGGTTTTATCAATGTGTGTGTTTGTCCATTTATTAAAGTTTGAAATTTGTGCTTGCATGTTTTCACAGCATGTAGCGTTAGTTTATGTATTTTATCCAACAATATGTTTGCTGTTTTGGGGATAAAAATGCAGGGAATTTCACATTTTTAATTGACTAGTGATAACACTTAATAAATAAAATAAAAATACTATTACTACACAAACTAATACAAACATTGGTAACAACAACGACGGCAACAATGCCTGTCTGAGAAAAGTTTATACAGTGTTTTGTACATGTTTGTAAATTGGGTTTTTTCTTCATTTATTATTATTTTTTTATCTACAATGTATATAAATGCTTACAGTATACATTTTAAATCCCTATCTTTTCAGGCAGTGATGATATTCACACGAACACACCCACGCCAAAAGGGAGCGCACAAGCTACGCCCCCCTTCTCAGTTGCATACGCACATGCATGCATACACGCACGCGCACAGTCCCACAGACACGTGCGCGCGCACATGGGGGCAGCCATAAGTGAGCCAGTTGCGCCTGCACATCACACACACGCACACATCCGCACACACTCTCGCGCAAGGAGCACTACAGTGGGACGACTTTTGACGTTTTTTTTAGATGCTGCCGAATATGAGGCAACGTCAACGCTGAACAAAAAAAAGCTGACCGGTAAGTGACTTCTTCTTCTCCGTTTAGCAGTAATCACTTTGACATAACGTAAACGTTCGGCATGCTGCGATCAATTATGAGATCGTGCGCAGTGATGTGTGAGCGGGCAATTAGAGAGGAGGGTAAAATGATTTATGAAGAAGGCCGCATGACTTTCGCTTTGTAGTAAAGCGCAGTGAGAATGAGCTCCAAGTGAGTTAGTAAAAACGCATGCAGTGGTTCTCAAAAAGGTGGGTGGCGAGTTTAAAAGTGGCCCGCAGGCTTGGTCTGGGTGTTCATGGAGAGCTAGTTAGGAAAATAAATATTTTATGCAAACACCATGTCTTTATAAAAATAATAATAATAATACATTTTCAATTGGCATCATTGTATCACTTTATTCATTTAAATGTATCAATAATTCCATTAAAACATTATACACATATAATTTATAAAAAAAAAAGATTTCCTTTTTGAGTGTGTATTATTTAGTCAATATATATTTTTCAACCTTTCTTTTTTCATTATTATAGTTTTATGACTGAATATTTATATTAGTTTAGTTTTAGCTTTGTTTTTTTATTTGCGCTGTTTTATCAGTTTTGTTTTGTTTTAAAAATTGTCATTTTGAATTTCTGCAATGTGTTGTTTTTTTCCTTCAAATTTATAAATTTATTTATTTTAGGCTTCATTTTAGTAGTTTGCATTTATAATGTCATCAATGTTCAAATGACATTAAATATATTTTTGGGGGCAATTGTAATTTTAACTTTGACTATTACTTTTTAATTATTGACTTAATGATTGTGGAAAAATTGTGGAACATTCAAACAAAGTTTCAATTCAGTGGACTGCTTCAAGTTTGTTTTATCAGGCTGTTATTTTATCAGAAAGTTGTGAGTGCAAACTTCACCCACTCCATCTACAGAACAAACAGTCACATGGTCAAATATAGTCCCAGGGATTGTAATTTAAAAAAAAATAGTTTATATATAAATTTATAAATCCAAATGCTTCAGGTTTTGTGGACAGGGAAATCTATTCTTGGGGTCCACTCATGTCACTTTCTCTTGCAGGATTCAGTTTGTTTTTCTTTGATAAACAGCAGCTGTCCATGACAACACACACATGCACAAAATGATAAGGAGTGTCTGTATTTACATATGCTGGTAGACTTGAGGTATATTAATGTGTTTTCATTTTGCCCCGGTATCCTGTTGCGGTTGCTCATATGATAAACATAAAACCAATGAGAGTCTGTAACATTGAGCTCATTGCTTGAGAGAGGCAACACTAACTGCACACTAAATTACAAAACAAAGGCCTTGACAGAAAGTTAAAGGTAATGATCGAGCTTCTCACACTGTGCAATTGTGTTGCTGTCATTACGCTGAAGTCCCGTAGGTGTCAGAGGCGTTTGTTTAATGTAGTCGCCAAGTGTCAAAGCAAATCAAGAAGAAGGCATTTCAGGACTTTAGCCCCATCTTGTGGCATCTTCGATCATTATAGAGAACGCGAAAATGTGATTTTAAGCAAAAAGCTCATGATATGTTTTGCACACAAAAAAATGTGACAATGTCAATTTGTGAATTGCGAAGTTTACTGTACAGCATTTTCATTCGCATGAACGGGGATCATTTTGACAAAGTTGTCAAAGAAACACCATCGTTTTTGCTAGGTTGTTCTTTAAGTGCAATCAAAATGAGTTTAAAAGACGGCCTCCCCCGACCCTTTTGGTTAACACCATCTTATCTCCATGCAGACTACAAGGCCCAAAGGGAAAACGCAAATGGCAACTGTGCATATTTTGCAAGTATAAAGCTATAACTCATCGCCGGCCTGTTGCCGGCAGACCAAAATAGAGTTAGCCCTACTTCAGCTGATGGCGTCCTTCTCGTGTGCGAACACGGCGACGACAGTTGCGTTGGGAAGTGAGTCAACGCAAGGATGGCTGTCTGACACTCGGCTGTACTTTATATCTCGCAACCCGTAAAAACAGAGTCATTATGCAGTTGTGGGAAGGTTTGAATTGAAGGGAATGAGAAATCACAGTCAACAACGGTCAAGGAACATGACGTTTTGAGGTTACCACAATAATGTTTTTTGTTTCATTGTTATATGAATCCGATATGTTATATATATCGATAGACTGTGGCACTTAGAAATACGGGTTACGTCGCCGTATCCTGTTAGGCAGGATCTTTGAGTGTTACAGAAAGAACACAGCTGAGGTTTTCAGAGAATAGCTGAGGATAGGTTCCACAAAAAAAAACTCAAAGAGGTAAATTTGTGAATAGCGATACGATAAATCAGTTTACGGTGGTACTGGCATTGAATTCAGGTTAAAAAAAAAAAGAAGTCTGTTGCGACACAGGACCTCCTCTGAGTTCTAAGCAGAACTCAACAAAAGGTCAGACTGAAGCAAAGCAGTTGTTTTCGTTTAATAAGGCAAGGAGGAATCCGCATAGCTTATCTTCTCTAAGGCCCTGTTGTCCGTCTTAACCGCCTCAGCGTGTCTTGACAGGGTAGTCAGTGGAAGGGTTGTTGCGTTTCAAAAAACTAGAAATCACTCGAATGGACATTTGCAATGGATTGTTCCAACGACATTGCGGGCAAATGTGATTCCGATTCCCGTCGTGGCATACCGGCCAAAATAATCTAGTCCTTGAATGGAGTGGACTATTTGTTCTCGGGCACTTAGAGCTGCGTATCAAGTTGTAGGTCCATTGTCTTAGAGCTGCGTATCAAGTTGCAAGTCCATTGTTGATTACATGAAATTAAACTACAGCTGTTAGGGTGCCTTTCTATGTAAGGACTATTTAGATCTGCAATGTCTAAGTCCAAGATATACAATGAAGTTATTTTCCAGTGGAGGTCCTGGACGAATAGGAATAGATACAGGAACACCGTTCAAAACCACCTTCACAAAAATCTTTATATTTTCTGGGGTGTAAAACTCTGGACCTATACACCAATCAGACAGCACCTCCTATTAAGTTAGGAGACTCATAAGTCGAGTTGCTGGACCAAGACCTACGTATCATTTAATATGCTAATTCTGATCTGGTTTACAAAACATATAGATTCTATTTTCATCATTTTAAAAAGGTACCCAAGAACATTTTCTTCGCTGGAGTTTAGCGCTTATTATTCATGCTACTGTGATTGTCATCAAGTTGTCAAATGTGAGGTCTTTAACGATCAGTTCTACTGTTGCAAATCCATTAAAAGGTCCTCACAAGTGTTGTAGCGGTATGCGTTTGTGAGCAAATCCAGAGTTGACTGATTAAAAGGCTAAACATGACACAGGCTCCCCTAAGAGGCTAAAATCTCGGTGATTAGGCTGCCGACAGTATGTTGTGAAGCCAGAGGAACAGCTGCACATGGTTATCAATAGAGACCATTGAAACAGACGTCGCAACTCTGGAAGTGAGCTCTTAACGATGTGACAAGGAAGAAGCTATGCTTTGGGTATATATGGTACACATAATGCATAGTCTTGAATCTTATTTCGTACTTTTAATTGCATAAACAAAATGTGGCCACAAGAAGAAAGTGAAGCTGGTGAATCGCTGTTAAATGATGTCCCAGGCAGTTGCCATGATGTTTTGTGAAGACTATTAATAAGCAATTGCGGGGTGGTATGACAACCCCTGATGACTTTGTCCTCCTATTACATGTCAGTGCTGTTCAAACACAACACCAGAAAAACACGTGAAATGCCGTTTTATTTTTTTCAGTAAGTGTTAAACAAATGCAAATGAGACACCCCAGATGGATCGGACAGAAGTAAGAAACTCCAATTCCAGGACTGTGTTGCTCCCGTGTACAGTACACAGGCACCTTCCAGCCTCTGTTACGGCTTGGATATAACTTCAGATGGTGGAATAGGTACAGAAAATATAGTGTAATGGGACACAGGCCATCACTTCTTTAATGATACTACCGCCGAAGGTGGATTACTGCATACATGTGGGAATATATGGATGGTATGACTCCCCTCACACACACCCCCACACACACACACACACACACACAACCCCCCCCCCCCACACACACACACACCCACACCCCACACACACACACACACACACACATTCTGTGTCTGTACAAAAACAGGGAAAAACCAGAAAGCAATTTAAAAGGGTACACCGTGTACCGAGGGAGAGATGATATCGTGGCTCACAGCGAAATGTGCATGTTGTCAGGAGGTATGAGCTGTCTTAGTACCCGGAGACAGAAAGGCCAGAGCTGACACAGATTTGAACCCGTAACTGCGACAGTACCAACCACTGCTATATGTGGCGTACGGAAGAAAGGGTTCTAATTGCAGTTTGCAGAGGAAGCTTATTGTCCGTCTGTTTTACACTTCCTTTTCAACGTGATCCAGATGTTCCAACTACTGTCATGCAAGTGAACATCTCCAAGAGGGCTGCGATATGTAAAGAAGAAAAACAGTCCACCATTTTACTACTGAAAGGAGCACATGTGAATGCCACGCTCTTGAAATATGCAGGCTAAGCTTAGTGGATGATCAGTTGAGGCTGGAGCCTTCAGGAAATTGCACCCTGAAAGCCAATGACAACAAAGTGCCAGGAACAGAGAGAGCAGCGTGTTCGTAGTGCTTATGAAGGAGGAGGAAAAGGAGGGGGTGGAGGCGGGGAGGGGTGAGACAGATCAGTTTTGATACTTTCCAAAATAGTAGCAAGGATATACACTGAGACCACCAATGTGATAGGGCACACAACTTTTGAAATCACAGTCATAAGCAGTCGGTAGTTTCCGTTCTACCCGAAGTCCATGAAGATGACACTGGTGATTTGATCCCTTGCATATTTCAGGACTCTGCCAGAAATTTATAGTTTTGTGTCGTTTGAGTGTTCTGTTATGTTTGGAAAGCTCAACTCAGACTACTATTGCAGATGCCATTGCTTTATACTGTACCACTAGTTTAATGTGGCGTATCAAAAGACACATTTGACAGCAGCGTGTTTATTCTGGACTTGGTTCAAATGAATACCATTGTCACGTGTAATAAATGCAAGCAAATATTCTCATGTTAGGCTGATCTGGTATTAACTTCACAATGTCCAGCCAAGTCAGTGTTTTGGAGCTTGAGAATTCATATCTTCAGATTAGATGACAAAGAAATTACAGACTAGAATGATCGGTTGCGCACAGACCAACTTCAGTTTTTAAACTTGGTGTAAATTACTGTGCAATTTTCTGCAGCATAGACAATGGTGAGTGGTAGAGTGGCAGTCAGGTGACCACAGGAAATCCGCCCTCTACGCAAATTAGGAGCAGTGGCTAAATACGCCCTCTACGCAAATGAGGAGCAGTGGCTAAATAAAAACAGCTTGTGTTTGATGCCTGACACTATTTACACATTGCCTTCCACTGCCTTTAGAGGCTGCTCCTTTATTTTTTTCTTTCAGCAGTTTCATTTACTCTCAGTTGCTTCAGGTATGGCTGTGCTCTCTTATCTTATCTCACCTTAATTTAACCCTAGAATACCACTGAACCCATTCAAGATGTTCTACTTCTCGTTGTCTTACTAGTTTTGTACATTCTAACCTTTTTGAAGAACTCCTGACCGGAATGGAATATTTTACTGTTCTATGAAAGTTTTAGTTGCCTGGCCTGCCAGTGGGGATGTCCAGAGCCACAAGATCAGTCTCTCGGTCTCGGAGCCACTCGAGATCCCGGTCCCGAACGCGCTCTAGATCCCGGTCCACCTCCCAGTCCCGAAGAAGTCGCTCACGATCCCGCTCCAGGAGACATCGTTACAGGTAAATGCCACCTATTTGCATAACTTGTAAAAAATGGTTTTGTTGTGTTTCTTCCTTAGGGTGATAACATTTTATAGCTTTTCCCAATTTATCTTGCCGTTAATCAACTCTCCACTGATTGGTTAGCCCTCATTACCGGCAAGCATAGAGTCAAACAGGAATTGAGTAGAGCCCTCCTCCTCTGTTTGGCCCATGTGACACAGCTGGAGTGTAAGCGCAACTCACTGCCATTAAGTGTGCAGAGCAGCTCAGTGTGCTGCCTTGTGAATCACTCGGTATTCCAATGAAAAAAAGGACGTGGTGAGTTTTTTTTTGTTGCCTTTTATCAATCTTTAATATCTCTTTCATGTCTTTTATGTTGCTGCTGGTTGGGTGCGTTTGTTTATTTTGGCATACTTAGGTGGCTTGTAGAGTTCAGTCGTATCACATTTCCATTGGTGGTGTAAATGAGAGTACAATACCATGCGTTTGAAAAAGTTGGGGGAAAACTCTGAAAACATTTCAAGTATTGAGGTCTACACGAAAAGCTTGAAAGAGAAGATGTTAATGTCTACACCAGATGTGAAACATCCATACATCAAATGTACCAATGGAGAGTCCTAAAACGCGGTTCGTGCACAGATACTCGAGATATACTTTAAGATCATGGCGAGAAAATGCAGACTACTGTATATTTTATGTCGAGGGTAGAGTGGTGCACATAAGAACACCAGAGCCACCATGTGGACTATTGTGACACTACACATTGGTATTCTGAAAGTCCATCTTTTCTGCACTTGAGGTTCTGGACCAGTAAGGACAGAAATGGGAACGTCTTCCGTAACAACGTATTAAAAATATACGTGCACACATAGTATCTGGGGTGATGTATGATTGAACTATCACCATCTTGCTGTTTTTCCCACTTCATTAGTCTCCAAGATCGCAATCAATCATCTCTCTGTTTTTAGGTCATTTCATCATCATCCACAGAGTTTGTAAACACTTTAATGAGCCTATTGTGACAAAGTAGAAAGTTCATACACAAGTTTTTAAATGTAGCGAGTAAAAATGTTTTTAAAAATCATCAGAAAAATGAATACTCAAAGCACGGATACTTGAAGAAGCAACCTTACTTCCAAAGCCCATTAAATGACTATTCCGTATACCAGGCCAGGTCTACAGACCATAACCAGCCTTTAAATGTGATTTTCTTCTTCTTCCAGCTCTAGGTCAAGGTCTCGATCACGGTCCCGGTCAAGATCTCAATCACCATTTTATAACCGCGACAAGAAATACCAGAACAGCCGTGAGTTCCGGGGCTACCAACGTGGCTTCCGGAGGCCGTACAACTTCCGAGGCAGAGGACGGGGCTATTTCTCACGAGGACGATATCAGCGTGGTGGTGGTGGTGGTGGTGGTGGTGGTGGTGGTGGTGGAGGAGGCGGGAGAGGCTACAACAACAACAACAATAATTTTCGTAACAACTGGAAAAATTACAAGCAGAACCCCCAGAAGCAACAAAAGCAGCAGCAACAAAACCAGTCCAGAGGGCGAGCCTACCTTCAGAAATTCCCTCGAAGCTCCCCGCCTCCCGAATATTCCCGCCACTCTGACCGATCCCTTTCTCCATTATCCCGGCAATCTCAGCATTCTAATGCATCCTCTCATGGCTCGTCTCCCAAAGCCATGTTGGTAGCTAATCAGCGTTCCAACAATGCAAAAGAGGAGCTCTTGGCCTCCAAGGAGGCCCAGAAAGAAAGGGAAGATGGGGAGCAATTAGAGGCGGGAGATGTCCAAGAAGGTCAAAGCGGTGGGTCAACTGAGGGGGGCTGGCAAGTCCTGACAGAAGGCAACAGCAGTCCAAAGAAAGTCAGCCCAGAAAATCCTGCTGTCAATGTTCAGAACAGCCAAAACTCAAACCAGGCTGGTACCTCATTCCAGAACCCAAATGACACCAACAATGGTGCCCCCTCTTGGCAGACAGTGTGTACTGCACCCTCTCCCAAAATTTTGTCACAGGAAGCACTAAACCAAATGATTTCCAGCCTTGACATTTTCAAGAGCGAGGAATTCCTAGACGGAGATAAAACGGCCGTCTCCATTGCTTTCAGAAAGTAAGACAAGTTTATTCTTTTGTTATTGATAATCATCAGTTTGCATGCACACAGAGTTGTTGTATGTAAAGTTGCGTTAGATGTGTCTCTCTCTTTTTTGTTACCTTTGTTTAGGTTTCTAAAGGAGCACAATAAAAAACCTAAATCTACTTGGGAAAACAGGAGCACAGATGCAAATGCTGTAGACGAGGATCAATCCAATATAAATGGTCCAACACATGCAGGTGTCACTGAACCACCGTCAAAGCGCTCCATAGAAGACCTGAATGGCAAAGTGGCTTTAAATCATTTACTAAAGGATTCTCCTTCTCCGTCTGATGAGGCGGATGAAGAGATACTCTTCAAGCCACACTCAAAGTCACTAAACAAAGACAGGCTCAATGGGGACATCAACAACTCTAATCCAAAGGTTGTTAATTTGTCCAGAGAGCCATTTGATGAGTGCTTTGATAGATGGCAAAGTGTGGCCTCCTCACAGGGAGCCGACGGTGAACCCAACGCCCAAGGAGAGGAGAGGTACACCGCTCCTAAATCTGCCGCCATTGCTCGACGGGAAATGTTGGGAACATTTGAAGAGCTGGGTTGCAAATCCAGCAAAATATCTAGATCTCCCGCCACGCCATTTTTCACGCCACTGTTGAGGCGGAACTCTGACAGGGAAATGTTTATGATGACAGAGGAGAACTCATCACTGCTGTCCTTGAGAAAACCTGAGACAAAGATCAATGTCAGAATGGATTTCCTTGGAGACAGCTTGATAGGGTAGGCTATAGTCTTCTTGTTTAGACACTTTGCTATAAACCCTTTGCTGTATGTATAATTGATTTGACTAACACAATAATTTCTACTGTGCTCAGCGCTTCCGAGATTTTAGCTCAGGAACGACAGTTGTCTCAGGACCTCGTGCTATCCTCTAAGAGGGGCCAAGAGTTCCGCTCCATTTTTCAACACGTTCAGACTGCTCCGTTGCAGAGAGCTCCTTCCGAGCTGTTTGCTCAGCACATTGTGGCCATCCTGCACCACATCAGAGGTGAGAGGATTGAAGTTTAATCCATTGTGTTTACATTCTAGGATTGTTTGCAAAAACACAATCTGGAAGTCATAAATACTTTTTCACAGTGTCTGTCAAAGCCGTCACTTTTCGCTTGCTGTTGTGTATGGAAGTTACAGACATGATGAACCTTCCGGACTTCTATGTTAAGGCCTAGATACACCAATCCGACGTTGGCTAAATGTGACCGATGCCTACCCCCTGTGGCATCGGCATGTCGCATAGAAAAATTATGTAAATACACACCGCACCGACCCCGCTTATTACGTACCTTCAGCACATGCACGAGAAGTAATTCCCCTCCATTCAATCGGCGGCAGCAATCATTATTCCTAAAGGCAGCCAGAAACCTCTTTACGGGGGTGGGATATAAAATTGTAAACAATGCATACTGGTTACTTTTACTAATTACAAACAGTTGCTATTCTTCTTGTTTTGACTCTATTGTTTTGATCAGGTCATGTTCAATAAAACATACATGATTAATGTAACTGCATTGGATTCAATTATATTTTTTCCGCATTAATACTTCTGAGAATGTCTTCCATATAAAAGTAAAATTGGTAGTAAAACTGCATGAAATCCTTAACTGAAATCGAAAATGAATGTGAATCGTGAATCAAATCGGGTTCTTCTGAATTGAATCAAATCGATTTTGGAAATCTGAATAGATACCCAGCCCCAGCCGGCCCAACGCTGTCCGACTCCTGACGTCGGATTGGTGTGTCTAGGTCTTTAGTTAAACATCAAGGACCACTGTATACAGATGCAGTGTAAAAAGAGATTGGTTTTAGGTCTATCCTCCTCTGTGAAGCCTTACAGGAAGTTTAAGTGCAAAACAATAATGGTTGCTAACTTGCGTTACTTATTCCAGAAAAACTGACGTGGTATAGTGTTGCCTATTTTATGCAGAACGTTAAAGGAGGAAGAATAATGCCTTCACTCTTTACGCAGCTCAGCACTTTGTGCCTTCCCGAATGACTCTTAACGAGCGATTCACCATGTACCAAAGACAAGCTGCAGAGAGGGAGAGCATGAAGCTGAGAAAAAGCCCAGAAATTCACAGGTAGAGTCACCCTTATGAGTGAACAACTCTCACCCTTCAGTGTGCTGTGGCTTCACCTCCTATTTTAAAAGCAGCCTTCAGGTATTTCTCTCCACTGTCCTACCTGAACTGTTGTTTGTTTTCTTTTTGGTTGGAGGTCAGTTCTTCATTCTTCATTGTCCTGTCGGATGTTGTCTCCATAGGCCAGTGTGGCTAACAAATCACACTGCATGGTGTCTTAATGGTTTTGTTGTGTCATCCCTTGCAGGAGAATTGACGTATCACCAAGTGCTTTTAAGAAACACTCACAGATTTTTGAGGCAATGAAAAGCCCAGAGGATGGCACTAACAAGGTGACTGAATATTTTGCACTTTGACGTATAAACCGGGCAAACAAAACGGCAAACCAGTGAGCAAGCCAGATGCCTTTAGAGTGCTCGCCCTCCCATGAATGAATGACAATGTGGCATTTTGACTTTCTGTTGTGAGTTGGGTATTATGTTGGCACAAGCCTAACTGAGGCTAATGAATAAGATAAAAGTCAAAACGTGGATGCCGCTGTGCCCAAGCTGTTCAAGGGACTAATTGTCTTTGTAAGTATCAAAACAATGGAAATATCTAAAAAGAGCAAGAAATTGCAACTCTAATTTCAACACTAAAATTATATTTTTATACCAATGCATAAATATTGTTTACAACTTAAACTCAAGGCTGGTAAATCCTGAGTGTCTTGTTTGAATTAGATAATACATGACTGTCCTACATAGAGAGTATATTTAATTACGACCCGAACCTGTAAGGAGATTTGCGGGTAGTCCATATCCATGCGATGCTGTTGAGTAGTCTAATTTCTCTCCATGAGCACCTGAAGGAATCATGTTGTTTTAAAATAATCCTAACCTTGCCAAGCTTTGAATGAAGACCATAAATGCAATTGCGCTACCAAAAGCTAAACTTATTTTTACTGGACAGTTTAGTTGTGTTCACACTTACCTAGCTCTTGTTGCCATAGACAGTCTGTTCTGTTTTGCATTGCTCAGGATGTTGGGGAAAAAACGAAGGGTGACGCGATGGACCTGCGCTTGGATATCGAACGGCGTAAGAGATACTCTAGCCGCGAGAGAGATTACGATCAGGACGGGGTTGGAGAGTCCCCAGACACTAGTCAAGAGAAATCTCAGGAAAAGTTCTCCAAGAAATCAAAGTATGTGCAACAGCCCCATCCTTTTGAGATTTTCCAATAAAACTGTGAAATATTGCTGGAATGTGCACGTACCATTTCCGCTTGTAGGATCAGTGAGAGCAAGTGCTCTCGCTCCAGGTCGTCTTCCTCATCGTCCTCCTCCAAGTCCCATGTGGATGATGTGCCCAAGTCCGAAGTAAAAAAAGACGGCTTTAGCAGGGCTCGGCTTGCGCCGACGGAGACGTCTGCGGAGAAAGAAACACAGTGGAGAGAATTTGTAAGTTTCAGACTATTTTGATAACTAGGGCTGATGATGGCCAATTCTAAACACTTCCGTCATTCTTGTCATGACATGAGCCCAATCACGACCAAAAACTATGTGCTTTAAGCAGCCTCAATAGCAGTCAAGTCCCGGTCAAAGCACGGGTCCTTTTTAATTTTCTTTCATAACTTCACGTTTCTGCCCTTGCTTTCCTCTCTGCTAATTCACACCTGAGAATAGCGCTTTAAGCGACCTCACCAAGTGGCCGAGCATCAGTCAAATCGTTGGTTGGCTTGATAGGTGGAATTATATAGGCAAGCAAAAAAATTGGAATTGGAATACCGCCAACAGGTTCTAGAAAGAAAACAGTTTTCTATCAGCATCCCTCAAGGCACCAGTGTCTGAGGGAATTCTGCAATTCCAAGACTGGGGATAGACAAGTTTTAACACCCTAAACCGTGTTATAGTACGGAGATTCAGTAATCAATACAATCAATTCATTGCCCAGCCCTAATGAAAACCCCCCAAAATTGGAGCTTGAGCAAATGCATTTCTATTGTAGCAAGTACGATTTCGTGGAAGGGGATGGAAGAGGGGCAACTACCAGGGAGACTGCAATCCAGACATGGTAGGAGCACCCAAAAACCAAGAATGGGACCAGGAATGTCCCCCAAAGAGCAGAACATACTACTTGGTAAGACATGTTTCTTCCCACACTCATCTTAATTGTCTTGACTATTTAACAACTGTTATGTATTTCCATCTGTTAATCTAGCACGATGACAGAGATGTCGAGGTAGAAACCAGCAAGTGGATGGACAACAGAGAAGGGCGAGGACGCGGCGGAGGTGGATTTTCACGTGGACGGGCAAGGTTTATCATACGAAAAGCCAACGGCGGAGGGCCGAACATCACATGGGCCCAAGATAAGTTCCAGGTCAACGGAGAGAAAAACGCCATGCTTGAAGATCATACAGAACAGCATCAAAAAGACGGAAATACCTGAGCGTCAACATCTTAAGAGACCGTTTTCTTATGAGATCCGATTTGTATCCACTGGAATATTTGACAAACGTAGATTCCAGAGCTTTTACATCTGATTTAACTTCTTACAAGATGACTCACTGTTACTTGGTAGATTACTGTTTCACATACCTTCTCCTGTTTTAGTCTCACTTTACAAAATGACTGGTGAACTTTTTGCATGTCAGTACAAAAAAATACCCTGATTTGTGCCTTGAACTTTTTACATTGACACGAGCCTTTTAAAAGTCAAGACTGCACAAGCTCGGAGGAAAAGTTCAAAATAAAAAACACATTTATGCCTTAAACTTTTAAATAGTAAGACACGTCATGCTTTTTGAAGCTATATAGTTGAGTCACATGTGGATTTGAGGGTACTTAGGAACACTGTTGGCCTGGATCTGACAAAGGGACCAAATTGCAAAGGGTCATCAAAAAGTCAGGTCATCTATCGGATTTACAGTATTTCAGCATGAAGCAAACTACTTGGGCTTTTATGACAGTCTTCACATTTTGAAATTCTGTTGTTCACAGTAGGAGCTTTAGCTAACTTGATGTTGGAAAACTATTTTACATTTATATGTACAATTGGAGTTTTGTGGTCATTAAGCAGGATCCACATTTAGCATATAATTTGCAAACATTTCTCTAGACGATTAAAATGTCAAACATGTTTTACACTAGAAACTGTAAGAACATTAAATAAGAAATTAGCATTTTTGTTTGCAGAAGTAGATCAATTAAAATAGTTTGTTTACACAAGCAGACTCTGGCTTCCATAGTATACGCAGGGTGTTTACATGAAATTTGGGTTATATTTATAAGAACTATAAAGAGGTTTCAAAAATTGTGATGAATAGTCTCAGATGTGTAAAAGTGACAATCAGTAGAATTTGCGTTCACCTGGTGTGCTTGCTTGTGTTACTGGCTCTATAATAATCTGTTACGCGGGTGTATGTGTTTTTGAAGACGGTTTTATTAAATGACACTGATGACAATGAAGCTCAATTTAATGTCTCTTAATTGCATTGGCTCATTCATTCACAAGAAAAGTGCATGGAAATTTCAGTAAGATAGAGATTTTCTTTGCGTTTCTAATTGTCAAAGTTATGTAGGATATTAAAATGATTCGAACTGAACCATATGGTTACCATTTGAGTGCTATATTCTGAAAACAAGCCAAATATGGCTGGAGGACTGTTGCAGTTATCAATTAAGAATTTGGTTGATTGTGTTGAATCAACTGAATGCACAATGCGTTGCTGCTGATTTACTCTGAGCTTGTTTGTTGTCCAAGTTGAGCTACAACCACACTAACTCCTGATATGGCAACTCCTCCAGCTAACAATGATAATAAAACAGGAATTCATAACGTCAGAGAGCAATTCTCCCATCCCATGAATAACACAAAAACAAATTTTCCCATGGTCATTCAAAGTTTTTTTTTTTTTTTTAGGATAGTTTGAAAGTGCAGGTCCAAGTACCAGATTCCCAATTCATGCCTGTATCTTCTTTCCATGTATAATTTCTATGCTTTCACAGTGGCTTTGATTTATAGTGGCTGTTTAGAATGTGTTTATTTGGTTTGGTTGGGCAGTCGGGGTGTATATAATAATAATAATAATAATAATAATAATATTAATAATAATAATAATGAATCAGATTTATATAGCGCTTTTCTAGACACTCAAAGACGCTTCATAGAGGAATGGATACATTATTTATGCACTCACACATTCACACTGTGGTGGCGGTAAGCTACTTAAGTAGCCACAGCTGCTCTGGGGCAGGCTGACGGAAGCGTGGCTGCCAGTGTGCACCTACGGCCCCTCTGACCACCACCAAACATTCGCACCACCAGTGTGAGAAGCACTGGAGGCAATGTGTGCAAAGTGCCTTGCCCAAGGACTCAACGACACATGACTTGGGGAGAGCGGGGATCAAACAGCCGACCTTCTGGTTACTGAATGACCGTCTTGACACCCTGAGCCACGGCCGCCACACATATCCATGTCACCGATCGGTGTATTCCTATGACGTCAATCTGGCATTGACAGGGTCTAGCCAATCTGCACATTTATGCTGTACTTGCATTGGGAAATATCCCAAAGTGCATGTACATGCGTCAAGGTTACAGATTCCGATGACAGCCTGTAGTTTTGTCTTGTACCTATTGCTGGTCTAAGTCACATGGAGAGACGCAAGCCTTAACCACACAATAGATGCTAATGCATAGCAATTAAATGAGTTCATCTTCCTTTGTGATATAAACTTCATGGTATTTCAGTTGCCCACCACCCCCACCACCTTCTTTGCCATGTGACAATTAGGTAATACAGTCTCACATCTTCCAGTTCTGCTTTTTTTTTTCTTTTTGCCTCGAGATTTTTTGTTTTTGGCCACACAACAACATGCTCTAACTGCCCCCAGAAACGCATGACGGAGACTTATGGTGATATCCATAGCAGATGATTTTATGGCCACATTTTTTCAGAGCTAAATGTTTACGTCAATGCGTCATCCCCTTGTGAACAAGGTGGTAAACACTTCTAAGGTGACTTGGCTTAGCTGTGCCATTATAAACCTGCCCCACCTGTTTTTCCTTAGCCTGAAACCTCCCTCCCCTCCTTACTTCCTTCCAGTTCTCACTCCACCCTCCTTCCTCCTAGCTTTCGACTTGCAATGACAAGCCTCAGGAAATGCTGAATGTTAATGTTTGACAAGTAGGAAGGAGGTCGCGGACGACGATAGCATATTCTGTGACACACACATCGGGCTGAGGAAGACAAAGTCGGACACAATGGGTGAGCCTATCGTAGTGCTTGTTTTAGAGATGTATGAAATCTACTTTTAATTTGGTTTGTTAGGAATCAGGGATCAAGACACAGGGACTAACTGCTAAGAATTTAAAATAACTTGCTATGACAAATCTAGAGTCCTAGTTGGACTACGTGCGTGTGAATATTCTCATATTGTCTCCCTTTTGAGAATTATTGCTGCTTAGCTCCTTGTTAGAGAACAACAAGTTATGCAAAACATACTGAAATATTGAAAGTTTCATATGAAAGTCGAATATCCCTACCTATTTGTCAGTAGCGTAGTGTATGTTTACACACACACACACACACACATACCCTGCAAGAATCCACCACATAAAGAAAAGTTGATCTCCAACAATGCAATGTCTGAATGTCACCAAGACAAGCCAAAAATAATCTAATTATCTGCCCCACTTGCTCATTGTGCCGCAGATGTTCTGGTACTAATCAACTTTGAGGGCACCATGGGGGACGAGATTACGGTGCGGATGGGAGACGTGGTGAAAAATGTTACAAAGGCCAGCGAGGAAGGCTGGCTGGAGGGCGAGGTGCGAGGGAAGAGAGGCATCTTCCCGGCCAACTTTGTCAAGGTCTGCTCCACTGCCAAAAGCACTAGTCAAGACCTGTGTCCTGGTTATCTGCGTTTTAAGTTTAACCACGTTTATTTTTTAAATTATTATTATTATTCTTTGCAGGAAGTGCCTGTTTATTTGATGGGTAACAGCAAGCGGGAACCAAGAAGCATGCGGACAAGTATGCATCTAAATCCTCAGTCAATCCACAGTACTTGTTTGCTGTAATATAGTCTTCCATCTCTCCAGCGAAGAGGGTGAAACAAGTAAGGACGTGCGAGGTGGTGTTTGCCTACAACCCCGTGAACGAGGATGAGCTGCCGTTGGTCGTCGGGGAGACGGTGGAAATCATCAGCGAGGTGAGGTTGTAGTCCTCTGAAGACCTGTGAGCTGAATGAATAAATAAATCAGGGGAATGCACTTGAGTTTGCTTAGGTGAGAGTTTGGGCACAGCTATTCCTGTCAAATGTCCAGGTGCTATGTAAACAGGTGACAGAAATTAAACGCTGAGGGGTTTTTTTGTGACGTGAGCAGGTACAATGAGACAATTGACAGACTGTAATCTGTGTAATGGGTTTAGTTTCAGGTTGTTAGACAACTGCAGTGTGTTTTTTTAAGTGTTTGCTGTCTCCAACATGATAGATTGAAGATGGATGGTGGATGGGCATCAAAAACGGCAGAGTAGGGGCCTTTCCGTCCAACTTTGTCAGAGAGATCTTCGTCATCCCTAAAGGTGCGTCCAATAACTACTTTAGGGCCCAACAACAAGGGAATGCGTAGGCCCTCTTGGAACCACGTTCATTATTATTCTTTCAACAAATTCAACAATTTTCTTGGGTCCTTAAAATACCCGAAGCATCACCAATGTTTGCAAGCACGACAATGTTTGAAAAAATTAGCATTCAACACCAGTTTCACTGATCGACGTGGAATTGGGTGGGCGTCCATTGTCTAACATAAAAAAAAATGGACCAAAATGTCTGAAAGACCTGTGCTCGAAATCAAATAGCACTTCAGCATTTAGGTTTGTACTTTGACAAACAAAAAATTTGACCAAATGCGCTCAATTAAACCAGGTGTCCAAGACAGGAGGGCAGTGCTAAATTGGTAACACCATTCTCACTAATCAGCGTGAAATTGGATGAATATGTCTATCATAACACAATGTGCAAAAGTCTCAAAGTTTCAGCAATTTTGGTTTGAAGCAACGGTTTGGGGGCAAAATCTAAGTGGTGTACTTTGACAAACTCCTATTCAGGAATTCATCCAAATGGAGCACCAATCAAATAGCAAGTATCCTAGACATTTGCACAACGCTCAGTTGTGAAGCTTCTTTGCCAACGGAATCTGATGGATGCCGTCAAACAATCACTTTGAGGAATAGACATGAAGAAGAGGGTTTGAGGGTCCTTGGAAAGTTACACATTTTTAAAATTACATTTGTTCTGCCTTTCTTAGTTTCATGAACATGAATATGCTAAACCAATTAACGATTTTGTTTTGTTAGATGGCAAACACAATGACAGCAAGGCCAGACCGAAGCTAAGCAATGCAGTCTTCAGTAAAGAGGTACAATACTGAAACAATGATTGTCCGACACGCCACTGTGATCACTCTATTTATCATGTTTTTGTTCATTTCACAGATGTCTCAGAGAACAACAGTTCGCAGCAAAGCAAAAAACGGTAGGTTGCAAAACAATACTTCAGTGATGTTCAGGGGGTTGCCATTTGCACGTAAGGAATACCATATACGGTTTCTAAAAGCAGATAGACAGGTCTATTCTTAGCATCACACCCAGTTGACAAGAGACAAGCGAAAATTCCGGAACTGTGTTGGTTGTGGGTGAGGTCAGCTATAATATATGAGGAATGTATTTCGTAGGCTCGCTTATCTTTGTACGTTTATTGTGAGGCATCAGGGAATTTCCAGTGTTAAGGTGACACTACTTGAAAGCTCAATAATCCTGAGTGAATATTTGTTACACCCTTGATGACAACTAGGCTTTGGCAGTTGATTTTTTTTCTGTAATGAAGCCACTGATAAGCAGAGGTGGCAAAAATAATCACTTTGTGTAAAGAGTACAAAACATAGAAGCACTCAATACCTTTGTTTACTGTAAGTAGCACTGGAGTGTACTTAAGTACAAAAGTAAAAAATAATTGGAAAACAAAAGAACTGTGCACACACAGAATAGTTTCCATCTTTTATCAACCTTACTGAGAGGTAAAAAACAAAACGAAAAAATGGGATTGGCTCAGGCTTTTATGCCATCAAAAACATGGGGGTCCCTCAGCTTTGCCAACATGAACAAACTAAAGAAGAAAATACTAAATTAATTTATTAATAAATTAATAACTGAAAAAAAAATACACCTCAGCTGTTTAAAGTGTATTCAAATTAGACAAGAAATATATTACTTCTCCAAATCTGAGAATGTGCACAATACATTTATGTGGAAAAAAATTGAATTTATATTCTCAGAATATTCAGCAAATCACTGCGCACTTTTCATTAACAATCAATCAATCTAAAATATTAAATACATACAGTATGTACCTCTTTTATTATGAAATTTGTCTGTCAATAAAAAATAAGTGCACAGTTATTTATAATATCGTGAGCAATGTGTGATGATAGTATGTGTCGTCTTTCCTCAGTGGTGGAGTGTTGTCAAGTCATGTTCGACTACAAGGCCAAAGCAGAGGACGAACTGGATTTGAAGATTGGGGACGTCGTCGTCATGCTGAGAAAGGTTCAAGAACATTTCTGTTATCTTTTCCCAAAGATTCTTGGCAGATGACATTGTGCTTACCTCCAGCTACCTTTTTTCTTATCTTTTAATGCCGCATTTGTCATTTTGTGAAAAACCAGCGGAACCAGTCGAACCTCTCTCCAGAAAAATCACGTGCCACAAGTCGTGTGCATGTTTTGATGAATGAGCCAATCATAAACGAGAAATGTCAGAAATATATTTAAACATGAATTTGATCTCTGTTAATGGGGGTTTGGGCTATGTTTAGGTTTTGGGCTTTTCAAGAAAGCAATTAGATGTCGCAAAATAAGCTGGAGGGCGTCTTTTGAGGTAGCTAAGTCTTTCATCTGTATTTAAAGGAAACCGAAGATGATGGCTGGTGGGAGGGCGAGCTCAACGGACGCTGCGGATTCTTCCCTGATAACTTTGTCATGGTGATACCGCCAATGGACAGTCTGGCGGTGAGTGAATCAATAAGACTATACCGAACCCGTGGATGTGCTTTCAATGTGTTTTTTTTAATTATCTTGTATACAAATAGTTGGGTCTCAGGAGTGGCTGCCCACCCATTGATTGTGCAATTAAACAACATAAAATGTGTCTGTAAGTGAGCTGTTTAAATTTTGCCAGATTGTGACATAATAGTCAGGCTGATTTACATAACAAACTCCCCCCCCCCCCCCCCCCCCCCCCCCCACGAGCTTCTCTGAGCATTACTTGGCAGATAGGATGGTCAAGAAGTAAGTAAGTGAAATTATGTTAAAGTTATTTGGGATCATAGTTGGTGTGGTATTGCTATGGTTTAAAATATTAATATAGGCCATTAGAGGCAGGTCTCAATCCCTACCCCACACTAACTGGCAGCAGCCAGTGGATTATTGTATTAGCGTCTGAAAGCCTGCATGTATTTGTGTTTGGTGGCGTGTGTGGTGCATGCGCTACATGCAAACTGAATTGACAAGTGAAAGTCAGCAACTTGGCGATTATTGCTAACCTCGTTGCAATGTTCGAGCTCTACCCCCCCGTCGTCATGGTAATGGAAGCCAAGAAGCAAAGTTCGCAGTGGCTCATTTGCATGCACCAGAATACCACCCAAAAAATAAGAGATGCCAAGTGTGCTTAAAAGGATGTATCCTTTATATATTTTGACCGAAGAACATACAGACATTTGCTTAAGACTTTGCAACGTCTTCTTGCATTTGTCCCCAAAAACTTGTTTATATCTGACTCGCTGCCAGGATTCAGTGACTAAGGTTTTTTTCTTCTGTGTATTGGGAATTACTCACCCCGAAAACTCCCTCAGTGGAAAGAGTGTGTTTAAAAAAAAAAAAAAAATAAAAAGAGGTGTCTTGAATACACAAAAGGACTCACTGTGGCTAACTTGAGGTTTGCTTTTTCTGTCTGTACTCTTTTTCTCCAGGCTGGCAACAAGAGCCAACCGCCCGCTCGCAACATCAACAAGGCAGCCTTAGGTACGTTTTTGGAATTCTGACATGATTTAACAGAGCAGCACTGGGAATTTTTACTCTGTCATGACAGTGGGTTCTGTGATAGGCTGGAAACTGTCTGAGGGTAACAGTCAGTTGCTGGTGGCTGTAATCGTCTTGTGTATCTTGTACAAGTTATTTCAGCTGTTACCCTGAGTAAATCCGGGGCAACACTTGGTTTAATTAGATTACATTGAGGTTCCTCAAAACCTAGTCGTATCTGGTAAGCATAAAATTGAGTGTGGTGTGTTTGTACCGTTTTTCTGATATATATGCATGTGGGGAGGTATAAAGAAGGCTTTGGGGCCTTCTCTTGATTGATCATTCGCGCCAACTCTATAGCAGAAATGTTTCTTAAGTGATTATGTTTTTACAGTATACTTACTGTAAGGCAGGAGGTGCTGTTGGCCAGAGCTCATGCCTTCATACTTACAAGCAGAAGGAACCGCCTCTTAAAAGGCACATACCTACGTATAACCATAAATAATAGTGATAATTGTGATTGAAGACTTGTTTGTTTGATCTAAAATTATATGTTTGCTGTCTTTGGATTAAGTTTGGCTTTTATACTGGCTTGTGGTTTGTGGTGAGGTTTTGACCGATTTAGCCAACATCTTGATGTCTAAGATTCAGGATTTTGGGGCGATCACGGTTCAAATTTAGAGGCAGCAAATAGGACAGAAAAAAAGAAAAATCATATATATTTTTAAATATCGGTCCCTGAGGCCTGTCATAAATATGCTAAAATACACACTTAAAGACGACTAGGATTTTTTTTTTTAAGGCAAACTTTAGACTGATGGTCACAAGATGTCCATGTCCCCATCCCCCCAGGAAATCACACAAGTTGGCTTGGGTTAGGGAAAGAAGATTTTAGAAAGAAAATTATTTTTGGTTGATGGTGGACCGTCGCCACAATTCGTTTTTTTCCCCTCAGGAAGTGTCCCAAGCGTTGAGGAGGTGGTGAGCAAGAGGTCATGTGACATTGTTTGGGAGTCTTGCAAGGAAATGGGAGGGTGGGGATTTGAGGAGGAGGGAGGAAGGCGTCTTGTCACACAAGACATTTGTACAAGTGGCACACATCTGAGCTTCGCTGCTATGCGAGTGTGGTTTGTACGCTTGAAAGGAAATGTTGTGAATACCCAAGGTGGGCTTCCTGTGCTGCCGCCACATCGTTGACTCTGCTGTACGCTACATGTAAGTGCTGGTTTTTGGTGACATTTGGGTTCAAATAGGTCGGGACTCAGGACTTGTATGGTAAATAGTAAACTGATTAGATTGGAGGCTGACCTTAGTCCCAGGGCTCAACACTTTATTGTCCCTTAGATGCTGTTGTGACCCTTGGGAGCTCTGCCTGAAGTTCAGTTGGTTACAGCTGAAACCAGGCCTGCGCCTAAACAGCTTTTCCTCTTTGACGTTTGAACTGAAATACAGCCAGCTAGATTTTTTACTTTGTTTTATTTAACTAGTGGTTTTAATGCTCTGTTCAATGAGCCAGTGGACTGTCTGAAAAAAGATGGAGGCATTTAACTGGCTATTAATGGTCATTTAAAAAATAATCATGAAAAAATATTTATTCCCGAAACATGAATAAAAAGTAATAATCTTGTTTGTATCTCCAACTTTAGTAATTTTATATTATTTCTTCAATTTTGTGATTTCCTTCCAAAAAAAATGAAGAAAAGTCAGTTTCACTATCTCCATTTTTAACACAAATAAAAGCCATGTTTGTGTCACTTAAGTTTGCTATTTTCTTTTGCTATATATATATTTTTTTGGGCTGCTATCGACACATTTTATTGTTTTGTTTTAGAAACAGGAAGAAGAGTTATTTTTGTTGCTTGTATATCAAAGGAGTTTTTTTCCCCAATACATAGTAATTTTCTCCAAATTTGTATTTGTTTTTAAATATTTTCTTTTCAATTAAGTAATTTTTGTTGTTTTGGTGGGATTTTTTTCCCGAACATGAAGAAAAAGCGTTTTTGTTAATTGCATTTCTAAACTACAATATTTTTTGGAACACGAAAAACATTTTTGTTGTTTGCTTCAACAAGTTTTTTCTTTCCATACATCTATTAATTAGACGTGACGAAAAGTGTTTTTTTTTTTATCTGCTAAATACAATTTTATAAGTTTTCCAAACCATTGAACATCATCATCATCATCATTATTCTTCTATGAAATAAAATTAACAGATTGACCTACAATGCTGCTAATTATTCGTATTTAGCAAGCACATTTATTTTCTTTTGCATTTTCCAGACAAAACAGAGGGCCCAGCCATGGACAAAGTTGCCCCGACAAAAACAAAAGGTAGGGCTGGTAACACACACATTGAGTCCCAAAAAGTCAAGTCAAGTTAACATTTGGAGTAAAATGGTTTTGTTCCTTCGCAGATGAAAAACCCGAGCTTAAGGACTTGCGAAGCAATCCTCCAACCAAAGTGAAGCTTCCGAGCATCAACAAACTCAGTCCGCCTCAACTCAAAGACAAAGCCAACAGGGGTTTATCCAAGTGAGACATTCACAATTGCTCTTTTCTCTCCCACCACAGCAATTTCTATTGCAATAATTGTCAAGCTCCCTAAAAAAAAGAAAAAGAAAAAAAAAGTTCAGTAAAGGTCACAAGGGAAAAATGCCTACTTGGCACCGAGAAGCGAGCCTTATACAAAGTCAAGGTTTTGGTTGCCACGGTGTCCTTCGAAAAGAAGAATGCCAGGATGCCCAACCTTTAGCGGCAAACAGTGGAAAGTCTAGGATGAGTCCGATCGGGCAAGACCGCGCACAACCAGCCTTCTTCCTGTTTCCTGTGTGAACGTGCAAGTAAACTCAGAAAACCAAAACAAAGCTGTCTATAACCGTTCCTGAGGGTGATTTCTCCGCGAGAAGTTGATTTCTATTTGGTACAAAGCAACACACAACGCCCACCCATTCACTTTGTACAGCGTTTGTCGTCTTCATTATGATACAAGCTGACTATTCCACCATGCTGCCCTTTTAAGATCTTGTTTATTGAAGAACTAAGTCTCAGTGCACCATTTCGAAAGCAAGACAAGACAATACCAATCATTCTCTTGCAGAGCCAACAGCGACACGTCTCCGCACTTGCCAAAATCGCCCGAGGAGAAAAACGGCGACCATTTTGACGGCGTGGACCCGGACAGCATCAAGCTGAATCACCCGACAGCCAACCGAGCCAAGCCGCCCCAGAGGAAACCCCCATCGGGAACAGCCATCGGAGTGCAGGTAAAAATAAAAAAACAAAAGAACAGCCACCTTAGCCACGGAGCTTCCCCGAGCTGTTGATTGAGTGTTTGAACGCTGAGTCACTGCTCATGTAATCATGGCGACAAAGAGGAGAAGCCTTACTTTTACTTATGCTTGATTGTACTTAAGATAAACAGTGGAACCACAAACTGAACTAAACCGGTTCACGGACAAGATCAAATATTTTTGCGATGATATGTATGTTTCAGAATCAAAGCTGCTGCCATCAGAATTTTTTAACTGTAAATATGTTGTTTTGAGGTGCAGTATATTATTATAAAATGTGTGAACTGCTAGCAGTAAATCTTCAAGTCAATGAAAGAAAGGGTCTTTAATTGCAAAATTTTCTCTACAGACTCCAAGTGACTCTGAACCGGAACTGACCAAGAAGGGCCAAAGCGATAAACTCCCCGGTTTACAAAAGGTGTAGCAGAATATATACGTCATTATTTAAGACCAAACCGAATAACTTTTCACTTTATATTTGAAATCAGGGCGCAGAGCATCTCAAGCCACAACCGGCAAAGGTAGACTTCCGACCCAAAACGCCACCTCCGGCGCGACCATCACCTCCTCGGGTGCCGGCGGAAGTCCGAAACGTGGCCCAAAAATCCAAGGTGACGCTGGAGAGCCTGCAGGCAGAAGTCAAGGATCTGCGGCTGGCTCTGGACATTCTGCAGGCGCGACACGAGTGAGTGCCACGTACTAAGGGGTCGAGCAACTTCAGATTTGTTTGTAGGTGATGACAGTCGAGTCGATCGGCTCGGCTAATCGATGAAGTCATTTATATATTTTTTAGGTTGTCAACTTGATATCTGCATAATTGTTTGCAATCAGCCTGTAAATATACGTAAACTCATCCAATCACATTCAGGCACCTTCACTGCCTCGCAGACATTTAAAAGATAGAAAAGTCTCCACGTAACAAATGCAGGGTCACTACTCACTACAGTATTATAAAGAAAGATAACAACAAATAAAATCACACAAGGCTTGAATATTTTGCAATAATATATGACTATCCTCCTGACCGTATTATATGGATTCTTGGTAGTTATATAAATTCAGACCGTCTGTGATGCAGTAGAGGAGTCGGAGTGTAACTCATTTCCCTCATTGTCAATCAAGACAATTCAGTCAAATGACATTTTTTAAACTACTTTAAAATCCAATGCAATCAGCTTGTAATTGTTCCAATTGTGTATAAATGTTTCTCCCAAAGAAAATCAACTAATTGCCTCAATAACAACGCTTGACTGAACTGCTGGATCGCAACCGGTCCAACTACTTTGGGTTTTCATCATCCCTTGAGCATTTTGTTAGATTATTTTTTTTTGAAATACTATTTGCTTCTCAACACCTTATTTGCACCTGGTTGTTTTTGACAGCATTTCAAAAAACGAGGACAGTAATTGCTAAAAGGAAGAGCTGTCGCTTCCAACTACTGTAATCCCGTCATCTCCAAGATGTCCTGCTCTTGACTTGTCATACTTTGAGTCCACAAAATAGGATATTGGTTACTAAATGTCTGTCTATGTGTATTTGCTCAGCCACGACATGCAGGCAGTAAAGGAGGAACTAAAGGAAGAGACAAACAAACGACTGACACTGCAGGTCAGATAAGCTCAGCTTTTTTTGCAAGCATAACCGCAATGATTGATGTTACAATTTTTTTTTATAAAACAATACTGACTCTGTGTGTGTATTTTTCCATGCAGGAAGAAGTAAAATTGTTGAAAATTCAACATTAATCTCAAAGTATGATGAACCACGCAGCATGCCCGTTGACTGCAAACAAGCTCACAAGCAAGGACTACGTTAAACCCCCTTGTTATGATGCGGGTCAGATTGACCCATACGGAAATCTAGACGGCGTTAAAAAAAAAAAAAAGTAAAAAAAAGAGAGAGATACATTTATTCTGCTGGGCTTACTATTGTTTTTACTTTTATTTTTTTGTTTTGATAATCAACATGAATAGAATTTGCACTGTTATATATATTTGTTATGATTATATGTATATTGGGTCACATTGACCCATAATGACCATTGTTGGTAAGAAACAAATACAACAGAAGGGTAAACGAGTTTAACTGCTTTTTTGTAATCTATTTTTCCTGGGTTTTATTGTATATTTACTCATATAATGTCATATGTATGCAGCTGTACAGAGGAGTAAATGTATTTTCTGCATATTTTAATAATTGTGTTTCCATTTGTACAAGAATGTTATTCTCCTAATACCCACATAGGGGAGCCATTGGGCTATTAAAGATCACTTTTTTGTGTGTGACTTTTGAGGATGTGACCTAAAGTCAAATCATAAATCAAGTCAAAAGGTCTTGGGTGTTGAAACACTTTCATATTTGCCATTATTCATTTATTTGCCATTATTTACCACGGGGATAAAAATGAGAACAACTCCGTAGTGAACCAGCATCTTGGGAAGAAACAGTGCCGTAAATGGACTAGTGTCACAAAAGTACCTTTCCCACTACCTGTAAGAAGCGGCAAGCCCACCTGGGTCGCTGTTCTGACAACTGGAGGGGTTGATTTTCCAGCCTCGGAAATAGTATTGAAGTGTGACAGCAGCTGTGTAAAAGGGAAGAGCAGAAAGTTGGAACAGGGGTTTGAAGTATAATACCCGATACACGCTTCAATTAAAGTTGGGAATTGTCTGCCTTTCGGGCACAGAACAGGGGACTTCAGAAGAAGTATCAATTAAATAAGAGTTTTGCAGATGGCTGAATGAAAGGGGTGGAGGAGTTTTTGAAGTAGGGCTGCGGCTAACTTATTTCTACATGGAGTGGTGTTTGCGAATCAGTCCGTGTAGAAAAATGATTTTGTTTGATTAATGTCGTATATTTTCCATCCTGGAATATTTCACTTACAGTGGCCTTGCTATTGGGTAGATTTTTGTGTGTGGAATGTCTGTCACAGAAATCTGCATTTTATAGCAATGTTTTTTTTGTGGACTTTTTACAACTGTTGCACCATTGAAAACATAAATATTGATTCAAATGCAGTTAAAAAAAAAAAAAATCACCAGGCTTTAACAGTCTTGTGGGAATTTGATTATTTTGGGCTCTGATTGGCTGCTGGTATCATCTTGGGAAAAAAACACGTTTTTAAGACCGAAGAAGGTCCCCAAGCATCCTGCATCTTGGAAGGCTTCTGGTAGTGAGCCTAAGCACCAAAGGAATATCCTGACCATTCAGGAGAAGACACAGTAAAACTCCTGGATATGATTCAGGAAGGACTGAGTTACAGTATGCTGGCGTTGTATCGAGAACGCTTTATTTACATTAGCTCTCAACAAATGGAACTTCATCAATGTTGAATTCAATACACACCACTTATCAATACTGTACAGCATTTTCTACACTTTTAACACTTGCAATTTTTGTGCTTGACATGTATTTTTATACTTTTAAATGTGTTTAAAGTACGAGGGAGTGTTTTTTAAATGGTCTTTCAAAATTGCACATTATGAATGATTACATTTTGAGTGTTTGTCCTACCAATAGCAATATCAAACGCGTCAGAGCCCAGCAAACGTAGTCCGAGCCGGAGCACATCTGGGTAACATCTAGAAACGATCCCATCTGTACAACTGCTATGGGAACGAATGTTCTATTTTTAAACCAGAGGCGCGTTTCCTCTGGGACTCGAGGGGTGAAAAGGGGTCACGCCATAAATTTCACCAATGGTTCACAGATATGAAAATGAATGGTCTCTGTCTCTCTCACCACATTGAACATAAGTTGTCTTGTGACGAAGGAAGGATGACCAATGTGGGGAAGTTCGGGGGGGAGCCTTGAGAAATAAAAAAAAATAGAAATAATGACAGAGAGCGTTATAACGGACAAAGAGAAGTTTGTCACAGAAAGCCTATTGTGTGGGATTTCATGGGAATTGACTTTAGGGCCATTACTGTACGCCACTGGGGGGCATTCAGGGCACGAAATGGAATTTAAATGTATGTATGAGCCGCCACAGAATCGCCATTATGGTTTTACTTGTGTTGATACAGTGGAAGGTCCATTTGGATACCACTTTTTGCCAAAGGAAATTACTCTTCAATACATGCCGTTTTGATGGCTCATTTCACTGTGCCGCAAACTGACAAATGTTAATGGGAGTCTTGGCCACAAAGTGCTGCCTCCACAAGCGAAAACATAATTCATGTTTATAATTTTTCTGTCTCCTGAGGGATCGGCCCTGCAGTATAGAGGGTGGGGTGAGCAGTGTCTCATTTGCAAGAGAGAGACCCGCCCTCTTGAGTTTCTCCGCCCATGACTTGGAAGCTAGCCTGGGTCGAGATCATGCTGTGGTCAAAACCTTACCTGTGTCACAATTGCATTTCTGGTTGTATGGCTACCATCATGTTTCCACACCGTCATCACAAACATACTTTTACATAAGGCGCTTAGTAGCATGCGAACAGAACTCTAGAGTGGGCTATATGGTACATAAAAAAAAAATAAAAAAAGAGACTGTTATGCTCCACACAGTAAACCACCGACTATTATTGGCAAAACCTGTGTTGATACAACTACAGAATCCGCTAACTGAAAACATTTATCACAAACAAAAGCAGAAAACGAGCGGTTACGAGTCAAAATTTAGTACACGAGTCTGAAACACAGTTAGCCTTCCAGCTAGCCTTAGCTTTGAGATACATACTAACACCGCTGAGGGCGCCACTACGACAAATTGCTGAAACAAAAAGGAAATTAAAACAGCGTGTGTACGTGTATAGTAGCTATACTATTAAGTCGCATAGTAAAAAAAACAAATAGATAAACGCCTGTGAACGGAGACTTGAAGTTGTGACTTACCAACAAGGAAAAAGTAAAGTGCCAAATCAATGAGAGCTCAGCACTGATTAGTCAAGTAGAACAGCAAGCTGTTTTCCTATTGGCTGGTGAGTTTTGACATTACTACAACTATTTTCAATTTAAACGAAACTAATTAATTAAAGTATTTGTGTTATAGATACACCAACAATTTGCATAGTAAAAAGTGAATGCTGATTAAAGACTATATATATATATATATATATATATATATATATATAATAATAATAATAAAAAAAGCCAGGTCAATGAGAGCTACAACCTGATTGGTCATCACCAACGCAACGCTGGCTTGCTATTTGCTCGTGAGGGCATGTCAAGTACAACATAAACAGCCTAAACAGGTATCAAAATTAAACATTTCTGTGCAGCACGTGTGTACGTAACTGTAGGATGGTGTTTGTGCTACAAAATAGAAAAAACACAAGGCATTTAATAAATCAAGTGCGCATGTGGCACCATTACACTGTCCTGTCCATTTGGAAGGAAATTACTTTAATTCTCAGCAATCCCACCATATTAGGCCACTTCCTTTAAGCAGCCTTATAAAAACATTTTTCTCACACAAGGGTTACGTTTTGTGTTGTTGGTCCCACAGATTTTATTACAAAGATGTGTTTCCATTCAAAATAAGGCACATACAGTACAGATAAAATGATTAAAGATGACACTGCCAACATTTCAAAAATAAAATAAAAATCAATTTGCCCCAAAGGCACCATCTGCAAATGATTTTCTTAATGCTTTAATTTCCTTTTCATTTTAACCTTAATTTGACTGCATGTAACATTATCTAGCCCCCAGGTTAAGTGATATGTTTGTGTTCAAACAATGTCATTTCCTTTACTGTCCTTCTGTGGCTGTTCACCAGAGACACAGAAGAACCTTCACTGCGTACATAACAGTCTCTACCTACCAGAGAAACTGTTCATACACCACTCACAAAAAGTGAGGGATATTGAGCTTTGGGGTGAAATTGTGGCTTCAAGGAGCTGGAAAGCAATGTAAATCTAATTTCCCAAATGCAAGGGAAATAGAATTCTCTAAGGTGTAGTGCACTTTGTCATAATTTGCGTGTATGAGTTAAATTTATTACTGTGCATAACTGAAAGCCAAGTTTAATGGCTTATACTGTTTGTGTAAAGTGCTAGTGCGCTTGTATGTTTGCCCGTGTGTGTCAGTTTCGGCGAGGTTGTTTGTATTTGTTGATTAATTTACCAAACTGAATACAGTTGTTTATGTAACATGGGCACAATTCTAGATATATGGCGTTGATGCTTTGCTCAGTTCAACTTTATTTATAGTCTGTTGAAGTGAATTGACTGAGGCAAACAATTTAGAAAAACTGTAAGTAGTGATGTGGCGCCAACTTGTGGCTTCTATAGGGAATTGCATGGTCCAAATGGTGAAGCATCACTGTAGTACACCCGAAAGCTCATTATCCGTAACATTGTTGTGTGCATTTCATGTCATTAAGCGCCAAAGTTCAAGTGTCATCAGCTCCATTCATACTGCATTGTTCTGTCAATATGGATCCATTAGTCTGTTAACAAGACACTTCTTGGTATTGTAACATTGCACCACAAGCCTTTAAGTCTCAGGGGCCTGGCGTCTGTTAGTAGTAATGCACTCTCCCGATGGTCCCCGTTCCCGATCCCAGGATGTCCGGCTGCCCGTTCCTCCAGATTTCCCGTATGATCCGCTCCCGCTCCTCCAGCCGCTGCGCCCTCTCCAGCTCCTCGGCCGACGTGAACACGTTCAGCGTCCCGTCCGAGTGGTTGCTGTGATTCCCCACGGGGATCTCCGTGGTGACTGTGGAGGTGGTGGCGGCGAGCAGCGGGGAGGGCGCCTCGACGTCGTCCCTGTCGTCGTCGTCGTCTTCCTCGTCGTCGCTTTCCTGGTCCTCGTCGTCACGCGGTGCTTTTTTCTCGGGCGTGGACGAGGCGGCCCCGCCCGCGGTCCGGATGCGCGGCTTGCAGGAGATGCGGATGACCAGCAAGCAGAGAGTCAGAACCAGGCCGAAGCAGACGCCGAGCACAAAGTACAGGCCGAAGCTCTCTGGGTTGGCTGGGGGAAGACGGGCAAGGGAAAATTGTTTGGAATAAACATTTAAAGGGCAGTCGAATCCTGTGACAAATTGTATGACGACGTATTAGGGCCACGTATAAATATTTCTTTTCCCCGGGGGGGTAATATTCTAAGAAAAAAACTCGCAAATTTGTCCCTTTATAAAGTCGTAAATTTGAGACTTTATTAAGTGGCAAAATTGTGAGAAAAAAACTCAGAAACTTACGAGAAATACACGTAGCGTAGCTAATAGCTATAGTCTAACGTGAGGATTCGTTGGTGGTTAATGGAACACTGTTTATAAAACGAAAAGGCAGGATAGAGACTGATTTATTCTTTATTTAAACTTTACAAGTCATACATCGCAGCTAGAGCGACGGCACTTCCTGATCCCCTATCAGCTGACTAACACTAACCAATCAGAAGCTAGCATACTTAAGATTTGACACATTAACTTAGCTACTAGTAAAAAACAAAAACAAAATGTATGAATGTGTAAATAATAATTCTGGAAACATCAATGTACAAGTAAAAATACATTTGAGCAAATTAATTTCAATGTTTGATCCTCAGGGTGTTTTTGTCGCTGGCAGTACCCGATGCTTCAAAGTGCGAAATCTCTGCTAAAGCAATTAATTACTATCTCATTTGAAAACCCGACCGAAAAGTATTTTCACAAACATCCGAGTACATTACGTGTATTTCTTGTAAGTTTCTGAGGTTTTTTTGCTCTCGCACTATTCAAAATTTGATCTGGCAGTACATTTTAGCTTAGCTTAATGTTAGCTTCACTGAAGACTCTAACTTCTTTGTTGTTGTGAATGTGAATCCTTGTTTATCTACAGTATATGTGCCCTGGCAACCAATCCAGGGGGCACCCCGCCTCCCGCCAAAGGTCAGCTGGAATAGGCTCCAGCTCACCTGAGAATAAACTCAACAGAAAATGGATGGATGAGTTATTGCCTACGAGAATGCGACTTACCCTTAATGTGTGCATAAGCAGCTATGCTGTTGCTCAGGAGATCCATTTCCTTCTTCTTCACGTCCATGGTGGCTTCTTTAAAGCTGCCGACAGATAAATCAGGTAGACATGAGCATATTGAATCTGACTTTGAACGGCATGGCAGGACGAGAGTCGACGCAGAGCATTCCATGTCAAACCCACGAAACACAGCGGAGATTCGGTTGTGAGCCTGCGGGTGGGCAGGATGACGCCTGCGAGGGTCAGACAAAAGCTCCACTGTGCACTTTTTGGCTTGTAGTAATGCTTCAGCCACATGGCGCACCGCCTTACCCACTTGGGCATGACACACCCTGAGAGTACAGGTTAAGGGTCAGTTTTGTGAGAGGTCGCAGAGGACTTCCCTCCCGTCTGATGACATCAGCAGGTGGCCCCGACATACGTTTGCAATGGATGAACTTTTTCATTTGATCGTTTTGTATTGATGGTTTCGGAGGCTTTTTCATACAAATGTTAACGTAATTGTGACTTGCATTAGAGTAGGTTGGTGATCAACTATGACTTCAATATTGCTATTTATGTATAAATTCCGGTTACGTTGCCGGCATCGAAATGGAACTCTTTTCCTGATAAAAGAATAGACTCTAATCTTTCTTTTGGTAGGTTCCATGTTTTTATTGCAATAGAACACAATATTCAGCGGGCCTTGCAAAATCCAGTAAACCCGCCGGGAGCGAAGGGGGTTGCTTCAGTGAAAATGGCTGGAAGCAAATGAGTTAAGCGCAAGGTTTAAGATTCGGAACTGTGTTGACTTCATCATCTCTATTCAATGTTGGTGCCATTTATACCATTTTCTTACACTGTCTGGTCATGTATGGCCTTTGTGGTGTTCCTGGAATAAGGAATTAAGACAACAACAAAATTCCTGGCTTTTTTCCATGTCACTGTCACAGACATGGAGAAAAGGTGGGAAAACGCTAGCTTATAGAGGCAGTGTGACAGAGGGCTTGTTTTTTTTTCTACTTTAATCCTTCCCAGTTCCCAGCTTCCTCCGCCTTTAAAGCTACTTCCTAAAGTTCCACTTCCTCGGCCCGATGACATCATGATGGAAATCAGATGAAAACATGAAGCTATCGTAAATAACAGGAGGTGCCCGCAATTCTCCCAGCTCATGTTAGCACCAACTTGTGGCCGGCAGTGGAAAAATCCAACACAAATGATGACGCACCGCGCATGGCGTCCCGCTCTAACCTGCGTAAGTTGAACCACATGGCACGGGGGCCTTACATATGTAACATGGGCCGCTTTTTAAATTGCATGTTTATGTCTACGTTAACCTCCAAATTTCACCTGCTTGTGACCTCAGCGAAAGATATCCACGGTGATATCAATGCCAAATGTGATGTGTGCCTCATTTGACACATTTTGGGGGGAGGGAAATCCGACCATATGTCATGCGGCTGGTGAGGCACAGAAGTAAACAGAACACAGATGAAGCACTTACCACTAAATCAAACGGCCAAGCCGGTCTTCAGTCCGCAGCTCATCGTGTTAGAAGATTCGGAGATGTGAAAAGATTTTTCGGATCCTCCTTTTTGTGCTTCGCTGCTGGAGCGAGCTTGTGATCTTTGGTCCTCAGGCTAAACAGTTCATTTGGCCACCCTGAGACGAGAGCAAACACACACACACGCGCAGACGCGCGCACACACAGCCGTCAAGCCACATTAGATCCAGAGTCACTGACGCGTCTGCAGTGCAAACAACATTAGGCAGACTGCAATGTTCACGGTCCAGCGAGAGACCGGAGGGAGCGCTTTTGCTTTTCGGAGCGACTCCACTACGAAAATGTTGTCGGTTAATGACTTTTGCTCTTCAAATTTGCGATAGTCTAATCTCTAATCTGTTCGCCGTCCTCGTGAGGTCTTTTTGAATCAATGGAAGTGCACTTTTGTGTTAAAAGTTGCAGGCAGTATAGTCTGACCTCTCAAGAAAAGATCATCAAGTGTGAAACATGAAGGAAGCTCGGTTTTGTGCTTTTTCGTTTTGAATCTGTACAGGGTACATTGCCAGAAAGCTTAAGACATGAAGGAGGCTCAGTCATATGGTGGGGCCGCTTTGCTCTATCCAGCACAAGGTGTTTTGAATTTGTGAAGAAACTCAAGACTATCAAGGCCAGCTGAGGTCAAATGTGCCCCCCCCCCCTCCCCCCGTCTAAGAAAGCTTGGTCTCACCTGCAGGTCACAGGTTCTCCAACAAGATAAACACCTGAAAGTCACAGTTAAAAACATCCAAGAATGGCCAAGAACCAAAGAAAAGACGATTCGAAAGAGCATTGATGGCCAAAAACAAAACATCAGACTATTTGGAAGAGTTCTAATCCAAACCCTTTAAAACATCTGCGGAGGATCTGAAACTTGCAGTCTGGAGAAGGAACCCTGAAAATCCGAGACATCTAAAAGCAGAAAATTCTGTGTAACCACAAAATGAAAGCAATGCCGGATCATTGTGAGCTTGAGAATTGTCTGGAAATGGTTCTTTCAAAGTTAAAATAAATAAATAAAATCTTCGTGGGAGAGTGCTTAAAGAGCTCTGAACGACAGATTGAAGGGTTTTCAGGTAGCGGGTTTTAGTGATCCAGGTAAGAGGAACTTAAGAACACATTTGTCTCAAGAATAGTTTGTAAATAAGGCCCACTGTAATTCCGATAATAGCTTTGCCATTCTCTTTAAAGTTAACATGGGTTGAAATTGAATTGCCATCCTTTCCTTAATGAGGTTAGAAAAGTGAAAGCACTTCTAAAACAGTAAAAGGAAGTCCTACTTTCATTTCTCGCCAGTAGACTTTAACAACCTGCCACATTTGCCCCAAAGGAACTCCAAATATTGCAATGACAGGCTGTTAAACTTAAGCAGCAGTAAAAACACTTAAAACTGCAATACCAATGACCTTGATTACGACCAACAGGAGCTTAACGCCGAAGCCATTTATCCACGGACGAAATTCCCAAAACTTCTCCCTCCCCAATAAAAAACATTGACCATAAGATCTAGTAGACGTGCGGGGGCTGTTGATGGGTGAGCTGTGAAAAATGCTGAACTGTGACCTGTTACAAGTTATTCTGCTGTGTTGGGGGGCACAGCTGTCAGTTGAATTAGTAGAGCGTGGATTGCTTTTCTAGGGTGAGCATTTTTGACTGGCTGTGGATCCTACGGTCAGAATAGAACGCCTGACTCAGATATTAAACAATTACACAAAATAAAAATGTGAGGACTTAAAAAAAACCCCCACATAAATCAAGGACGGACTTTAGAGCCAAAGTTGCTTGCTGTATTTCTGTCACAGTCATGTGGACGTTTTTAATTTTGCAATGGATTCTTAATTTTGTCCAGAGATTCCTTCCATGCTTTTCAATTAAAGTTCCATCTCCAGCACCCCCCCCACGTAGTTAAATACCTTGCTACTAATCCAGCAAATCCACCCTCTGTTAACGAAGAATGCGTCCGTCCTTGAGCTGAGATCATTGCTTTTGTCTCAAGGGTAATAAAATAAATGACTGCAGGATTCTTCAAAGTCAAAGTTAACGGTTGCACACTTTCGCTGGAATGTCCTCCGTCAAGACTCCAAGGCGTTAAAAGACCACAGGGGATCTGCTTCAAGCCCATCTCATTACTAATTACAACACCATGTTGTTTTGTTGTCTTTTGGTTTTTACTGCAAGGTAAATTATTAACAGACCCGGACCTCCCTAATCTCTACTTACCGTCAAGTGTGCGTTGCCAAGTTTGCCTTGCTACGACAAACTCTGGCCAGTTTACAACAATGCCGTCGTTATAAGAGCAGTCAAGCCTTTAGCGCACACTCTATAGCATGCATTGTTGCAGAGTGCTGAGTGCTGCAGAACTTCTGTGCAAAAAGAAAAAGAAAAAAAAGAGGCGGTGGGATTTTGGGAGGTCCCAACAGTGACCTCTTTCACGCAGAGATTCCGGAAAAATTGATGTCATAGCCTTTTACACAGAATCCAGCAAAGGTGGTGGGATATTGCCTTCATTGGAGTGACTTGTTCCTTACATACACACTCTGATATTGACCTCCAAAGGCCAGGGCCAAGTGGAAGAATGTATGCTGACTGATGTTTTTATAATTACGGCACTGGGAGAAAATTCCCAGTTCAAAAACCGGAATTACATGACCATAATTGTATTAATGTTAGGCAGAATGGTACACCAGGGGTTAGAACGTCTCCCTAACAGTCCTAACAGCGTTGGGATTTGAATCTCGTGAATTTGGGAAGCGGGGACTGAAACCGAAACATAAGCCAATGCCAAGTGGAAGAATGCATGCTGACTGACACTTTTAAAATGCTGGTGGTAGAATCCACTCCAATGTGAAACCATAAAAATCCTTTAGGCAGCATAGTGCGCTAGCGGTTAGCACATCTGCCTCAAAGTTGAACGATTCTGAGTTTGAATGGTTTCTTCCTATTATTCTAGAAATGTGCACTTTCATTGAAGAATATAAATTGTCTGTAGGTGAGAATGTGAGTCTTCAGTGTCAGTGCTGTTTGTACCGAATAGCAGAAAATGGTGACATTTACAGGCATGTTTCAAAGGGTCAAATATTTTTTGCTTTGATAGCAGCGTTTCCCAGACGTTTAGTGTTTTCATTTGCAGACCGGAGCAGAGGATAATGAGATTTTCCAATTATTCTTAGTGTTTGGTCAGTGCTCCCATGCCATTAATATCCGCTCCTATTTTTGGTCCCTGCTGGCTTATCGGTTTGTCTTTCCGAACTTCATATCCTGAGGTGAAACACTCACGCATCCTTTTCCTGTTCCTTCTAATGGTCATGTCAACCGCTGTTGATGGCCTAAATAAAACCGGTAACTTTACAATTTGATCTGAGTTGCAAAGAAGACATCGCTTGACTTCATAATATGTTGTGCTTATGCGCGAGGAAAACGGGAAAGGCTATTTTTGTCCGGGTATTGTTTCGCTATCGCGGATCATCAGGATGACCATTCCATATTTTTGCTATCATCCTAAAACAACAATGACTCTGTCATCCAGGACTTCCTTCAGCATCACATTGAGTAAGCTTAGAATGTCTGCTGAGAGAAATGATTTATCCACGGCCTCCTAACTGTGGTTAGGCAATGAAGAAGTTGCAACTCCTTAGGAATTTCTGTTGACGCTCGATGTAAGTATGCACTCGTGAAATTATATCACTGGTGTCAATGTTATTTCTTCAGTTTAACGGCACACAAAAGGCATCAATATTTTTAGCACCTGGAATTTCCGTGGGGCCGCAACAGAGCTTTTCTGTGGTTTGCTAGAAGCCGCGGAGCAGACTCTGAATATATTTATAGTATAAATAGACTTTAATTAGTCAAAACTGACGTGACGGATTGTGGAAGCTGACATTAAAATTTACAGCATCCTGTGACTTTGCCCTCGTTCATTAAAAAGTTCCTGCTTTGATTCTGCGGCAGCCACCGAGGAAAATTCGGGTCTTTTAATTGCAACGTTGAACGTTTTAAAGCTTGACAAGTCCATCAATCCATCATTTTCCACATTCAAAACCACGAGACCTTATTTCCCAGCTGACTTTGGGCAACAGACGGGGTTCACCCTAGACTGGTTGCCAGTCAATGACAGGGCACATGGAGATCAAGCATTCACACTATCATTTCACAGCTACGGATAATTTCAAGTCTTCAATCAATTAAACTAACATGCATGTTTCTGGACGGTGGGAAACTCCGCACAGGAAGGCCAGAACCAAGATTTGAACTTAGAATTTCACAACTGTGAGGCTGAAGTGCTAACCACTACAGGGAGTCCTCGAGTTGCGTCCGAGTTACGTTCCTACATTGGAGATGTGACCCGAATTCCGACGAATTTCACCGTTAAAGGTGATATTTCCATCAAAATACTTTGTACAGTAATTTAAAAAAACATATTTGCGCGATCCGGAAGAGCCAGAATCAATATTTTGTGTTTCTGCACGGACATTCATCACTGACGGACGGCAGAGCGGAGCTAATTCAAACTTAAACACGGAAATGTGACGCGCCTGATGGTGAGCCGACCGGCTGATGGACGTCCGTTCCTGGAGGTGACAACAACACAACTTTAATTATCTTTAAAATGACGTGATTACTGTGGTAAATAAACGGGGGGGTACGGACCAGGCACGGGCGCCGTAAAGTCGAAAACCACATAGATCACCTACGACGTAACTCGAGGACTCCCTGTATTATTTTAACGAAAACAAGAGAATTTGCCTGCTAGCAATGCAAAACGCATAGACAAGCTAATGAAATTAGCATCGATGTTGCAGTACTTATAAACATTTTAACAACTTGAACACAAGTGGTAGCAACACATGCAGATAGAATATATAGCAATACTCATAATAGTCACCATCTTATTGAAGTTCAAACCCCAAAAACCCTGCTAACCTCTAGGATGAGCAACACAATCGGTCTTAAACCTGAAACTATTGCTCAGATCTAAAACTAGAGCCCAACTGATTAATAGGCCGTCCGATTCCGCATCTTTGGGAAAATATTGCGTTTCCACGAGGTGAAAGTAACTAACATCTTATGGAAGCCACAACAAACAACCATAAGAGCACATCCAAGAATCTTTGGCCCTTTGTGGAGAAAGCAGCCTCCTCCAGGCCAAGACCTTCCAGGCTGTTGCATTTGGATACGAGACAGGCATGTGGTTGACCCCTCCGCCCCCCAAAGCAGACCTAGGGTCACGGAGGACTTTCAAACAAACGTATGCTTTGATTTAGTGACAGAGAGTTGACCTTTGGCTAAATATTTTTGAAACAAACGCATATATGTTCTTAAGCATACCAACACATGGAGACAAGGAGGCGACATGGCATACACAAAAAAACAAAAACAGTGGAATCGCTAAAGTCAAATAGTATTCACGTGACGTCACCGACCCCCACCTATCAACCCGGCAGGCCTTTCGTGGGGCAAACGACCAGCAAGACAACGCAACGCAAATGCTGAGGAGCGCTCGTGTTGCTTACTACGAGTTACTTTGATTCATTCATTTGTTCACTCTTTCCGAATTTTCACGAACCGCTTCACAATGGCGCATACGTGTGCCGTTCACGGGTGCAAAATTGGGCGAACAGAGATGTGAAATGAAACTTCTAGATAGTATTCACATGCCATCATTGTGTGCCGGTCCAAGGAATGTCGAATGGGAACGGCAAAGAAGTGTCCGGAATTTCAAAGATACATCGAAAGCATTTCCGACCGACAAAGTCTACCAAAGTGTGTTCTGACCATTTTGATTACGGTAAGTGTCATTGTAAGATGGTAAAAATGCTTTTACCATAATGCGATCGTGATATATTTGAGTCATTAGCCGTGGCTAAAAATAGATTTGTGGTCAAGATGTTGGATTTTGAGATCTCTCTAAATACCCTCTTTAATGTTTCTTATTTTCCTTTCCCAGCAGCCCAAAAGTTGAAATTGTTGTTAAAGTGTACGGAAATAAGTGATGAATCAACAATGTTGTTGTTGTTGTTTTTGTTGCAACATGCTAGCGCTAGTAGCTAGCGCGTTCGGAGGAACTAGCTACAGTACTTGGTTTAAAAATTAACCCAAGATTCTTCACCTCGAATTCACAATTGATAAAACATAGCAACCAATAAAATCCGACAGTACAGAAGACGCAAGAATGTCCGTGTTTCGAGAGCCATCCTACTTTAGAGCGTACGTTTTCAAGTCATCCAATCGATTCCACTAACCAAATGTTTCAACGTGTACCGCTGCAAAGAGTGTTGAGGTAAATCTTCCGCATACGTCTTGCTTACACAAGTAACGTTAGAGGAAGCTGAGGGTGACATTCGTCAATAGCAAAAGAACATTTGGCGTAAACTCAATAGAAGCAAAGCTGACTTCACTGGAAAATTACCCCACCATGAGGGGGCGGGATCGCGAACCCGTGACGTCAGCGAATACTGTAATGTAATGAGGTTGTTGACTTTGCAATCCAACCACCGTGGGAAGCGGGTACCTTTGCCAACTGACTTTGAAAAAAAAAAAAAAAAGGCAGACTATACCCTTAACTGATCGCCGGTCAATCACAGGGCACAGATTAGAGATATACAACCATTCACACTGTTACTTAGTTGAACATTAACCCAAAATGATAAAAATAAGATTTTAGTTGAAAACATTGCCAATAAAAGTTTTCCAATGGCGACAGTTGACATGGGAAGAAGTCTTCCCATATCCGAACAAACGAACCTTAGAGGTTTAACAGTGTACCGGCTTGTCCTGGTTTGATGCCGGTAATAAATTGCTCAGATATACTTTTCCAACGGTCACATCTGGCTTTGCTCCAATAACTCTGTACAATGAGTACAGTATTTGTCATATGTTTCTATTCATAGGTAAAGCTCTGTTTCTGTTTCCAGCTGCAAAGTCCAAAAGTTGGCGTGAAAGCAAATCACAACTTGTGCTAAATTCCCGATGAGTGGGTGTGAATTAAAGCCTGCATGTTTGCTCGGCTCTCAGACTTTGACATGATCCACTCCAATCCTTTACATTTGGTATTCAATCTAAACAGAACACGTTGCGGTTTAGGAACGCGTTGTTTGACATGCACTCGACGAGCAACACCTTCGCATTCAAGGGCGAAAAACACAAGTCAACATAGATTTGGAGACTTTCAATAAAAACGCAGTCTTGTAAATCAAGACGCCAGCGTGACGCCAGCTTGTTTCAGAGTCCCGAATCAAACCCCTGCATATCCTCATGTGGTGGGGGAGGGAGGTCGGGGGGTTTTATAACCACAGAGCTGCGCTTGTCCTGCGGAGAGCGTGTTCTGCGAGCCCTGGCAGGTAATGGGAGGGTAATGGAGATATGCGATGGCGCTGGGGGTTAGGGCAAGTGCTTAATAGCCGCCAGATGTGCTCCTGATGCGAAGCAGGGCCACATTGCTTTCATATGTAAATCACAAAGGGTCTGTTTTACTACACGTCCGCACGTGCAAAAAAAACGGCCGCCAACTCGATTTCTCAAGCAAACAGATGTACTAACCAAGCACACCCTGGATTGTTTCTACCAAACGGGGAAAAATGTAAACGCAGTTCATTTGTTTAATTTACTATGCACAATGTGATTCATCAAATTTGAGACGAATTGCGGTGGCTTATTTTGCATCTTTGAATACTATGTCTGAAAGGTCGGTGTGGCCAAGGATCGTGAGCAGGAAAAAATGAGTGGCCACAGCGAGAACAGATCTTTTCTGCTTGTGTAAAAAAAAAATGTAATGCCAGAAACAAAAATTATCATGACCTATAGTCTATACAGGAGCCAAATCACAAGAAGGAGTCATGCCATGCCATATGACTGATGGAAAAAACTCATGTACATCTAATTACCATGAACTTGGGAAGGGTTAAATCAAACCAAACATGTTTTTGATGTGATTGCTGGCTTCCCAAGAATGAAAGGAACAGGTCGTCTTCCACTAACACTTCCAATGCCATCACTTCAAACTTCATTTTATGTAATTGAATGAAATCTAGTGCCTACTATCGAGGATGGAGTAGCATCTTCACCCCGATGCTAAAACATACGCCAAAGTCCTCACATGGTTTTTGACATGTATGTTTCTGCTTATCGTGATGGATTCCTGATTCCTCTCCTGTTGCAGAAATCAACGCAGGCTTCAGATCATCAACACATAATCTCACCCGTTACATCGATCTTGGACGCCGGCCAGCAGCGCAACACGCTGCATCAATTACACGCCCGCTGCCGCCGCCTATTAGCCTGTGACACGCAACACGTGTTCGCCTTTTTTCCGTGATTGGGTCTCGAGGCGTTGCCGTCTCCTCGAGGGTTCGTCCACAAGATTCTGAGGATGACATGTTTTCTACAAAAGGAGGCCTTGTGAGCAGAAGGAAATTACTAATGCCTTTCATACTGCTGTAAAAAAACAAAGCATAATTTTCCACATATTGTTCCTGTGTTGCTGTTTTGGAGGAAGTCGACTAAGCAATTTTTTTCTCTTTGGCGGTAGCATCAGAACCATAAGGGAGGCGGGATGGCCGCCTCATGTTTTTAAAGGCTATTCGGCTGTGCCAGGAATGGAGGTGTTTTAACTCCTGGCAATGACATCTTCCTTTTTGTGTTGATTGCAAGGTTTTTCCGATTATCTGACTGTGTGATGCGGTGTTGTGGTATGAAAGCATAAATATTTCTGGCAATATGACTGGATTCTATGTCTAGGTAGATATTTGTTGGATCTTCCGTTATAGCTTTGATGAGTCCATTTTTTTTTGCAGCAGCTCTGTGTGAAAGAGGATAATTGGCACTTTAGTCCCTTTCACACTGCCCAACAATGTCGGTTTTCCCCTTCGTTTGATGTTCTGTGAGAAAGGCACTGACATGGAATAGGGTGTTAAAATCCGCCTGGAAATTTCAAGACTTAGGTAGCATCAAAAGTGTAAACAATGGTGGCTGTTTGAAAGGGAATAGATTGAGACTAGTCGATGTTATCTAATTAAGGGATGCCTGGTCTCTGCGTGAAACCACACACAGTTACGACAATTTGCTGCCTTTGCTGGGTTCAGTGTAAAAGGGCAAGATGGATAACTGCCAACTCAACTGTTACAGCGCCGATGCGGCCAACAAACCACAGGCCAACTTCAATTCTCCACTGCCGTCTCTGTACCTTTCACACAGCATAAAGTTGGAGAAAAGACTTTCAGGGGCGCTGTTAAATGTCACAGCAGGGACACATTAAGACGCTCGTCAAAGCAGCAATCAAGAATGTCAAGCAACGTAATTTAATATGGGGAAACGCTGAAATCATGTTGGTGAATCCAAGAATGAAATGCAAGACAAACGTTTCCTGTCTAGAAGACGTACAAAGAAATGATCAATATTTTTACGAGAGCTAGATTTTGCAAATCTCTCGGGATGGAAGGAAGTCTCCAAAGATTCCATTGCTCGATAATTAAAAAAACAAAAACATCACCATCCTGTCACTTTTCATTGCAACCGATACCACCCCCGTGATCCATTTCAGTCTTGAAACGCTTACAACTTCCCAGACTGGCACCGTGGGAGTTTAAACAAGCATCCCCAATCAGTACATGACCCTTGGGCTAAAAAAAGAGCAGCGCTAACAAGCATCCTCGGGACAGATGAAGACAAGGCTGATGAATGGGTTGGTCGGGGATTTGGATTGATTGATGTAGGGGGGGTGGGGGGGGGGTTTGCTGCGGGATCTGAATACCTTAGGGAGGTCGCACAAGAGTCAACTGTTGTCAAGCAGCCTCGGAGGGGGTCAACTAAACACGCATTAACGCTCGTCCTATGTTATCAGCGTTATCTGATTGACTGGAGGAGCTCGAGCGTACTCAATTAAAGGGGACCCCCCCTGAGAGCTTGATCTAGTGCTGGTGTTAATTTGATTCTCATATGTACAGCAGACCATTGATATAGATGGATTTGTTTATTTGTTGCTGACCATTCTTGCTGCTGTTCACATTCACTGTCGTGTATTTTAGTCATGTATGGTTGTCATTCCCAACGGCGTACATACACATAAGGAATTTATGCACATTATAACTTTATATTTTGATTAAAAACAATGCTGCTAAGTGCTAACTATGCTCGCATCTACAGTATTTCTATTGCAGTTGCCACAAAACTGCAGCTCGTCACGCTCAAGATATTTTTGGATTTTTATTTTGAAATTTCGCCAAAACAAGACAAATAAAAGCTTATTCTATTACATTTCGGCGGTACCAAAAATAATGGATAGACACTTAAAATAAAAAATAAAATGCAGTCTACCTCCTCTACCGCATCTGACTCAATTTCCGTGGCTTTGGCACGGACGAGGTGTCAGCTTTTTGTTTGCATTCCAAGTGACAAGTCATCATTCACCGCAACGAACTTCGCCAACACAACAGCGTGCAGCTGCACAGGAAAAAAGAAAAGAAAAAAAAAAGCCGAACCCGGGCTCAAAACATAAACGCTGCCTCAGCTCTCCCCCTCCACAAGCACGCGTGGTCACAACATAAACTTAGCAGTGACCAGACGGCGGTCGAGTCGGCCCCTGCGCACTCAGCAGAAATAATGAAAGTGAAACGGGAGGATTGTATAGAAAAAAAACGAAACAAACACTTTTGGTTAGTCATCAAAACAAACTGGGAAGAACATTTGGTTCATATTGGAAGATATCGAGACAAGGTGACCTGGCAACTACATTTCAAAACTACACTCGAACCTACTAATATTAATCACTCAGTGAGCAGTTGCATGGGGGGTGGAATAGTGGAAAGTACTCACCAGTGTGTGGAGATAAATCATGTCCCGGTCAAACGCTCCAGAGAGCTCCAGGAACGCTGCACAAACTCATCATTCCCTCCCAAACAAAAAAAAAAAAACCTTGTGGAAAACATCGCAAACAAGCAGCCTTGACTGTTTTCCCGGCTCGCTTTTGCCGCTGTGGTTCAAGTACTAAAAAGTGTGTTTGTGTAGTCTGGGAAGAGGTGGTAACTTCCTCTCCAAGTTGGAGGCTGACTAACAAGAGCTCTCTCTCTCTCCTCCTCCTCTCTCCTGGCTCCAGTGCACTCAGAGCAGGAAAAAGCTGTCATGGGGGGCGCCTGGGGGGGGGGGGGGGGGGTGATAGGAACAGCCTAAAATGGTCAAGCAAATCAGAGAGGGAGGTTGTGTGTGCGTGTGTCTATTGTTTGATAGAGGTATCAACTACAGGATATTTGCTGTGTTTTAGCAACAGAGAAACAAGCACAGGCTTGTAATGATTAACACATATTGAGTGACCAAACAGGAGTGGTGCTGACGTGTAGATGGTCCAATGATTGAATAGTTACTGCTGCACAGTTAGAACATCTGGGAATCGGAAGCAGAAATGCAAGCCACGGCGAGATGGAAGAGCGCATGCTGACTGATGATTTTTTTGGAAGCCAGGTGGAGGGACATAGGAAGGTCCAAGTCTTTAGACTCCTGGTGGTCTTGCTTAAGACTACATTCACACTTTGTTCCTGGCTGGGGCCGAAATTCAGTACGGGAATTTCTGGACTGGCCAACGCGCGACCAATCTTCGGAACTTTCATCTGTATTCAAAGTCTTGTTAAATTTTCTCACAGTCCGTTTTCAGCCCACGGTTAACCTGGTACACGGTTTAGTTAACTACAGCTAACTAAGTTTCTCATCTGCACCGTGAGCTGGAAAAAAGGGACGTAACGATACCAAAACATCACGATAAGATAATTGTCACGATATTGTGAGGAGGTTGGCGATATAAAAAGAGGTCACAATATTGTAAAAAAAGAAAAAGAAAAGAAGAGCTCATACTGAAAAAAATACAATATGGTGCTTTTGTACATAACAGCAATGCATATAAACAACCTACAATCTCTAATACTTAATATTGAGGCACTTACTTGCTAATGCAGGCAAACATCGAGTTCCTCCACATTCACGCACATATTACGTTCCCCTACATCTGACCATTATCGTGGATTTTAAACATAGAAGGGCCAAAACATGCATGTGAAAATTAAACTTCAAATTAAAACAACAACAACAACTAGCCAACAGAGGGTGCTAGAACTGCACAAATGAAAATCAACCTTACTTTGTTAACAGATGTGCTGCTTTTACTATCGGGACATGACGTTGACGATATTGTCGTCGTTTTCATATCGCGATATCACGATATAGCCGTTATCGTTACAGCCCTACTGGGAAATGCACCATCAAGAGTTTCTGTAATGTAAAGGACTTTTCAGTGATTTCAATCATGTCTGCTTTTAAAGTAAGCAATCCGTGTAACCACCCGTCCCAATACTTTTGTCCATTCATCACTAACACATGACCTCTTTGACGAGCCGTGGTTCATAAGCTCTCGAAAAAGATGAAAATAGAAACGTAACGAATGAACGGGGATGATTAACATGAAATCCGCTTCAACGAGCAGCCTGGTGTAATAAGTCATCCGGAGCTTCCCTTGAACCGTCTGACGGTTTCAATTCAGTTGGCCTCATTAGCGGGTTTGATATGATGTGAATCACAAGGTTACAGCTTTCTTCTACATGCTCCAACATGATGTTCTACGCGACAAAACTAGCGCTGGTACAAGCTGATGACATGGAAGTGGGATTCGTTACACTCTACACTTTGTGCTATCTGAGCTGTAAATCTGACAAAGTGTGACAAGGACTTGTATTGAAGCCATATGCTTGCGGGTGTAGAAAACGAGCTTCTTAGGAGAGCTGCAAACTTTTTATTTCGGGTTATTGGGGACATAGTACGGAAAATGGACTTTGAATGGCTTGTATACAAACATCAAATGCGACATTAAACAACAAAGTCAATCTTTTTTTTTACAGTCTCACTGATACGTAACAGAGGCGCTTATTTAGAATGGAATTGAAAATCCTTCTCCTTGAATAGAAAGTAATACAGAGCCGGGCATCATTTTAGCCTAAAGAGCTTGTGGTGGCTTAGAATGCTACGTTCACAGAGCTTACATTTACTAGCTGTATCTAAAAAAATTTTTTTTATAATATATATATATAAACGCAGAATGAGAGGTAGAGCCATTAGCTATCGTACTCTCTTTCTTTCTTCAAGAGTAAACTTAAAACTTTTCCGTATGTGGAAGCTTGACTAAGACCTGGCTCATCTCTCAGCTATGCTACCATTGGCTTAGCATCCCTTCCTCTTCTCTAGCAATCTTACATCATTATTTATGTAACGTATGTTACTTTGTTTTTCTTTGTCTTTCTTGTTCATGACAAAGATCTGAGCACGGTTGTTCAATTCTCAGTTATTTTAACCAACGGTTAAGCGTAGCACCGGGTTAAACTATTAGCCCGTCGTTAGCTAACTGACTGTTAAATATACCTTGTTCAAAACATGGTTAGTCACATTGTTAGTGAACAGCACCGTCAAAGTTAACTGTGTGGTTAACGTCACCGGTTAGCACCAATATATCACACAATTTTGTTTACTTTCGGTTTTGCGGGAAAAAAAGAAGCAGGATTTTTGTCTGCTAAAGCGAAAAATGTAATTCAGCGGATCGTTGACGTTAACTGGTCAGGGCTGACAGAAAAAAAACATTCCAATGAAGTGGCCAAGAAGCGGAAAAATACAATTTGGGCCGAGATAGTAAAGGGAGTCAATGCCAAGGGAGTAGCACCGAACCCATAACAAGCTCTCTCTTTCCTGTTTGCTGAACTTGAATCATGAAGGCAGTGTTAGCCACGGACGCCATCTTGAGAGTTAACCACTGTTAAAAAATTAGCTGTTCATTTTTATTTTTTTTTATCCGTAATACTATTGTTTCGATTGTTAAAAAGGTAAAACTATAGCATTGTGAGTCATTCTGTGATCACTATCCCTATTGTCCCTGGGGCAGATTTATAACCGCGGCGGAACTGAAGGAGGGCGGACATGCAAGAGGGAAGAAAGGAAGTTCCCGCCAGGATGAGGAGGTGAGACTGAATCTTCACCAGCAACGAGAGAGGTCTAATTACAGGGCACGCAGAGACTTTTCCTGAATGATTCCCAGACAAAAGAGGTGCAACTTGCCGTTTAGCGTAAAGTCTTATCACCCCGCCCCGATAAGCGTCGGCGAGGGCGTACAGGAAGGAGCCAACGAATGCGGAGGGTCTGTCCGCAGGTGGGAGATTTAAACAAGATACGAGGAACAAAAGACAGCCGCGTTTAACCCGCGATAATATTTGCTGGCCTTTTGAGTCGCCCACTCATTTTTACAAACACAGCTTTTGCTTGATAATCCGCACCCGAGGGAGTGACGACAGCCCCGACAAAAAGGTGGGCTCGGCTGCCCGAGATGATGCGTAATGACACGACGGGATGATTGAGAGGAAATGAAATGCTGGCGAGGTTGAAAAAACTCCCAGCCGTGCATGACGCATCTGAGCTGAGAATGCGAGGAAAGGCTCCCCGAGAGAATGAGCTTGATCTGTCTTTAATCAAAACCACACACGGCTGGAGTTGAGAGATGGGCCGATAGCTGCAGGGCGGATGAACGGATGAGCGGTTGGGCTGAAAGATAAGATGGACAAATGGAAGAAAAGACTGATGGACAAATGATTAGGCGGATTTGATTTGACAGAGAAATGGCTGTGTGGCAGATGGATGGAAGTTGGATGCCTGTGTGAACGGATGGAACAATAACGAACTGGATGGACAAAAAAATTGGTGGATTTAACGGAAAGGACGTCTGGACGACGGAGGGTCATGAATACAAATGAGTGGGATGGATGGAATAATAATTAGCTGGATGTATGGATGAACAATAAGTAAATAGAGTGATGGCTGAATAATGGATGAATGTTGGGAGAATGACTGAATAGATGGAAAGATGATTAGGTGGATTTAATGGAAGGATGGCTGGAAGAATTTAACAATACAGATGAAAGGATGGAAGAAAGTGAACAACGGATTCATTGTTCCATCCTGGATAAATGATGAATGGATGAAGGACCAATTAGGCTGGACAACCAGAGGAATGGACACCCGGATAAATAAGTTGCATTACGTGAACGAATGGACAGACGGACGGATGGAAGAATGATTGCTGGATGGATGAATGGATGACACAATCATTGGCAGAATGGATGAATGGAATATTGATTACCTGGATGGATGAATGAATAAATGGAACAATATTTAGGTGAATGACACATTGATTAGCCAAATGATTGATGGATGGATGAATGGCTGGCTGGATGGAATAATGGATTCAACAATAACCAATGGATAAATGTAATATTAATTAGCTGGATGGCTGGCTGAATGGATGGATGGATAGAAGGATGGATGAAAGAATGATTGCTGGATGGATGAATTAATGACAATCATTGGCTGAATGGATGGATGGAATATTGATTAACTGGATGGATGGATGAATAAATGGAAAAATAATTAGCTGAATGACACATTGATTAGCCAGATGATTGATGGATGGATGAATGAATGAATGAATGGATGAAATAGCAACACTGCAGAAGTTGCTAAAAAAAAAAGGTGTAATTTTTGTAATTTATTGGTCTAACTTTGTGTGTGTGTGTGTGTGTGGGGGGGGGGGGGATAAAGAATCCGGCGCTAGCCACAAAATTATCAAAAATCCAAAATCGAAATCCCTTTTTAGGCCCAGCAGTTGCGCATGCATGACTCCTAATTCAGCGCTCAGAACGCGACGACGGCTCACTGAATGAAGGATCCAATCCGTGTTAAATGAAAAACACACGCTGCTGCTATCAAACTGCAAACACGTGTTGCTGGACAACCTTGGCTTGCCCGGAGTGACAATTAAGTAGCGAGCACGTTAACGGGGAGTGACAAGGAAAAAGAGAACAAAATGTTTCTTTCACCTTGGCACCGACAAAGACGAAAATGTCCTTGGAAAAACGTGTCCGTGAATCTCACCTCCACACCTCCACGCCAGTGCAAGAAAACACATGTCACACAGACCCCCCCCCCCCCCCCCCCCCCCTACACACACACACACACACACACACAAAAAAAAAAAAAAGCACAGAGGAGGCATCTGCCAGGAGAGCTTTATGGGACAGATGGGAGTTGAGAGCAGGGAACTCCCGTGCACGGAATCTGTTTTGCAATCATAAACTCTTCTCCATCTGCATGTAGGGACGATCCATCCCGTGAGCCCACAAACACGGCGTCAATCAAAACTCAAATGCAGAATTTTTAACACATCTCACGCAGTTGTTCTCCTCGCATTGTGACAGCCGCTTGTCATGAAGCCTCAAAACACAAAAGCTTCGGACGTGTCACATTCCTCCTGCTCAGCATGTGTTTAAAAAGCTTAACATTCTTCGGAAAGTGGGAATATTACTCGAATGTTCCCCGGCGCATCGATAACGCTCTGCGGTGACGTCTCTGTTGGACTTCAACTGTCAGGGCACACACACACGTGCGCCTTGATGTCTCAAAAGTTGACATTCTTTATCGTCAGGATGGGAGAACTTCAAATTGAATTTTCATGATCAGGCTGGAGTATGGATGGATGGAATAAAAGATGGATGAATAAATGGAATGAATGGCGGGAGGGTCAAAACTTGCGTGATCTCTTTATGTGGATTCATTGGATGGATTGAGAAAAGTAATTAGCTGGAAAGTGATTGGACCGATCGATAGATGGATTTGTGAGTGGAAGAATTAGTGGATGGATGAAACAAAGACATGATGAATGGATGAATGATTTGATTCATGGATGGATGGATGATTTAATGAATCAACGGTGAAATGGATGGATGGATGGATAGTCAGACGGACGGACGGATGGATGGAAGTTTGAGTAGTTGGATGCAACAATGATTAGATGAATGGATGAATGATTTGATAAACAGATGGCTGGATAAATGAATGGAGGATTGGACGGATGGATGAATGGATGATGGATCTGAGGAATAAATGGTGGAATGGTCAGATGGATGGATGGGCGGACAGATGGAAGTTTGATTAGTTAAATACAACAATGATCAGATGGATGGATGAATGGATGGATGGTGTATTGAATAAATGGTGAAATGGTGAGATGATGGATGGATGGATGGACGGGTAGATGGAAGTTTGAGTAGTTAGATACAACAATGATCAGATGGATGGATGAATGATTTGATAAACAGATGGCTGGATAAATGAATGGAGGATTGGACGGATGGATGGATGGACAGATGGAAGTTAGTAGTTGGATGCAACAATGATCAGATGGATGGATGAATTAATGGATGGATGATTTAATGAATAAATGGTGAAATGGTGAGATGGATGGATGGAAGTATGAGTAGTTGGATGCAACAATGATCAGATGAATGATGTGATAAACAGATGGCTGGATATATGAATGGATGATTGGACAAATGGTGGAATGGTCAGATGGATGGATGGATGAAAGAATGTTGCCATCGAAACAAAATGTCTCTTTAAGACTGATGTGGTATGTATTTAAATAAATGTACTTCTGTGTGAATCGAAAGGATCACGTAGCCATTGAGCAAAAAGCACGCGTTTCCCATATCACACATAATAATACACAGTGTAATATACCACCAAGCACACATCCCAGAATAATCAAGAACGACTGTGTTTATGGTTTCCTTCTTAGAAATGCTGAAAACTGCGGAGCAACTAGTTTCTATTTTAGGATGACAAAAAAAAAAACACGCATACATTTTCTGCCATGATGTTTGGCAGACATTGCAACAAAAGATTATTTATGCGGGGGAAAAAAAGTCACATTTAAGAATCGCATCAAACGCTATCAAGCATTCAGCAGCCCCCTTTTGCACAAACATTTCAAATGACACATAAAGAGCTTTAAGTGGTCATGTTGGCCGCACGTGAAATGAAAGTCGTGCTGCCAACTGGCGTATTTGGAACTTGCTTGCATGGAGAGAATATTACAGGGCCATCCGCCACCGCCGCTAACACTTACACTGTGTCAAATTGGAGGCAAGACACCGTAGAACAGCCAGGCTAGCAATTATGGTTCGACGGCGGCACGGCTCCCAGAAGCGAGCTGGAGCTTGCAACTTTTGTTTGCGTGAGCTGAGAGAAACTCGCATAAACACTGAGGGAGGCCGATAGCAGCTGCCGACTGTCCTCTGGTTTTAGCGAGCATATTTAGGCTAATCTGCATCTTTGGCCGCAGATGTCGAGTCCTTTGTTTGGAGTCTGGTCTTGTCTGACGGGTCTAATAGAAAACACAAACACAATGACTTGCTCATTTGTCACGCAAGACAGAATCTAAGTTTAACAAAGAATTCAAGGGCCTCGCACCAGAACCTTGTGGCACACCACATATATTGACAAAATTGGCAGTGCCTTGAAGCTTTTAAGGGGTTTACACATGGGCAATTGGCAATAGAATATAAACATATTTTTGGAAAGGGATTGAGACCTCCAGTGAACAATGCAAAAAAAATAATAAAAAAATTAAAAACTTGCCGCCCCTAAAAATGTTTAAAATTTCATATAATGAAATGTTTAAACTGTAAGTATACCGCAAACTATGATACCAAAACAGCTTATTATCATTTCAAACTCAATTTACAACATTAACCTCAAATTATTCACTTAGCTCATCCACTCTTAAAATTGTTGGCATTTCTTTCCCTTATTATTGACGTTTGAGTTTTATTCGTGTAGTTTTAGTCAAAAAAAACGGTCGTTTAAGTCGAGTTTTAGTCAGGACAATCATTTCACCCCTGTATATTTTTTTTGTCAACAGATAATGTTGACCATTTCTGATCTAAAATGATGTCACATAAAATGTTCTCTCATCTTTTTGATGAAAAACACCTTGACACACAATTACAGTATATCAACAAGTGGCTACAATGGCTCCATGCTATGAGCTAGTAAGTTAGCCAGCAGTTAGTGACCGGGTTAACATTATTGTTGGAACATTACAACTGTTGGATTAATGTCACGTTATAACTATAATTTACTTTCCCCTTTTTCTTTTTTTTTTAAACCTTTCACCTTGAATCCACTTCCTGTCTGTCTCATGTTTGTCGATGTTGCGCTCTCTAACTGCACATTTGAAAAGGGGGCGTGTCACTGTATCGCATGACAGTGGCACGGTGAAAGATTAGCAGAGACAACATTTTTACAAAATCATAGAAATTTCGTCTCGTTTTTGTTCATGAACTAAAATGTCCATAGATTTATTTTAGTACACTGATTTAGTCCCAGCTTTTGTTTATTAATGAGGGTTTTAGTCTAGACCAGTTTTAGTCCGATGAAAAATGTGTGTTGATGAAATAATTTTTGTTTAGTTTTTCATTGACGAAATTTTTGAGGAATTCTACTTTGACTAAGACTGGCAGTAAATGGACTGCTTCTTATATAGCGCGCCGCTTTATCGACGCCATATTGTGCCCAAAGCGCTTCACAATACCTCACAGTCACACCCCCCCCTCCACACACCCATACACCCCCCCCCCCCCCCCCACACACACACACACAATCACACGCCAGTGGTCGGCTGCTGCCACTGGGAGCAAACGAATTAAGGAGATGTTTGACAGTCAGGATGATCTCACGGTTGCTCTCAAAATTGATAAGCAAGCAAATGTTGAGCCATGGCAAGAAATGAGAATCGAATGCTATCATCTCAACGCCTTTTGTTGCTTGTTTCACAGACCTCGTGTTCTCGTCCCAATTTTTGACGTTTATTGCCACATCGGAATCTCTCTCTCTCTTTTTTTTCTTTCTTTTTTTACTGTTAAGAGTCACTTGTTGGAACGAAACCCTCCGCCTCGTGCCTCAGGCCTGCGAGCTGTTTTCTGGCAAATGTCTGATCGCTGAGAGCATCTCGTGATTGTCTTTCTCCGGCTGAACACAAGATGTTTTTCACACGTAGGGGTTCACAAAGTGCACAGAAAAATCACAACAGTGAGATCTGAATGTGGGGATTGGTTCTAACCCAGAGAGTGTCTAGAGAACCATAATGTACACCCTGGCTCTTTTTGACGTTCCCAAGCTCCTGCAATCAGCATAAACGCATCCAGACCAAGTGAAGTGAGCATCCACTCTCCCACACACTTGCACTAAAAATAAAAGCTGTTATTTATGAGTGCTGAGAGACAAATTCAAGTGAACTGTAGCCTTTTCTTAATGACATAGAGACATCATCAAGACTGAGAGAAATGGGCCTGTTTTCGCCCTTGCCTCTAAACTGCAGGAGAGTGCTTGAGGGCTGTAATCGGATTTAATGGCACGCTTGCGCGCTTGCACGCACAGCAGCTGATGCGGACCGCCGAGCCGGGCCCCGGTTGCCAGTCAGCGCCGGCTGACCGCGTGTCAAAGTGCAGGTTTTACCTGACAGGGCATTCTCTGGAGGACAGGACCCGACAGGCCGGCCGGAGGGAGCTCCAGAGGAACCAGATGTGAGTTTCAGGCGTGTATAGCGGAACTTTTTTGGGGGGCGGGGGTGGTGGGGGGGGTGCCTTGACTGTCACGTTAGCTGTAAAAAAATAAAAAAATAATATATATATTTTTATTTATTTATATTTAGTGGTTACTGAGCTATTAAAACGTTTTCTCCAATATAAACAAATATTTTTGCCACAGATGGCCATTAGCCACTCCAGTGGACAATAGTGTAGTCTTGACATACACTGCCATCCAGTGGTCAACGTTTGTAAGTGCAAAAAATAAGACCGACAACAACACGTGCAACAAGGGAGTTAGCGTCTCCCTTCTTTCTATTCTATGTGCGGTTGATCATAAGTCCACTAAATTGGACTTTGGACATCATTGCGTCATGTATTGTGACTACAACTTAGTGTTGCTGTTACTTTGTTGCTTTTGAAACTGAATCTGCATTAATTTTTTTGTTGTTGCTTTAAATCATCATTACATTTTTATTATAGCAATATTTTATGGATTTGAGTCCTCATATGAGAGTAAGGATCCTGGTCAGGTGCAGAACATGCTAGCAAAACCTACAGGATAGACGACCATATACCGTTTGACTCAAGTGGGGTTGATGACAGCGGCAGTGATTATTAATAGTTGTCAGAAAAAAATTAATTACTATCTGTACTTCATAAAAAGTTCATTTGTCTTTGGGTAAATGTTTTTGCAATACATGTAGTAGTTTTGAAATAGTAGTTGTCAAAGAGACATTATTTATAGTTTTCTTACAAACATATTTCATCGGTTGCTCAAATGCACATTGTCCACTGTAGTGGACATGTCACCAACTCCTTGAAAAATGTATATTTGCACCCAAAAAAAGAATTATTTTTTTCATGCCTAAAGAGTAATAAAAACAGTTGAGAGAAAAAAATCCTGATGTAGGTTATCATAGGGTTTTGTATGGTAAGCCTAGCCCCAAAAACACCCACACAGAGCACAATCAAGACGAGCATTTTTTGTGTTGACTTATTCCAAAAGGCATCTGCTTCCTGCCCCTCTGAAGCTTAAGCCCCATGTAATCGTTCAACACTTGCCGACTTCCTGTCGCCACCCTGGCAACCCGTTCCTTCTTCCCCCTCCCTCCGCTGCATGGGAATTGTTGACTCACGGTCGAGTGAAACAACACTCTGGGGTCGAAGGGGTCCATCTGCACGACGGCGACTGCTGCGCCCCGGGCCCGTGGAACGGAACAAACCCCTGCGGTTGCGGCCAACGGGCGTCCACACTTGTGGCAACAAACGAGCGAAACAAGCAATCGAGACACTATTTGTACTCACAAATATATATATATATATATATTTTAAAAAACAGCTTGTTAAGGGCCTCCTATCATACTGGCTAAGAGACTCGTTGGTGACCTTATGACAACTGCAGTCTCCACTGGTTGCACAGATGTTTCCACAACATCTCCTGGAGACGAGCCAGGTTGGCAGGGAGTCGCGGGAAGTTTTTCTCCCGAAAACTTTTGGAGACTTTTTCAAGTTTTCAACAGGTCTGAGAGATGTCGCGGAACTTGTGCAAAAGTCTTCCCAGTCGCATTCAGAATTATGTCCGAGACTGGAGAGACTTTTCCACAAGTGGGTCCTCCCCATTCCTTCCTCACAGGGATGCTTGACGACTCAATGAGCCATTTTCAGCAGTAAGAAGATATTTTGTCTATAATTAATGTGATAATTATTTTTCATGAACAATTAATACTTTTTAAAACAAATTTTGCCACTTGCTGTCGACTGAAGACGACATGATCACCTGTGCTGAGGAAGTAGTTAACGACCAATCGCGGCTCACCTGTTTTGTGGGTTTGGTCAGCAAACGGAGGCCTGATTGGTCGCTACCTACTTCCTTAGCACAGGTGATGTCGTCTTCAGTCGACAGCAAGTGGAAAATTTTGTTTTTAAAGGTATTAAGTGTACATGAAAAATTATCAAATTAATTATAAACAACTAACTTTTACTGCTGAAAACCGTTAAAAGTTCTTAACTATTCTTGATGGAAACAAGCTAGTGTGACCTTTGCTTATTTAATGGGGAAGTCAAACAAACATTTCTTGACTATAATATGTTATTATATATGGCCTCAGTGGTCTCAACATGATATTCCGATTAATTTTACATTTGTGGAATATGAGTTAAGCAGCAAAATCCAGCCATTTTTATCCATCTCAGAAGGCAGCCATTTTTGCCGAGTGAAAATAACATCAGAACTTCAGAAAACGGGTGAGCTGTGATTGGTCGTTACCTGAGCCATGAGGAACTGTGACGTCATCTTCAATCGACAGCAAGTGGCAAAATGGTTGCCCATTGAGATGGCTAAAAACTGCTGCAATTTCAACCAGAATACTGTATTTAGACTAGTGGGGCTGCATATATCATATTATTGTCAAGATTTTTGGGGGGGTTGACTTCCCCTTTACATCATTTGCTCCCAAAAACGTATAAAAAATGTTCTATTTTAAATATTGCCATGGTCCCAAAAACATATATATATATATATATATATATATATATATATATATATATGTTTTTTTTTTAGTTTTTTTTTTTTATATATGCTAGAGCATACAGAAGGCTTTGGCTTAAAGCAATGGTAGTTATTACAAAACACGGCCAGCAGGTACCAGCAGAGTATAAGAGATCAGCCATGTTGCAACAAGCTCTGTTCCACAGTGTTTTCAACAGGCTTGTGAACAATGATGAAACTTAGCTATATTCTAATACTAATTGCTGTCAAACGGAAACAGATACAAAATATATATATTTTTTCCTGATGAAAAAAGAGACTCCGACATTTATTTTGGTAGAATATTCTGTGGGCCTTGCAAAATCAGTCGAAATCCAGCAAAGCAGCCGGGAGCGAAGGGGGTTGCTTCAGTGAAAATGGCTGGGAGGGAATGAGTTAAACAGGAAAAACACGAGTGCGACATGGGCTTTTGTCAGGCTACATGAACTTTTCAAACACTTTTCGTCTGTCACCGTCTCCATCTTCAGACGCGGCCAGAACCCTTTCGCAGGTTCAAACCGGTTAATGATTTACGCGTCTCCCCCGTGAGGAGGCAAGAGCTAACTCGCACAGGACGCTTCTCATTTTTTCCAGAGTATGGCGAGCTAATGTTTCCCCCGGCGCAGCCAGGTGATATATTTACACCATTGAAACGGAGCGCGCCTGTGATGGTGATTCATTGGAGACATTTCGATTTTAGCATGTCAGTGGTGGATAGCGGCGCCATTGATGTCGGCTAAGAGTACTGTTCCGATACACAAAGCCTGTTATGCCAGTTGAGGTCACATTAAGGCTACATTGTCAATTGTCATTGGGCAAAAACGTACAAGGTTTTTACAGACTTGACTTTGATAGCTCAGGGCAAATCTTCACCTTTTTTTGTCCGTGTTCAAAGTACAAAAAGTTACATTGAATTGAATTCCCATAATTAGGCCTTTAGGGTCCATCTGTCAAATGTAATTGCACTCCTATGTATCGTGAATACAGAAATGAGAGTGAAATGCGATGATTATAATCTTCAACATGGACATTACTGCCAAAGTCTGTCGGGCTCATTGTTAACTCTGACTCTGCGGACCCGCAGTATAAGATCATGACCCGACTTGTTGCATAGCCGAAGATGAAGCAGAAATGTTTTCGTACAGAACGTTTGAGACGTCGCTGTTGTTGAGTGGTTAGCATATATACGTCTCACAATTCCGAGGTTGGGGGTTTAAATCTTGTGTCGCGTTCCCCCGTACTTTTTCTCCAGGTACTCTGGCACCCTCCCACATTCCATGTTGAAATGTCTTAGGACTTCAGTTTCACACTTTATAGAGTAGCTTTTTCCACATTGGCTGGAGAAAAACACTAATGTTTCCTGTTTAATAACCCCCCCCCCCCCCCTCTCCACCAAATTTTGTCGCATTAAGCTAGTCGGGCTGGGCAATCAATCATGATTTCAATTTTGGCTTCTCACGATCATAAAAAAACACACATATACATAACATAAGAATCGTGTTTTTTGTTTTGCTTTTCCTAAGAATAAGAATCGTGTTTATTAATCAGGATTTCAATATCAGTAAAAACAATCATTATTTGTATTTTTTTTTATTTAGCTGACCTGGCAATTTTCCAGCTTCAGAGGTGCACATTGCATTGGAAGTGATTGTCACTGTTCAACAAGTATTTTATAACTTTACCCTTTGTGAGATTTTTGTTTTTGTATTTCCAGCTCTCTATGCAACTGCCAGAGCATTCATTGTTGCATTGACTAAAAAAAAAAAAAATCTAAACAAAAAACTACTTACTGTATTTTTTACTTTACTTTGTCACATGAAGCCAACCATGCAATTGTCAATATTTGGTGGTTGCCGAAACAGAATTGTAACAGCCTGTGTGTAAGCAAAATGTATTTTATAAGCCACCCTTTGCGAAATTGCGAAAAGAGAACTCAACCTTGAAGGTCTACTAAGTCTCATCTGCAAAAAAAATAATAATACAAAAGCAGCTATGAAGTCACGAAATACGCGACTGTCATTTCTCAGATACAGTAGAGCTCGCAAGGTCCAACAAAATGGGTTCCAGAACGCTAGTTGACCTTCAGATTTTTGTGTGGTGTATTTTTCCAGATCGCAAGGTCATATAGCTCCTTTTACCACTGCCTTTAAAAAAAAAAAGGTAATTTTCCTGTCTTTTTCTGACTTTGCCATGCGGGCAAATTGTTTTGGCATGACACAAAACGTGATCTCTCACTTTGTATTTTGCTGATCTGATTTCCTGGTCTGCTCTTAATCAACACGCTGTTAAAGCTTCAATAAAACGGAGAAATGTAGAATTCTCTTTGGTTGACTTGGGATGCCATTTTTTTTTTACAAGACAGCGGTTGGCTAGCGAGATGATCTGTGGACATCAGCGTTGCTGGGAGTAATAGTCACGGCTCAAATTTATAAAACACACATTTGGCACTTGGAGTATAAACCAAAATGTTTTTCACAGGCACGATGAGAAGCTTACTTCACATTCATCAGGTCTCCTGTGACGCTGGACTGGAGGCGAACACAAGCCTCCCCCTCCCGCAGCCCACTCTGGACCTATCTGAGTTATGTAGCAAAGTCTAGCCGTTTTTGATCCATATCAGGGGGCGGCCATTTTGCCACTTGCTGTGGACTCAAGATGACATCAATGTTGCTCAGGTCTCAGGAAACAACCAAACACAGCGCAGCTTCAGAAAACAGGTGAGCTGCGATTGGTCGTTGTTGCCTGAGCCCTGAGCAACAGTGATGTCATCGTCAGTTGACAGCAAGTGGCAAAATGGCCGCCCCCCTGAGATGGATAAACCTCTCAACTCTCTGAAATGCTTCGGACAACAGAGGCAGACACACTAGCGCACTACACACTCGCACCCGTCGACGGCAACGCGCACAAAAGGCGGAGGCGCAAGAACTGGGACGCGGAAACAAAGCTGATGTGTGAAAACCAGGAAGTCGGAAGTCCCGCCTCCTCCTTGGCATATACCCCATATTAATCAGAATGTCATGTTTAGACATGAGGTCACACATAACATTGTCAAGAAAGACTTCCGCTTGAATTATTCCCTTAATTTATAGATGTCTATTAAATACACACATTTATGTGCCACCCAAAAATAAACACGCTGGCCACTTCACTGAAAATTGTCTGGTTCCCGCACGATTGGCAGAATATAGACGGGATACTGCCACCAATCCGTTTCCAGCACAAACCTCCAGAAGTTTGTGGGGAAAAAAAAAAAAAAGGCCTGCTGAGTCACACTTTGATAAGATCGGTACGATGCGCAATACAACATGCGCGGATTTACTCACTTGAAGGATTGCTGAGAAATGTTGAGAATTGTTTAACATCAACTTTGAAGAGATTGACATTCCATCGCTGCAGCTGTGGCGGGATTTGGTTCCACACGGGGGGACGTCTTTCCTCGCACCCCTGGGTCGCAAGGCCTGAAACATGAGGATGACGCAGGTGCTTAATGCGGGAAGTTAAATGCAACAATTGGAAATTGCACAGAGTGTATTGAACATTCCTCGGTGGGGGTTCCAAGGGAAATTAAATGCAGTTTAATGTTGATTTAATTTAATGCGGCGTTCAAGACTACTGGGAAATTATTTTTGTTTTGTTTAGTTTTCAACAGGCACGGGTGTGGGATGGTCTGAGGCTGCTCCGCTGTAAATGTCAAGCTCGGAAACAACTTTATTGATGCAAACCTACCACTAGGTGGCAGTGATGCAGCATTTTAGCTCTAACGGCGATTAATGTAGCATTTTACGACGTAAACGTCTTCAAATTTCTGAAGTTGCGCTACATCGTTGTTCAAAAATACCCAACTTCTCTTGAATACTGTATTAAGTCTCGAAACGGAAAATTGCTTAAGCCTAAACTCATTGTCCTATCTGCATTCTTGAGTCAGAATGACTCACGGTTCTGTCACCCAGCACCCAGAAATAGACTTTGCTCATGTTTGGTATAGAGGCCGATGTTTGTGCTGGCGTCCCAGTGAACGAGTTCACGCTAGGACGTAGCCAAGGAGAAAACAAACCAGCGGAGGATCTCAAAGTCTTGGATTTAATGTGCGCGACTTAAAAAGATTACATGTTCAAGTGTGTACGAGGAACAATAAACATGGCTCGGGGGGGAGCAGCATGTTGGAGGGTAAACAAAGTGGACACTTTGGATTCAGCTGCATAAACATCGCTTGCAGAAACATTCTACTGGTTTCGATTCGTTGAAACGAGAACGGTACGGATGGGCAGAATAGTAAGTCATGCTTAGAAAAAAAAGCTCTTCTTTGGTAAGTCAATATTTTGTCGGCAACACAAAGCATCCCGCTCCTTAATTTTTTTATTTTTTTTTCCAAATGTATACTTCAGTAACAATATTTTTTTTCATCTTGACTCAATGCCTCAAGACTTATTTTCCCTTTAATGTCTGAACTCAATTAAGACAGGAAGAGATGCTATCTGTGTCATATTCAGACTTGAAACGACTTCTTTATCCGTGTTGTTTCAGCACACGACGCCGTGCGTCACTTCCAGGGAAAATAAAATGACATACAGTATTTTATTTTTTTTGTGCGTGTGTTCATTTTCCCCCAATCATTATCTGGAGGAAAATGGTAGCCTGTCAGGCATCTCGCCACTGTTGCTGCTGAGGCGGCCGTGTGAACGCGCAAAAGGCAGGGTTCAAACTTGGTACGAGCTGTAAAGCATCACTGTCGAACCAGATTTTTTTTATTTTTTTTTTAATGCACCACATGCTTCTTATTAGCTACACCGTACATTTTGTCAACATTAGCACAAAGACTGATAGCAGAGTGCGAACGCAGGCGGCGCATTTTAATACAGCAGCTGCGGAACGTAAACAAAGCATATCTGAGGAGGCCAAAGTATGTGCGGCCTTATCACAACTGCTCTACGACATCCATTAGCTTTCCTTATCAGCTCCGATTGGGTTCTTGGTAATAGACCAGTGGTTTCGCAAGTACCACCCCCCCCCCCCCCCCCAAAAAAAACTGGCTCGCCAAGTAGCAACATCATGGTCCACTTTAAATAAAATACAGTAGCGTTCTAAAAAAAAAATTCAGCAAGACATTGTCTTCGCACCTTCTGCAATTTCATATTGGTCTTCATTTGTCGATAATATAAATTGGGACAAGGTTTGGCTTTTGCCACATAAATTCTTCATTACGAACAAAGTTAAAGAAATTTCATTTTAAATGGGGCATAGATTTTATCTGCTGAAATTTAAGAAAGACCTTAAGTGTAGTTTTTGTGACAAATCAAGAGAAACATTAATCCATTGGTTCTAATATTGTCCACAATTTATTATAGTCCACATTTATCCAGGTTTCTCCTTATTTTGGAAACGTGTATTATTTGGTGTATTTAAATTTGATAAGAATGTTGATACGCAATTTTATGTGATAAATCTTATTATTATTCTAGCAAAGTTTTACACTCATAAGTCTAAATTTACACATAAGAAACCGTCCTTTATTGAATTTTTTTGAATTATTTTTTTGTCATTGTCTGGTTGTACGTGTCCGAAAGTATTATAATATTCTCTTTCCTTTCTGTTACATCATTGATTTTATTTTGTTTAGCTTTTATACGTTTTAACCTCCCTGGCGTGTTCTATGTTCAAGTTGTTTGTATTGTACACAATGTTGGTATTCAATCGTCTCCCTTATTTTGTATATTGCTTATTGTGTGAATAAAGAATTGAAAAGTGAGGTTGGAATAAACAAACAAACAAACAACAACAACAACAACAACAACAAACAGTGTGGTTGGGATAGTGCCCGGATTGTTTTGTTTCGAGAGAGCAGCGCCATTCTACATCATGCAAGCAACAATGTACGTATAAATAAGTTTCTACAAAATGTATTTAACTGGAAATGATTTTTGAAAAAATTAATCTTAGTAACAACCAAATAAATCACACGGAGCAAACTTGTCAGGGTTCATTTTAAGACTACAGTAATGTCTTCTTTTTTTTCTTTTCTTTTTTTTTAAATAATACAGTAATGTGTGACTAGAGCTACCGTATAGGAAAATAAAAAACTGTGGAAACCCGTCTTTCAGACAACATAAAAAAAAAAAAAAACAGGACACTAAACACATTTTAGGAAAGTTAAGGCTATTTAAGAAAAAGTACAGCATACAAAAGACAGGTTGCTGTACTGATTATCGCTGCCGAAATGTCGTAGCTATTTTGCTTTGGGGACAAAAGGACTCTCTGGTCCTATTTGTCCTGTACAAGCAGACTTTAAATCTCTGGCCTCAAAGCAGCGTTGAATGGGATGTCCTTTCCAGACTAACATGACTTTGGCCTTTGTGAGGTCCTGATTTTCGAAGATAGCCTTTTCTGATGAGTCTGTTGGGACACTGATAAGTTTTTTCCAGTCACCTTCACACAAAGTCTTTTAGACTGTAAATAAAAGAACAGCCAACTCACAATTGGAAGCAGAACAATAGAAAATACCGTACCCCCAGACCAGAACACAATATATACTGACAACAGACTTCCGGTATGCTTTTCTTGTCAAAGCCCCCCCACACGCAAATATGAAGCAGCTAACCAAACCAGAAACCCGACTGGGACGTCGCCCAAGCCCGAGCCCATCGGAATTCACATGTTAACCAGTACTTTGGTCCAGACGTGCAGATTCTTGGCACCACTGGGAGAGCCATGGTTGGGCTCCCAAGTACGGTAAATGGCACCCCACCCGTTGCCAGGCCACAAGAATGACACCCTACATGGGCTGTTTGTCGCCCTCGCTCGCGCGCACCAGCCTCATTCCGACCGGATCGTCGAGAACCAGTCAAGATTGGCTCGGGAAGCTTTTAATGACCACGTCTCAAGTGCATCCTGGCCACATGGGTGGAATGCAAAAAATAGACGTTTCAGTCTGGATTGCAGGTTGGAGCTTGTTGCCGCTTCTCCTCTTTCCGTCGTGTTGTTATTATTACACAAAAGCGTAAATGGCAATTTTTTTTTTACCATCGCTGGCAGTTGTCAGTACGGGTGTTCGCATCGAAGTCGTTCCCGGGCTTCACAGGTAATCAGAAGGGAAAAGTCGAGGTTTTGGATACCACAAATTGCAGGAGACAATCTGAGATGTGAGATTAGAAGGGACGTGGAAATTCCATTTGATGAGAGAAAATATTTACCAGCGCAGCGGATCCTAGCAGGTCGCCCACACACCAAAGAGCATTTGACGGCTGTTTGCCATCAGCGGATCCTGGACTCAGAAGTGGGAGTCGCGCGCGTGTTGTTTTTTTGCTAACTCGGATTTATTTAGCAGCGTAATAAACGTCAAGGCCCATCAGTTGATTTATGGACTGTAAGTCATTCATCCGTTGCATAATAGAGTGCAAGGTAGTCACACAATTGAAGCTCACGGTGTGGTTGTCAAACATTTGACACCCCCCCCCATGAATAATGGGGCCCTATGCACAGTGCGTGATCTGCATGTAGGGAAGAGTGTTTCTGGATACAGTGTCACTACTCAACAATACAATATTGACAATATCACGTCTAAAGTGAAGTTTTTACTACACGAAACTAAAACTAATACATTTTCGAAGAAAAAAAAAATCTAGCAAAACTCCCTTTTACAGCAGTTTAAATGTAACTGGATTGGAATAACAAAAATTCAAAACTAAATAAAAACTAAATCTAATGAAAAATCTGAAACCTTGATCTACATGAAACAAAACGACCAGGTTGCTTGTAGGCATTCTTGTCAGTCGGGTTCAAAGATGATATTAATTATAACTAACCGCAAGATTATACTTGAAACTGTCTGCTGGCTTCCTCTGCCAACCTCTCTACCCCCAAGGATAAACTTTTTTATTTATTTTTTAAGTTTATGGGATTCCCCAAAGATAGATGCGGGGCTTTCCCACATCACACACTGTCATTGGTTTTAACTTATTTTTATGAGACCACATCCGGAATGTTCCGAAACCTCTTAAGTTGATGGCCACGTGATACGAAATAAACCAAATTTTTGCGAGATTTGAGATGCACCTAAAAAGTGAAAAGAAAATAATTTTGCAGCCTTGGGGTCCCCTGACCCAAAAGGCAACACGAAAAGTACTTGGTCAAAACCTTCTTTCACACAAATTCGCTAGAGTGAAGACAACAGAACACAATAATGGAATCTCCAGAACAACTACGGCAAACTTTTTTTTTGGACACGAAGACGACAGCTATCTGCTGCCAATAAGCTTCGAAAGACCTTCAGCATTATCGGAGTCAATTTCCAACACATCCCCCCATGGAAACATCCCCCCCCGAACCTGCGACGCCAGCCTCAAACTTGCTCTGTTTAAACCATTGAAGTCGACAATAGTGCGCGAGTTAGCTGGAAAACTGTTTGTGATGGACAGCTGCGAGAATGTCCTTTCATCGCAATCCAACACTGCTTGCACGAGACGTGGCTTGGAACACCATAGAAGGATACGTCAAGCATCATTTCTTTTCTGAACGGGAGTTAGAGTGAACTGCATTCAGGGTCCGACATCTCTAATAACGTGGAATGTTCGGAATATTCGCAATCAAAGAACAGGAAATCAAAATCCAATTTGGGGGGGGGGGAAAACACAGCTGCTCTGTTTCATGGGACGGCAGACTGAAGAAAAACATCAGCAGCTCTGTCATATCCGCGCCTGCCAACCATCAGTCCGGTCCTGTCGGAACTGGTCGGGCTACACGCATGCACACACGTCTCCTTGTTCACCTAGCGACGGGTCGCTGACACGCCAAACAAGAGCTCCCATTGACACATTTGACGGGATCGCCCTCCTGGCTGCAGGAGCAGATGTTCAAGGTTAGCGGGCACAGCCATCCTGATGGGGTTTTTTTTTTGGGGGGGGGGGGGGACTTCTTATTTTGCTGCTGATTGACAGATAGTGAAGTGGAAAGGGACAAAAAAGTAGTCATTCCCTACAGTTTGAAATAACTCCATTCACCAGGGTTCCACACAATGAACCAAACACTCTCCTTAGTTAAAAATAAATAAATGAGTAAAATAAAATAAAAAAAACAACTCTCCTGGGTCCAACCCCATAACGAAAAAAATTTGCAGGGGCCCAATAAACTTACAACTTTTGTTGTCCCCCTCTCACCCACTGTCAAGTGTCTGAAAATAATAATAATAATAATCTCCAGACGCCGCTCCACAAAGGTCCATTCCCGAGGTCCAAAAATAAGGTCTCCATCAATCCCAAACAATCATCTTCGGTGCTAAACAAAGAACTCTATTCTCTGTGGTCCAAACTGCCACAAATGTTTTGATCTTCCACCGAAAAAAAGAAAAAAAAAGTCCATTCTCTGAACAATCCACTATATATATAAAAATAAAAACTCTCTCCATTCTCTAGATCCCTCTCCCCCAAAAAACAAAAAAACAATCCAGACATTCAACACCCCCTTTTGTTCTCTCCACAAAACTCGAGGGTCCTCTGCCAAAAAAACTCCATTCACCGGAATTTCCTCAACAAAACAAAAACTTTGATGCCCAAGGTCCCAAAAACTGTGTTCCAAAACCCTCACCAGTCTCCACCACCCTCCCACTCAAAAACTTCCTCAAGCCATACAATCAACAGAATGCTTCATCCATCCAAGACTTTTTTTTAAACACTCTTGATTTTACATTCATTTAAATTAATAAAGGTTCATGATGCCAACAGATATTTTTCAATTCCATGACAACCGAGGATCTCTCGATTAACTCATTTGCTCCCAAAAACGTGTACGTTCTATTTTAAATGTTTTAAGTGTCTCAAAGACGTATTCATAAGTTTGTTTTTTCAATGTTAGAGCATAAGGAAGGCTTTGATGCAGCATCTGAACTGAAGTGAATGGTTGAAGCAATGGTAGTTATTACAAAAACGGCCAGCAGGTGGCAGCAGAGTATAAGAGATCAACCAGGGCCATGTTGAAAAAAAGCAAATTTACCCACAGTTCTAAACAGATTTGTGAATAATGAAGAAACTTAGCTATATTCTACCGCTAATTGCTGCAAAACGGAAACAGATTGAATTTTTTTTTTTTTTTTCCTGGTGAAAGGGTGGGCCTTGCAAAATCTGTCAAAATCCAGAAAATCAGCCGGGAGCGAAGGGGGGCGCTTCAGTGAAAATGGCTGGGAGTGAATGAGTTAACCTAATACTAAAATGCCTCGAGGTGATTTTCACATTCACTTTCTTTGTCATTGCTAAGAACAGCAGGCAAAAACTATGAACCAGTGTAGCCAAAATGCAAAATGAGTCCTGTATTATTATTATTATTATTATTATTATGATCATAACAGCTGTTATTCTGCTTGGCTCCATGTAAGTTGACTCGATAGTGGCAACCATGAAATGTCGCCAGTATGCATTTGAGCGCAACTCACTATGCTGTGAATCTCATCTTTGAGGACCCAGGCAACAATAATTCATATTTAGCATATAAACTACAAATGAAGGGATTTTTTTTTTCCTGACATTTTGAGACTCTTTTTTGGAGTGAATTGTCGTGGCCACAAAGGAATGGAATTCTAATGGATATTACATGTCGACAATATAGTATTTTAGTAATGCTGTTTAGCTCATTTTTAAAGGCACGAGCAACCACAATTCAGATAGACTATTACTCATAAAAGTGCAACAATTTCAGTGGCCCCATAGGAAGATCATTTCAAATTAAAAGGACATGACTTTTTTGATTGATTGGCGACTGACCTGAATGAGGACAAACCCTCGAAAAAATGGATGGATGGTATTGTAATTGTGGAACGAGAGCAATGGATTTCCTTGTTTGGTCTGAGCTTGGATCTACTTTTTTTTATTATTTTTTTTTGTCATCCAGCTGGATGTCTGTCACCAAAATGCACAATAAGCTCTCCAGGGGAATTAAGCAAACATTGCAGATGTGTGACGTACTGTAGTCATGCATTGGCTCCGAAGATGGTTCTCCTCAAGGCCCAGCTGCTCGGTGTTAACATCACCAATCACATTTAGGGACTACGCATGAGCACTGCAGAAAATTTGTGGAAAATAGGAAAACATAAAAAAATGAATTTAACTACAGTTTATGAACAACATTTTCAAACACAAGTAACCTTGCATCTATCATTATTTGCTCTAAACTAGCCATCTGTGTGGCTACAAAGAGAGTGAAAACTGCTAGCAAAAGTGTTATAAAGCCTAAACTTATTACTGTTCGAAAAAAGAATGATGGTCATGTTTGTGATCTTACTAGTTTGGACAAAATCTACAGATTTGCTTGCGAACACAGGGTTATTTCTTCATGCACTCCATTTCCAAACAGACGATAATAATAATAATGGTAAATATAACTTCAGAACGGATTATTTGCATTTAAATTCAGTTCAATGGGAAACCTTACGCTGGTTTACAAACATTTTGGATCTTGTATGTAGTCACAGTATGGATTCAATTAGTAAACCGAGGTTCCACCATATATCGAATATATATTTGATTTTTAATTTTAGAATTTTGAGACTTTTCAAAACATTTATAACAAATATTATAATAAATCATAAATCTAAAAATATATATATATATAATTACAGTATAACAATGCAGGTAAAATACAATAGAAATAACATCAGTATCATAGAAATATTTACACATTTATCACTAAACCACATCAAATGCAAGCACGTTTGATGTAATTCATATTGGGGGGGAAAATTATCTACTAAAATTGAAAATTAAAATACCATATGTTTATATAAGACAACACCATAGCATGTGTATACATCTAACTCGAGCATTGTTGATTAACTTTGACACCTTTCTAGCCATACAGCTGTGGTACAATTTATGCAAATATTATTATTAAAACGTAACATTTAAATAACTCAAAAATATTTATTCATGATTAATCAAATGACAAGGCAAGAATATGCCAACAGACAACATAAAATCAGGCTATCGTTGACCTAGTTCATAATTAAAGAAACCTCGCCACCTACTGGTCAAAAGTAAGCTCTGCAATCACCAAAAACAACACACAAGACTAATTTTCCATATCAAAGTTTATTGCTGACATGCATGTAGTTTCTGATGAAGTAGAAAAATATGTTTTTTTTTGTTTTTTTTACAAAGGTGATTTTCTATCTGTACAATAATGTCATTGTGTCACTAGATGCCCCCAAAGATGACCAAGCAGCTTACGAAGACGACGACCAAAACACATCTGCCTTGTCATAGGATCGCTTTAAACACGTCAGCAATATGTCCAAAATATACCCAATTACAGTACACTTCAAAGCGGGTGGGAATATTTTGTTTAAAAAACAAAACCTCAAAAAGTAAATAAAATTTTGCTACTAAACCGGTGGTGAAAAGGTGAAATGTTTTGGGAGGAAAATAAAATTTGCTGTGTGGAAAAATATGAATGCAGTTTTTGCTACGAAAATGGGGGCAGATTAGAGGGTAGAAAACAGTGTTGTGGATGTAAGCAAGTGTGAAAATTTTTTTAGTAATAATTTTTAACTGTAAGATGGGGAAAATGTAAATTTTTTGCAAATAAAATTAATACATTCAACCAAGTAGAAATCTTGGGTTATTGGTGCGTTTTGGCCATTAAACTAATTGAGGGAATATCAGTGGAAAAAAATAATCAAACAATTACTGCTACAAAAATACTATAAAATGAAATTGAAGTAAATAATTGATACCCACTCGCACTTCTCACAAAGTAAATAGGAGGAAAAAAAAGGGAAATATTGGTAGTTTCATTCTTTTTCTTTGTGTAATCAAGAATATTTCAAGATTTCAATTGTTATACAAATTAATGGAGCTAACCTAGGGGAATATTTAAAGACAAAATAAACTTCTGGAAAAATAGATGTCATTTTGCTACAAAATAATAAAAATATAAATAAAAATGTGTCACTATTTTTTGGAAAAATATGATTTCTTTTTTTTAAATTCAATCAGTGGAAGGAACCCAGTGGGGGAAAAAAAATCCAAAACAACTTTTTGGAAATATGATACATTTTTGCTCTTAAATAAAATAAGTGGGAAAAACGGAAAGAAAAAAATATATACAAAATACACTCTTGTTACTAAATAAGTGGCACAGAACTGTGGCAACATCATGCATTTCAGTTCCACATTGCATTACTTTCATGCTTTTCAAAACCACAGTAGCAACACAGCTGCAAGTGAAAAACCAACCTGGCGGTGTGAGGGGGCAGGGGACGAGATGACATTTACATTTAGTAAGTACATTCTACCTCTAATTACCATCCTGTGGCCCATTATCATTTCACATCAGCATTTTGAGTAACTACTACAATACTGATATGGAAAATCCTACTCATTTTCTTGATGGGTATTTTCTTTTTTTTAATGAACTGAATGATTCTGAAGAAGGAAGAAAAACTTGGGAGTTTTATATATTTAAATAAAATTATAATAATTAAAGCTAGGCATAAGTCAGAGCAGCTTAAATGTTGGTAATATGGCAAGAAATGTGGTTTATGGCAAGTACATGATGTATTTTAGTTAAGTTTGGGGTCCAGATGGTGGAGAGAAAAAAAAGCGCTACTTTTTCATAATTGTAGCTGATAACGTAGAGCAAAAAAATATTTGAGAGAGCAATAAATAAAATCCACCTTGAAAATGACAAGTGAATGAGGTTGGGATGCAAACATAAATAGTAGAAAGTCTAATTGAGCCTGCAGCAAAGTCGCTTAACAGTCGCTAGTGCTTAGCTTCGCCCCCCAAAAATAATCTTGATTAAGTAAATAGTCACCGCAATCCAAGGCAACCAGAAAAAAATAAAAAATAAAATAACTACAACAAAAGAAATATTACAGTATGAATCACCAAGCACCTACAAGTGGAATAATACATGCATGTACATGAGGGGGCTGCTAATACACAAGCAAGGGCTAGCTCGGTGTTGGTCTGCTTTTCACAGTGTGCCAGATAATAAACACTATTTAGACGCTTTTCCACCACACCGTACCCACTTGGCTCTACTCTCCACGCACTACGAGGAGGTACAATTTCTGGTCGGCTGGAGTTTCAAGCACAATACAGATGACGTGACGTGCAGTGTGAGGAGCTCGAAAGGACAAAAATTAAACATGCTAATGTTAGCTTAGTGCTGCTATGCAGTCCAATAAAATGAGTGCGCCTGCTTGGCAGTTTCCGTGGTTTTGTATGGCGGGGGAACACAAAAACTAAATCAGCCATGGGAAGGAAGCACCTTTTATCCAAGAGGAGACTTGAGGGCAGCAAGAAAACGGGCCACTGCAGCCAAGTGGAGACTATGGAGTATATTACTGCACCTTCTCCTACACACGGACGTCGCGGTTCAAGGAGACTCTGCTAAAAAATGTGGGGGGGGGGGGGGGGTTAGCGTAGCTGGGCTTATTCTCCACAGTTTCTACTATAAATCTAATGCCAGAAAATTAACATGCTTAAGTGGAAGACCTGGAAACCTGGACTGCTAATGCCGCCTACTCACTGGGGCGAGAAGAGAAGCCACTGGCGGCCATATTGCGTTGCCACCCGTTAATTGCGCCCAACACAAATAGACTGATTTCTCCGTGGCACATTTATCTCCACGGTGTATTGGTGTATTGTTGTACCAATAAGTCTGAGAGAAGTGATTATAAATGCGCTCTTATAAGTTATGTCTCAGAGTGCTGCGCAAAGATTCATCTGCATCATCATGCATGTTGTCAGAACCATGAACAATGAAATGAAAGCAAAGCCCATCAGGAAAAAAATCTTAGCTGCAAAATGTGAACCTAATCTCTATAAGTCACAATACTGAGATAATATAGTCCGACCGGTTGATACAAACAGTGAGAAAAAAAAAGAAGTACCTGTACCTGACACTGTATACTCGACAGTCTCCTGTTGGCTGCAGTGCCCATTTTAAAAATCGCTGGCCTTGCATTAAATTTGTCTCTCCCTTTCCGTGGCTGATGTGTTCAATGCTGCGAGGATTTTGCGGTTTTCCGAGCCGAGCCAGTACTGTGCCGTGGAAAAGCGTCAAAAGACTGGAGGATAGCTTAAAGATGGCTGCCGAGGTGGACGGCTCGGGCACGCGCGCACACACACCTGGCTATGCAAACATGTCAAAAGTGTCATTCACATTCATACCGGAAACAAAAACAAACTTTTCATCCGTCGTTCGTCGGACTACCTGGAAGCCATTTAAATTCCGAATGAGGCGTTGGGTACCAGTTCCGTGGCGTTTCCAAAGTTTGTTTTTTTTGTGTGTGTGTGGGTGTGATTTTTGGTTGTGGCACCAAAGAGGATAACGTGGCAGCGTCCAACATTTGGGCCTCATCGGTGGTCTTGGCGTAGTGACTTTCCAGGGTTTCCGCACGCTAGCTGCCTGATGCTAGGAAAAAGATCTCCACAGGGACGAGACGACCAGTACCAAAGCGCGCTTCCATAATGTCCGTCTTCAATAGGATATGAAAAATGCTACTCCAAGGTCATAATGATTTTAGAAGAAAAAAAAAAAAAGAAGCTTATTCCATTTTACACCCCCTAGCGGAAAACCACTGAAGAGGGGTTTGTTGTTTCTTTCCCCGTAGCGTGACGGGAAAAGCACAAATGTCACCGGTGGCATTGTAGAACAGTGAGCGTGGTTTACCAACACAGAAGAAGAGACGGAGAGGTAGATTGATTTGAAGATTTTCCAAAACGGGACAACAGTAGAAGGAAGGAGGTATGATGGGAAGGTGGAGGTGCTGCTACATGATGGTTGTCCTGTATTGCTCAGGAGCTCCGAAATACACAGCGACAATGCGGATGGGGGGTTGCACAGTGACTAGAAGGTGAACTGAGGGCTTTTCTTTAGCAGTTCTGCCCCACACTTTGTTTCACCCGCCATGGCCCAATGCCTACCACCTTACACATGGATGCGAGTTCGGTTTGGGGGTCTACTTGCGGAGGAAGCGCAGCGCCAGGATGGCGGCGTCCAGCGGGCTGACGGGCTGGGCGTCGTGGCCTAGCCGCCGCACAGGCGGCAGGTTGTTGAAGTGACGCTTGAGGAAGCTTTTGGCCTCGTGGAACGTGTTCTTCTCCTCGGCCAGCAGCAGCTGCTGACGCATGTAGTTCTCAAACTCGTACTGCGACGACTCCTCCGTCACTTTGGCCTAGAAAAAAAGAAATCCAATTGAATAAATAATTTCATTTGTGTTTTTTTTGTTTTCAACTCACTGAGTGTTAACTTGAGTAAAGGAACTGATCAGTCCATGTAAACTTTACCTCTTGTAGATGCTCTGGGTGGTTGATCTGATCGTCAATATCCGGAACCACCTGCAGCGGGCCGCTTAGTGATGAAACTGACTGCCTGTAATGTAACAACATGAATGATCTTTACACTCTAGTGGACATGAAGAGAGCTGCGCCCAAACTGTAACACGACTTTGTATGTATGTAAAAATCAGTAGGCTCCGTGAATATCACTAACCTGCTGCCCCATAGTAAATGTGTTAAAAACACTTCAAGGCCAAAAATGTAAAAGAAGCCAGTAATTGAGCAAGTCTTCTCATGCCACGTGACTCTTCAATGCTCAAACTAGTTCTTTGTAAACTGGAAATTTTGGCATTAAGGCTGCAAATTTAAAATCGATAAAGAATACGTTTTCATGATTTTTTTTTGCAAACTGCACCAAATCATTTTCAAATTATTTTCCATATATGAAACAGACATTTGATTTAAAGGCAATATTGCAAAGCACAAGTTGGCACAGTTGTTATCCAAGGATTCATTGGCGTACTTACCAAGAGGCAATGATGTCACCAAGGGACTCCAGCACCTCGCCGGCGGTAAGTCTCTGCTGAGGGTCGAGCACCAGCAGTTTTCGGATCAGACACACTGTGTTCTCGGACACGCGGCCATCTCTGCGGGCCACATTTACGTTACACACAACTTTTGAATAAAATAAAATAGAGATATTCTGCTTTCAGGTGGAATTTCAGGATGAAGCTAAAATGCACGATAACCTTTCCTAAACTTCTGATTGCAGCCATTCATTATTTCACTATTTTTTACGCAACTTGCTTTCCTCCAACAAGGAGCTGAAAAACAAAATTCACAACCGGTATTGGATCAGAGAATTGAACAGTAAATTTTCTGGCCCAATTAGAATTGGAATTCAAACAGTCCTTGTCATTACATTGTGCACATTTTGACATCATGAAGTTACAAAAAGGCATTGAAGTGCATTCAAATGTTTAGAGGTCAAATTAAGTTGATTTGTAGCACATTTTTAATATCGTCCTGGAATTTCAACCGAAAGCCAAATATATTCCCAACTTTTTGCAACTACTGCATCATGTCAGGGACTCACTCTGGGATGGAGTACTCAGCGGCCTTGATCTTGCGGAAGAGCTCTTGAGGTATGCTGTCGTAGAAAGGGAACTGGCCATACAACATGGTGAACAGGACCACGCCGAGAGCCCACATGTCGCTGGGCTTACCCCGGTACGGGCGACCTGAAAAAACAAGAGGTGTTTATAAATATTTGCTACAAACATCTAGAAACCAATTATGATATAATGTGATTGGATTTCACAAAGCTATAAGCTTTTAAACACAATGTGATTTTCAATTTGAATTGTGGTTCAAATGCAGATTTGGATAAATACTTGTCTGATATTACAGCTTCTGACCCAACATATACAGACCACATTTCTTATCAGAGTTGGCATTTATGATCCTTCTTGGAACATAACTTTCTTTACGCAACATTAGCAGCTTTTCGTGACAGTATGTGGCCATATAAAAGCTAATGTACTGCCAACATTAACACTCAGCTAAACATTTTGTTTTGCACAAGGACAACTTTGACCCTCGGTGACTCAGGGTGATAAGAAAGTCCCTGTGAAGGCGGCGGGTGTAATGGTTAACAGGATGAGTAAAGGCAAACAAGCCGAGTCCGTGTGAGTTTACATTTCCGCAAAATTGCCACATTAACGCAAAGCCGGTACAATTAACCTTCTGAGCCGTCCAATCAGCTGACACGAGTGAGGAGAAAGGGTACGTCACGCTGTATATGGACAATGTTGTCACAGCAACAGCAGCAGGCAATTTGGTAAAAGCACATGAACACTTGCGAACATACAGAGAGACACAAACAAACGTGTATGCACATAAAATACACACACAAAGTCTCACACAGTGAGACAAAGACACACATGCACAAACACACACAAGGACTCGCAACAACACACACAAGTACAGTAGTGGAGGGTATATGGGAGTGGTTTCTCTCCAATGAGTCATCTGTGCGTGAGTCACTGACGCTTGCTTTTAATTGCATGCCAGTCACGTTATGTTGACACACACACGTACAGCTTTCCCGCATTTTGTTAGCACACAGCGCCAGTCAAGCAGCGAAGACGAGCAGTCAACATTTACTTTCCCCATTGTAAAGCCGAGCAATTGCATGCTGACTTCTTCTTTTCATAGTCAAAGAGTTCTCACGAAAGATAAAGCAGCTTCCCCTGCACATGCAGTGATGAGAACACACTAATTCATGTTTTCCTTAGTCCCGTGTCGCAAGACAACTCCGGTCCTAGGATGAAAAACAACCAACTAGGCTTATAAGAGTTACGCAATAGAACCCTAACGCAACTTTTCTTAGCTGGAGAACATCTAAGATGTCATTTATTGTGACACTCACCGCTTAGCACATCGGGGCTGATGTAGGCGGGACTTCCTCGCTGATCTTTGAGCAGGTCGTCCTCACTAACCAGGTGTTTTCCTAAGCAGAAGTTGGTGATGGTGATTCGATGCGTCCTGCAAGAACACACACAAAAACAGCAAATGAATTAAAACCACCAGACATGTCATTGGAGTCCCCAACCATACTGAATGATAGGCAAAGTAAATTTAGGAGCCATATACAGTAACTTTATGCTTTTAATTCCGGTATGGCTTCTATTAGAGTAGAAGCCAGTATTGAGGAAACGTGGTATGAGGGGAAAAAAATAATGAGTGCAAATTACCCTCAGCGCAGTGTGATTAATATCGTTAATAGAGAGACAAGCTTGCACGACATGAGGGATTTTGGGGGCTTTGTGTTCAGTTGGGGGAGGGAAAATGAAATAAAGAAAAAGAAGGGAAAAAAACAGAACACTTTGGACAAACATATGAGTCAACTTGCGGCTGAGGATGATTGTTGATTACCAAAGACTGCATGGCGATGAGCTGGCAAATGGATTTGTATTTATAAAGCTGGAAAACAGGCAACAAATTTACAGACACGCAACTTTCTTGTGTAACCACGCCACATATGTGAAACCTTTCTCCAGACACGTGCTTTCTTTAAAAAAAAGAAAAAAAAAAAAAAGGTCACCAGCTTCCTCCTCTTCTTTCTCACTTTCACACACACTTTTGTTCCAGCCAATTCAAGTCCATCTAACCCTCCGTTTCTTTCTCCCGAGATGCTATTTGCTGTTCAGCCCTTCAAGGGTGTTAAATTCAGATCATACAGCGGTGTGCACAAAAGGAAGGCCAAAAGCAGCGATTCAAGGGCGCTCTCGGCATAAACGCGTCCTTTGAGGCGAGCTCTGCTCTTTTGTCCTTGCGCATCACGTCTTTGCCATTCTCGTGCCGGAGATGGGCTTGGTGAAATTGCATGTTTGCCTCATGAGTGGGGCCAAGGGTCTCTGTGATCTAAAAAAAAAAAAAAATGGTAATGGCAGGAATAGTGCCATTCGTATTACCGTCTCTTCAATTTGTCATCAATCTTCCTCCTGCGGACAACTTCCAGTGAGGTTGGTTATAGCCCCGTGGCGCTTTAATTGTGCAACAGTAGTCAAACATAACATAAAGCTGCTTGGAGATGGTCTTCTGGCCTTAACCTTTAACGTTTTTCTCTATCATCTTCCTTCTAATCCCCTGAGAGCACATTTAGTGTGGTATACACCATGTCAACAAACAGCACAGTTGACTAATTATCATACTTTAAATAGGCTGACTGACTAATTATAAGTTTGAAGACACTTGTTATGCTAATTGGAGGACACACCTTGGTTAAACATGTACTAATGGTCAAATTAGTTTCAATCTTTTCTCGGGGTACCATCATGTTTTTTTTTTTATAATTCAGTTGAGCCACAATTCAATAGCAATATCTGATCTTCAGTGGTTAATATTACTATTCATTAAAAAAAGTATTACTTTTGTCAGATTCAAGTTATTTCTGTGACCACTGTGTTTTAATTTAGTCAATATAGGGTTTAGTGAGCAATAGTGGTATAGCCAAAAACATATATTGCTGACTGTATATCTCATTGGGGATTACCTGTCATACACAACAATCCTGCTAATGCAAATCAGCGAGTAACAGAACCAGTATTCATGCACAGAGTGCATCTATGAATGGTTGCAGACATTCGAGAATACATTAAAAATGCAGAAAGTCAATCGCGCGCCGAGTGTCGTCAGCCACGTTGGGATCAAATTGATTCACGATATCCTGCTGTAATGGAGGCAGCATCAGGAAACGACACTGTTAGTACACCAACTGCTGAGCATGTCAATGGATTGCAACAAAAAGCGAGAGGAGGGAGGACTTTAAATTGGGGTGGAGGTACAGTGCGGACATGACGGGAAAAGTGAAAAAGGATATGACAAAAGGAGACAAATCGCGTGGACAATGGAAGCAGGAAATGGGGGGGGGAGCAGGAGAAGGGTAAATAAATTATGACAATGTGTGTGTATGCGTGCGTGCATGCGTGTACGTGTATTGCAGAGTGAGTCAGCTGTGAGCTATGGGCCCTTTTGGCAGGACTCTCCTTTGTCTCCAGCGGGGACGGACTGTTCCAACGCGCCACCCTCCTGACTAAAGCACTCCACTGTTTGAACATCAATGCAACTGGGGGTCAATGAGGGCTAATGTCTGGGATACAGACTTGTCAATACAGAATTGCAAAAGTCCCGGGTTTTTTTTGGTGTCAAGTTGGACACTTTCCATGGGAATTGAAATGAATTTATGAGAATATATAAATGACACAGGAATTACAGAATCTAAACACAGCTGGGGAAAATATTTTTGCATAATCTAGACCAAAACATTCACTTTTCATGCAAGTCAAATATTTTTGTACAAGTAGGAGCTATTGAATATTTTTTTCAAATCAAGTATTGATCATCTCATTGATTAAATGAGTAATCTGATTTTAAAAATAATTGATCAGTTGATTACATTAAAGTAATTTCTGGAGTGCTAACCACTACTTTTTTCACTTGCATTCAACCCTGCGGCTAATACAAAGGTGCGGATTGTCCATCAGATCACAAAGGGGCGCACTATAAAGGAAGCGCATGAGCTTCTGGCAGAGCAAAACAAACCAAACGAGCCCAAATACAGTAGGAGAGACAGAGCGAGACAATTTGCACCTTCAATATGGAAAATAAAGTAGCGGGAACCCGGTGCGGTAAGATTAAAAACACCTGCAGCTTACAGTCGGGTGCGGCTTATATGTGTAGTATTCCCCAAATTTGGCTAGCGCTGCTTATAGTCAGGTGCGCCTTGTAGTCCAGAAATTACTGTAATAAACCTGCGCAAGAGGGCATGTGAGGGGCAGGTATTATTGTTGTCCATAAGCAGTCAGCATCATCAAGCTCCACACCTGGGATTTTTTGAGTGTAGCTTAACATACTGTAATGCCCTGACATGTGGCCAAGGAGACCTACTGTATCTATTTTTGCATGGATGCCTTCTTATGACAAAACAAAATATGAATATGACAACTTTCCATTAAACCCTTAATTCCCATGTAAATGTTCCACCCCTTTGCAACCTTAGTCAATATGTGACAATACTAAACTCTCGCATGTAGAGCAACACATGCATGTGCATGATTAGACTTTGGCTCAAACGAGGTTGCAGACCAAAGCAGTGGCGGGCTGTACCGAGCAAACCAAACAGCTCAGTTACTCAACCCGCAGACAGTAAGTCGGCCAATGAGTCTTCCTATGACTGATCCCGCTGTCAGGATAAGAATGTGGCCCTCTGCTCGGGTGTCGAGTCGACTGCGTGCGACACGTGGGCCTCTGCACCAACCGGAGAAAATGACTTACTGGCAAAAGCCAGGCGGCAGCTTATTTTTAAGTCTTACCGTTTGTTCAGCACCATGTTTCCCAGCTTGAGGTCTCGGTGCACGATGTTCTTCTACACACAGGAAAGGCACAGAAGGGAAAGGGCTGTCAGCTCATGGTGCATGTGTGTGTAATAATAGAATATTTCCTATGTGGAAAAAACAATTTCAAAAGCTGACAGAACCTCACCTTGTGCAGGGCCTCCACCACGCGCACCACGTCGTAGAAGATGATGATAGCCTCGCGTTCGCCTAGCCTCTTCTCCTTGATGACGTAGTGCTGCAGGTTGATGAGGTCGGCCGTCTTGTCGCTGAAGTCGTGCGCGCACAGGCAGTCCAGCACCAGGCAGATGCGCTTCTTCATCTTGCGCGACTTGTTGGCCTCGGGGTCCTCCACGATTTCATAGGCTCGGTCCTGCAACGCACGAGTTCAAGTGATGCGGGGGAGCGAGCACTCTCTGGCACAGAGATCCCGTGAAATGGTTGAGGGGCTTTAGCGGAAGACACAGCATTCAGCCGCCTTTGCAAAGAGGCAAACTAACAGCAACACATCATCCCACAACCACATAATTAGATGACATCAGCTGTGTGTGGTATGCTGTTATCTCAAGTACGCAGGAGAATTTTTTTTCTGTCATGTGTGGAGTCTGTCGTGTTCATATAATTAAAAAAAAGAAAAAAAGTACATGTTTATCCATAGAATCCAAGTGTAATGTTTCAACTTCCCCTAGCAGCTTCTCTAAAAGCAGAGCGCATTGATTTCTGTATAACGTCTGTATGTGTTTTTCCTATTTCTTTTTTAAGCTCTAGCCGGCGCTTCTGAAAGCTTCTATCATCTTGATCTCCCGGTGTGGATGCAACACTAATCTGATCAATACGGCAGACGTAAATGAATCAGAGCGCAGGTCGGGCCGCCGTCGCCGTTCTGCGAAGACGGGAAGATAGAACAATAACAAAGTTAAGAGGGAGGCCGACGGGAAGGGCAGGTGAGGGAGGGGGCGAGGGGAATAGTGTGAATGGATGAGGCTATGAAGAGTGAATGACAGCGGATAAAGAAGGCTCTTGTCTTAAGGGTGAGCTCACTCCTATTGAAGCAAAACACTCTGAAGGAATAAACAGAAAGCTGGCTGTTGGTGTCTATCAATCAAATCGTCTTTCCTCGAATAGATGGCATTCCCTGAGTAGATACCATTCCACCATTACTAGTCGGGTGTGTCATTCACTTAAGACAATTAAACAGCAACCTCAAATGGACGCCTACCAATTCCCGTCAGGTAAACAATAGGTAGTGGCTGTAATTACTACTTTTGTTTACATACAGACAGTAAAAAAAAAACAGCTGAGCCTGTCTGACTTATATTATTCATTTAAACACCAACCGAGACATAAACAACTCAAGATTAATTTGCGTGTGGAGACTGTTCAGTTGTTTGTTACATTTGATTTTGAACTTTGTCTTTAAATGTAATTGAGTTAAGTCCATAAGATGGCCTGAGTTGAGTTTCAAAACTGAACCTCTGAGGCAGACACCGAGCTAGCACATAGTTTGACCCCAAAAAACTGCTTAGCTTCGGCTACCTGGAAGAGGCCGTGATGGTGGACCACTCCGTCCTGGTTGTGCAGAAGAGACAGGAGGGAAAACTCTGTGTGCAGCAGCATCTTCCCCTGCCTTTCCTCCTGCGTCTCGCCAGCAGAGTCCACTCGCTCCTCTAGTGTCAAGATCTGCAAAAACAGACGAGGGTGAAAAACATCAAGAGGAAATTTTGGGGTCAGACTGCGGGGGCAGCTTTGACAGTTTACTGCCAGTTGAAGATGATCCTCAGGTTGACAGTTTTGACACTGAAACCTTTTAAGCGTTGGAAGGACGCCAACTTGAGCCAGTTGACCCATGGAGCCAGACACTTGCCTGAAACTGGTCACCAAGGCAACACAGCTCTATGTCGTCATCCTATAGTGAGTTTACTTTAAAGGGGACGCCAAGTCAAAACATTTCTTTACAATATGCTTCCCCACACACACACACACACACACACACACACACACACACACACACACTAGTCCAAATATGGTATTTTTATCAATATTTGATTTGTGGGATATGAGGTAAGCAGAAAAATCCACCTGTTTTTAGGACTTTCAGGTGGGCCATTTTGACATCACAATGCCCAAGGGCTCGGCTTGCAAATGTCAAATGATCAAACTGAGAAAACAGATGAGCCGTGATTGGTCATTACCTGAGCCCTAAAAAACTGTGATGTAATTTTCAGTCAGCACCAAGTGGCAAAATGGCCGCCTCCTGAGATGGATAAAAATGTGTGTATTTTGCCGCTTAATTCGTATTCCACAAACGAAATACAGTAACCAGAATATCGTGCTTAGTCTAGTGTTTTTATTTATTTTTACCCTAGTTTCCCTTTAAATTAACTTTTTTAAATCTTTTTTACACTTGCAAGCCTGTTTAATTGATGGTGGTTGTAAGACAGAATATTGAGCTCCCCACCTCCCACATTCCAAAAACAGTTAGGTTAATTGAAAGACTAAATTGTCGATAGGTTTGAATAATTGTTTGCCTACATGTGCCCTGTGATTGGCTGGCGACTAGTTCAGGGTATACCCTGCCCCATTGCCAGCTTTGAGGACATGGCGACTCCGGATGAGGGTGTTAGAAGTGTACATTCCAGGGGGGCTGCTACCTTCCACCCCGTTTTGGATGCCCCTCGCTTGTGTAACATATTGGCTATCCCAAATAAGCAAGAGCACACAGACTAGTTTGTTCGTGCCAGGCCATACAGTAAACACCAAGAAAAGGGAAGGTGAAAAGTTCACTGCTGATGTTTGATCTTCAAGTTGCACGGCACTTACTTTGAGCTGGTAGAAATCGTCGCTGCCATCTTTCCTGGCCAGACACTGCACTATGCTGGGCACTGGGGAGTTGCCTAGACGAGGCCCTACAAAAAAAAACACAACAGCTGCATGACCAAAAGGCCGGCAACATACTGGCGTGTGCTCATTAGAAAAAAAAGAAGCCTGCACATGGCCATTAACACCCCAGGCGCGATGTTTAGTTTGGCGCTTTGCAGATGGCTCATAGAGTAAACGAGACGTGTCAGGAGGGCCTCGGGAGTGAGAAGAAAGCACATCTTCCATACGCTTGCGTCAACACAGACCTCGCCGGTCTGTGTCATGGCGATCAGCAAAATTCTTTGCATTCTTGTCTCAGGCGCGCGTACACACAGACACCCAGCGACTCTTTGATACACAGACGCGCGCACACAGACACTGGCCTGGCACTCAGACATGAAAACAAATGACTTGATCCAAGCTCAAGTTCAGCTAAAGTCTTGCGGAAAAATACGCCTCAAAAGTCAGGCAAAAACGTCAAAATCGAGCAAATCTCAGCACGTAAAGAGTGACCTCTAAGTGGCTTTCTTTTTCTGAGGCTTTTATTTAGATGATTCCAACACAGAAGGATACTAGTGGTGATGATGAATCGATATTACAGAATTTACTTTGCCAGAGCACGAGCATAGTGACGGAAGACAGACTGTCCTGGCTGCTTGGTAAAATGCACCAAACAAACACTTCCTCTGGTTTCTGAGGTTACCCTCACTTTCCGGTGAAATGGAATTTGAAAGTGGCAGTCTACAGTACAAAAAAAATTAACAATTACATTTACCAAGCTTAATGTAAATATATCTACTACTAAGTAATTCTAGAAATACCTACAAAAGGATACCAAGTTGTCAGTCTCTCTGTGTTGTCAAAGGGTGAGTACCGTAGTTCTATTTTGTCCCTCACCGACCGCCAGAGGCGGAGCCTAACTGCACGGAAATGCCCTTTATTTAGGTGTTGTTTAACACACAGACTATTAGAAGCATGGGAAATACAGGTTTGAAAACACTGACAGTTTGGTTTACAACGGAACTCCATTCCTATGGTTGTGATGGAACAGAATTTGTACTTAAAAATAAGAATGGAGCAAAGTCCATCACTAAGACTATGCTATATAAAGTCATAATAAATAAATAAAATATTTACCCAATACATAAACATAAAATAATCAAATGGAAAAAAAAACCTCCAAGTACAGCAATAACTAAGCATGCCTACTTGTTCATGTATTCTGCAAAGTAGTTCATTCTAATTTTACAATGTGCAAAATACTGATTACAGTATACAGGATTTATTTTAGTTTTATACTGTATACAGTTTGAGCCTAGACCTTTCTAAATGCGCTTGTTCCTTACCCAGGATGAACGGCCCAGCTCGCTTGGCGTTGCTGCCAGATATCCCACTGTAAACTGGACACTGCAGCTTGCCGGCCCTGCTCGATGTCTCTCCGGCCCCTCTCTCCGACGCACGCCGCTTGGACATACTGGAGCTCTGCAGGGGAAAAAAAAAAAGAGAAAAGAAAATCACATTAGGATGAGCAACGCCAGATGAACGCTGGCACACCATGCTATAAATAACAAATCACATTGCTACAGCTTTGGTGAAGATGAGACAATACCGAGAGCTGAGAGGGAGCAAGTCCTGCTTGGTAGAGCACATGAAGACAAGTGAAAGGAGGTAAAACACAGGGCAGCTCCTCCCGACCTATTTAAAATGTCCCTCCCACACGTTGACCAACACCTCGGTGCCAATGTGAGACCATTACAGCTCCATTCACAATAACGGCTGCCGGTGTGTCGAGGATGACACCCTAGCTTCGATCACCACTGACAAACAATCTCGCAATTCACTTAGTAAACACACACACATGCAGCCCACCCCCACTTTTTTTATTTTTTATAAATTGTCTCTCAGATCATTCCTGATCCTTTCGCTCTTAATCTGCACGTTTTATCTGAACATCTGCCGGCTTATCTGTGCAGACCTCCACATGACGTGACATCATGAGTGTAGCGACAAGGCTGACAAGGCACTCGACTATGCCAGAAAAGCCTGCGACAGTGTGACACCACAAAAAAAAAGGAAGAAAAAAAAAAAAGACTCCAACCTGAGAGGTATGCTTTGTTTAGCGCGTTCCTGTGCCATGAAACTACGCCGGCTTCCCGTAACAGGGAAGTAAGTACTGCCTAGAGCCGGAGCAGAACAATGACTCACCGCTTTCGACTTCCAGTGCCGTTGGACGGAGATATGCGTTTAAATGCTCAGGTGATGACACCAAAGAGGACGAAATGCACCCCGAGCGTGTGACGCGCGTGTCAAACCTGCTCTGGAAGGTTGAAAGCATGACAAAAGGCATATCTGTGTATGCGTGTGGGGAAATGAGGTTGGGGGGGGGGGGGGGGGGGCAACTTGTCCATGACTGAGAAAACAAGGATGTTTGTATGAGTCGAGCAATATCACAAAATATTCATACGGTTGTATCAAAAGAATGCATCTATGCACATTTCGGTCTGTAAACCTCCGATCTGATTCTAGTCAGGCTGGATTTACACCAGTCAGTATTTGGTGTGACCAACATTTCCCTCACCCAAAAGGTTGGGCAACAATTGTCTAGTATAGCAACGTAGAATTTGGTGGGAATATGATGTGTAATGCCGAATTTACACTCCATGTTGAAGTGTGCAATTCAGATTTTATGTATATTTCCAATTTTTTGTCTGATTCCATTGATTTCAAGTAACACCCAAATTTAATTAACTACATGAGCATCAACAATGGCCTGCGACAACAATGAACTGAAACTGAAGTAAACAATATTAAATATATAATATAAATGTTAGAGTGTACGGTTTAGTTGCGTAACCTCCAACTGCCATGACGTATGTCCCAAATTTTACAATTGAGAGCAAAAACAAACAAACAAAATAACAATTGAGTATCCTGAAACCGTGCTGTATAAATCCAACCTTTAGTAACCCCTGCCTAATGTTTGACTCTTTGTATTATTGTCATGTGCTGCTATTCTGCTACGTTCCACTTTGCTGCAATAAAAAAAAAAAAAAACATAATTGCAGGGCTAATAAAAGCTTACGCTACACTATAATTAAAGGAAGGTGTTCAAATTAGCAGTTTATATTCGCGCCTTACTTTCATCCTGGTACCTGCAGTACAAAAAATGCTCACTTATCAAGTTTCGCATGATACAATATAAATATGCACCCGCTGGAGTGAAAGCACAGACAAAAGCAGATGAGCAAACAAGTCTGAGTTTTTAGGCCATTAATATTTTTTGGGCCATCATTTAACAGTTATTTTTTTCTACACGCCAAACAAGCTCACGATCAGGGCACAGTGTATTAAACTACCATTTTTACATTTACTGTAAACTGGGGCACGGCATCAAATTCTATTAGGAGTTGAGGCCACGATTTGAAAATAAATGTGAAGGCTTCACATTTTAAAAGACACATGCATGTACCCAGACACTACAAGATGTACAGTACTTTCTATACACTGGCAATTTATTTTTCGTGTGCTCAACTAGGTTTAAAGCGCAAGGAACAGTGAAACTACTTTAAAAATGTTTTGACGTGGTCCATTTTGTGGATTTCCACCTATTGCAGGTGGGTATGGCGCATTTTCCCTACAATAAATGGGGGTTCACTGTAAAGAAAAGTAATTCCGTGCACATTCGATGTTCAAGCTCTGGCTGAATGAAGGGTGACTCACACAAGTAGAATCCAAGCATTGTAATAAAAAACACATTCAAGGATTTTTGGAAGCCAGAGTGAATCAAAGTAACTTGTTGGTTTTATAATCACGCGAGCAATGTTCTTCTCCTTTCGAATGAACGGATCGTGCGCCACTCGCCAGTTGGCACTTGGGGCCGGAGCGCAGGCAGGACAGTTGGCAGCCGCTGCGAATTCTCACTTCCGTCAGGCTTTTTTTTTTTGTGTGTGTGTGTGTGAGATCCCAGACAGCAGACCGTGTCATCGTCATGTCTCTCGCCCATCTGTCCCCATCCCCGCTAGTCATCGCCCAGCGAGTCTGATGAGCCGAGGCTTTTTGACAGACAGCATCGATGGCGCAAACCGCCCGTGACACCAAGTCACGCTGACGAAGAGGCCATCACGTCGACTTGAGCAAGCAAAAAAAAAAGAAGAAGAAATGACAGGAAAAATCTATTTCCTGTAAAACACCAACGACACTAATGCACAGCTGTTAGAAGTATGAACTGAACGTGTTTATCATTGTGGTTGCACAACTTCAATGAGTCACACTAGAAGCTATAAGGTTATTTGAGAAACTGTGGGAAAGTTAACTACAAAAAACAAGCTGCATTGAACAAATCAGTCCCAAGAACACACTCGTAAACAATAGTGGAGGAGAAAAAGGGTCTCCTGTAATGTTTCTTGTTTTGTACCAAAAAATAAATGATCATTTGAATAATCGTGATTTCAATTATTGTCAAAATAATTGGGATTATTATTTTTTCCATTATCGAGAAGCTCTACTTATTTGGATTGCATTAAAAAAATACATATTTAGGGTGTAGAAGTATTTTTCATATAAATTATTGATAGAGATAATTATTACCATTGTTGATAGACTACACTTTGTTCCAATTTGCCTAAAAATGACCGGTAAATTTACAGAATGCTAGGAATACCAACCGAGTAGGTACTTGAATAATATTTTATTTAAAACGTTTACAGTGGGGGTTCGTTCCTTTGGTGAAGACGTAAACCTGAACGCGCTGTAAACCGAGGACCCCGTTATTGTGGTTGCTGATACAACTTGACCACTGGCTTAAGTTAAACCAGGTGCTGCAAGGTGCTATTCTTGGCACCAGGTCAGTCAGTCTTCCTAGACTGCATAGTCTTGATATCATTTTGGTATCAAGATCATCTATCATGTGCTGGTCTAAATTTCAAACGCATCTTATGTACTCTTAAAAATTAATGGCTTGCATATTATTTGAATTATTATTTTTTTAAACACCAGAATGTGTCAAACGAATTTGTGACTATATTGTGAACAGGCAGGAGTTCACTAACCAACAAAACTTGAGCTATAATATTATCGTCTATGCACCTTGGAGCAATGTAAATGATTCACCGGGAGGAGCTACCCACACAAGAAGGCAACCAGCTCCTCAAGGCAGCACATGTAGCTACTAAATACCAAACAACCCCGCTTCCGTCACATGTAAAAAGCAAAGGTCAGCACCGCCGCCGAATGCGAGGCGACCTAGATGACATCAGCGCGGGGACGGCATGCGGTGGTCTCTTTTCTTACATACAACACAAACAAGTCTTATAGATCATGTTGCAGCAAAAGCGGAAGATAGACAGGACGAGAGAAATAGAGAGAGGTGTGATGCCGGCGGTGCCCACGGGACACGCCGGGTCCCTTAAATAGAATCGAATAAAGCACATAAAAGGTGTCCAGCTAGATATCCGCCCACAGGACTTCTTTGTGCAAGAGCATGCCGGATGTAAAAAAAAAAAAAAGTAATAACAATAATAAAATTAAGCAAGATAAATGAAAGAACGAACGCAAACTTGCTGGAGCCTAAAACAAAATGAAGGCCAACCAAACATCTTTAGAAAGTAACACCACATTGGCAATGTCCTTGATTGGCCAGGGGATACAAGGTCACGCTGCATTCCACAGCCTGTAAAAGCCACAATTTTTCTAAATAATTCCACACCACATTGCGGCCTTGTATAAATGGCACTAACATGAAATGGGGAGGGGTGGGAAATTGGAATACAAAATCAACCAAACTGTACTATGGCTGCAGCTATTGAATATTTTGGTATTCGGATAAACAGAAACTGGATGGATGGATATCTTACTCAAAATTATATCAAATAATCGAGTAATGTTATCAAATCAAAAAATACGGTATATGGATATCTTTGCTTGATTAAAGAATAATTATGAATACCGAAGGAAAAAATAACACATTCCACTTAATCAACAACCAATTGATATAGTTAACAATCTGTAGCAAACAACTGTATTTTCCCTTCTAGAAAGATGAGGATGGGACGATTTGACGTCAGAAACGCTATCAAAATTTTGCTGGCTAAAACGGCACATTTGGCCAAGCTTGGTTTGCTAAAAATGGATCAGAAGTTAGAACTGCAACTGTGTCAGGCTGTCAACATCAAAGTGTACAAAGTCATCCTCGCCCATTAAACTCTCTTTGAACAGACGTCCGACATCTCTTAGCAGTCTATGCGGGGCACTCGCATAGCGGTTAGCCGCCAGCCGCAATAGCAGGCAACAGGTGACATAGAAAATGTCCGTGTATTTAGTAAGAGGCTTTACAGCATCCTTAATTTGCGATTGAACCGGGATTTCAGGATGATGCCGCGTTGATGATGTTAGTGGCAAAAGTTCATGATGACAATGTAAACTGGCCCTCCAGCTATGAAGTGCCTCCAGCCGCGAAGACGAGTCAAGTCGGCTGCCACGCCACCAAACAACTTGAGAATAAAAGCATTGCAAAGCATCAACGTCCATGTATTACTGTATTCAAAACGATTTTGAAGTTGGCCTTCCCACCACAGCTCCACAATGCGGCAATTCTCCCCTATTATAGGTCGCATCCCCGCCGCAACTAAGGTGAGTGGATGCCCCCGTTTGTAAAAGAATTCCTCAATGCCGGTACAGTGGTGTGAAATTAGCACACACGTCTCCTGCCCTGTAGTTGCTGACAGATACAAAATGGGTAACCAAGTCGACCACCTTCTGGAGGCGACGTTTAACACCAGAACAAGGTCAGGTTTACACCTGTGTACGGGAAAATTCTGCAATTCTGAAAGCAGTTGCTGTCCAACACCAAGTGCGGGCGGGTGCCATCATCCGGCAATCTTCCACCTCCGGAGGTGAGTTCACGCCTGCATTAAAGCCGATTCCACAGTGGGGTGTGCAACTTTAACCCTGAAGCTCCCTTCTTCCGACTTGGTGAGAAAAGGTCTTATAATAACAATCCCACGCGGAGGGTCACGTTTCCCGGTGCATTGGTACGGTGTCACCTTACCACCGGTTAAAATTAGCCTGGATGCTACTTTAAAACAACTAATCTGCAGTTTAGCCACAATATTAGGCACCTCTGAAACAGCCAAAGTTGGTGTAAGACATCGATTCCATGTACACCTAATTCGGCCAAAAGTCAATATTTACAGTATGTACTAACAATGACGTATTTGTTAATCCATCTATGCCAGTAACAGAGTGACACAGCAGGCAGAACAATTAAGCTGGGCATTCACTTACTGCCGTTTAGTCAACAGGATAACTGTTCAGGTAAAGATTTGCTATGTAAATAAACATTTGAGTAAATTGAGACGAGGTATTATTTCGATATGTAAAGACTACTTTTCTGACTTTTTGAGGTGCTGCGCAATGGGATATCATTTATTAATAGCGAAAACAACACTGGATTTGAAATCAAATGAGCACGATGTGCTTTCATCTGAAGTTATTTACATTGAAATCGGGTGAACAGCGGATCAATTTTTAAATATGCCTTGCACTATAAGGGGCAAATGATCAATCAAATAACACTTTCACGTTTTAGTGCTTGGCTGCAAATCCTTTGCGCTCAATTATAGCCTGAAATCTGGAACACAGACGTCACCAGACAATTGATTTCATCCCCGGTGATGCCCTGCCAGGCCTCTGTGCAACTGTGTTCAATTCACGTTTGTTCTTGGAACATTTTTCCTTCAGTTTTGACTTCAGAAAGTGAAATGCATGTTCAATTGGATTCAGATCAGGTGACTGACATTATTAAAATTATATATATATATATTTGCTTTTTCAGTATGCTTTGGGTCATTGTCCATCTGCATTGTAAAGGGCAGTCCGATGACGTCCGACGCATTTGAATGAACGTGAACAGATCATTACTGCCCGAAAAACTTCCAAATTCATCCTGCTGCTTTGTCAGTAGTGACATAGTTACAACATCAGAAGCAGTTCCAGGGGTGGCCATACATGCCCACCTGACCATGGGGCAACTGAGCAGCCAATTGCCCCATTCATTTTGTTAACTTAAAATGTGGGGATCGCATATACAAATTGTTGTAATTCCAACACCATGCACATGAGTTGGATTGAAATACCCTCAAATTAAAGTTGAAAGTCTTCAGTTATAACACATCTTGCCATTGGAGTGGTGTTTCGTGCCAGAAAGATGAGAACTGTCAATGTCCCAATATTTATGGTCCTGGCTGTACCACAAACTATGATCCTAAAATGCTTAAATACAGTTTTAAACTAATCCAACATTGCCCTTTAAAATAAAAGCCTTACAGGTTTTTTTTTTTTTTTTTTTTGTTATGCACCAGAAGCAAAGACTCTCCGTAACATCCACTAACAGCCCTGGCTAAACGTGGCTCCTCCGCAACATACATACACTCACCAGACAGGCTCCAGCTCATCTGCACCCGGAGTCAGGACAACCGGAATTGAAAAACGCATGGATGGGATTACAGAAAAGAATAGCTATGAACCATTCCTTATGTCTGAATTTGCCTACATTCATGTTGTTTTGTAAATATTTAATTTGCCAGTTTTGCTCAAAGTTGCACATTCCTATTTTATCTTCTTGTGTATTTGACCTTCATGCTCCAATAGGGGGGAAAAATGAGTCAGAAGTTACAGTACATGAGTAATTTTTCAGTGATTCAAGTAATTATTTGGAGGGATAAGTTTCACTTCAATTAGCACATTATTACAACGAAGTACTCTAAATCGAATAAAATGTTGGCTTCTTTACCCACCTCTGTTGCACTATGTAAGTCTAGCTAAAAAAAAAGAAAAAAAGGGGAGTTACGTATGCACAATATAAACATAACAAGGACATATTTTTATGAGCTGTATTGGTTTATGGACTTAAGATATTGTAGCTGTACCTAATGAAGTGCCCCACTAATGTTTAACCTGCAACAAACGATAGTGAGTCATTTTACTGTGCATTAAAACCCATTCACGTGTCGTCTACTACCACTGGTGTTGGTTGGAGTTACAGAAACATTTGACTAAAATTCGGAAGGAATAAAAGTTTAGAATTCCTTAGGTTGGAGCCTCCAAAGAGGCAGGCAAACACACACACAAAGAGGGTACGCTACACCAGCAAGTTTTCCGTGCAAACTACTTATTTGGCGCAAAACGAAGGTTAATTTACTACATTCATTCGAATTTTCGGGGTTCGAAAAGGTTCGAATGACGAGCGTCAAGTCGGGGAGAGAAGCCATTTAAACAAAGTAGGAAATGTTACAGCTGGCTAGCACAAAGCTAACTCGCTAGCTCACCTCGAGCCGATACCGCCGGGTTAAAAAAAAAAAAAAGTCTGGCGTCGTCCTCCGCCCTCACAACGTCGACATTTCTCGCTGGGGGGGATTTCTCTGCTTGTCGACGGCTCCGGACGGACCGCCGCGGGTCGGGTGACCGCTTGAAGCCTCCTTCTTGTCGCCGAAAAAAAGCAGCGATTAAGGAAGAAAAGCCTGCTCGCTCGCCGCTGATCGCATCTTTCCACAGCGACAGCGCCACCTGACAACGGAAGTGACGCACACACGCTTTTTACAAGATTGACAGCCGGATTGGCCAATCACAGGCGCACCGCTCGCCGATGATGACATTTTTTTCAATTTGCGTAATGGAACAGGATGGGATTACATCATCGTGTAAAACGATTACAAACTGGGGGTGTGTGGGGGTTGCCATTGTGTGGACAACAAAGCAGACAGAGGGCTTGTACACACTGGCTAAAACATTTTGTTATTTTACAATAAATATTTTGAAAACTGGTGATATGAAAACATATAAAAACACAGATTTTTCCTAACTTTTTCCTTGTTTTGTTGAAAGCAGGGGACGCAGTCAATTCAGAATTTTATTTGTAAATCTTTTTTTTTAATGTATTTTTCTTTATCAATACGAAACATGATACAATGTTTTATTGCAATGTATTTTCTCAGCCCACCTTTAGAAAATGTATTCAATAAATATAACATTTAATGACATAAAGTATATTTATATTTAGACAGGGTGAAACACTTCACAAATCAATTCTGTAATAAATTTAAAAAAGTCACTTTTAGTTACTCAATGATTCAGTTTTGAACAGGCAAAGCTAATCAAAGTATTGATTCCAACCACAAACCACAACGAAAGGGCAACCCAGATGGAAGAGGGCTTATTTAAGTTACTGTGACCCAGCAGTGCATTGGCCCCAAGCCACATTAAAAATGTTTAGAGTCATGCCTGCCCCACACTTTTTTTTCTTTTTCTTTTTTAAACACAAATGATTCACATTCATGGGGCAAATTGAATGAACTATGATAGCATAAACTAAGATACACATTATTTCCAGGCTTCTGCAGGCCAGATCAAGACAACAGGCTTTGAGTTTGACACCAGTAGTGTTACAGTCAAGCACTTTTTCTTTTCTTTTTTGTTTGTCTTTCAGGGTAGGTTGTGGTTTTTCTTCTTCTTTGCCAAGGTCACAAGGATGAGCTGGGCGTATATGTCCAAGATCCAATCTGGGAATGGTACAGGCTTGTTTTCCTTTCACGGTAATGCCTGCATGGCTTAGTAGCTCCCTTTG